>NC_082688.1:68402367-69005179 GCF_949987515.2 Delphinus delphis
CCACGAGGAGTAGCCCCCGCTCGCCGCAACTAGAGAAAGCCCATGCACAGCAATGAAGACCTAGCGCAGACAAAAAAGTATTCCGAGTTAAAAGATATTTCTAATATAGCCCAATTTAAAGCTTTTTGTTTGATTTTACCTAAAAAAGGGCTGCATGGACCACTGAAATTAATTTCTTTCCATTAAAAGGCTTTCTTTGGTCATTATTCTTTTATATCAAATGTTCATGTCAAGGCAAGTAATTTTGTTTTAACTAAAAAAATAAAACTTTAATAAGAGATTGAGGTTAAGTGAGGAAACAACCATATTCTCACTTCAGACTCAAGTCAAAAGAAAAGGAATATTTTAACCTTCAGATTCAAATTCTCACTCAAAAAAAGCTTTTAAAGTACTGACTCATTGCAGAAGCTCTGCTTAACAGTCTGTGGGGGAATGATATTTGTGTGTTAAACTTCCCTAAGAGGCTCCTGAATACACGGTTACCTGGGGACAGCTGTACCCAACATGTGGTAAAACATCTATGTCATATACAAGGTATAAACGGAGGTGGTTTTGCCCTATGGGGTTCTTTTCATATTCGGCTCTTCCAAACTATGCTAACGAGTGCTGCTTTTTCTTCTATGAGATTAAAACCACTCACTTAGGCTTTTGGAAGCAAGGCAAGAACTTTCCAAATGAAAACAAAGGGCTGAACTTGTGGGTAACCCTCCATCAGCTATTGATGTCAAGTAGGATTTATGTACAAACACACACACCACCTCTTAGACATTTATCACCTGATTTTCACGTCCTCTGAATCCAGCCCCTTCATGAAATACTCACTCTTCCTTTTCAAGCTTCCTGCAAACCCAGACACACTGGTTTGTTACTGCTGTTGTTCTTATCTCCCTCACTTTCTACATGTATCTCCTTGTTGATGTCCATCTGCTGATATCAGTCCCAGTCACTAGGAAATACTGATACTACATTGGCGGCCAAATCAGGGGTCAGAAAGATCCCCAGCAGCTGGCCCAGTGTCTGGAGTACAGCAGCATTCTGATAAAGCATCAATGAACCACAGGGGCCAGGTGTGTAGGTGAGAAAGTGGACTGGGGACGACAATAGGGAGTGGTGAGGATTATGGAAAACTGGCCAGTGCGTGCCTAAAGAGGGGCAGCAGCCAGTCAGCTCCCACTCCATGGGGGAAGGCAGTTACAGTGCTGATAGATCTGATTATTCAAGGGAAGCCAGAGATCCGGACTTTTATGTGAAAATTCCTGATGTAAATGTTGGCAACTAATTCCAAATTAAAAAAAAAAACAAAAACACTCTGGGTCATATTTGGCCCAGCAATTTGTAATCTTTGGTTTAAAATCAGGAGGCTTAGTCCAATTTTCTTATAAATATTACTTGAATGAATGAATGAAGAAATGAGACCAGTTAGGCTATTGGAACTGGGAGGGGTCCTTGTTAGGTCACCCTTCTCCAGAAGGTCAAGGACTCTGGTTCTCTTCCTTGTCTCCCTCAAGGCTTACCTATCACCTCAGGCTCCTCTGGGACACCAAGGCTGAGTCCATGTCAGGCCAATGCAGCTGCTATGATGCCATGACTAATACCCTCTTTTTTTGCATGTCTTTGCCCATCCAGCTCTGCCATCACATGAGCCGACAGAGTAAATTTTTTAAAACAATCTTCTTTTGGAGAGGAATGAACACTGCCCATTAGGTATAACTGTTCCCAATTATTTTGCAGGGAAATATCTGGAATGTGAAAAACACAATGAAAGGTTCGGAAAGGTAGGTGAGGATCACAGAGGGAGATGCCATACAATTATATGGGAATTCTCATCCTCGGACAGTGAACAATAATGTGTGGTCACTACTGTGGATCGTCCAGATGGTTCATGATGAAACGCCCAAGCGAGTCCCCAGATACTCCAACTTCTTATAAATTTGTCACCTAATTTGCAGCCTTGCTCCTCTGCGGTGTTGCTTGGCAATGTCAATGGTTACTGATTTCTGTCCTGTGAGGAGCTGACTCAGGCCATATTTCACTGTAATTTACATGCTCTGGATGATCAAGCAAGAAAAATGGGACTATAGGAAGAGCTGCTCTGCTGCTTTCCTTCTGAAGCAGGTTGCGGAGGGGAGAGAACAGGAGCGAGCAAGCAGGTTTCTGGACAGGAGTTTTAAAGAAAAACAGTGAGCCACCAGGCAAGAGAATCAACCCCAGTGTGGTTAAAAAAAAGAGTTCCTGGGCTTTTATGAGTGTCCTTTTTTTTTTTTTTTTTTTTTGCGGTGCGCGGGCCTCTCACTGTTGTGGCCTCTCCCGTTGCGGAGCACAGGCTCCAGATGCGCAGGCTCAGCGGCCATGGCTCACGGGCCCAGCCGCTCCGCGGCATGTGGGATCCTCCCGGACCGGGCCACAAACCTGCGTCCCCTGCATCGGCAGGCGGACTCTCAACCACTGCGCCACCAGGGAAGCCCCTAAAAAATCTCAATAACAATCTCAAGGTAACTTTAAACACTGAGACTTTGGCAGAATGTTTTTCCCTTTTCCCAAAGGGATGGAGAAAAGCACGTGACAATATAGCATGATGGCCCCATCATTTGTACTGTGGAGCCCCACGGGCTTTGACTTGACAACTAAAACATGTTCTTCATAAGTTTTTTGGGTAGGTAGTGGGTTAAGAAGCTAACATATTCACTAATGACATCTAACATCTTGGGTACTTTTTTGCATCTCTGTAAATGGAAAGATTATGTTTACCAAATCAGGCAAAAGGTACTTTCTGATTAAGTCTTATCAAATTTGGGGTGGAGGATACAAACACATTTATTGCTCAGTCTTAAAAGTGGCCAAGTATTCCATTCTCTTCCCCTATCCGTGTTTTAAAGGAGTTTTCGAGGTGGCACATGCAGATAAGCCCACTGTTTTCTTTCATAGAGATGCGAGCTTGGTTAGATCACATGTGACTAATATCCACAGGGCGGAGCTTTAGGTGATGCTGATACTTCTATAAGCCATACCCACAACCCAACCAGTCATGAAGCCCTATCAATTCTACCCCTAAATATCCTCAATTCTGTCTTTCCTGTTCCATTCCCACTGTCCCCACCTTAGTAGGAGGCCTTGCTGAGGTCACTGCAATAGTCCTTTTGGAACTCTCATTTCCTAACCTTTCTTACCACCTACTGTCTAGTCCTGGCACCTTTCACCTATCTTTCACGTTGTTACCAGGGTAAGGCTTTCAAAACACCAACTGAACACAGACCTCTAAATCCCACGCATACCGTCTTTTTGTGTTGGAATTTTATTAGGTCTCCCAACTTACTGAATCACTTGGAACCCAGGTTTGAGGTTCCCTCCTGCAGGCAGCATTCCTGAATGCCCCCCATCCCTAGTGTAAGTCATTTTCTCCCGCGTGTCTGTTCCAAGTATACCCTTCTGTGCGTGCTCATCAAAGGCACCTTAACCTACTTGCTTTCTGTCCTTTAGGGCAAGGAATCCACATACTCATTTTGTTAATGTGAACACCCAGCATAGTTCCTGGCACTCTGTAGGTGTTCAAATGCTGCTGAATTGAATTAAATCTCTATTTAATAGTGCTCTGTTAATCTTCCTCAGCCTAGTTGCCTTTGGTATGGACGTCTATGATTCCTTCCATTTTCGTGTTTTAACTCCACAGTTTCAACTATTCTGTCTTCACTATCTCTGCAGGGAGGAAGTCTGTGATGGGAAAATGCATGCGGCCTCAACTGTTGGAATCCTCTTCATTGCTTCTGTAAAGTAGGAGGATTCACATCAAGCAAAAGTGCCATCAGGAGAGTCCTCCGCACACAGAAGACAAAATGGTGGCAATGGCTCGGAAATGGAGATAAAAAAACAAAACAAAAAATCCCCACTGGTGTGCGGAATGGATGCCGCAGGCTGGCAAGAGAACAATTTGGATGTTCTCCTGGATCCCATCCTGCAGCCTGGCTGGATTCAGAAGAGTCTGCCAGGCAGAGAGAATCAGTGCTAAATTATATCCAGCCATTGGGTCAGCACAGCTGAGTTTCTATCCTCTGATGCATTGAGCATCAAAAAATATCAGAAAAGTATCTTAGAAGAGGAGAGGAAAAACAATAAAATAGACAAACAAACTTCAGCCATCCAAGGGGGAAAAAAGGGCAAGAGATAAGAGAGAAGAATGAGAAGGCAAGAGAATTTAAGAACAGAATGAAATTGAGGGAAAAACGACTGGAAGACAAAGGAAATTAATGCCACTGATGTGGAAATAATTCAAAGTCAAAACTACCCTTATAATTTTGTATTCTGCACTTCAGTGTTGTTCAGGATGTCACTGCATTGAATACCTGGCTCCCTCCCACAATAGAAACAATCACCCCAAATTATGGAAAACTTAAAGGATCAAATTTAAAGTAAAAAGAATGTTCATGCAATCCTCTAAGTTTCATTGACGTGTAAATCCATTTACCATTACTCCTACTTAAATACCATACTATATAAAATGGGACCATACGAGTGAGTTTAAAATCCAGGATGCAAAGATTGGGTGAAAGATTAAGATACGTTTCCTAAATAGTCCACTATGTGCCTTATATTAAACAGCAAATGCCTGCCAGTGAACCAGAGCTCTGATGACATAGGAGGAAGCAGGGCACTGTAGGATCTTATAACCCCTAACTGCACAAACAGTGCCCTAAGGATGTTTCAGCAGGGTTAAAATATTAGTACAGTAATTGCTTTTGCAGATTTTTATCAATATGTTGGAAAGAGGAATTTTTTTTTTTTTAGTCTGCCAAATATCCTAAAGCTATGGACCCCAGAGGAAACTGGGACTTTTTGGAAGGAAATGAGTTAAGTACCATGTCACATTGATGTACTTCTCATTGTGCAAAGGACAGGAGAATTTGGAAATACAGAAAGTATAATTATTCAATTTCAGGATGACTTTTGCTCAACTAAAAGCCAGACTGCCAAAAAGACCAGTTCCCATCTTATCTTAAAGACAGGTGTGGCAGGATCTAAAAAACTGGTACATGGTGAAGAGGCTGCTTTTTAAGGGAAAATAGAGATAAGATACATAATTCAATGACTTACTATTGAACCACTGAAAACTGCCTAAAAATATGACAGCTGCAAGAAAAAAGAAAAGAACTGAAAGCAATTTGGCAAACACCTACCTAGAACTAATGATGTATCAAGCACTGTTCTATGTGCTCTGTGAACAGCACTTCACTGAATACACTCAATAGCCTTAAGAGATAGATGCCCTTGTCTTCCCTATTTTACAGAAGAGGAAGCTGAGTTATAGAGAAGTTAAATAACTCACCCAAGGTCACACAACTAGTAAGTGGCAGAGCTGGGGTTCAAACCCAGGTGGCTGGCTCCACAGTGTGTCTGCTGAGCAGCTGCACTATACTCCTCCTCCCACGAGCCTAGTGGGAAGATGCCACCATGAACACACCTAGCGTGGGACAGAGTCTGTCTCAATGGACCCATTGCAAGATGCTACCTTTAAGCTCCAAGGGTCAGCTCCTCACCTTCTAATCCTGACTTGCACAAAGAAGATGGGGAACAGTCTTGAGGTCAAGAAAAGAACTTGTAACTTTTTCTAGATAGGAAACTCTGCGTGACCTGCTGTGCCATGAATGGGAATAGGACGCATGGAAAGGGAGATAACAACTGGGTAAAGTTTTTTTCAGAAATGGAAGAGGAGACTTCTCATTACGAAGAGTTTTCTGGAATGAGATGGACTCACCATGATTTTTATTTCCTGCCAATGATGGTGGTTCTGGCCTAAAGGCCTTAGAGTTGAAGCAAAGCTACCTTCGCTACTGGTTCTTTGGGATTAAGTGCCGCCAGCCTGGGAAGTCAAAGAGAGAAATCACCACCGCAGAAGTAGCCACAGAGGTTACTGCAACTGCACTGCTGAAGCTCAGCTTCAACAACAGCATTTAAGCTGGTTTTCGGGAAGTTAACTAGTCTGGGGCAAGCACCAGCTTCTGTTCCCCCAGAGACTTACCTACAGTGGGGGCTTGTAAAGAGAAATGTTCCCAAATGGGGTGAATACTTACTCAGCTTGCAATAGGAATGCATTTTGTGAATGAACGAATGAATGAATGAATGAATACATGAACCCACACACAAATAAGAAGCCGATCTGATGTAGAGCCATAAGCTTTATATAAATCACAATGCTGCTGCACTCTTTGAGTGCGTGTGTGTGTGTGTGTGCGCGCGTGCCCTTGCACACACGTGTATCATATAGTCTCATCTGAGCCCCAAGGCAACCGGTAAAGGACAGTTTGATGTGGGTCAGGGAATTCTTTTTAATGGCTGAGGCAAAGGGGCCAGATTAGGTGGCTCTGATATCGTGAGATCAGAAGAGACATGGACCCTCATAGCAGCTCAAGGATGTGTTGTTATGGTATGACCAACATCCAGAGGTGAGTGCACAGCACAGTGCAAATCCCAGACCAAGAGACAAACTAGGAAGAGATCTGGCTACTGTCAGAGCAAAGTGTCTCATAACCGAATGCAAGGCGTCCAACCTGCATTCCACTAAGTGAGGCCTGGCTATTGATTAAACAAAGCAGAGGTGTCTTTAGTGTTTCATTTGAGAGAAAACACTTTTGAACGCACTTATCTCACAGATGATGTTTCTATGTCAACATGCTTTTGGAATGGGCCGTCACTGACAAAACTGAAGTGCTTTTTTCACCTTCACTGATGGCCCCATCCTTCGGTCCTCCACATAGTCAAAGCTGTGACAGCTGCTTTCTGTCTCTGGGATTTCTGAGTCCTCTCCTCTGAAGGAGTTCTAACTGCATCTCGAGCATGTGATAAGTTCAAGAGAACGAAGATGAAGCTGTAACTTTATGGATGCCTCATCATCTTTTTCTTTCTGCGTGCAGTGTTTACATTTAAATGGCATCAAGTCAATTTTTTGGCCATATATCTTTGTGGACTTGACTTCAAAGCAAACTTGAGACAGACAGAGAGAGACAAAGAGAGAGAAAGAGAGAGAGAGAAACTATTCCCAACCTCAAAAGCATTTATTTCAGTAAGACCATTCACATTCCCTTCATGCCCCAAATGAAATGTATTTGTAATGTGTACAACACAAAGAGAGATTCAATTTCGACCATCTTTGATGTTCAAATCTGAGAGTAATGCTTTACTACTCCCCAAAGAGAGGAGCTATTTAACTTGTTCCTGAATTGGCTCTATCAGAGGCATTAATAGCTTGCCTTCCTCTCTCCAGGCATTTAAACTGCTGTCATCTTATAAAAAACAAGGCCAGTAGATTGCATTTTATTCTTCTCCAGCAAAGATTTTCACTCCTGTTGCCTGTTCACGCACCAGCTGGGGCAGCACGCAAACATCTTTCTTGCTAATTTAAACTGATCTACGATTTGGGACAGAAAGAAAGGTTACAATACTGCCTTTCAGGGATAACTTCTCCCCATTTTGAATCAAATAGGCATGAAAATGACTTTCTTCTGGTTTCAAATGACAATTTCTGAAAGCTCGTATTGAAGCTGTTTTTAAAAATAGAAGCTGGGGAAATAGGTTCTGCTGTTTGGTGCGAAAAAAAGAAAACCCAGCAAGCCAGTGGAAGTTTCATCTTAGTGTCAGCCCCAAATTAACACTCAATGTCTACGTTAAAGAACTGAAGCAATCTTACAAAATAGGGAGCTGCATGGCTGTGTGTACGGGAGATGGACACTTGTGGCTACAGACGGAAGTCCTGTGTGAGTGCAAAGCGTTCAGGCTCCGAAGGCAAACTTAGGAGCTGGGTGACCAAGAGCAAGTAGCGTCACCTCGCTGAACCTTACTTTCCTCAGAGGTAAAACACACAATAATTCCCAGAGTCGCTGCTGGGAGAATTCCAGGAGGTGACTGGTAGGTGTGTTGCACAGAGCAAGCACTTAGTAAGTTCCACTTTCTTGTTTTTCCTCTTCAGCATCTCTTAGGCCTTTAGCTTCCTACACTTAAATCACACACGCACAGGTATGGTAGACACACACACAGACACACATGCAGACACACACAGACACAAAAAGATACACACACAGACACACCCCAAGGGCCCCTGGACAGGAGAAACCGCTGGAGCCTTAGTTCAGTGGGCAAACAGCCACATGCCCGCTCGTCTTTCAAAGGAGCCCCATCTCGGCTGGGCCAACCATACGTAGTTTTGAGTCTCTCCAGCCAGTTCCACTGCCCTGAATTTTTCACCACCTTTCCTGCCCTCCCACACTCCTCACCTCCTTTGAGAACCACTCTCGAAGCTCACTTTCTCTGAAGGCACCGCTTCCTGATGGCCCTGCCCTCAGGTTCACACGGAGATGAAGTGTCTGAAGATCTGGCCAGCGCAGTTCACCTGCACTGACAGTTTCCTCTGCGGCCGCTCAGTGCTGTCTGCACACCAGCCAGAATTCTCCATTGGGTTTATTAATCTGCACTTGTCATGATGTGGTATCGATTCCGTGAAGGTGTGCCTTCACCGCCTCGGGAATGAGGGCCTTGCTCCTTCACATGGCTGATTCTAGGGCTCGAGGAAGCCCCTCTCCCATCCCCATAGTGCTTCACCCAGAGCCGGTAACAGACCTGACAGTGGTGCTCACAGCTTCTTCCTGCTCTTCGAGGGCCGCCTCTGGGGACACCCTGGCTGCTTCTGGTCCAGCCTTCTCCCCTTCCTCCCAAATCCTTCAACAAGAGCACCTAAAAGCTGCTGCTTTGTGATGCACCTTGATCTCTGCTGGGCATATTTTCCCTTTTTGTTCTTTTGTGTGAAAAGTGCCTTTGCTCTTCCTGCTTATTCTATATAAATTTAGAAGTCCAGTTATGAAGTCCCATAGATATCTTTTTGGGATTTCACTTAGGATTGAGTTGCCCTTAGAGTTTAACTTGGGGAGAACTGATATCTTTATAATATACCAACATTTGTTTAGATCTTCTTCCATTTCTTCAGAAATGACTATTTACTGTTTTTGCTATAAAGTTCTTAAACGTTTTCTTTGGGTTAATCCTTGGTACTTTTTGGTTTTGTTGCCCTTGTGAGTGGCCCTTCACTTCTTTTATGTTTGATATTGCTGGTCTAGAGGAAGGCAACTGAATTGGGCATAGTGATACAGGATTTGACATGAGTGAACTCTTAATAGTTTTAACTATTAAAAAGAGTGTTTCTTCTTCCCTGTGGGAATTCCTTTGAACAAAAGGTTCTGCTGCTACTAAAAACCATGTTTGAAAACACATAATCTAGGGTACAGGGAAGATGGTGAAAAAATAGAGAGTTGCTATTCATTTGTAAGGCTTTTACAATCAAGATGTCCTGGAATTCATGTCACCTCACCTTGCCTGAGCCAGACTGATAAAGCAACAGGAGAGATGGCATCAGGATGTCACAGGAGCTAGTGGGAGGAAAATGAGGGAGCCAAACTGTCCCTTTCAGAAAGGCAGGCGAAATGCTCCCAGGACACTCCTCCAGTCAACCTGAGTGAAAGTAACATAAACGTGTTGGATGGAAAGTGACAACAGCAGAGACTGGCTGTGATAACGTGAAGTGAATTTACTATGGGGGAAATTTGCCCGTCATTCTAACAGCAAAGAAGGCAGGTATCATACTATGAGTACGGTATCATTTTCAGACATCTCATTACAGGATTCTGAAGATTTTGTCATAAAAACAGCCTCAAGAGAAACACGTATCAGGCCTGGAAACCTGCTGTTCTAAACAGTGTCATGCCCTGTAGTTAAATAATCCTTCACTTCAATTACAGGCCCCCTAGGCAAGTACTATCCCTACTTTTGTGTTTCTAAGGTATCAAGTGTGCTTATTTGTTAAGTTTTGCTATTGATAATAAAATTGTTGTTATGATGAAAAAATGTAAATCAAAGTTTGAAATTCCACAAGGAAGGAGAAATTACTAGAATTGTGGAAGGGAATCCAAGAATCCATAAAAATTGAATAAGGAGCTTCTTCTTTTGTATTCTTCTCAAACACAACTTAATACCCAATTTCGTGGTAGATGCTATTTTAGAGGTGTTTGAATTTGTAAAATGAATGGTTAAAACAATAAACTCCTTATAATCTTGCAGTGATGGTAATTTTAAAAAATTTTTTAAAATTTTTTTTAAAAATTTATTTTATTTTACTTATTTTTGGCTGCGTTGGGTCTTTGTTGCTGTGCGTGGGCTTTTCTCTAGTTGCAGTGAGTGGGGGCTACTCTTCGTTGCAGTGAGCGGGCTTCTCATTGCAGTGGCTTCTCTTGTTGCAGAGCACGGGCTCTAGGCGCACGGGCTTCAGTGGTTGTGGCACATAGGCTCAGTAGTTGTGGCTTGCGGGCTCTAGAGAGCAGGCTCAGTAGTTGCGGCACATGGGCTTAGTTGCTCCGCAGCATGTGGGATCTTCCCGGATCAGGGTTCGAACCTGTGTCCCCTGCATTGGCAGGCAGATTCTTAGCCACTGCGCCACCAGGGAAGCCCGATGGTAATTCTTTGAACATATAAAGTTAGGCCCATGAAATGCAAGAAATGAAAGGATCAACAGTTTATCAAAGGGAAGAAAAGAAAAGGAAATAAGAGAAGAACAAAGGGTTTGGAAAGAAAAGACAAAGAAGTGGACAGGAGAACTCATCAAGAAGGTGAGTGGCAGAGAGCAAACCTTCCCCACTGCAGCAATAACTCTAGAACTACAAGGAGATTCACTCATTCAATCATCCAGCAAACATTGACCAAGTCAGTGCCATCCTAGAGGCTGGAGATACAGTGGTGGCCACAGCAGACATGATTGCTGTTCACTACTGCAGAGACAACCATCAACGGAACAGGACTTTGCTGGTCACAACCAAAGAGCCTTTTGACAGGGCATGGATTAAGACAATCTATGTGGCTAGAGACATATGTTCTCCAGCAGAAACATTTTAAAAGCAGGCACTCATTCAATCTACTCAACAAATATGGACTGGGATCCATGTAAGCTGGGCCCTGGAGATAGAGGAGTGCCTTCCCTATGTGCTGCCCTGTCAGAGGTGGAAGGGCAGAGACAGGCAGCAAACAACAAATAAATATATTCATGGCAGTTATGGAGAAATATGTTGCAGGGCAAGAAAGGTCCAGAACTCTGCTTTATTATCATTGTTTTGATTTTTCTATTTTTCAAAGGCCGATTGAGTAAGATCTTTCTCATCAGGTGACATGCGAAGGCTGACTTGAAGGAAGGAACAGCAGGGGCCATGTGGGTGTCTGGGAGAAGAGGGAACATGTGCAAAGGCTCTGAGGCAGGAGGATGCTGGGAGTTTGTGAGGAGGAGCTGCTAGGTAGCCAGAGGAGTGGGGCACAGGGAAGGACACATGAGAGGAAGGAAAGGACGGCGGAGAAAGAGAAGAACAGGATGGAGAAGAAGGGAGGGAGGAAGGTCACAGTGGGCCTTAGGGTCACCACAAAATCTCGGGCTTTTACTGCTGGTGAGATGGTTTTGAACAGAGGTAGGCCATGATTTCACCTGTGTCTTAGGGGAACCAGGGCTCTTAGATGGCAAGTTTTGGGGCATGGTTTTTCTGGGGAAGGATTCAGGGCCATGGTATAAAAGTTGGACTCATGGGCCACCAGAGAACACTTTAAAAGGGAGGAAGAAGGGGAACGTCACATCTCTTCTCTGTAAGTCAGGAACTTGAAAAGACATCGTTACTAAGGACAGGAAGAAGAAGGGACGTTTGACCTTCACTGGCATCTACCATGGAGTTCCCTGTTAGGGGAGGCAGAGTGCCCACTCCCGGTTCCTTTGTAGGATGGGGTGGTCACATAGCCCTGCTCTGACCCATGTGACGTAAGTGGAAGTCTGCTTCTGGGAACACTAAGGGTTTTTCTTTGTTCGTTGTTTTTTTGTTTTTGTTTTTGCTGCGTCATGCGGCATGCGGGATCTTAGTTCCCTGAACAAGGAAGATTTTTCTGATTACAAAAAAAAGACAGCCAGTGTCTTCTCCTTCCCAGAATACAGATATGATGATGGGGTGGGGGAGGGGAGTAGCTTCCATCCTCTGGGGATGAGGATGAGAGAAACAGGCTCCGGATGAAAGAATGAGAAAACAGGAGACCAGGTCTCTCATGGCAAAGAGGAGCTGTATTACTAGCCTTGAACTGCTTTTAATGGGCTTCTAGTTAAATAAAATCCTACAAAACTATTAAGGCCAACCAACCTAAAGAGGCTATATACTGTGATTCCAACTATATGATGCTCTGGAAAAGGCAAAACTATGGAGACAATAAAAGGATCAGTGGTTTGCAGGGGTGTGTGTGAGAGAGGGAGAGAAGGATGAATAGGCAGAGGACAGAGTTGTTTTAGGGCAGTGAAAATACTCTGTTTGATATTACAATGATGGATAAATGTCATCATACATTTGCCTAAGCCCACAGAATGTACAACACCAAGAGTGAACGCTAAGGTAATCTATGGACTTCGGGTGATTATGATGTGTCAGTGTTCATGCTCAGCAAAAATGTACCATGCTGGTGAGTGACGTTGATAATGGAGGAGGATATGCATGTGTGGGGCAGGAGGTATATGGGAAATCTCTGTATCTTCCTCTCAGTTTCATTGTAAACCTTAAACTGCTTCAGAAAAATAAAGTCTTAAAGAAAAAAAAAACTATTAAATTAAGCCACTGTAGTTGGATTCTATTACATGACACCGAACACAATTTTAACTGAAAAGTCATTGCCAACAGTCACGGAGCGCTAATTATACGCTTTTTGGGTACTGTTGTACTGAATACTCACCGTAAACTTCTGATGGTGGAACTATTATTATTCCTTTTTACAAATGAAGAAACCAAGGCCCTTTCAGGTTGGAAATACTACTCATAAACTTATGCTCGTGCTGCTAACATTATTCCATTTGAAAAGTGGAAAAACTGAGGCCCGATGAGGTTGAGAAGCTTGTTCGAGGTCACAGAGCTAGAGGCTGAGCCAGGATCTGAACGCTGAGAGTCTGACTCTTGGACCACATATGCACCACGGCCAAACCCTAAGCCTTGTCCTCACAGCAACCTCTCCATTTCATCACCCAGTCACTGGGCTGTCCCGGAATTACAGAGTTGGCTATGGGGTTCCTTTTGCTGTGTAGGACAGTACCCATGTCATGCTGGATGGTGAGATCAGTGGTAATTCCATGCGCTTAAGCAAAAGCGAATGAGAGCAAGGTGCGCTTGTGGACTCACGAGTGTGGCTGCAACTCGAGGTGTGAGGGAATGGAGCGGGGGAAGCTAAGGCCAGGCCAGGCCTTGCTGCAGAGGCTTCTGTAGGGGAAATTCACATCTTACAACATGAATGTATAATTGGTCCAGGGATAGGTCAGAGCTCCTGGTATTTAGGCTGGCATCTACATTAGAAGAAAAAGGGACACTGAGCTGGACACGAGGTTCCACAAGGAGGCAGAGCAACACAAGAACTACAAGAATGGACTGAGTCAGGCAGCCATAGGTTCAAAGTCTGGCTCTGCCATTGACTTCCTGTGTCACCTGGTGAGGCAAGACACAGCCTCTTTACATTTCAGCATCCTTCTTTGACTGACGGAGTAGGGCTAGTGTAAGGGTTAAATGGGATGGTTTACGTAGAGCACTCAGCATAGCGCCCGTCTTATAGTAAGCACTCTGCAAATACTATCATAATTATTATTATTAGGCAAATTAACAACAGCTACTTCTCACACCAAAAGCGCTATACCCAGCATCCTTGTTTTAGGTTCATAAAGATGTACACTTGGGTAAATATAATGGCTGGATAGAGAAATGTTGAAACCAACAAGGGACACCGGATTTTTTAGAAAGATCAATTCAGACAGTCATACTGTGGTCTCAGAGACCAATAGTGCTAGTTTTCCAGGGCTTTCTTATAAAAGAAACAAAATCTTTATTCCAACCATTTATATGAGCCTTAAGCAGATTCCTTCTTTTCATCAACAATGTCCTGTTCGGAACTCTGTGGCCATGGAAAGGCACAGCTCGGTCTTGTTTGGACTGAATCTTCACCCAAGGCAAGCTGACGATGGCTTTGTCCCTTCCACACAGTGTAGTGTGCCCAGAGCACACCAGTGAGCCACGGACAGACGAAGCTCTCAGTGATGTGTGTCCCTGAAACAGTTTAGGTTAGATGAAAGGCGGTTTCACGTTCTCTGCTATCTTCCCATGGAGAGGCAGAGTCTCCTCCTCCCCGTCTTGAGTCTGGGCTGGCCTTTGTGATGGCTTGATTAGTAGAATACAGTAGAAGTGACTTCCTGGGACTTCCCAGACTAGGTCATGGGAAGCTTTGCTGCCACGGCCTGGGCCTCTTGGAAGGCTTGCTCTTGGAGTCCTCAGCCACCATGTAAGAATGCCAAGCATGTGGAAAGGCCCTGAGACAACCTGGAGAGTCAGGGGGCCCAGCCGAGCCTGGCCTTCCAGCTGTACCTTCAAAGGTGCCAGACGTGTGAGCGAGGCCCTTTTGGACCTTCTAACCTGCAGGTCTTCTAGCTTAATAACATCAAATGACCTCTGTTGATACCACATAGAACAGAAGAATCACCCCACTGATCCCTGAATCACTCAAATTCCTGATCCATGAAACCACGAGCAGGAATAATATGGGGGTGGTTTTTTTACATCTTTATTGGAGTATAATTGCTTTACAATGGTGTGTCAGTTTCTGCTTTATAACAAAGTGAATCAGTTATATATATACATACGTTCCCATATCTCTTCCCTCTTGCGTCTCCCGTCTCCCTCCCTCCCACCCTCCCTATCCCACCCCTCCAGGTGGCCACAAAGCACCGAGCTGATCTCCCTGTGCTATGCGGCTGTTTCCCACTAGCTATCTACCTTATATTTGGTAGTGTATATATGTCCATGCTTCTCTCTCACTTTGTCACAGCTTACCCTTCCTGCTCCCCATATCCTCAAGTCCATTCTCTAGTAGGTCTGTATCTTTATTCCTGTCTTACCCCCAGGTTCTTCATGACATTTGTTTTTCTTAAATTCCATATATATGTTAGCATACGGTATTTGTCTTTCTCTTTCTGACTTACTTCACTCTGTATGACAGACTCTAGGTCTATCCACCTCATTACAAATAGCTCAATTTCGTTTCATTTTACAGCTGAGTAATATTCCATTGTATATATGTGCCACATCTTCTTTATCCATTCATCCGATGATGGACACTTAGGTTGCTTCCATCTCCGGGCTATTGTAAATAGAGCTGCAATGAACATTTTGGTACATGACTCTTTTTGAATTATGGTTTTCTCAGGGTATATGCCCAGTAGTGGGATTGCTGGGTCATATGGTAGTTCTATTTGTAGTCTTTTAAGCCACTAAGTCTTGGGTGCTCTGTTACATATCAATAGATAACAAACACAAACACTGCCGGATCTCCTGGCTCGGGCTCAGATGCCCAACTGACTACCAATTAAAGCTTTTAGTAAGGGCTCCATCACTGGATTGACACCGGAATGGCACAGATGAGAAAAAGGGCATTTTTTTTTTTTTTTTTAGTAGTTCAGTTTGATTTTCTGCTGTAACAAATATTTCAGCACCCTCCTCCTCCAGCAACAGGGAAACAATGGGGCCAAGAGAGCCCAAGGCCAATAAGCAAACAAGCAAACAATTAGGCCCCCATAATAAGGTGGCAACTAGTGTAGGAATCAGTGCCCTGGGGAAGGGCATTGACTGTCTTTCCATAGGTCATCTGTCCTAGGTGATGTTGAAAACTTCCCTTTATGAACACTGTCTGCCATGTAGTGCCAGTGCACGACTCAGCAAGGCAGACTCCAGGAACAACCATTAGTATAACAGAGAAGCCACTGCAGTGTTCATGGGGTCAGCTTGGTGATGTAACCAGCATGCTCTATATTGTTAAAAGGTGACAGTTTGGCATGCGGATGTGTGAACTCAAGTGATTAGATGCAAACTAAAAGAGAGATGACTATTTCTGAGAACTTGGAATGTTCTTGGAATGGAAAATGATTGTGAATTTTTTTGGGGGAAAAATACCAGAGCAATCTGCTTTCTTGGCCGCGTGCTATGGAGCAATTTTAAAGCATTGAAGTACTTTCTATATTTTCTAATCACTCAAGTCCAGAACTGATTATGGCTCTCAGCATTCTCCCAGATTCACACCACTAGAGCACTCCACGTCTTTCGGGGAGAGGTTTCACCTTGAAAGCAGACGTCCAGATTTGGAAGGCACATCTTGGTACAGCAGGAACAAACATTTTAATAGCAGCACAGCCCTACGAGGGCCAAGTGTTTCGGAAAATCACTGATGGCCCAACTCCGAGACAACTCAGATTCCCTCTCTCTTATCTCACAAAGTATAACCTCCCCACCAAACAGAAAAACAAAAACAAGCCCTACCAGAAATTGAACTCCCTCAAACAAAAACCACAGAAATTTAGATTGTTGAGACCTATGGTCAATGACACACACACACACACACACACACACACACACACACACACACACACACACAGATTTGTATATGCATAGATCATCTCTGGAATGAGCCCCAAGAAATTGGTAGATGTGGTTTCCTCTGGGAGAATTGGGGGACTGGAGAAAATTGGGAGGTTGTTGGAGGAGGAAGACTTTTTTTTTCCGCATAACCTTTTGAATGTTTTAAATTAAAACATTCATATGCTGCGTTATTTTTCAAAATAATGGAACAGAGTAATTCAAACCTGTATATGGTGCTTACGATCTGCTAGGCAATGTGTTCAATGCTTAATGTATATTCACTCCTTTAGTCCTTATAACAACCTTATGATGTAGACATCATTATATATCATCCTGATTTTTACAGATGAGGAAACTGAGGTACAGAGAGGTTAAGTAACTTATCCAAGGTCACACAGCTAATAAATGCAGAGCTGGAATTTGAATCCAGAGAGTCTGGCTCTGGAGTCTGTCCTCAATTACTACATAACGTGCCTTGCCAGAAATAAATATACCCAGTTGCCTGCCTGCTCAAAATCAAGTTGGGGCAGATAAGATAGTTCCTTTCTTCTCTCACCTGACTGTTTTGGGTGATGAGTGGAGAAGATGGTGGCTCAAAATAACCAAAATACAATCTTACGCCCATGGGGCTTTAGAGGGCTTTGAAATTGTGTGACTAACAGAGCCAAAGCATGACTTTGGCCAAGTTGCTTAATTCTTCTAAGGCTTAGCAGCTACCATGCGCCAGGTAGACTGCTAGATCTTGGGGACAACTAGTAAATACACAGAATCCCTGCTCTCTAGAAATTTACCATGTCCTGGGGGAGACAGGCAGTGAACAAATAACCACACAAATTGTAATGTGGGCAAAAAGGAAAAATTAAAGCGTGCACTGAGAGAGGATGATTGGGGCCCTGATTTATACTGCATGGTCAGGAGGTGTCATTTACACAGAGCACTGAAGAAGGGGCAGGAATAAAGCTGGGAAAAGTGGAAGAAAATGGGAGAAAGAAAAGTATTCTGGGCGGGGGGGAACAGCCTATGCAAAGACCCTGTGGCAGCAAAGTATATGTTTTACGACAGAAGGCCTCTGTCTGGCTAAAGCAAAGTGAGTCAACATGAGTTTGGAGAAAGAGACAGATCATGCAGACCACGGCAAGTATTTCACAATTTTCCTAAGAGCCACGAGAAGCCACTGTGGGTTAATAGGAGTGACATAATTTGATTTACTTTTTAAGAAGATTACTTGGGCTGCTGTGTGGAAAATATGCAAAGAGGCAACGGAGGAAGTGGAAGACCAGCTAGGAAGTGATGAAGATGGCTTGGAATAAACAGCTGGCAGAGAGAGAAGGAGGTACATTTGAGATCTATTTTGGTGGTACCCTATTTTATGACATTAGAATAATAATGTTAGCTATGAAGTGTTATTATAAAGCAAAGATTCACAGGCGTGAAAATACTTTGTCAATTATAAAGTACCAGACAAAGGTAACTATTACTGTAGGTGAAAGAACCAAGTACCAGAGAGGCTCTAAGTTGCCCAAA
Source organism: Delphinus delphis (assembly GCF_949987515.2). NCBI lineage: Eukaryota > Metazoa > Chordata > Mammalia > Artiodactyla > Delphinidae > Delphinus > Delphinus delphis. The sequence goes on from NC_082688.1 coordinate 68,420,373, forward strand.
GTCACACAAATGCTTCGTGGCTGGGCGGAGGTTGGCCTGCGATCCCCTCACTCCCTGAGATCATTTTTGTGGGGGTGACCCTGGTGGGGAGGAAAAGAAGGCTAGTGGCCAGGGCTAATTTCCTTGTCATGTGGACCTCTGGTAAAGAGAGTAATGCTTTTTAGGATGTTCCTGGCAAACGATTACCTGAGTAAACAGAACCCAGGATCTATGAAAGAAGGCTCTTTGGAAAATATCACATCAGCTACGTAACTCTCTGGGGTATAAGGCGGAAATGTTTTATAACTGAAATGCTCCACAGTGAGAGGTGAGCCCGTGATCCTCACTTATTATTCTGGGTGAAGGTGCGTGTCCAACGAGGGGAGACAGGACCTGGGGAGCCGCTCTTGAGGTCCCAGAGTTTTCTTGACTGCACCCGAATCTCCTGATGGCCTGAACCCTTGAAATTATTTAGCCAAGCTTTATATTGGTTAAGAGCTCTGATTTATGTGGGGATAATTTGTCAGTGGCAGAGACCTGTTTCCCAGGCCATTCGCCTCCGTGTAACATCAGGCCTCACTGTAAGGTCCAGGGATGAAGGGAGAACAGAAGACTTTGTTATATTTGAACCCTTTGCTAGTAGCCTAACTCTGATATTTATTTGATGCATCAGATATCTGCTTCCTTGAAAAATTAACTTTTTAGGATACTTATGCAATTCAAGAAACAAGATGTACCTGGCTTCCTTGTGAATGAGTAAAACTGGAAGATCACAATACTGAATTCTTGGCGATGGTCTATATAATGTCCCTAGGAGGTGAACCAGGCCTCTTCAGTCTATCCTAAGCAGTTATCTTAGAGAGCGCTCTTTGGGTGCTTAGAAGCTCACCTCCCATCTTCCAATTGCCAAAGAATAGATACAACATCAGTGCTCTGCAGTGAACATCATTCCCCAAACTAATCACAGCCCTCCTAAGTCATGGAGTTCTTGTCTCCTCTTTTTCTTTCTTTCTTTCTTTTTTTTTGCGGTACGCGGGCCTCTCACAGCTGTGGTCCCTCCCGTTGCGGAGCACAGGCTCCGGACGGATGCGCAGGCTCAGCGGCCATGGCTCACGGGCCCAGCCGCTGCACAGCATGTGGGATCTTCCCGGACCGGGGCACGAACCCGTGTCCCCTGCATCGGCAGGCGGACCCTCAACCACTGCGCCACCAGGGAAGCCCTTTTCTTTTTTTAAGATGTACAATTTATCAATTTTTCTTCACCTATAACTTCATTTTGAAACTTAGCAGGATGACGAAAGAGAACTGTTACTCTAGCTGGAAGGGAGGGAAACCGCTCTTGTCTTCTCCGCCTCGTAGCGTACTGTAGTTATGCTGGAGGCATCAAAAGACAGAATCAGCAAACGAACCGCCACTCCTGCTCGTGGTGAAAAATCTCTGATCGTGAGCTGGGCGGTTGCAGATAAGCACGCAGAAGGGCCAGGGCTGCCTCTGGCAGAGGTTAACACGCGGACATCAGCCGGTTTGTGACGGAAGCGTGAAAGAGGACTTTGCACATCGTGTCCCCGCCCCCCCCCCCCCCAAGCGAAAGCTTGATGTTTACCTTCAGCGAGCGGGTCGAGGGTGTGTATCATGAGCTGGAAGATGCTGTTCCTCATGAGACTGTTGTGGAGGGAGGCGGAGCTTCCACCCCGCTGCAGACGCGGCTTCGCCTGAGCAGAGGGACCAGACAAAGAGGCCGTTAGTGCTCAGAAATGCAAGGCAAGTCCTCACCTAGTCTGTCAGAGGCTCACACACAACGGAACCAAAGATCTTCCGCGCACATTCCTTCAAAGTCTCCTGAAGGAATGGCATTCTCACATCCTCTCCTACTAAAGGGATTAATTGCTATCATCTGTTGAGAACTTATTATATGCTAGTCAACGTGCCATAGCCTTCACCTCCATTCTCTGACTGAACCCTATGAACTAGATACCATTATTGTTCCCTTTAGACAGATGAGGAAATTTAGTCTCAGAGAAGCGAAATGAGGTGTTCGGGTCACACAGATAAAAAATGGAGGCTAGAGGAATGGGTTGCAGCTCTGCTTCACTCAAAATCTGTTCTCTGAACCAGTGGGTGGTCTCTAAGATGTCTGTATTGTGCCTCCTATCAGTCAAATTTTTGAGTGTGTATATATGCATCTAACTATATCTGTATCTATATCCATATGTATCTCTATCTATATCCAGACACATACTAAAATATGGGCATCTATATCATAAAACATTTGCAAAAGTAGAAATAATGAAGAGTAACAAAGAAGGCAAACAATAGAGGTGCTAATATTTCCCCCTTGCTCCGCAAAGGGATGTCCTGCACACATTCCGGGGTACCTCATCTCCACGATGGGAACCACAGCTCTCATCCATGAGCCTTACAGTCTATGTTAAATGAGATTTGAAGAGAGAGAATCCCCTATTATGAATCCACAGACAACCTTCCTGGCTCCAGAGAGTCCTTTACATTACAGGGTTTTGCAAAATATTCCATCACACTCCAGATCCACAAGGGGGTTTCCCAAGAAAAGTTCCACAAGAGACTCCATGACCAAATATATTTGGACATTGCTACATCCTAGACCAACTCACCTTTAGAGTTTTAAGATACACATTAGACCACTAAGTCTAACACTAAAGAAGTCTGGTTAACTTGATTAACTTGGACAGTGTTTCCAAACTATTGCTCATTCGTCCCTTGTTTTACAGAATACTTATTAAAACTGAGCCACATGTTTGGAGACAAACATGAAACCCAGAGTAAGCTTGAAGTATGGGTAAAATGTCAGTGTGAGATACATGGAGAAATCTGAATTTTTTAGTGTGATTTTATTATAATTGATATTCTATTAGAAATAACATTTCCAACTCTACAGGGTTTGGAGAAGAATCAGAGGGGATTACTGGCATCTCACTGGTGAACCAGATCATGATTCACAAAGGAAGAGACTGGGTTTGCACCCATAGCCCAGTACTGGATCAGGCATATCCTATGGGCTCTCAATGCATGTCAGAAGTCTCCGCTCTGAGCATCACAGGAGGAAGAATGGGGTCATATATATCTTCATTATTAGTCCTTTCAGCCTCAAAGATCTGGAACATTTTTTAATGCATTGTGTTATTCGATTCAGAAGATTAAGGCTCAAAAAATTTTAGGGGCAAGGTTAAAAGATTTGAATAGAGTTGAAATGTAATCACTGTTTGATGGTTGAACACAAAAACTGATGGTCATTTCCTTGCCAAGCTGCACAATACAAAATGTGACATGTTAATTGGACAGGAACTGGAAAATGTGTTTGTTGTTAATAATTTGTCATAATCACTGTTACTATGGTCCTTGTTTTGGGAAACTGAAAGAACTCTCTTGTGGAAATCTTCATTAGCCTAGGATTATGTCTACAGAACTTAAAGCAGTCTTCGGGGCATTATGTATATATTGAATATAAAGATCTCATGCAGCATTTCTTTTCATGGAACCAAAAGAAACTTCCAACCAAAAAAACAGGTGCATGCAGGTACACAAACAGATACCAAGCATTAGATCCCTCGCTGTCCCCAAATATCTGCTCAACATCCCTTGGAATGTAATTTGGAAATATCTCCCTCTTTCAACTTTTCCATGCCAAGTGAAAGAGAGAACTCAACCTTTTTGAAACCCAGTCCCAGAAATAATCTGTCATTGAATGTAAGAATTCAGTTGACACTAATTATAGGACAGAGCATACACACACCAGCAGATTAAACCCTTTAAGTATTCCAAGGGAGAGGATGTTGAGCACAAGAGCCCCTTCTGCCCACCCCTGCCCTCACACCCTCCACAGGCACATGAACAGGTACAGGCCAGGCCACTGCTTCCTACCGGTAGAGCCTGTTCATCCTTGTCCCTGGCTGCAGATGACTGCATAAGAGGAAAAGGCAGAAACAGAAGACACAGAAATAACTAAACACATATAGGTTTTACATTTAATCACAAGCATCAGTATAGGGAAAAATTTGGTTCTTTCTGCTCCTGGGAAGGACTATGCCAACGCAGGGGGTCAAGAGTGTCTATTTCTAGCTAATATATCATGGTTTATTTAGGCATATGGTACTTTTGCTTGAAAGATCAAAGCCGAATGGCCAACTTAAATGTCCCGTAACAGAGGGCAGTTAAATCAATTGTGGTCCAGCCATCCAGTGGAATGTCATGTGGCCACTACAATGAATGAGCTAAGTACACATGTGTTGACAAGGAAAAATATCTAAGGTACATCGTTAAGTGAAAAAAATTTAAAAGCCTTATTTATTACCTCATTTTATAAAAGAAAATAAATTAATAATACTGCAGTATATGTAAAGAAAAAAGTTCTGCAAGAATCATTAGTGGTTATTCTTATTAGTGGTCGTCATTTGGGGCTGGGATTACAAGGACCTGTCATATTCCTTATCTTTCGGAGGGAAATGACATTCACCGTCCCAAGTGTGATGAATAAAATAAAAGCCTGAAGACGTTAAGCCTTTGGAGGAAAGACTAAGGTCATCACACATGGAATCCAGATAATCCACCTTCCTTCCTGCCCCACCACTTCACATTTTCCATTCTAGAAAAGGAAATATCTGTCACACTGAGAAAAGTTGACTAAAACACAAGGGCACGTGAGAGCCGGTCATCTGTTGGGAGAGAACACAACTCAGACATGGGACACTGGTGCTCTTCTAACATGTCCCAAACTGGATGGCTTTGCTTCCCCCGCTTAATACGAACACTCCCTCTTCAACAGAACCAGGCACTGTCCTGTGATCTTTCCAACGGTATGCAGGTGCCTTGGGAACTTCCTCGTGATCAGACCACTGCCTCTGTCACTTCACCTCAACTACGGGTGCATACAGCAAGAAGACACTGGTTCTCCAATTAGCGTCTTTGCTAACCTGTGTCTTCAGGACTAATCACACACTCGGAGTAGAGAAGATGAGGGCAGAGCTGTTTTAAAATCTTCATGGGCCCTGGGCTCTCTTTTTTTAGTCCTACCACACATATCACAGAAAGAACGTGAAGATGCCCTCACATCCCACCTACGATATACATTTTTGTGTAAAAAAAAAAAAACATGGAAAGGATTCTTATAATTTTGCATTTCAAATTATTAGCTATATGCAATTCACTTAATTCATGATTGGCATGCTAGAAATCTTGGAAAGTGAGAAAACTGAATCTGTGATTTGGTTTCATGTAATTTTTAAGAAGGCTAAATTTAATACTTAATGAAGTTGATAGTACATATTTTGTCAACATTCAATTAAACATTTCATAATCTTGTAGATAATTTTTGGATCTTAGAGTCAATGTCAACATATATTTTTTCTTCTGGTCCCAAACACTTTTGCAGACCCTTGAAGAACTTGTAAGGCTCAGGCACAAACGGAAGAGTTTAGGCTGGAGATAATTTCTGAGTAGAGCCCGCAGGCATGACTAAATTTGCCAGAACCTCCTAATTTGGGACTCTCTCTCGGTGACTTCTCTAAAAACACTAACAAGAAAATATCCCTGCTTCCCTAGTTCCAGAAACATGCTTGGGGAACTAGACTGGACCTGAAATTGTCCTTTGATTTCCTTTTTGCTCTAAAAGCCACCGTATGATCCCGTTTCTCTCTGGCAGTCCTTTCATTTTCTCGTCTCCCACATTAGACAGCTCAACAGATGGCCCCCCATTCTACAGAACAATCCCCCAGGCAAATTATCCAGTGCGTCCAGATCAGCCTTTGGACACGCGTGGAGATTAACTGTCAGAGCACGCCTTTTCAGGTAGCAAATTTACACCTTGTGGCTAAACGGGAGGCAAATAATTATGAGCTGGGATTGATACCACAGCAATATCACAGAACATGAAGGAACGGGATGAAACTGAGGAAAGAAAAGTGTGGTCTTTCTAAGAACAAAAATATCACCAGCAGAGAGTTTGGATTTAAAAGATAGATTTAAAAAATATTTGAGGAAGAAAAAAAAAATCCCAACCTGTCCTTTGGTCTGAAAGGAAGAAAAAAATTTCTATTCCATTGACTTGCTTTTTCTCTCATAAGCAACGAGGCTCATAAGACACAATAAACGTAGAGAAAGCGTGTTGTACATAGATTCTACAAAGATAAAACTCAGTGCAGAGAAAGGTCTCAATCCTTTACAAAATTTCCCACTGCTTAATGTCGGCAGAGGTTGGCATCATTAGTTTACTTTCAAGTGTAATTTGCAGACATGAATATACATCAGGTTACAACATGTAAATTTAGGCACACACACAAATGGCAGCTGAGGCCATTAAAACACCCCTGCACTTTCCTTTTATGTAGCCCTGTTGCAAAAGAGATGAGAAATGTGACATATGATGATAATTGCTCATTTTCAGGGCTTTGCCCACCTCTACTGATGACTCCTGATGCTCACCTGACTTAGCCCCCCTCTAACCGCATCTTGAAGCAGACTCACAGTCCTGGAAATGTGCCTCTGATTATGTTAGGAATTCAATTTTAAAGGGGCTTTAATTACACTGGAAGTGACTAGTGAAGGACCAGAGAAATGATCCAGATATGCACAGCTCGTAGTGTTTCTAAGAACTGGATTATTTAACTCAGTATCTGGGTTTTGGCCTCTGTGTGGTGATTTTCTTTTCAGGGCCATTGAACATCTGGCAAGTCTATGCTAACCCACTGGATGTCACAGAAAAGACAACTTCAAAAGAGGACTGATGTGACTTTGAGGATTAATCTCGGCATATTTATTACGCATTCTGCTTTTTTAATTTCCTTAATTTTACACGCACCGAAATATCATACACTTGGGCTGTACCAATTTCAAAGCCCAATTCCTGGTGGTCCGTTCACAAAGGCTGTGCCAGTTATAGGAAAGATCTGTTAAGCCACATCCATAGTATTCCACAGCAATTCTTGAAGAATACCTCTTTTACTTAACATGAAGTATCCTGTAATTCAATACTTTAATTTAAACTGACCCTCTCACTAATTACTGCAAATAATTGAGCAACTGAGATGATGCCATTAATATCTGTTGTCCTTCCTGGTGGAAACCCAATTCTATGTGGGAATTTTGCTACCCGTTGGATAGGTGTTTTGAAAGTACCACATTCCTCCATCCCGGATAATAAAACACACATCTCATTTACAAAGTATTTTTAATGCTATCAATCCTTCACAAACCCTTAAACCACCTCTCTTCCTTTGGCCCTTAAAAGCCACTGGTTAGAAATGATTCCCCTGACTACTAAGTATAGTTTTGATGTGACTTTGTACAGAGCTTACCCTGCATACAGGCCCCCAGGCCTACCTCACACACATAAACATGAGGCAAATACTGCACAGTTTATGGCTACATCATGAACACACAGCCCCCGGTTTACTCTGGTTGGTAATCACCTACCTGCAGATTACATTATCAAGTGGGTTACTGGGAAGATTTCATGTGCCAAAAGACAAGTGTGTAAAATAAAGGGTGGATTTTCTGGCCAGTGGCTTTGGCAACAGATATAGAAAGACAAGCAATTTTTCACAACAGTCAAGTAACAACCATAAACTTCCACCACCATAACCTTTCACTAAGTCCTGTGAAATGCACCTAAATTCAGTGTGCAAAGGACTCAGAAGCACTATAAAGTCTACAAGAACAGACTTAAAAGTATAATTGTTTTGTCATAAATGTGATACAAAACATATATGCTGGCAATTAGAAATATTAATCCATTATTTAATTGATATTAACTTTAATGTCTTAGAATTTAGAAAGGTTGGGTGAGGGATGATTTGAATGATTGATTTTCATTTAAAAAATTAACAAGGAAGTATTAAATGATGCCTCCTTGTGCTTTCAATACATTTACATTCAATAAGCAAAAACATTTAAAATCTCCCTTCTGGTTAAAGATGAATAAACCTCAAAGCCTGTGGGAAGACTGGATAAAAGGTGCAAAAACTTCAAATCTGAAATTTAAAATGAAAGAAACCCAACCACTTCTTAATCAGACGCAAAATCATGTCCCTTTGCCTCCCTTTATTGTGCCCCTCACATACTCCCTAAAATATTAAGGGGAACAGGATTAAATAAATTCCTAAAGGAAGAAATACTAAGAGATTTAAATTCAAATTACTTTTACTACTGGTTGCCAGGTAATTACGCCACTGTCACTGTCCTTTAGGAAAGTAAGAATCTCAAAGATCAGTGAAGCGCTGAAGGTGGCAGCCCAGGCTGCAAGAATACCCACTTGCAACTCTGGTTTAAAGAAACACAGTGGGATGGAGAGAAAGGACAGAAATTAAGTAAAAAGCACGGTAATAGAAACTTTGGAAGCAAAGCATTTTGATGATTTATCTGAATAATTCCCATGATCTTAAAATACTTGGGATAGTAGAAAGAAACTTCAGAAGAATAGATACCCTTCAAAGAAATGAAATGGAAGTGAAATTGCTTAGAGACAGCTAGGAACAACATTTTACCTTTTAAATAGTTGTATGAGGGAAGAAATAACGTAGGATGAGAAGTGGTGTCATACAGTTATTAAGAATATGGAATTCAGGCCCAGACTGTGCAAGTTCATTTCCTTATTTTTGTCACTTATTAGCCATGTGACTTTGGACAAGTTACTTAATCTCTTTATGCTTTAGTTTCCTCATCTGTCAAATGGGGATAATAATAGTAACTACTTCAGAGGGTTGTTGAGAGGATTAAATGAGTTTATACATGTAAAGTGCTTAGACCATGTTTGGTACATGGTAAATGCTATGTATTAGCTCTACTATCAGTACTATTAATAATAAGAGCCACAGGGGAGAATAAAGACAAACTATATGCCACAAGTAGGTTCAGCGTTGTGAACCGGCTTAGAGAACAGGGTGGTTTCTAAGGGAAGCAGGAAAATTCCATTGATTAGGATGGTGAGAGGTGATTTGTGTAGGACACTAGAGTACGGTTAATTGAGCATGCCCAAGGTTGGCAGCCCAGGGGAGAGGAGATGTCACAACAGATTATATTTCCTTGGTTTGGCTCCTGACTCTGTCCCTGTCCCATGAATCAGCATTGTCTGAAGGATACAGGATTGGCAAGGCGAGGCTAGTGTTTTGCATCTCCTATACTTTAGTGGGCCTGGTTTTGATCAGGAAGCTCTGGAGGCTGGAAGATTCAGAGAAGGTAGGACCCCTACACTTACGGACGTTATATATATTATGTGTCGATTACATCTCAATAAAGCTGCAAAGAGTAAAATAAAAACAAAAAAGGAGTTTAAATGCTTCTCACTGAATTGGTAAGCTGTACTGGGTGTGTACCACAACTGCCCTAGCCAGCCTCCCAAACAGTGGAAGCGTAAGACCCCCGAGAGCAGGATTCACCTTGTGCCTCCTAGGGTCCCTGACGTGGCTACTAAAACTGCAACCAGGTGGCAGGAGAGAGTGAGGCCACTCAGGCAGAATGGGGACTGTGCGGTCCTGCGTCAGGAACCAAAGCTCCTCTAATGCTTGCTCCAGAGGCTGAATTAATAGTAATGATGGTTATTTAAATCTACCCCTAAGAGCCCCTACTGAATCCTTCTTATTAAGTAGGTACATAAAAGACATTAATCCCCATTCTGTAAATGGAAAGAGAGAAGCAGGAAGTGCCTCAGGCTGTTTCTGTACTCGGGATACTGAGCACCTTTGTTAATACACTTAATTTAGGAATTAACAACCCTGATCACCACTGCCATCTCTCGCCTCCCCCTTAGGAATCCAGATGTTGCCAATATACTTTGTTGTGTCATTTGAGCAATTCTCACAATTGCTAATGAGCCATTTTGATATGCCAATCAAACACAATCTGTTAGTGGCGTTCTGGCATTAGTCACACAAATTTCCTTTGATTGGTAAAGTACCCCAGTGCTCTCACATGTTAAGTCTGGATTACCTGACTTCCAAGGAAGAGTGTCTAAGATGATGTGAACTTAAAAGTCCGACAAATGCTGGCGCTGGTCATACCACAGAATAATTTGCCACAAATAAAGCAGATTCCAGTAATAATGCATAATATTTATTGAAAGCTCAGTGCGTGGCAAGAGCTTCGTGTATAATATCTCATTGTATCCTCACAATAACAGGTATTATAACCAGTCCTGCCCCCTCTAATACATGAGGACCCCGAGGCTAATGGATGTTGGACAATTTGTCCATGTCCATGTAGCCAGTAAGACGCAGAGCTGGAATATGAGCTCAGACAGCTGGGCTCCAGAGCCTAAGTATTGGGGAAACAAGAAACTGGAATTTTCCTTGCAGTGGCCTGTGGGAAGGAGTCACTAGAACTGCAAATACAGTAAAATTAGTTTACTATTTTATATTAAGAACTATTTATGAGCTCTGACTTCCAATGGAAGCCAGAAAATCGTTGCCAGGTGATTGCTGTTAATACAGAACGACAGATTTTGTGTTCATTTGGTGCAAAGTTGGTGCCTGGGAATACAGAAAGTATAGAGGTTATTTTTTGATCTTTCGCCTCCTCCAGCATTATTATTTAGACTTGTCTACAATTGTCATAAATTTTCTTCTGAATGTCTTGAAGGTCACAGAGGCACTTCTACAACCTTCACAATGGCGTAGGTTCAAGTAACACTTCAAACTAGTTTATCCATACATCAAAGTGACCTGTATTAAGGAGTTTATGGCTCAGCAGTAGGTGAGAAAAGAATATGAAAAAGAATGTTGTATACATGTGTATAACTGAATCACTTTGCTGTACAGCAGAAATTAATACAATATTGTAAATCAACTATACTTCAGTAGAAAAAAATAAAAGTGTAATTAAACTTTGGGAAAACAACAGAGGGCACAAATAACAAATATATAACATTTTCCACTGCAAATGTAGTCATATTGAGAATTGGTCCCCTTCCTTGATCTGCTCTCCTGTTCCTAAGAGAGGCCAGGAGGAAACTAAGATCACCCATGTCGTGGGTTCATTTCGAACACAGCTTGGCTACTTTCATATTCTACTCAGGCTCTGTGTGTCCCGCCATTTTCTCCCTAGTTCATTCTTTTGTATTATTTGTTTCATCTCTCTCTTTCCCACTACTGAGCATCCTTCTGAGGGCAGAGACAGTGCTTTTTTCATTTTATATTATTCCACAGCACAGTAGTGCTAGATGCTCAACAAATACACATTTCATAATAAATAAGTGAAATCAAGCCCACACACTCATATATAATGAGGTTGGAGGCACGTGGCTTCTTTCTAGTCCAACACCGAACCGTGTCACTTTCCTCTAAGCATCTGACACTGCTAATGACCCACTGCTTCTTGAACCGTTCTCCTCCCATGTATCTGAGATGTGTGCACCGACCAGGCTACTCTTTCCTCATACTTGTAGAAATGTCATACTATAAAAGCTCCCTTCTTTGAACTCTGACTGTAGTTAGAATCATCATTTCACAGTTATTCCCCATTGCTTGTTTGCCATTTTGCTTGCTTGGTTGGAACCGTAACCTTCTTGAACATGGGTGTCTTACACATTACACATCTTTGTATTTTATATTTTGCCTGCCCGTGTGCCAGCATCCCGCGGATGCTCAGCAAACACGGATCTCTTGATTGACAGCTCGAAAGTTGTGGGATTCGTGCTTTGCAAGGAAGGAGGATGCTGAAATAGGCAGGAAACTCACTCTGAGACAGAAAAGAGTTGAGGGACCTAGACCCAGTGCTGGGCTTAGGTCACGGTCAGCAGAAACTCTTTGGACTAATACAGAGTGGTACTGATTCTCTGGCTTAATCCCTAGACCCTGTGCCCAAGCACTATTGCATGGGTCCTTTAAACTCAGAGAGCCAGTCTTCTTTTTGGTGGTTGAATGGGACCTGCAATAGTAGTGGCAGAGGCGAGTGTGGTGGAAGCACTGAATGGAACAGGACCACCATGTAGTGAAGTGGAGAGCACGGGAGTAAGGAACAGTTCCATTGGACACTGACCATTACATACCTGGGCACCCTAGAAAAGTACGGTACACAATAAAGACTACGAATCCCACCACTGGGGCCTGACACGAAGACAGTTACCATTGCACTTTCCCCCTAAGGCTGATGCAATCTACAGTAACGAGAATCACATGAAGCTTCAAATTTATCTACACAGATCACTTATCTTTCCTACCCTTTGCTCTCATAGGCAGTCCAGGCAAATTGCCATTTGAGCTATTTCATCTATGTCCTACCTTGGATATTACCAAGTTATGCCCTTGTGCTCTACTTGCCAAATATCTTCCTTCATGGTATCTTCAAAACCACTCTTTCGTTCATTCTTCAACACATATTTAATGAGTACCTTATATGCCTCACACTGTTCTAGGTATGGGAATAGTCTAGTGAACAAAACAGCCCGAATCCTTGCTCTCATGGAATTTATATTCTAGTTTAAATCTCTCTTCTAAGACGTAGTCTTCCAATTAAGTAGCAAAGGTGGCCATTAATATATAAAATCCCTGCTGACTTTTACTGAGTACTAACTACACTAGAGACAATGCTAAATGCTCATTTAATCCTTGTCATAATTCTAGGTGGAAGGTTCTATTAGGAAGCATTGAAAGAAAATCTTTTTATTTTGAAATAATTATAGAATCACAGGTAGTTGTAAAAAAAAAAGTACAGGGAGGTGCTGTGTACACTTTACCCAGCCTCCCCTAAAGACAGCATTTTGCACAACTATAGTACAATATCAAAACCAGGAAGTTGGCATGTACAATCTATTGAGTTCACTCGAACTGTGCCACTTTCATGCACACTTACTTGTGATTGTGTATGGTGTGTATGGCATCTGTGTTGCTCTATGCAATTTAATCACATGTATAGCTTCAGGTAACCATCACTGTAATCAAGATACTTAACTGTACCGTTACCATAAGATTCCTTTCTGCTACCCCTTTATATCTACATCCACCCCTCTCCTCATCCGTATCACCTGGTACTCACTAATCTGTTATCTACCTCTATAATAATTTCATGATTGTTATGTAAGTGGAATCATGCAGTATGTATCCTTTTGAGACTGGCTTTTTCTACTCAGTATAATTTCCTAGAGGGTCATCCAAGTTGTAGCAGATATCAACAGTTTGTTCCTTTTATTGTTGAGTAGTATTCTATGATATGGATCAACCACATACATCCATTGAGGGACATCTGGATAGTTTCCAGTTGGGGGCTATGGTGAATAAAGACGCTTCGAGCATGCATGTATAAGTTTCTGCATAAGGATAAGTTTCATTTCTGTAGGATATATGCATAAGAATACAATTTCTGGGTTATAAAACCATTTATAGTTTTAAAAGGAACAACGAAATTATTTTCCAGAGTGGCAGTGGCCGTGCTATTTTATATTCCCACCAGCAATGTATGAGTGATCCAGGTTTTTCTGCATTTTTGGCAGCATTTGGTATTGCCGCTAATTTTTATTTTAGCCATCCTAATAGGTATAGTTATATCTCATTGTGGTTTTAATGTGCATTTCTCTAATGCCTATGATGTTGAACATTTTTTCATGCACTTATTTGCTGTTTGTATATCCCCATTAGTGAAATGTTTGTGCCTATCGTTTGCCCATTTTCTAATTGGATTTTTAAAATAAATTTATTTATATTTTATTTTTGGCTGTGTTGGGTCTTCGTTGCTGCACGCAGGCTTTCTCTAGTTGCGGCGAGCGGGGGTTACTCTTCGTTGTGGTGTGCAGGCTTCTCATTGCAGTGGCTTCTTTTGTTGTGAAGCATGGGCTCTGTGGACGCAGACTTCAGTAGTTGTGGCACTCGGGCTCAGTAGTTGTGGCTCATGGGCTCTAGAGTGCAGGCTCAGTAGTTGTGGTGCATGGGCGTAGCTGCTCTGAAGCATGTGGGATCTTCCCAGACCAGGGCTTGAACCTGTGTCTCTTGTACTGACAGGCAGATTCCTAACCACTGTGCCATCAGGGAAGTCCCTCTAACTGGATTTTTTTTAAATATTATGTTTCAAGAGTTCTTTATATATTCTAGATACAAGTCCTTTGCCAGATATGTGGTTTGCAAATATTATCTCCCCACCTGTAATTAGTCCTTTCATCTTCTTAACATTGTCTTTCACAGAGCAAAAGTTTTTAATTTTGATGAGGTCCAATATATCAATTTTTCTTTTGACACACTGGGTTTGGTAGCACATCTAAAAATTCTTTGCCTAGTCCTTGGTCCAGAAGATTTTATTTCTATTATTTTCTAGAAGTTTTTAGTTTTATGTTTCACATTTAAGCCCCGATATGTTTTTTTTATTGGAGTATACTTGGTTTACAATGTTATGTTAATTTTAGGTGAATGGCAAAGTGAATCAGTTATACATATACATATATCCACTATTTTTTAGCTGCTTTTCCCATATAGGCCATTACAGAGTATTGAGTAGTGGTCTTTGAGTTAATTTTTGAATAAAATATGAGTTTTGGTTGTGATCCATTTTTTGCCTATGGATGTCCAATTGCTATTATACCCATTTTAAAGATCAGGAGTGGAAGGTCTAGTGAAGTTACCTGACTTGCTCACAGTCATACAGGTAGTAAGTGAAGGCACTGGGGTTGAAATGCAGGAAGTCTAACTTGAAACTATGTGCTCTTAATGGCTATACTTCCCTGGGTCCAAGGCATCACTCTCTCTGCATTCCTCAAGTAAACATGAAACACACTCTGAATTCACCTTCCTGCAGAAGGAAATTTATTCAGAAAATGGAAGCCATCTAACCTCCCTAGAGCTATTTAAGAAAATCTAGAGTTTTATTCATTAGCCTTGCTTTGAACAAAAAATACATGATTTAAAAAATAAACTATTATTTCCAATGTCATGCATCCTTTCAATAGCATAAAGACAAAGTTCAAACCAGAAAAACAGAGATGAAATTGAGATCTGCCATTAAGTAAGGACAGTGCTCTATTTTTGCTGATGAAGTATTAAAGGACTGACAATGTTGGAAGTTCAGGCCTTAAAATAAAATTTCTGGTCCCACATAGTGGCTGTGGTCTCTGAGGGCATATCTTATCTGCTACCTGTCAATAGCACAACGGAAATTGTGTACCATTGAGAACAGATGTAGCCTCACAATAACAGAAATGGAAAAAGATATGCTCTGGGAATCCTAACTGCATTACTGTCAAATGGAGCCAGGAAGTGCCGATATTACAGTCAGTACCATCTTCTTGGCCAAATACTCAGCAGTATTTTCAGTGTTGGAATTAAAAATCTGTTGCAGAATTAGGGGAAAACGACATGAGGAATATCCTGTAGAAAAAACTTTCTTTCTAATTGCTGTTGACTCTGAAGCCTTGGCTTTAGACATTGAGAACTTCTAGATAATTCTAGAGACTTCATTTTGCAGCAGGTCCCAGGGCACAAGCTTACTGCCCAGAGAGCATCTTAAATGACGATAATAATCATATAATGTTGTATAATATCATCACTGAAAGTATATTATTTACTCAGCTATAGGAATGCTGGACATCTTACAACAGGATTCTAATATAGTGAAATTATGTTCCTGTGGGAAAATGATGCTCACTGATTGAAGAAAATCCTGTCCAAAAGTGAAAGATTGTGCTTGTGTTGACATTTCTCTTAAAATAATGTGTGTTTATCCTCTAAGGTTCTATAAGGAAAAATTTCGAACACAGGAAAAGCCTGAAGAGTAGTACAATGAATCACCATACTCCTACCACTTAGATTCAGTAATTGTTAGCATTTTCTGTATTTGCTTTATCAATATATGTATATATTGATAATTTTTTTCTGAATCATTTTAAAGTAAGTGGCAGATGTCATGCTCAACATTTCACATGTTATCTTCTAAGGACATGGTCATTCTCCTGCATAATCATTATACTGAATGCGTGTGCATTTTGTCTGTATGTAATAAGTGGCATGTTGCCTTAACTGGCTAACACCTCCTAATGGTGTTTTTTTTTTAAACATGGTCAATTATTTTTATATTTATAATTTTGTCCTCAAGGCTAGTTATTAAGTGTATGTAAAACAAAGTATCTGTTTTACTTGTGAAGACCTCCTCCTTTCCTTACTTATCCTACCAACCCATGAGAGCAGATCAAGAAAAATCATTTGGTTCATTAAAAAAATTGCTCTAGACACAAATATTCATTTCCTGACTATGTTTGCTATTAGCTTATTGGTGGACAATACTGTCCATACAAATATTTATAAATACAAGTACTACTTAGTGCTGGAATTTGGGGTCCACAGTCTGGATTTAGGAGGGGAGTTGTGAAATCTCTGAAATGATGTGTAACATTTGGTGTACATATGAATTTTCAGGGGCAGGAGGAAGAGTATCCACAGCTTCTCGCAGATTTTCGTAAGTGTCTATGACCCTAAAAAGGTTAAGAATTGCTGAGCTAATGCTTTCAAAACACCCTTTGGAAGCTGGATGACATTATTACAAAGGGCACAAATGATCAATTGCTAAATGACAGAAAGAAGGAATTCCAGAAGGACCCATCTAGTCTATCCAATGACAGCTCGACGCCACTGAAGTGTGTTCTGGCAGAGGGGAGCTAGAGCAGAAGGCAGCACAAAGCATGTTACACACATCGACAAGTTCTCAATTAGTTCAGACTCTTCAGGAAAAAGATCTGAATGTCACTGCAGATGATCCAGTTCTATTCAGTGGGCAGAGACTGGGCGGAGTGCCAAAGGGCAGCTCCATGGACCAGGCACGCATCTCACACAACTGTGTTTGTTGCAGATGTCCCCCGTCTGCAGGCTTTGGCAGCCTTTAGGGCGGCTTACTACTGTGATTATGCTCACCTCGAATAAACACAGAAGGATGCCGAAAAACCCAAAGTAAACAAGTGAGAGAAAGGAAAAGAGTCTCCGCTTTCACCTGCCAGGCCATTTTGGAAATGAGAATAAATGCCAAGGGGAATAAAACAGGGGCATAAAGAAGCACTGGTACTGTGCTAGGTGTTCTCACATGGCTATCTCATGGCATTAGCAGAACTATGAGTATCTCCTTTAAACCGTTTGGTAGCTGGAAGGAAGTGCAGCTCAAACGAATGAAGCAACTGGATGGGAAAAGGACAACTACTTACCCAGTGAGCAGAGGCCGGCGTCAGACCCCGTGTCTTTGAATGCCATTGCCCACCACAAATATTTAGTGTGGGAGGATAGACGTGGAACACACAAATGATAAAGAAAAATAAACAAGTGAAATCCCCTGGTTCTGTGGGGTCGTTCGCTTACTGTGCTTTGTTTTGTGTTAGCGTCTATTGAAAAATGCAGGTGAGGGACAAATCAATAGCACTTAGCTTTTGAATGAATTGATTTAGATGCATTATCCCATTTAATATTAAAAAAAAATTTTTTATTGGAGTATAGTTGATTTACAATGTTGTGTTAGTTTCTGCTGTACAGCAAAGTGAATCAGTTCTACATATACATATATCCACTCTTTTTTAGATTCTTTTCCCATATAGGTCATTACAGAGTATTGACTAGAGTTCCCTGTGCTATACAGTAGGTCCTTATTAGTTATCTATTGTATTTAATTTTTAAAAATTTATTTATTTACTTTTTAAAAATTTCTTTGCTTTCTTTTTTTTTAAAAACATCTCTATTGGAGTATAATTGCTTTATGATGGTGTGTTAGTTTCTGCTGTATAGCAAAGTGAATCAGCTACACGTATACATATATCCCCATATTCCCTCCCTCTTGTGTCTCCCTGCCACCCTCCCTATTCCACCCCTCTAGGTGGTCACAAAGCACCAAGCTGATCTCCCTGTGCTATGCAGCTGCTTCCCACTAGCTAGCTATTTTAGATTTGGTAGTATATATAAGTCCATGCCACTCTCACTTCGTCCCAGCTTACCCTTCTCCCTCCCGTGTCCTCATTCCTGTCCTGCCCCTTTATTCCTGTCCTGCGACTTTATTCCTGTCCCGCCCCTAGGTTCTTCAGAACCACTTTTTTTTAGATTCCATATATATGTGTTAGCATATGGTATTTGTTTTTCTCTTTCTGACTTCACTCTGTATGACAGACTCTAGGTCCATCCACCTCACTACAAATAACTCAATTTCGTTTCTTTTTATGGCAAGTAATATTCCATTGTATATATGTGGCACATCTTCTTTATCTGTTCATCTGTCGATGGACACTTAGGTTGCTTCCATGTCCTGGCTATTGTAAATAGTGCTGCAATGAACATTGTGGTACATGACTCTTTTTGAATTATGGTTTTCTCTGGGTATATGCCCAGTAGTGGGATTGCTGGGTCATATGGTAGTACTATTTTTAGTCTTTTAAAGAACCTCCATACTGTTCTCCATAGCGGCTGTATTAATTTACATTCCCACCAATGGTGCAAGACAGTTCCCTTTTCTCCACACCCTTTCCAGAATTTATTGTTTGTGGATTTTTTGATGATGGCCATTCTGACTGGTGTGAGATGATATCTCATTGTAGTTCTGATTTGCATTTCTCTAATGATTAGTGATGTTGGGCATCCTTTCATGTGTTTGTTGGCAATCTGTATATCTTCTTTCGAGAAATGTCTGTTTAGGTCTTCTGCCCATTTTTGGATTTGGTTGTTTGTCTTTTTGATATTGAGCTGCATGACCTGCATGCATATTTTGGAGATTAATCCTTTGTCAATTGCTTCATTTGCAAATATTTTCTCCCTTCCTGAGGGTTCTCTTTTCGTTTTCTTTATGGTTTCCTTTTCTGTGCAAAAGCTTTTGTTTCACTAGGTCCCATTTGTTTGTTTTTGTTTTTATTTCCATTTCTCTAGGAGGTGGGTCAAAAAGGATCTTGCTGTGATTTATGTCATAGAGTATTCTGCCTATGTTTTCCTCTAAGAGTTTGATAGTTTCTGGCCTTACATTTTGGTCTTTAATCCATTTTGAGTTTATTTTTGTGTATGGTGTTAGGGAGTGTTCTAATTTCATTCTTTTACATGTAGCTGTCCAGTTTTCCCAGCACCACTTATCAAAGAGGCTGTCTTTTCTCCATTGTAGATTCTTGCCTCCTTTATCAAAAATAAGGTGACCATATGTGCGTGGGTTTATCTCTGGGATTTCTATCCTGTTCCATTGATCTATATTTCTGTTTTTGTGCCACTACCATACTGTCTTGATTACTGTAGCTTTGTAGTATAGTCTAAGTCAGGGAGCCTGATTTTCTCCAGCTCCGTTTTTCTTTCTCAAGATTGCTTTGGCTATTCGGGATCTTCTGTGTTTCCATACAAATTGTGAAATTTTTTGTTCTAGTTCTGTGAAAAATGCCATTGGTAGTTTGATAGGGATTGCATTGAATCTGTAGATTGCTTTGGGTAGTATAGTCATTTTCACAATGCTGATTCTTCCAATCCAAGAACATGGTATATCTCTCCACCTGTTTGTATCATCTTTAATTTCTTTCATCAGTGTCTTATAGTTTTCTGCATACAGGTCTTTTGTCTCCTTAGGTAGGTTTATTCCCAGGTATTTTATTCTTTTTGTTGCAATGGTAAATGGGAGTGTTTCCTTAATTTCTCTTTCAGATTTTTCATCATTAGTGTATAGGAATGCAAGAGATTTCTGTGCATTAATTTGGTATCCTGCTACTTTAACAAATTCATTGATTAGCTCTAGTAGTTTTCTGGTAGCTTCTTTAGGATCCTCTATGTATATTATCATGTCATCTGCAAACAGTGACAGTTTTACTACTTCTTTTCTGGTTTGGATTCCTTTTATTTCTTTTCCTTCTCCGATTGCTGTGGCTAAAACTTCCAAAACTATGTTGAATAACAGTGGTGAGAGTGGGCAACCTTTTCTTGTTCCTGATCTTAGTGGAAATGGTTTCAGTTTTTCACCATTGAGAACGATGTTGGCTGTGGGTTTGTCATATATGGCCTTTATTGTGTTGAGGTAAGTTCCCTCTATGCCTACTTTCTGCAGGGTTTTTATCATAAATGGGTGTTGAATTTTGTCAAAAGCTTTCTCTGCATCTATTGAGATGATCATAAGGTTTTTCTCCTTCAATTTGTTAATATGGTGAATCACATTGATTGTGTATATTGAAGAATCCTTGCATTCCTGGGATAAACCCCACTTGATCATGGTATATGATCCTTTTAATGTGCTGTTGGATTCTGTTTGCCAGTATTTTGTTAAGGATTATTGCATCTATGTTCATCAGTGATACTGGCCTATAGATTACTTTTTTTGGGACACCTTGTCTGGTTTTGGTATCAGGGTGATGGTGGCCTCGTAGAATGAGTTTGGGAGTGTTCCTCCCTGTGCTATATTTTGGAAGTGTTTGAGAAGGATAGGTGTTAGCTCTTCTCTAAATGTTTGATAGAATACACCTGTGAAGCCATCTGGTCCTGGGCTTTTGTTTGTTGGAAGATTTTTAATCACAGTTTCAATTTCAGTGCTTGTGATTGGTCTGTTTATATTTTCTATTTCTTCCTGGTTCAGTCTCAGAAGGTTGTGCTTTTCTAAGAATTTTTCCGTTTCTTCCAGGTTGTCCATTTTATTGGCATATAGTTGCTTTTAGTAATCTCTCATGATCCTTTGTATTTCTGCAGTGTCAGTTGTTACTTCTCCAGTTACCTTTTTTATATATAGTCGTGTGTATATGTCAATCCCAATCTTCCAATTTTACCCTCCCCTCCTTAGCCTCTGGTACCATAAGTTTGTTTTCTACAGCTGTACCTCTCTATTCCATTTAATATTTATAGCTCTGTAAGCTTTGTCAATCCCATTTTACTGCTGGAAAAAAGTGAGGCTCAGTGAGGCTGACTAAATAGCCCAAGGTTACAGATGTAGATAAAGTTGGGGTTCATGCCCAGCACCATCTGGTCTGGAAGCAGGTCTTCTCTGCAGGCTGGAGGCTATGGGATCAGGGACTATGTTAACATCTGGAGGGCACAGACTTTCAGGCCACTAGAGAGCACTTAGTTGAATGAGGAAAGGTTATTTTCTCCAAATGAGTCCCCCTTTTATCCAATACACACGTTGTTAAGAAGTTCTGTAGGAAATCAAGTTTTAGTAAATTGAATTTATCATTATTGTCAATGAATATTCATTAGGCACACGATTCTAATACTTCCCTTTACTTGTTCCTTCTGTTGAATTGGAGATTCACATGCATTTAAACAACTTGGAATAGCTAAAGGAATCTCTGTTTTGTTTTTTTGTAATGGAATGATTATTTCCCAATGAGTTAGACTGTCACATCTGTATTTCTAACATAGCACTTAACAAACATACATGAGAATATGAAATTACAAGAAGCTACAACTGGAAGAATTAAATATCTAAACTCAGAGATGGCAGATAGCCAGGTTTAAATTCCTACCCCTGAACAAATCTGGAATCTCTCAGAAGCTTTGGCCAAGAATTTCAACTTCATGGAACTGCAGAGAAGTGGGCAAGTCAGTCATGCTCACCCTAGACAGATGAGAATGGAATCTGCTTCAATTTTTTCCATTTTCTCATCAAATAATGGTCATTTTGCATTTGCAAGTGGTTTTCCCAGCGCAAAGATCCTTTCTCACAGCTCTTCATCCCTCTCTCATAAATTTGTTAAAATGTCACTGGGTGAAGCCACTATATTATAGGTAATTGTGTGGGTTTTCCACTTACGTGTGGTGGTTTGTTTGCAAAATGGCTGCAATTATTCTCCTCCCTATATCCATGAACCTTTGCAACAGTGACTGTAGTTCCCCCACATCAGGGGATGGAGTTTACTTCCCTTCCCTTTGATATGGGCTGGTCTTATGACTTGCTTTGGTTAAGAGAATGTGGTGGAAGGGACAGCATGCCAGACTAGGTCTCAAGGGCCCTTGCACGCAGGTAGACGTTCCCTTAGAATTCTGCCCAGCCACCACATGAGCCAGCCCAGATTAGCCTGCTAGCTGTCCCCTGTCAGGCCAGCCATCATCCAGCCAGATGACAGAATTACCACTGAGCAGTGAGGCAAATACTTTGGGGATGTGTATGTGCGCGGTACATACCTACGTGTCTTTCTCATCAAGGATGTTATTTGGACATGGGGTCATATTAGCAATATCTGGATAATGAATTTTTAGTGTAATGATGACAATATTTTGCATTAGCAGATTCTCAAATCTCCAATATGGAAACTGAGATAGACACACCTCCTTTAATATAAGAGCTTGACTAAGATGAGAGTCAATAGCTTTTAGGCCTTTCTGAATCCATTTATCCACAGTTATTCAGAGGAAGCAAACCAACTTTTAAAACATAAGGCACAGTGATGAGGGAAGGGGGCAGGGAGACGTCAAGAGAAAGAGAATATTTCTTGTTAATTTGGAAAATCTACAAATATTTACCCTATTAATCAAACCTCAAACCATATGCACTCTTAAAAATATGTTCGTTAATAGATTTCTGAGATCATTCATGCTTCAGTATAATAACTTGAATTTATTAAAGGAATGAAGAAATTAAAGCTTCCTGGTTATTGTCACTGATAACCTGGTAAATAAGAAAAACCTCTTCTCTCTGCTGAAGAGGTCACAAAATAAAATTATGATCATAACACATTTAAGCAGTCGAAAAGCATTATGTCTTATACAACTTTAATCTGCCTGGAACCTTTCCACGAAAGCGCCATCAGTTTTAGCTAAAAATGGCTCCCCTGCTGTTATTAATCCATATGCTTTGCTGAGCACTCACTGCATAAGTGACATCAGATCCATTTGGAAAATAAGAAGTTGAATCTTCACCTTTTTAGATGTTAGTGTTCAGTGCCTTTCTCTCTGGACTGCTGGGCAAAACATCTTCACATGTCTAGGGTTTATTTTAGGTTGCTTCAACATTTAAAAAAACTAATACTTATGTTTTTGACCATAAAAACAATACATGTTCACCGGGAAGTAAAGGTCTTGATATGGGGTTTGCAGGGCCAGGACAAAGGTGAGGCAAATGTCTCATTGGCGTCATGCACAAAATTTAAGGGGGCATCAAAAAACTTGGTAATATAAATGATACAAATGCAATCTTTCAAAAATCAAAATTAATGCACAAATTCCATGTTGAACAAAAGATCAAAATTTTAAATAAAGATAGGCTCCGACCCTGTACTTGCATGACCCTTTGTCATGTACCTTATCCTAATCCTGGCCCTGGTTCCAATAATATTTTATTTATAAAAACAATCGGCTGGACTTCCCTGGTGGCACAGTGGTTGAGAATCCGCCTGCCAATGCAGGGGACACAGGTTCGAGCCCTGGTCCGGGAAGATCCCACATGCCGCGGAGCAACTAAGCCTGTGCGCCACAACTACTGGGCCTGCGCTCTAGAACCCGCGAGCCACAACTACTGAAGCCCGTGCACCTAGAGCCTGTGCTCTGCAACAAGAGAAGCCACTGCAATGAGAAGCCTGCGCACCGCAACGAAGAGTAGCCCCCGCTCACCACAACTAAAGAAAGCCCTTGGGCAGTAACGAAGACCCAATGCAGCCAAAAATAAACAAACAAATAAATAAATAAACAAAAAAACAAAAAAAAAACAATTGTGTGGCCCATGGGCTATTGTTTGTCAATGTGATTTTTAAAAAATACTCCATTAAAATATGATTTATCTTGAACTGAGATTTTGGATGCCTGCTTAAATTTTGTGCCTCACTCACCTCACCCCAGTTCCAGCCCTGGAAGTTCAGATTTTATTTTAAGTTGAAATGATAAGCAAATGAAGTTTTTCAAGCAAGGGCTTGATGGGATTGAAGTTTTAAAAAGATGGCTTTGGCTGCTGTATAGATTGGAAGGAGGTCAAATGTGGAAACTAGGAGACTAGTTAGGAGACTGATGCTCTAGTCCAGTGATTCTGCTCTTATCGAAGTCATCAAAGACCACTTTGGTGTAAAGGCAGTGGTCACGTCCCTGTGCTTACACTTCACTGGACATCTCAGCATCTGTCTTCTTCCTGTCATTCTCTCCTGACTCTCCTTCTACCTCACTGACCCCTCCTTCCCAGTCTTGAGGACTCTGCTCTCTTCTGTTTTCAAACAATCCCTTGGCCTTAAATACCATCAACAGACATCTCTAGTCCTGACTCTGTCCTCTCCAAACATGCACATCCAACTGCCCATCCGCCATTTCCATTCCATTTCTAGTGGGCAGACCTCACAGGTCAAAGTTCACGGTCATAGATATTAAGGAAGGTGCCTTTCTATCTGTACTGTTGGGATCAGTCCAATTACAAACTTAGATGTTACAAAATATCTTCAGATTTCTTTAGTTTATTTTAGCTTGTTTAAACATTTTTTTAACACTTAAAATAACATGTATGTGTTTGGACTATAAAAGCAACACATGTTCACTGGAAGTTTTTTTCTGCTCCCCAAACCTGTTACTCTTCCCCCTCCCTTTGAGTAGAGGATGGCATTGTCATCTACCCAACTGTTCAAGCCAAAAAATTAGGAGTCTTGCTGAATTTTTCTTTTTCTCTTTTCTCCTACAACAATCTACCAGCAAATTCCATCAATTCTATTGCCAAAATGTGTCTCCATTTTTCTTTTAAAAACATCAGCACCAACCTCAGTAGGCTGAGGACCTAGCTCCCACATACCTAGGGTAGGGTCTGCCTGGATGGAAGAAGCTGGGGTGCAAGGGGTTGGGGGTGGGAAAGAATGTGGGAACAGGAGTGTTAAATTTCCAGCACGGGTTGTAGGGAGGGAGACTGGCTTGGCTTTTGGGAGGGGGAAGATGCAGGCCGGAGAGGACTGGTTCCTCATGTGCCTGGGTTTTACTCCCCAGGTGGCACAGAGGCTACAAGGCGTCCTAGCTTTAGGCCCACTGCACACACTCCCTCACGTCCTGTGCTGGGGCCACACATCTGGATCTGGGACCAGAGGAAGAAATAAATACTCCAGCAGGCCCTGGGAGGTGTGTCTGGTCGACCTTGGAGGGAGCAGGGTGATCTCTGTGAAGATGTGTCTAGTTATCATCTGGGAGGCTGCCCAAGCAGAGAGGTTGGTGACAGTGCGCAGCCGGAACTCAGCTTGTATGGCTCAGAATCCACGGCCTGGCATAGGGCTGACACCAGGGGGCAGTGTACCGAAACCACAGGGTCAGTGTGCTAAGCTAACTCCTCTGGGAGATGAGTTCACTAATGCAGAGCCATCTAACCAGCAGCATGCCCATGGGTCCTGCTCACACAGACCAAATGAAGTTCGTTCGCCTGATTTGTTGTTTGATTTGGCTTTGAAGGTGCCTTATATGGGGCTGTGACGCCATGACTTTTCATGCTTCCTGATTGCAAGAGCCAGCTTCCAGAGATGGTATTAATTTTTTAAAATACAGATCGGAATGAATTCATTAATCTTCTTCCCACTTACAAAAATCAGTGGATTTTATTTAGTAACTACTGATTTTGAATGCTCTTTGCATATCAAATGTAAGCTGTCGTGACCCTATCGGATGAAGAATTTTTATCTTAATGTTAAATACTGAAAAATGGTAAATATGTGCTTTACTTATACCTGCATTTTACTAAATTCAGTGGATACTATACTATAAAAATGTTAGATTTAATAGCTCTTTTCTACTAAATTGTCTGTTGCAGAGATCAAAGGGTCCATTATTCAGGTCAGTTATGTTTTTCATTGATCTTATTTGTTTGAAGTATCTCTAGCTTATTTTTTGACATGTTCCTGCTACTCCACACTTGCCACCATCATTAAATTTGAATAACTGGTGCAAATGTCCCTAAAATGCTAGCAAATTGAGCATGGAACCATTGGGGTATATTTCTCTGCATGTGGAGTGTTTGCTATTGATGGGCCAGCAAGCGAGTCTAATCCAGATATGCTCCAGAGGGTGGGTAAGAGGGGCCTGTTGCCATAGACACCATGTCCCAGGACAACTGCCCCAAACACTCTTGCATCCTTTGGAAGGAGCAGACGTGTCATGTCTGAGCCTTCTTTCTATAACATATATTTACTGAAAATAACAATGAACATCTGTGTATGTCTTTCCAGTTTGCAAAGCACTTGCAGTACGTCACTATTAACATGCTGCTTAGGACAGCAGTTCTCAACATTAACTTTTCCTGTAACACTTGAGGATGATACTGATGTGTGTGACACTCGCACTGCAAAGGGCCAATGATATGCTTAATCCACAGAGCGTAGGATTTCCCAGAACTTTACGTCTTTGCCTCCTTCCTCCTTGTGGAAGCTTGTCGGAACTCAGTTGAGTGAGGCTCAGGTTATTGAGATAACCTTGAAACTACTTTAATTGGTGCAAGTAAATTTATGAACCTGGGTACTTAAGTCATTGTGAATATAAACTACCTATGACACCCCTCACACCTGGAAACACACTAGTCCCTCTCCACACTGCGAACCTGGAGCTTACTGAGAAATACCACGTCTCATCTAAAGGTCAAAAATGTATGTAAAGTGAGAGTAAGGTGCAGTGTTGGAGATACGGATGATGGAAGCACTGGTATTATTGATGGTGGGGAGAGATCGTGCTTAGAATTGTTGATTTCTGTTCTCTTCTGGAAATAGGTAAGAGTATTAAGACAGTCAGATTCAAATGAATGTAGGTGGAAGACTGGCTTCTGAGGAATAAGGACATTCAGCCTAAACTGACACGTTTGTAATTTTTTAAGTTGACACTGTTTGCTTACTATGCCAGGAAGGGTCTATGTATTTTACATAGATTCACTCATTGAATCCTCATAACGGCCTGTGAGATAAGTTCTATTTTCATCCCCATGTTACAGAATGGCAAAACTGAGGAAACTGAGGAAGGGGAAGATGAAATTACTTGCCTAAAGCTTACTGTAGTAAATGATAGAGCTGAGTCTGAAGCCAGGCAGTCCACCCAAGGTCTGTGTCCTTAATCATCATGCTACTCTCTATCTCCAATTTCAACTGGTTTAATGTTAAATTACCATCCTGTTTTTCTCATCTGACCTTAGCTTATGTACATTTTCTCTCTATTTTTACACAAGTAATATGCTTGATATAAAAAGTTCATGTTTATTAAAAAAATCATGCCACTTTCATGTTTCGCTTAATGGATACTTGCACATATCTGAAAATAGGACTCTTCATTAGGAATATTTGTCATCATTAATGCTGCTTATTCACATTGAAAATTTTGTAGGTAAATGATTATATTAGTAATTCTCATTCTGTGACCTCTAAGTCTAAGAGTACATTTATTTAAATAGGGCCTTTTTCCTGAACTAACTTTGGATTGGAACTTCCAGAACAAACTTTGACCAGGCATGAAACTACACAAGGAGAATAAGAAATATACAGTATTTAAAAGTGAGAAAAGACGTCCTATTTTATTACATTCTATTGGTACAGTTTCTTTTTTTTTTTGTTGTACACGGGCCTCTCATTGTTGCGGCCTCTCCCGTTGCAGAGCACAGGCTCCGGACGCGCAGGCTCAGCGGCCATGGTTCACGGGCCCAGCCGCTCCGCGGCAGGTGGGATCTTCCCGGACCGGGGCACGAACCCGTGTCCCCTGCATCGGCAGGCGGACTCTCAACCACTGCGCCATCAGGGAAGGCCGGTACAGTTTCTTTAGATGCTCCTTATCCCCATTGGTGAAAAGAATAATTTTAGTATTCAAGCTATACACTGTAAAGATACAGAGAGAAGGGGCACATAACCAAGGACATAAAAAAATGCCTGGATGTTATAATATATCCAACTCCCAGAGATTACATTAGCTATTGTATTAATGTAATTTCTATTCATATTCATTTGTAAAGACCATGATATCTGGAATTGCCACCATTTCAGGAATATCTTATATTGTGGTTGACTGTAAACTTGACACTATTTTTTTAACTTAAAATATTTCTTTGCTCCTCACAGAGTGTGCTGCACTGTTACAATTAATTATTCAGGACTCTGATCTAGCATATTTTAGTTTGTGAGCTTGTGACTGTAAGAGAAAAATAAGGACATATTTTGTACTTCAGAGTACAATTTCGACATAAAATAAACATGGTATGTTTTTTAAACATGGTGGCAAAAAATAAATGTGTGTTTTTAACACCTGATGGCAAAGAAGGGCGTGGAAAGAGTGGCGCTCAGGACAGAATGTGAAAGGATGAGCATTTGCTAGGCAGGTCCCAATGACAGCGGGTCTGAGGTCAAGAGTAGCACAGGGTTGGGTGATAGTCGGGGGGGGGGGCATCTCCAGTAGCCCAAGTACCCAGGGGCTCCAGCCCACCCCGTACCTCAATTTTGGGTTCCCTACGTTGGTTCTGCAAGAAAGAAGACTTGGCACTAAT
Organism: Delphinus delphis; assembly: GCF_949987515.2. Lineage (NCBI taxonomy): Eukaryota > Metazoa > Chordata > Mammalia > Artiodactyla > Delphinidae > Delphinus > Delphinus delphis. The sequence continues at coordinate 68,448,663 of NC_082688.1, forward strand.
TTTTCACTATGAATCACAAACATAAACTTTTCAGGTCTGTAAGGAACCTCTGAGAGAATTGTTCTTGCTGGGTCCTCTCTTTGTACAGAGGAAGAAGCCCATCCCTAGAGAAGCAGCTCTGTTTGAAATGCAAAGGGCACTGGATCTGGGGTTGTTCCTGCATCTCCCAACCTGTGTGACCTTGGGAAAGCTATCAGCCTCTCCGGATGCAGCATCCCCAACTGTAACATTATGATAATCCTTCCTAGGAATGCTAGGAAGAATAAATGCGACAATGTATATGAAATCACTTAGAAAATTATGTAAAGCAATGCAGTCGTTGCCATCAAGTAACTTACTTTAGGTGCACAGTTGAGCAGGATCTGAGCTTCAGCCAGAATGCAAGGAATTCTAGCCCTTTTGTACAACTAGGAGTCAAACAGGTCTATTTTGGTGCATATAAATCTTATAGGTCTTTTTTCCTCACAAAGTAAAATATAAACTATTTGAGTTTCTTGCTTGTTCTCAGACTTCACCAACAGATCATTTCTCTTCTCTGAAACTGCCCTTGCCGCTAATTATGACAAAAACCGGTATTCTTCTTGGCAGCAAGCAGGGGGCTGTCACTTTAGGGCTGACACACTTTCTTTCTTTCAGAAAGAAATCCCTCTAAAGCTCTGAATGCTTAATTCAAAACATCAGTGATGTCAGGCCAGGTTTGCCTTTTAAAGAAAGGTCACTGCTGTGAGGAATGGACCTGTGTCCAGGGCATCAAATTGGGTGGGATAAGAGTGACAGACACAGTTCTACCAGAAAGATTCGGATAGATAATGAAAAGCTTTCCCCTTTCAAGGGAAAAATCAGACAGGAATGAGATTTAAACACACTGTCCTCCAATTCTCCCCCTCTCTGATATTATCTCTTTGAGCATGTTTAGAGTGAAAGTAAGTTTTTGCAGTTTTTACAGCCTTAAAAATATGGCAGCAACCGATCTTGCCAAGCATCTATTTGCCACTACAATTCTTTCCTTCATTTTCAAATATGTTTTTGTATATACACACACACACACTCTGAGGGAAAGGAGTTGCCAGTTGTTTAGCTGTAGCCCTTGTCTGGAATACTATCTTTGATTCATTCTCCTGTAGAAGTCTGTTGAATTTCTGTCCTTTAACTCTCAGCTCTTCCATGAAGCCTTCCAAGATTTTCCCAGATAAAATTAATTTCCTTTTCTTTCTTATCATGAGGATTCCTCTACTGCAGTAGTACCCACAGTCTGCCTTGATTTAGCAGGTTACTTTTATTTCTGTTTCCCTCCTATGTTTGAACTCTTCCTTGACAAGGAGTAAGCTGTAGTATCTATGCCTCTCCCATAGAAACTAAGACTTCAGTGAAGGTATTTATAGGAACATTTAGCTGTCAAAACTCTGGTTCAAAGTTATCCTTTTCATCTCCGGGAACTTACAGATGGTCTGTTGGGATTTCCTAAATCTCCTTCACTGGAAATTTTGATCAAAGAGGACAAGACCACAAAGAGGTCTCTAAAATTAGAGAAATAAGGAGCAGTGGGAAGGATGGGATAGAGGCGGCTGTTCACGGCTGTATTTTCACGTGACAGATGTCCCTGAGAAGAGGGGGGCAGCAAGCGCTGCTCAGAACAGCACTCCTGATCAAGGAGCACCACGGGAGGGACAGGAAATGGAGTACTAAAAGGTAATTTAACATGAACATATACAAAAGAAAAACATTCTGGATTGAGATGAAAAAGGAAAATATACAAGATTCATTATCAGCAGGAAAGAATGCTTGCCACATGAATCAACTGAGTACCAGTTATATCTCTACTGTTAACCCCAATCCTTTAGGTTCTTACCTTATAAGAATCATTAGCTCCTATCAATAGATGGGAAATGCTTGATTTCACAAGCAGCACAAAGAGAAGGCCTGTGATAAACAAGGATACACTGGAGCTGGCCAACATCCATTTTACAGTGGATATTCAAATAAGGATTGTGAACTCTGAGTTTGAAATCCCTTCCTCCTATTGGTGACAGTGATGGGGGGCTGTTGTGAAAGGCAAGAAAGGAGAACGAAAGGTGAAAAGCCAACGAGCCACGACAGCCCTATGAACTAGGTTTCATAAATAAAAATGGTGCTAACATTAACTGAAGCGCCATAAGCTCTCTGAGGCAGTGGGGAGTCATTAGTTCATAAAACCCATCCGGCAATCCCGTAACGTAGGCACTACTATCGCCTTCATTCTCCAGATGGACAGCAGAGTTAAACAAGTCATAAGGCATCCAATTAATAAGTAGTAGTACGATGCCTGATTCCAATAAAGAAGAAACATCTGCCAAATAAGGATGATACATTTCAAAAACATTAGATGCAGATTAGATGGGCAAATCAGAAAACAAAAACTAAAGAACCCAAGCCCTCAAAAGAGTTGGATGCCGCTTATGGAAAGAATTTCAGAACACGAGAGAAAAAGTTAAGGTAAGAAAAGGAATCAAATGGGCTAAAACTAGAGCCTGCACAACATAAGAAGTTGCTACAAAACAAGGAAGTTAAACCAGATCATTTAAGGAGAAGCGAAGGAAATAAAATTCACCTGTAGAAAGAAAGCCCAAACTAGGAGACAATTTGTAAGAAAGAAAGCCCAAACTAGGAGACAATTTGTAAGACAATTTGTAGGAGACAATTTGTAAGGAGATAATTTGTAAGGGTATTATTTGGAAAGCAATATTTAATTCTCTTGGGCAGAGGGGAACTGGGTAGATACTGATTCAGTAAAAAGGAGGGACATTAAATACAAGAGGACACTTTGAAGATTAAGGGGTTAGGGTTAGTTATTGGGTTTTATGTTTATAAAACAATCTCTGAAAAGGGTCAGTCTGTATTCAGTTTCACAGACTCTGTACCACCCACGTGTGCTGGCAGGCTGAGAAAGCTAAAATAGGGAAGGAAATGACTCAAAGTTACTTAATAAAACTGGCTTTACTGAAACTGTCTGGGCCTAAAGATATTCATTCCAAAATAAGAGGACTTAGTGAATTTTACCAACGTTGATTAAAAACAAACTATACCCACTTCCCCCTCGCGCCCCAGCAAGTCTTTGGAAGATGTGGATGATGGAAAATGTAGAAATCATTGAGAAAAGTTTGAGATCAGGGATCAGTCAGAGACATTTAAATACTAGAAAGGAATCAGTGCCAAATATTAGCCAACCTGTAAGCACCGTAAGCATCCAGAGGTTTGAAGTAATAGCTAAATAGCTTCGAGAATCAAGCTACAAAACTTTGTATACAAAACTACAAGTTGTATACAACTTGTATACAAAAATACAAGTATACAAAACTTTGTTTCTTGAGATGGGGCAGTAGGCATTTTGTATTCACTTTTATTATAAGAATTGAGAAGTATTAAGCTTTTTTTTTTTTTTCAGAATAATATTTGTTGATCTTCAGCTTGAGTTGTCCTGCACAAAATGTTTTGGGTATTTCAAAATCAACAGGGAGATATGAAATACCAGCACACTAAAGAAAACCACTGATGTTATACCATTCAGTTTCTGAAGCCACTAGAACCTATCTTCATGACAAAGGTTGTGGGCATGGGTGGTTAGGCAGAACACTATGTTTGGACTTTAACATGGAGTTTCTTGCAGCATGTGAAAATCACTTCCCAAAATAGACATTTCGAGAGAGTACATCTGGATCAAGGGATTCCTCAAATACAGGCTTCATTGGGTCACAAGTATTAGGGTGTTCAAGCATCTCTGTCCGATAAAATATTTCTGAGGTACAGATAATAGTCCACCTACCCCCAGTGGCATGTGATTCAACTAAGAAATATGGACAGTGCACAGGAATAAGATTTAACTGCTCGCACAGAAAGAGCGTGTCCAGTTAGCACAGTTTGCCAGGTGGCCGTCTTGGATCTAGCTCCAATAAGGGTGATACAATAAAGGGCACCCCCGCTCCAAATCGCGGACCGATTCAGAGCAGTGTGAATCTGCAGTAATCACTCAGTTGCTAGCTCTTTTGCCCACAGTGTCATGTTTGCAGGGAAGTATCATAATGGTGTCTAAAGGGCACAGGATCTGAAAGCAGACTGCAGGAGTTTGAATCCCAACTTTCTGAACACCTGGCAATGTAACTGCTCTACACCTTGGTCCTTGTTGGAAAAAAGGAACAGCATGTTCTATCTCATAGGTTATTTTGAGGATTAAAGGTGATAATTCACGTAGAAGGCCTTGGCACAAGGTAACAAGTACTCAATAAATGTTAGCTCTTATTAGCAGATTCTTTGGCAACAGACTCAAGAGCTGAAAATGTAAGAAACCAGAGATGCAACACTTTCCAAAGACCAAAACTAATAGTACTAATTGGGTCCCAGGAGTCTACTCTGGGGTAAAGAAGATGGATGCTGAAATAATCTAGTCTACTGGTTAAGAGAATGGAGCCTAAAACAGATTTCTGCAGGGACCCAACCCAGAGAAAATTAAGAAGCGGTTCACATGAAGACAAAGAACAACCTGATGAGAGATCATAGCTAACATTTCCGGAGGCCTCTGGCTGACCATAAGCTTGACTGCAGTTGTGGACCAGCCCTGATAATCTGCCTTTCCCCCCCATCCTCCCATCCCATGGGAGACAGCTTGGATGTGATGATTCAGGACCAGCCTCTGGCTACTAAAGGAAGCAGAGAGCAAAGCTAACTGGCCAAATGGGAACTGAAACCATGACCTTGGCCTCATTAGAAAGAGTCAGCAATGTCCCTGAGTAGACCAGTTTTTCACAGACAGCCAAGCCACCTGCAAAGAAAACAAAATATGGCATACACATACATATATGCAAACACACACACATACACACATAAAAACAGAAAAGCAAACAGCAAACAGGATTTACAACTAAAATAGGAATTAATTCACAGATATTTTTACACATCAGCTTCTATTTTTTTCTGGTGCCAACATCAATAGCCTTCTACGAAGTCAGTCCTGTTGGCAGGGCTGAAAGACTTCTGAAGGGGAGTACTATATGCTATAACCTCCATTTGAAGAGACCTCATAGCTAAGCGGTCAACTTGCATTGATAGGAAATCAACCTGCCTCAAAGATAAACAATGTGCTACCTTCTAAAATCCGAAAACTGAAAAAGAAGCACCTCTTCAGAAACAAGCTCAGATGTGGACCTAACAGTTGTAGGCAGCATAGATCTGAAACCCTGATGACCTCATTTGCTTTCACAATACGGTGTGGCATGACCTGCCCTTTCTGCTTCTGCACTAGCCACGCTTTCTACCTTTTATGCCCTGTCCCATTATCTGCTGGGGAAAATTCAACTAGTCGTACTACGAGCCAACTCACCTGGCTTTGCTTTACATTCACTGTTCCAGTTGGGGACCTCGAAACTGACTAGTGATAAACTTAGCCCACCTCAGGCTGCCTCCTGTCCACCTCCCAACCATGGACACATACAGCTAAGTTGTGAACCTGCTTCCCTGAGGACAGAGGCCTTTCACTCTCAGGGCCCAGCCTCAGGTAACAATGGATCAAGTGCAAACAAGAATTGTCTTTGACATGCCCCTCAACAGCCTGAAGAAGTGAGTGTAAGCTCCCCTGAGCACTGTAGTGCATTGATGTTCTCTCAAGTATCAAGGATACTTGATCACATGCCATCTTGATTATGATCAGAGTAGGAAGATTGTCTTCTCTCTTCTTCTAGTTTATAATCCTCTTAAGAATAGGGATTCATTCATATGCCTGTCATTTTCAGCGCCTGACACATGGTAGGTGCTCAAGAAATGTGCTGAATGGGACTTCCCTGGTGGCACAGTGGTTAAGAATCCGTCTGCCAATGCAGGGGACACGGGTTTGAGCCCTGGTCCAGGAAGATCCCACATGCCGCGAAGCAACTAAGCCCGTGCGCCACAACTGCTGAGCCTGCACTCTAGAGCCCGTGAGCCACAACTACTGAGCCCGCGTGCCATAACTACTGAAGCCCGCGCGCCTAGAGCCCGTGCTCCGCTACAAGAGAAGCCACCGCAATGAGAAGCCCATGCACCGCAATGAAGAGCAGCCCCCGCTCACCACAACTAGAGAAAGCCTGCACGCAGCAACGAAGACCCAGTGCGGCCAAAAATAAATAAATAAATAAATTTATAAAAAAAAAAAAGAAGAAGAAATGTGCTGAATGAAGAAAAGTACAAGCTAGCACTCATCATGGATAAATATCCCTGCCAGAGTGGAGTAGCATCTTCATAACTTATCAATGCTGATTAACATTCTTCATTATGAAAGCATCATTCCCAGTTGAAAAGTTAATCTCCTGAAGTTACCCAAGTAGCCATGCTGATAAACTTGCTACAAAACAGTCCAAATACAGTAGAACGTTGAATCTGGAGTCGAGTTTTATCCCAAGTCCCGACTTTAACTTTGTGATTCCTCTATCATCATATACCTGGGGCCTAGCACAGTGCCTGGCACGTAGTAGACGTGCGATGTACGTTTGGTCCCAAGCAACCACTGATCTGCTTTCAGTTATTATAGTTTTGCCTTTTCTCGACTTTCATATAAATAAGATCACACAGAATGTAGTCTTTTATATCTGGCTTTCATATATTTCTGAGATTCATCCATCCTGCCATATGCATATGCATGAGTTTATCTTCTGTCTTGCCTGGGCCTTTGGCTTCGGGGCAGTCCTGACATCTGGCCTGGCTGCCTTGCCCTGCAGCACCTGCGTGCTCCCAGAGAGCTGAGGGTTCCTAAATCGTGTGCATTTCTCCTGGGTGACACACTACCATTTCCAACCGCCTGGAGAACCTGCCATTCTCTTCACTTGGTTAATGGTCCCCCTTCCTCTGACTACTCACTGTCCTGGTGAGGAACCTGAAGGTTATCGTCCACCTTCCCTCTCCCTTAGGTACATTACCTGTGAATTTCATTCCAGGTAAAGAAAGGGGGCATTGCAAAATATGGTGTTTAATATTATCCTAAAAATAATCTGTCTGATAGGTCTGAGGACTTCGCACCCGCTGTAATTACTTAAGAACAACTCGAAGGCAGAGATCCTTTCTCCTTCAGCTATAAATATCCTTCTGTACCTGCCCCCACCGTCCTCCACCCAGCTTATCACCCCAGTTTCATGATTTCACTGCTGTCCAGCTGCTTTGCTCAGCCCAGACATGCTCCCTTTGGCCACCTTAATGACTGCTGCAGACTCACGGTCATCATTGCACTCATTATTCGAGAGTCCTTCTTGTGCTTTCTTAGAAGATGTTTATGTGACTGGAATTCGGACAACTGGGGAGCTCTGTACATCTGTAGTGAAGAAAATCCTTCACTGATTAACGCCGCGATACCTTATTTATCTCGCCACATCATCGAACAGGAATTATGAAAAATGCATCTTCCAGATAACTGAACCCTGCTCACTTCAAGTGTCATTTCTGATGGAAACCTCTCTAAGGAACACTCGTTACATCCTTCCTTGCTTGGCAAACAGAGTATATTAGACAATTTAACTTTTTCTTAATTTAGCCTTTCATTATTTGCACATGTTTAAAAATATTTTGTGGACTCCTAGAGACGGCTCAGAAGACACCTTCCCCTCTTCCCATCAGCTTCTACATCTCTAGAACGCCACTGGTCAGCTTCTCACTGTCTTCCAGTTTTCTGCCTGAGTCTACATAGACAGTATGCGAGGTTATCAAAGACCCTGGGTAATTAAGAATGTTAAATCATTAACCATTTTCCACACATCACCACAGTGAGGTAGATGGACTTCGTGAGGAATTTTACCTCTCTGCAGTGATGGATATCTTTTTTATATACTTCTGAATTTGAGGCTGTGTTACAGATGTGTGAGGCTCTGGGATTTTGATTTCAAGATGAATGGACTACTTTGGCATTACCTGAAAATTATTTTCTTTTGTTTTGCCTACATTACTTGTTTTATCTAAAACAAGCTAATATGAATCACAAGTTAGAACTAAGTTACAGACCACAAGCAATGAATATCCATAAGAAGAGTGGCTGGTGGCAGATGAGTCTCAAGTCCCCTGGCAATTACAGTTGGTGGGTGGAAGGTTGCCTGGAGAGCTGAGCTGAGGACAATTTTGAGCTCCTATCCGGCTGGGATCCCTGGGAGAGTCTGCTGAGATTGACTAGTGATGTCTTCTGTGGGCATGGGAGGAGGGCACAGAGGCTTGAAAACCAATGTTTAACTTTCCAATCCAAAGGTGCCATCGTTGATTGTGAAAAAGGATCACGGGAGGCCACAAGTTCTAACTGTCCCTACAGAGCCTGAGTCACTTTCTCCCGGCTGGATTTCTGAAACTTTTGGAATTGTTTGTGCGAACCTCAGACTGTCAGCTTCAATGCTGTGAACCAGACTGTGTTTCGCTCTGAAACCAGAGAATGGATGATTTCCATAGAGAGAACTTCCATTTATGTCAAATTGCTATGTAAGATAGCACAATGCACAGAATACAAAGTTTCTGTGGTTGCCAAGACTACAACCAATATTAAAAAATAATGGAAGTAGAAATACTACAAACTTATAGCTGGGAAATTGGGATTGTTCTGTGTGGTTAGTTCTGTTGAATTTATATCAATTTGATTTTATCCCGTTTGTGGCTATCACGACCTACGTTATTTTGGCCTTCAGAACTCTAGAATGATCTTCTCTTGTTTTTGGCCAATCTAAAAATCTTTATTGTTTCACTTTCCATCTCAAGACTCTCCTTTTTCATTCGCCTCTGTCATTACTACTGGATTCCAAACACACTCTCTAAAATCCTCATGGATTGATCTGCCTTTAGTCTCTTTCACAGATTCTCACTCGTCCTGTTTGGAAGATTCCCTTTTTTTTTTTTTTTTTTTGTGGTACGCGGGCCTTTCACTGTTGCAACCTCTCCCGTTGCAGAGCACAGGCTCCGGACGCACAGGCTCAGTAGCCATGGCTCACGGGCCCAGCCGCTCCGCGGCATGTGGGATCTTCCCGGACCGGGGCACGAACCCATGTCCCCTGCATCGGCAGGCGGACTCTCAACCACTGTGCCACCAGGGAAGCCCTGAAGATTCCCATTTTTTATTCCCACCTTCAGAGCCCACAGACCAGACTCCCCCTGCTCCTATGTTCCTTGTTCTTATCTCTCTGCATCTTCTTTCCAGTTCCTTTGCCTCTTTGAAATATGATGTGCACCTGGGATCTCTCCACACCTCCCACCCGTTTCTCCTCCCACTTCTTTGCAACTGTGGTAGTTGAAGCGCCTCAATTTCTCTTTTGTCACCTGTTCCCTCCCCCGAACTTCTTTTGGGTCTAGTCCAGTGGGACCTCTCACCCACCAGGCAAAGCTGAATTCCCTTCCCTGATTCCACCACACACCACTCCCACCTCCTCCCACCTCCACCAATCTGAGGGGGCCTCTTTGTTTCCCAGGCTTCCTTCCACCAGGGTGACTCTCCCTCTGGCCCTCCTGAAAATCCCAGGGAGCTGCCTTCTGTGTGGTGACACTTTAATGACTGGTGGCTCTGCGTTTCCTACCTTTGTAGTGGCAGAATAACTACCCACCTCTGGCTTCCAGAAGTTGCCTCTTTCAACTCCAGACTAGAGTCTCAACTTAATCTCAGAAGGACCTTGAAACAACTGCATATATTTAGGAGGGAGGGCCCACTTGTCATAGTTGCAGGCCAAGTTTCAGAAATCCAGCCTGGAGAAAGTGACTTAGGCTCTGCAGGGGCAGTTAGAACTTGTGGCCTCCCGTGATACTTTTTCACAATCAACGATGGCAGCTTCGGATTGGAAAGTTAAACGTTCGGTTTTCAAGCCACTGTGCCCTCCTCCCATGCCCACAGAAGACATCACTAGTCAATCTCAGCAGACTCTCCCAGGGATCCCAGCCGGATAGGAACTCAAAATTGTTCTCAGCTCAGCTCTCCAGACAATCTCCAATCTTCTTCTAAGGAGGGAAGAAGAGCCAGTTTACATTTGGAACATGAAAGACAAACTGCTATGACCTAGACAGTCCAAGGATACATCACGTACTGAGTGCCATGCTTTTGGTGCAGACAACCAGGTACTCTAGATCCTTCTCCATTACTACAGTTTTTAGGCCCATTTCCTCCATAATCCTATTTGTTGTCTTGTATCTTACCTTTCACTCTCATTGATGCCACCACGTCTGCTCCTGACCCATGTGGTCTTTGTGTGGTCCACTCTGACTTTGCTTAGGCTGTTGCTTCCCCCGCCTCCCAGTCTCCATGTGCCCAAGTCCTACTTTTTCCAGTTCAGCCCTAATACTATCCTTTCCACAAAATCCTCTCAGATGAAAAAAAACTCCTCCTCGATGTCCCACTGCATAACAATTGGTCTTCTTCTCAGTCTGAACCTCAGGATTTCTACTTGTCGTGAGAGTTATCTGTGTCCTGCTCTTGAGGGCATCAGCCATAGCATCTCCCAAACAATGTGCTTTGGGCATTGGATTGGTCCTACCTCCACTGTGGAAATTACCCCAGCCTTTGCCCAAGCTGCCGTCTGGCCAGTATGGGTCCCGGGTGTTGAAGAACATTCACTTGGGTTTATGACTTTGAAAATCAGAGAACATTGCTGGGAAAAAGGTCTGTGTGCACATTTGTGTTCATTCACAAGCATGACACCTATTCCTCTCACATTCACCAGGTGCATAAGGTAGTGGCCTGGAAGCTGGGTCACTGGAAGACGACCAGAACTCATCATAAAGCAATCGCTAATATTTATGATTATTATCTGCTGAGCACCAAGCTAACAAGCCTATGAGGTGGCACTATTATTATCCCTAACTTACAGACAGGTAAACTGAGGCTTGGAGAAGTTAACAGGCTATGCTAAATATTCTCTGTTTGCCCCTCCACATACAGTCTTCAACCTTTCACCCTGCTCCATGCACAGGGAGGCCAACCTTTAGGGACTGCATGAACGGGTTCCTGCCCTTGGGCTTCCTGTTGGACACAATCACCGGGAGGTGCCAGCAGGAGATCCGCGAGATCAGAGGTTGGGAAGAGAGAGAGGTCAGAATGTTTATTTCTCTAGCTCCCTCCCTGCCTGACTGTTCATTGCATGGCTGCAATCTCTCCCCAAGGCACAGCTCTGCCAGGCATCCTTTCCTATAGCACAGGTATCAGAGGGCTCCAGTAACCCAGGGCTCCCGATGGACCCAGGTGCTAGAGGGACCTTGGCTGGCTTTCCTGAACCCCACTGTTATGAGTTGATTTGTATCCCCTGTTGACTTTCTAACTCCCAGTACCTCAGAATGTGACCTTATTTGCAGATGCAATGAGTTAAGGAGTAAGGGAATTCTGATAGGACTGGTGTCCTTGTAAGAAGGCCGCCATATGAAGACAGACACAGGGAGAATGAGGCAGAGATTAGAGGTAGGCAGCTGCAAGCCAAAGAATGCCAAAGATTGCTGGCCAGCACCGGAAGCTAGGGAGAGGCAAGGGCGGATTCCCCAGGTTTCTGAGGGAGCACAGCTCTGCCAACACCTTAATTTCAGATTTCTAGCCTCCAGAACTGTGGGATGATAGATTTCTGTTATTTATTTATTTATTTTTTTTGGCGGTACACGGGCCTCTCACTGCTGTGGCCTCTCCGGTTGCGGAGCACAGGCTCCGGACGTGCAGGCTCAGCGGCCATGGCTCACGGGCCCAGCCGCTCCGCGGCATGTGGGATCTTCCCGGACCGGGGCACGAACCTGTGTCCCCTGCATCGGCAGGCGGACTCTCAACTCCTGCGCCACCAGGGAAGCCCCTAGATTTCTGTTACTTGAAGCCATTCAGTTTGTGGTACTTTGTTATGACAGCCCTAAGAAACTAATAATCCAACTCCCTACACTTTGGAAACAGTCCTTTCATTACATTCTCTTCACTTGCTTATTTTGAGTGTGCTACATGTTTTCTGCTGGGTCCCTGACTTTCCTAAGGTGAAAAAGCTAGGAACTGGATCCCGGGTGGCAAAGCACAAGTGCTCATCCTCTGTCATAATACTGATAACATCATAGGTTAAACTTATATGGTGCTTTTATTAACTCCCTTAATGCCGCTTGGCCTGAGGGCAGAGCTGCAGATTGTACTTTCAGTGTTGATGACATGCCTGATTTTTTGCTATGTAAGACCGGCTGGGTCTGTGTTAAACGGCAGAGCTGTGATGAAGAGTAAGCTCTTGAGAAAGCTGATTTTCTGAAGAGGCACAAACACACTCAGAATGGGACAAGTGGAAGCCAGTGTCCTTGGGGGTCAGGATTTTCAAATATGCTCACGCACTTCTCGTGAATACCATCAGGAGGACAGCCAAGCAGGAGCTCAAGTCCCGGCCTCCATTACCATCAAAGCCTAAAACTACAGGACCTTAGCTTCATTTTTAAGGTGAACAGGCAGGGAATTGTGAGGCGACCAAGTCCCTTTTAAATGCAAATAGGCTGGCTACTTGGCGAGCTGCAATTCTTCTAGATGAAAAAGAACTAAAAAGCAAACAGATGAAAGGTATAGACCTGAAAGTCTTCCTTTGTCACAGAGGATCCCCTGATTGTTCTACCCTCTGGACCATCTCAGAGCCTCTGTCTTTACATCCTGCCCAGGGAAGCAGGTGGAGGAAGCTGCTGTCTAAGTCATTATTGTTTTACCATTTCTTCTTAAGGATGTCACTATTTTTAGCAGAAGTGACTCATTCATATAAGTAGGTGCACTGGCGGGGTGGGGCGTCGGCGGGGGGTTAGTTCTTAGGGATGACTTAACCCTTAATGTCTCAGTGTATTTATATTTATCCTCACACCTTATCCTTTCTCTTGATGATCACCACAGGCCAGTTTTGATTCAGGGCACCAAGAAAAACACCTATCACCCCTCAAGTGAATAATTTAAAGTGTTCTCCATGCAGATATCTGAGAAATGAGAAAGTTCTTAAAAATCTCTAAACCTTAGGAGTGAGGGGAAGAAAGGGGAGATGGCTGCAAGTCTTCCTGAGAAGAGGGATAGGTGAGGGAGTAGCCAGGAAGTGGAAAGAAAGATCGAAACAATGCTACTTCAGAGTGCCTCACTCTTTATTATGGGAGCAGCTGGGAAAGTACTGTGTTAGGAACTGGAAGATATAGAAGCCTTGGGGCAAAAGCAATTCATTCTGGAATGGCAGTTTCCTGATTCCTCTTGCAAAAGGAAAGCTTATATTAGAACCCCCAGCACAACCACCACCGAGCTTGCAAACCTTTGGCATCGGGCACTTTACACACCTAATCTCATGTAGTCCTCAGGACGCTTATAAGACAAGTAGTGTTACTCTCCCATATTACAGAAAAGGAAGCTGAGGCTTAGAAAGGCTTAGAAAGGTTTTGTAATTTTCTCAAGGTAACATACTAGTAAATGGCAAAGCCAGACTTGGAACTCAGGTCTGGCTGAGCTCAGACATGTGGTAATTCTGGCTCACTGGGGTGTTGCTGGTACACCAGAGTCTACCAGCTAGTGATCCCCGTCAGATGATAAGTTTTTGAACATTTTGGCAGAACTTCCCACTTGGGAATGAACTGACCTCCTCCGTCAGGAGAGAGTCTACCTGTGTGATCCTGTGGGTTTGCTAGCTAAGAGAAACAGGGTAAAAATCTTGCCATTACGAGCACTTTGGTTTAAATAACCCTTCTTGTAATCATCCAATACCTCATCCAATACCACAATGTAATTTACCCTTATTTATGTATTTTCATATCCCAGTCTTTTGTGTATTTATTATTTAATTATGACATTAATTATGTAACTGACAAGTCCTTATCACATCGCCCATGGTAGAGTATGAACCCCCAAATATCACAGATATTTCTGTATAAACGACTAGATAAAGCACATCGTACAATATCAAGGCAGGATCTTGCTTTTTATCATCCTTTTGATGGTTAAGGAAGAGCGAGCAATTATTATAAAATCATTATGTGCAGGGATCTTTCTTCTAAGTACTTTAAACACAAGAATAAAAAGATACCATGTTGGAACAGGTCAGCTCAATATCTCTTGTTGCTCCACGTGGGGCATTTCTAGTGTTGTCTCACAGGCTGTCATCATGAGAGAATAGAGGCATTTCTTAATTCCCCTGTTAAGAGCCTCATGTAGGGGTCTGTCTCCTGTGCTTTCATCCATATATTCCTTGGCACATTTATATTTATAACTCCAAGAAGTCACTGGGTTGAGGAAGTTCAAATAAGGGGCACGACAAAAGTCATCAACCCTCTCATTTTTTCCAAAACTTTAATCATGAAATAGCATTTTAATGTTCTCTAGGACAACCCTTGACTACAAAACCATCCAAAGAGAAAAATCAGGGAATCTCCTTGTAAATTTCCATTGTTACTGCCAGTGACGGACACTTCTTCCTATTTATCATTCATATGAAGCCTAACAACATACCTGAGTGTGCATGACCAACATATGTCATTTTATCAAAACACCATGGAGAGCTTTTCACCTGCTGCATGCAGACAGCCTACTCATGATTCCCTAGATACACCTTGCACATTCCTCCTGGTGCTTACACACATATCATTCTCCTTATTCTGGAAAATCCTTTCTCTTCCTTTTTGTGCACCTGAGCCCTACTCATTTTCCACAGTAGTGTTCAAGCTCCTGTCCTTCTCTGCTACCCCAGGCAAAGACCTTTCAATCTCAAGACCAGCGCTGTCCAATAGAAATATAATGTGAGTCACACTTGTAACTGTGAATCTTCTAGTAGCCACACTTAAAGAATAACAAGAGGGCTCCCCTGGTGGTGCAGTGGTTGAGAGTCTGCCTGCCGATGTAGGGGACGCGGGTTCATGCCCCAGTTTGGGAGGATCCCACATGCCGTGGAGCAGCTGGGCCCATGAGCCATGGCCTCTGAGCCTGTGCGTCCGGAGCCTGTGCTCCGCAACAGGAGAGGCCACAGCTGCGAGAGGCCCGCGTACCGCAAATAAATAAATAATAATAACAAGAACAGGCACGATGACTATACCTAATAATACTGTATCAAACCCTGGAAATATCCTGAGAATAGATTTCAGGTACACTGATCACATAAAAAATGGGAACCATGTGAGGAGATGATGTATTAATTAGCTTGACTGTAGTGATCATTTCACTATGTATGTATATATATAGAGAGAGGGAGAGCGAGAGAGAGACATATAGATATATATTATATCAAATACATCATCTTGTACATATTGAATATATATGACTTTAATCAAAACATATGTAAATTTAAAAAGATAATTCAAAAAAGAAAGTGGGCTTCCCTGGTGGCGCAGTGGTTGAGAGTCCGCCTGCCGATGCAGGGGACACGGGTTCGTGCCCTGGTCCGGGAAGATCCCACATGCCACAGGGTGGCTGGGCCCATGAGCCATGGCCGCTGAGCCTGTGCGTCCGGAGCCTGTGCTCCGCAACGGGAGAGGCCACAACAGTGAGAGGCCTGCGTACCGCAAAAAAAAAAAAAAAAAAAGAAAGTAATAAGAGGTAAAAGTAGTTATTATCATTTATTTTACTTAACCCAGTATATCCACATTAGTATAATCTCAACATGTAATCAATATAAAAATTAGTAATGAGATATGAGATATTGACATTTTTTGTCCCAAGTCTTTTGAGAGCTAGAGTACGTTTTATACTTATAGCACATCTCAGTTGGACTCACCACATTTCAAGGGCTCAGTAGAGACACGTACTGGACAGCACAGCACGAGACTGTATGATTCTTGAGGGCACAAGCATGGTGCCTGGTACACAGAAGGAGCCATGCTGCTTGTTTAAAGTTCTCTCTCCTTGAGTTACACTTCTGTCTGTTCTGCTCAGTTTGCAGCGATCATGGTGCCCTCCAAGGCATGTGCACTTCCCTCAACTAATCTACCAGCCCTTGGGCAGAGACCAAGGCTGACACTGATTCTCCCACGAAGCATGCCGAGCCACCTGTGGTCCCTGAACCTGGAGACCCAATCCTCATTGTCTCGTCTTGGTACATACAGGCTGTCACTCCTGTCCAGAATGTTTCTTCCACTTCTCCTTTAAAAAGTAATACCTATTCTCAAAAAAGCACTCTGTCCCCAGCCATTTCTCAGTTTGATTTAATGCTTATTTTCTGAACATTTTTTATCAGCATTTATATTGTACTCTCACAGTTAACTTGCTCACTGGTCTCATCTACTGCCCTATGAGTTGTGTGTGTGTGTGTGTGTGTATTCCAGGTCCTACTGGTTTTAGATCACTAATATCAAACACCATACCTATAAAATTAATGCGGGAATAGTACATAGTATATGCTAAACAAAATATTAATTTATCTTCATGATTTTGAGAGGAAACAGGTTTCTAACTTAAGATACAGCCTGCATTTATCACCTGCAAAGCAGGTAAATGGTTAAGTATTCAATACATTGACCCATTCCCTGGAAAGGGAAAGGGAAAGGTGGAATCCAACATTCACCGAGCACTTTTTACTTATTTACGCCATCTCATTTAACCCTCATGACAACCCTGCAAGGGAAGTATCATTACCCTAATTTCACAGATGAGGAAACAGAGGCTCAGAGAGGTCAAGAGACTTGTCCAAGGCCACATAGCTACTGAGTGCCCGAAGAGGGAAGTGAGTCTCTGAAGCTGATCTTTGTGCTGCTGTCCCAGTTACAACAAAGTTCTAGAGCAGTAGCCTTCTGATGGCTTCAAACAAACCCGAGTTCAGGTGGCCTCTTTTCACAGATAATGGAGGAGAGCACAACGCACAGGCAGGCATCTCTTCCATCTCTATTCCCCCCACCAGGATAAGGGGCTCGCCTCCCTGCCCTGTCAACCATAAAGGTTAGTGACAGAAAATGCTTCCTGACTTGGCAGCAGAATAGACTCTTGGGGACACGGGGGTGGATCAGAACAGTAGGAAAAGCCCTGGGTCTATATTCCACAAGCTGTCGGAGGGCAGGGGTCAACTCCAGCTTCTGAGTGTGAGAAATAGCTTTACTGTGCCCATCCCGCTTTCCAGCGAGGCTCTCATTTTCTCTCTCATTAAGCATTTCTGCCACCCTCTGTACTGGAGTCTGCCGAAAACTCACCCAATTGCACTGATTAAACTGTGTGCACAAATGCCTGGCACTGTGGTTGGTGCTGTCACAGGCAATCCCAGGGCCTCTGAGATCTCCTGCAAGGCACTGAAGCTTCTAGCAACAAACCTGGCAGCGAGCAGCGCATCGGGGTGTGGATCTGAATTTGCAAGCAGGGATGATTTCCCCTCCAATTTCCCATCTCTTTCTAATAAGCAGCTGGACAGCTGGAAACAAAAGAGATTGGCAGGGCTGCGCTTAGAAGCTTCTGCTGTCCTGAGCACTGAAGGGTTGTGACCCCATAGGGGGATGGATGGATTTCCTCAACCAGCTTCTCTGCAGGCTTAGTCTGAATTCACATCACACATAGATTAGCACCCTTGCATAAATGTTTGAGTTTAAATTTTGGTTTGTTTTATGACAGTCCATGTATCTATCCTACCATCAGGAGACTCAAAATACAGAAATCAGAAAACACAAAGTAGAGACAATTATTTGCTTTGTTTCACAGGGTATTTGATGCAGGATTTCTCTAAATATCAAGTTTCCTTGGTGCACTTAGAACAGGGGTTAGTTTGCAGATAATTTTTTTTTTTTTTTTTTTTTTTGGCGGTACGCGGGCCTCTCACTGTTGTGGCCTCTCCCGTTGCGGAGCACAGGCTCCGGATGCGCAGGCTCAGCGGCCATGGCTAACGGGCCCAGACACTCTGTGGCATGTGGGATCCTCCCGGACCGGGGCATGAACCCGTGTCCCCTGCATCGGCAGGCGGACTCTCAACCACTGCGCCACCAGGGAAGCCTGATACTTTTTTAAAGGAAAAAGTCTGGCAATAAATCATAGCGGCCATTTACTGAGTAGTCTCTATGAGACGGACTGTGATAAACATTTTATGTGCATTATCTCAATTACTGTTCACAGTTACCCTGGAAATTAGATACTGGCATTTCTGTCGTATAAATGAGAAATCCAAAGTTTAAAGATGTTCAAAGCCGGGGGCAAACCTGGTGTAGTGGGTTGAATTGTGTCCCCCCGACAAAGACATGCTGAAGTCCTAATCCCTGGTACCTCTGAATGTGACCTTATTTGGGATGGGATCTTTGCAGATGTACTCAGGTTAAGGTGAGGTCATACTGGATTAAGGTGGTCCCTAAATTTGAAGGCTCATGTTCTCATAAGGAGAGAGATTTGGACTCAGAGGACACAGACACAGACACACACACACACACACACATACACAAACACAGAAGGTGGCCATATGATGACAAGGCAGAGACTGAAGTGAGGCAGCTGCCAGGTAAGGGATGCTACGAATTGCCAACAACCACCAGAGGTTAGGAAGAGGCAAGGACACTTCCCTAGAGTCTTCAGGGGGAGTGTGGTCCTGCCAACACCTTGATTTCAGACTTCTGGCCTCTAGAACTGTGAGAGAATACATTTCTGTTGTTTCAAGCCACCTGGTTTGTGGTACTTTGTTATGACAGCCCTAAGAAACTAGCACACCTGGGATTGAAACCCCAGGTTCTCTGATCATGCAGATACGCCGTCCCCTCCCAGAACATCAAGGCTGCCTGGCTGTGGTTAGTGACATCATAGGTCCTCACTCTTATCTACATCTGATCATTTGCTCTTAAGGAAAGCCAGTGAGAGGGGTTAGGCAGGGGAATGATACAATCTATCAGAGGTGAGTTTCCCAAACATGGCCCCGGGGAATGGGGGTTGAAGTGGTGCAAGGACAGATGGAGAGTATGCAGAAGAGCTGCTACTGTCTAGGAGGAAATGTAGGCGGCTTGACAGTGGGAATGAGAAGAGATTGATGACTTTGAGAAGTGCTGGGCAGGCAAACTTGTAGAACTGCCAACACACTGGATTTGGGGTAAGTATGACAGGGTGTCAGCTGGGAAGCCCAGGTTTCTGACCTGGGTAACTGGGTGGCTGGTGGTTCCATAGTGAGAAGAAGGGAACCGTTCACTGTGAGTGATCTAGACTTGATAGACACAAATTGAAATAGATTGGTTGTAGCATTCTCTAAGGGCATCAGGCAAAAGTAAGTACGAACCCCGGAATGGCAACACATGAGCTACGATACATTGGGCAAATCATTTAACCTCCCTAGGTTACTGTTTCCTCATCTGTAAAAAGTAAGGATAATGATATGAGTTAATACATGTAAAAAGTAATGGAAAGCACAGGATGAATGGTTAGCTTTGATAAAATATTTTATAATTAATAGAATGCTTTCTTCTTCGAATGCTTCAGTGGCACATCTTATTCATTCTCATTATTTCCAAATGAGGTACAGGGACCTTGTTTTCATTACCTCAATTAAACATGAGAAAAATGTGAGTTAATTTGGGTGGTATAGAGTGGTTAAGGACCAGTGCAAGCTCCCTCTAATGTCATAAGAAAATAAAAATTATTTCTAGCTCTGTCCATGCAACTATAAAGTAGTCATCATTTTTAGTGCAGAGATTGAAACATTTTTGATTAAAAAGGGAATGTAAGTGAATTAAAGCCAAGTAGTGTATAGAGCATATATTTATTTCTAACGATTCATGGGAACAGCATGTACCAGTAATAAAATAGCACTTTCTCTTCCTTAACAGATTTTTTTCCACTCTAAAGGGCTACTAAAACCACTAAGTTTTGTTCAATGCAGGACATCTTGTCCTTTTCCCTGAGGCTATATTACTTGGTGCCTTTCATGGTTTCAGACAGTAAACTGCTCCCTAAGTGGGGCCCTGTTCTTTGTTCAGAACATTTTATCTATTATAAAGCACAGTGTGGCCACGACAGGTGCTATTTATGTGCACACTCACAGAGCTACACAAACAATTCACTTTTCTTAAAATATCTGAAATAAAACAGTACAAATTAATAAAGATCAGGCACTTTTATGTTTGTATAACTGGGCTCTGTTCTTTCAGCTGAGATATTGATAAATCTAGATGCCACTACTAGTGAGACGTAACTCAATTTCCCTGCGATTTAAACACATAACCTAAATGAGTTATCATATAAAAAGACAAAATAAAATCTCAAGAATCATAATGAAAGGAGGAAGTTGCTAAAATAATGACAGAAATCTTGCCAAAGCCATTTGTTCTCCAACCCGGTTATTTCCCTCAGGTGGCTCAAAATAAAAATGTTCAAAAGTGAACGGGCTGTGAGTTACCATTTCTACTCCCCCACCCAGGTCCATTCTTTCTCCCACATTCCCTTTCTTCAATAATGATTCCAGCATCTAGCCACAGGCCTGGAGCTGTCCTAGGCCTTTGTGCTCGCTGCCCAGGTCTGACTGGTCACCACATCCTGGAGATGCCACCTCCTGATCACTGGTTCACCTCCTCAATTCTCTCCATCCCCAAGTTTGCCCCCTGGACCAGGTGTTCTTGAGCTTCTCTAATAGCCTCTTCAAGGGTATTCTTTTTTTTTTTTTTTAATATTTATTTATTTATTTGGCTGCACAGGGTCTTAGTTGTGGTGTGTGGGCTTTTTGTTGCAGTGCATGGGCTTCTCTCTAGTTGTGTCGCTTGGACTCAGTAGTTGTGGCACGTGGGCTCTCTAGTGGTGGTGTGTGGGCTTAGTTGTCCCATGGCATGTGGGATCTTAGTTCCCCGACCAGGGATCGAACCCACGTCCCCTGCATTGGAAGGCGGATTCTTAACCACTGGACCACCGGGGAAGTCCCTTCAAGGGTGTTCTTGCTTCTCATCTTGGAGCTCTTCATCCATCCTCCACTATGGTCCAAGGAGCTTTCTAAATTGCCTTCTCTCTCTTCCTTGGTGAAGCCTTTCACTGGTCCTGAGACCTACAGACCGGAGTGTCAGCTCCTTGGAATGGCCTGGAAAGCCTGCCAGAAGGACCTCTTCCTCCTGTGGAGCCTCCTACTGGGCTTCTCCCGGCCCAGCCAGCACTTGACATCCCAGCTGTTCCGTGCTGCCTGTGGTCTACCAGCCACGTCATGCTGCTCCCTCTGCCTGGAAATGCTTTTCTCCACCTTGTGACCCTAGACAACCATCCTTAAACCCACCGCTCGTTCTGACAGTGCCTCCCCCAGGAAGCCTTCTGGGACGTTTCCTTCTCACCCACTTCCACCTCAGTAGCCTGGAGGTGCTTTGACACTAATTCTATTCTTCTCCACTTCCCACTCCATTTACAATGTTTTAATTTACACATCTGTCTTCCTGGCCACAATGGCAGCTCCTTGGATGTGGAGACAGCCACTGATTCATCTTTGCCTCCCCAGCCTGCCACGTAGTGCCTGGACATGATAGATAGCCATCAACTATTGAAGTGATTTATGATCCCAGTTTTTCACTGCCAACATCCTAACATGATTGCTTTTCAATATCATCTCCTACCACTCCATAACCTCCCAGCCTATTTTATTTTTCAATCTCACCAGACTCTTACCTTCATTTTATAGATGAGGAAGGTGAGGCTCAGAGCGTGTAAGTCATTCCTAATATCATACTGCTAGTAAGTAAGAGTCAGGACTTGATCCCAGAGCTGTGAGATCATATAGCCCAGATGCTCTAGCACTACGCTCTGCTGCTTTCCTAGGATATAAGCAGTAGATTGAGAGCAATTTCTTTAAAACATAAAACATTTCATATCTCCATGTCTGTGTTTCTCTTCTCCACCTGTCAAAGTCCTACTCCCCCTTTAAGGTCTAGTTCAAATGCCATTGAGTTTATGAAATATTTTCTATTCTTGCCAATTAGAAATAATGGTCCCCTTCCTGTGCAACCCACAGTATCTCACACACACACACACACACACACGTACTCATTCACATGCCCAGATCTACAACTTCTCTTCCATGGCCTCAGTTATTTGCTAATTCCTATAATGGTTATTACTGCAAAATTTTTTCCTTCATTAAGCTGGAGTGCCCTTAGTTCAGGGACCAGGCCTTTTCCATCTTTGTATGGCCCCAGCCCCAATACAATGCTGTGCACATAGGAATGTCATATTTCATTGGTCTATCTCGAAGAATGCTGGGCTTTCTAAATATCCTTACCCTGGTATCCTGAAAATAAATATCTTACCTTATTTGGCTCAATTGTACTATTACATCTTATACAGTATAATTGTTCCTCATAGTTTGAGAAAAGGAAAGAGAATAGGAAGGGGGAAGGCATATGTAATTTGGGACTTCAGGACTCAGTCCCTGACCTCCAAAACCAGAAGAAGAAAGAAAGAGAGAGAGAGAGACAATGAATTCTTGCTCAGGAGACAGTTCTCAACCAGGGGTGGTATACTCTCCTATGGTGCCTGTGGAAGTGCATGTGTGTGTGTGTGTGTGTGTGTGTGTGTGTGTGTGTGTGTGTGGCTGGATGATGCAATGACTGGCAGCATTAATGGTCAGAGCCTGAGATGCTATAGGCACTAGAATGCTTTGGGCAGTCTGACATAACAGAGAATTATGCTGCTCAAAATGCTTATATGCCTGTAGTAGTTTTTATTGCTGCTGTAAGAAACTACCAAAAGCTTAGAGGCTTAACATAAATTTATCACATTACAATTCTGTAGGTCAGGGGTCTCACATGGGTCTCACCTGGCTAAAATCAAAGTATCAGAGGGCTGATACCTGTCCGGAGGCTCTAGGGAAGAATCTATTTCCTCGCCTTTCCCACTTTCTATAGGTCACCCACATCCCTTGGCTTCTGGCCTCCTTCCTCTTTCTATAAAACCAGCAATAGCAGGTTGAGTCCTTCTCCCACTGCATTATTCCAATCTCTTTTTCTGTCTCTCCCATTTCCACTTGTAAGGATGCTTGTGATTATATTAGTCCCATCTGGAGAATCCAGGGTAATTTCCCCAACTCAAGGTCAGCTGATTAGCAATCTTAATTTCATCTGCAACTGCAACTCCCTTTGCCATGCCACATAACATATTCACAGGTTCTAGGGGTTAGGAAGTGGACATCTTTGGTGGCCATTATTCTGCCATCACAGAGACACCCCCCCCCTACTGAGAAACACTGGAGGAAACCCCACACTTATTGATCATTGGTCATTATCTTCTGTGTTAGATGGGTCACCCTCAAGACAGGCACTCAGGAAATGGTCTGAACCCAGAGAGATCCAAAATTCAAAATCCCCAGTGAAATTCTCAGCACCCGGTGTAAGTATCACTCCATGCTCAGAAGCCCACCACCTCAACATTCCTTCCCATTCCTCGTGGTACCCGTGGGAAGCCTCAGGAATATCATATCCCAGTCCTGAGATTCCCTCCTCATTTACAGCTACAGGTGTTAGGCACAGGTGAGAATTAAGGTCATAGGGAGGCATATTATCTCATCCAGCCCTGGTTAGCCCTGAACTTTATTAGGTTTTCTGGCATCCTCGTTCCTAATGCTGATACTGATAGAAGCTTCCAAGTGTGACCACACAACAACATATTTACAGCTATTTATGACTAAGGTAATCTTAAAAAACTGGGCTTCCCTGGTGGCGCAGTGGTTGAGAGTCTGCCTGCCGATGCAGGGGACGCGGGTTCGTGCCCCGGTCCGGGAGGATCCCGCATGCCACAGAGTGGCTGGGCCCGTGAGCCATGGCCTCTGAGCCTACGCGTCCAGAGTCTGTGCTCTGCAACGGGAGAGGCCACAACAGTGAGAGGCCCGCGTACCGCAAAAAAAAAAAAAAAAAAACCCAACTCCCTACAACAGTCATATATTCTATGAATCTGGGAAGTGAAAAGAACTCATGATATCCCATGCATGATTTTGTTCCTAAAATAATAATCATAGTTATTACAGCTACCATGACAAAGTGCCAGATGCTTTATGCACCATATTTTATTTGTTCCTTATGACAATCCTGTGCAGTTTTTTCCCATTTTATAGATGAGAAAATTGAGGCATAGAGAGATTATATTATCTGTTCAAGAGCACATAGCTAATAAGCACAGCCAGAATGTGCTGTGATCTGCCAGCCTCTGGAGCATGTCTAGGCCCATAAAAATGGGTTGGGGGGGGAGAAGAGGCAGACATTGCCCAGACTCTTGCATGTCTCGGGATGAGGATAATTGTTCTGTGTGCTCCATAAGTCGTCCTTCACTTCCCAGGTCACCAGGTGGTAGAGCAAAGCCTGCTTTATCTGCACTGGACCAACTTTATGGCTTTCTAAGGAACGTTTCTGATATCCCTGATAAAAACTGTCAATCCACCCATCAGCGTCGAGACCTCAAGCTAATTAGCCTAGAGCAGTCAGAGTAGACTGGGGTTAAGTCTGCAATCATTACAAGTTGTTTACTGTTTCCCGGGAGTTTTGGTAATAAAAAGAAACTCAGATCTTTGTTTCAAGGAGTTTTCCTAAACAATGGCATTTACTAATTATTGTGCTCAATAATTATTTGTTGAATGTATGAATAAGTGAAAACAGTATTTAAAAATTAGATGCTTTAAATAACCTGGACTTTATACACTCTTACATTAGCAGTGATCATCTCTGGGTGGTAAAATTACAGGTAATTTTTGTTTGTTTATCTGTATTTTCTGTTTTTTCCCACAATGAAGGTACTTTTTCCACATGTATATCTAACACAGCAGGAAAAGTTTTTGAAAAGAATTTTTCATTAGAAATTAGGTAAGATAAAGACTAAAGACAGCAAATAAAGCAACATAAATGAACTCTTGATTACTGGAAACTTTTACTATCAGCAACCCCATTCCAATTAAAATGTCACATAAAACAGACAAAACTTTGTCCTCTATTGAGGGACGTATTAGGAAGGACAGATTTGGCTTTGGAGAGAAATGATTTTATTATTTAATATTAATTTCTTAACCCAAGGGATTTCTTTATAAACATTACAACAATAAAAAAGTGTTTTTTTAAGAAAAATCCAAATTAAAGTGAATAAAACCTTCAAGTTTCATGTATTTTGGCAATTACCTGTGTAAACATATTTATGTGTATATAAATACTGTATTCAGTTATATGTGGTATATATTAATATAATACACATTCTAGACTATGGAATCTATTATACATTTATATATAGATACAATAAATATATATAAACATACACATATTGTATGTTTATATATAACATATAAACAAATGCATATATATAACATACAAATGTGTGTAAATAAATATGTAAAAATATAAAAATAAAATATAAACACATACACAAGCACATAGAAAA
The DNA here is from genome assembly GCF_949987515.2 of Delphinus delphis. Classification (NCBI taxonomy): domain Eukaryota; kingdom Metazoa; phylum Chordata; class Mammalia; order Artiodactyla; family Delphinidae; genus Delphinus; species Delphinus delphis. The sequence continues at coordinate 68,473,882 of NC_082688.1, forward strand.
AACCAATGAACAGTGATGACAGAGCCAGGCCCCAGGCAGCAGAGTGCCACTGAAAGAAATACATGGGGCTTCAGCCCGACAGTCCTGGTCTCAAGCTCTCTCTCTGTCATGCTAGCTTTGTAACCTTAGGCAAATGACTCAACCTCTTTGAGTCTCATTCTTCATGATTAATAATGGGCTCATAATACCGACTCCCAGCCTTGTTATGAAGATGAAAAGAGGTGATGGAAGTAGCGGACCCAGCACAGAGTCAGTGCTCAGTCATGGAACATTATTCTGGTTTCTGCTTCCGTTTGCTATTCTGACTCTAAATTCTGTGCTCTTTGCACCACAACACCATAAGGCGCCAGTCTATATAGTTCTCAGTACCCTCTCCCACATCTATTTCTGGTAAGGAGCTTTGCACCCCACTCTTCGGCTGCCTACTCAGCAGGAGGATTTCCAAATTGCAATGCGCGTCCAGCTTGCGTGCATCTGTAGACTTCAAAACCTCCTAAGCAGCCTGAGCAGGTAAACCTATGAAGTGATTAAGGAAACCGAGTAAAGCCCTTGCCTTTTGATTTCTCTTTAACTTGGCTGTCTGGCGTGATACTTTATTTCTATTTAATAAACACTGAAGGGTCTTTTTCTGGTCCTCCTTACTTGAATTTTACTTTTTACCCAAAAGAAATCAAAGGTATTACCATAGCACGTCAAGAGGAAATCTAAAGATCTCCTCATAGTGAACAAATACAGATACTTTGTCCTTTCAACTAATTCCTGCTAAATAGCTCATATTGCCTGCACTAAAATAAAATTTACAAAAATGTCTAGAATTAGGAGACTGCCTATGTGAGAGAAACTATAATGGTTTTTTTTTAATAATGGTTTTCTTCTAAATACCTTCTCACTCTTTATAGAATTGATATGAATCGACTGTTAAGTGATACTGCAAATTCACAGTTCTTCCAAGTAACTGAATACAGAAACACCCAGCATAACATAAGTGGGATAAGAAAATCAATTGTGTAAAATACGGAGTCGTGAATTAGAAGGTTAATGAAAAATAATATATTTAGTTAGTCTGTGCTGTCACAAACTCCACAGAAGGTACTAAAACTTGTACAAATGGCAGTACACTGAGTTGAAGGAGTTTCCAGGCAATCATGCTCTAATTCCACCCTGATGCCCTCAAGACAAGAGTGTAGCTCCCAACCTGAGAACAGGGACCAGCAGAGGGTGGGAAGCAATCACCCACCCTGTCACCTGACTTTGTGTTATAGGCCAGATTATGGTGGGTTTTTACCCAACAAGCTGTAGATGGACAGCACACTTATCTACACATATTAAAGGTAAATAGTGTCCTGAGGTTCTCTAAATTGTCTATTTTGTCATTTCTAAGACGCATAAAGATATATATTTTATTGCCTTGCCCTTATGGACCTTTGTTGCCGTATCCAGAAAATAGGGATAAAAATACCTTCCTCATAGGGTCACTGCAGGCCTAAATGAGATCATGGTTGTACCATGCCTAGCTCAGTACCGGGGACATTGCATACTCATAATAAATGGTTGTCATTACCACAGGAAGGAACCTTAATTGGTTCCTGCCAATGCAGCTATCTAACATAAAACGATAGGGCTCTTTCAACCAAACATCAATTCAACACACACTAAGTACTGCGCACTGGGCAATGTTATTTTAGCAATGGGACTACAAACAAGGGATCCGCCACAATTCCTGCCCTCAGGGAGTTCACAGTCTAGAGGGAAAGACAGATACAGAAATCCATTAACACTGAGAAGTACTCAATGCAGGAGGTGGCGGGGGGCGGGGGGGGCAGCAATGGAAGCAACAGGAGAATCACCGAACCCTGCCAGAAGGAGGGGTCACTGGGCTGAGTTTCAAAGGCTGACCGTCATAGAGAACTGGACGCTCCAGATGAAGCCACAGATAAGCAAAGGCACGGGTGCAGAAAGTGTCAGGGCACACTGAGAGCAGAGTGTGGCTCAGATGGCCCAAACCGGGCAAATCCACTGTCCAAAGGCTGAAGCCAGAAGGAAGCAGACCACATAGAAGGTATGACGCTCCAGCAGCGACTTACCCATGGTTGATGAGTTTCTGCTGAAAATCCTAGTTTCTCTGCACAACTTTTGTTCATTAAAATGACTGAGTTGGCAATAACTCTTTAACTGCACTTTCTTGAACATTATGGGAAATGAAGACAGTTCTCCATATATAATTTTCACAGCGAAAATTATGAGAATATAAATTTCACTTTGGGGATCCCTTATCCCTACAATCTTTCACATGACTCAAACTTACTCATTTTAAGACAAAGAGTTATGGCTTCACAGCATTTGAAAACTCCTCAATTTCAAAATGTTGCGAAGCTCATAAATACTACTGACAAATTTCTTTCCCGGCAAGAGCAGGCATAATAAACGCTCTGACAGTTTTGCTGACTTGAAACACTCCAAGTATACAGCAGGGGTTGTGTGTGTGCGTGTGTGTTTCACCGTGCGTCCAGAATCCGACTTCTTCTTGAGGCCCTACCGCTACTAACTGGCCCATCACTTTCCGGCCTAAGTGCAATAATCTCTGAATTCTTGGTTGGTCTCCTCCTGCCCCATTAAGCCAGTTCTCAGCAGAGCAGGCAGAGCGGGTCTGTACAAAATGTTGTCAGAACATGCCTCTCCTCTGCTGAAAACCTTCCAGATGGCCTCCTATCTCAGAGCAGAAGCTGAAGCCCTTACAGAGACCCTCCAGGTATAGAAGGGCCCCCAACCCCACGCCTCTGACCCCACCTGTCCTTGTTCATCTTCTCCAGCTACACTTCAGAATCTTGACTTTGCTCTTCCTCCTGGAATGCCTTTCACCCCAGATATCCAAAAGCTTTCAGATCTCTCCCTCCCTTCCTTCAAATCTTTGCTCAAATACCACTCTTTCCAAGGAGGCCTTCCCACCTCATTTCAGATTGAGGCTCCCTGCCCCTCTTCTCTGCTTCATGTGTCTCCATTACCCTTCTCACCTGCTAATTTATTATTTTTATTTTTAAAATTTATTTTATTGAAGTATAGTTGATTTATTACAATGTGTTAATTTCTGCTGTACATCAAAATGATTCAGTTATACATATATACATTCCTTTTCATATTCTTTTCCATTATGGTTTATTACAGGATATTGACTATAGTTCCCTGTGCTATACTGTAGGACCTTGTTGTTTATCCATTCTATATATAAGTTTGCATCTGCTAATCCCAAACTCCCAGTCCATCCCTCCCCCACACCCCTTCCCCCTTGACAACCACAAGACTGTTCTCTATGTCTGTGAGTCTGTTTCTGTTTCGTAGAGAAGTTCATTTGTGTCATATGTTAGATTCCACATAAAGTGATATCATATGGTATTTGTCTTTCTCTTTCTGACTTACTTCACTTAGTATGATAATCTCTAGGTCCATCCATGTTGCTGCAAATTCACCTACTAAATTATTTATTTTCTTTATTTTCTGGCTTCCTCCTCTAGAACTTAATCTCCAAGAGGGCAGGAACTATTGGCTCTCTTGTTCACTGCTATAACCCTCAGGTTAACCGAGGTGACGTCTGGGGCACAGTGCAGAAAGCGAACCATCTATGATCCAGTGGAGAAACGGGGTCTCACTGGGATTTCGGTGTCTCCATTCCCTTTGTCCCTAGTTCATATTGCTCAGCTAAAAAGAGTTTTTGAGTCAAGACACCCTCTACGTAGCACAACCATAGACTATAAAGTGATGGGCAACAACAGAGCCTGCTAATATAACAACAGGAAGTTTGGCTATTGTCTTTGTTCTCAGTTAGCATGAGCATTACAAACACATATTTAGGATCTGTAGATTAATGAGTGGGGAGATCACTTACTTTTACTCACTAGTGACTCATTCAGTCAACCTTTGGGAGACAGTATATTATGTTTGCAGAATATTTGAGTGGGCTGACAAACACTCGTTTGCAAAAACAATTCCTTCACACAACAGAAATAGGCACTGATGAATGGGTTCCACCAGGGTGATTTATAATCATTTCTTCTGCCCAAATCCACCAGCTTCATTTTCCTGTTGACATTTCTTATGCAGATCTCTCTGCCACAGGTTAATTGTAATTGGGACCTAGACAGGAGCCTCTGAAACTCATTATCCTGCATCATGGATGTGCTTTACGTGAACATTTACTGAAGTGAGATTCTAATTTTTTTTTTTTTTTTTTGCGGTACATGGGCCTCTCACTGCTGTGGCCTCCCCCGCCGCAGAGCACAGGCTCCGGACACGCAGGCCCAGCGGCCACGGCTCACGGGCCCAGCCGCTCCGCGGCATGCGGGATCCTCCCGGACCGGGGCACGAACCCGCGTCCCCTGCATCGGCAGGCGGACTCTCAACCGCTGCGCCACCAGGGAAGCCCCTGAGATTCTAATTTTAACAGTGCTGACTTGCAGTGATGAACATCCGGAAATGTTCACTGGGCCAGGAGTAAGATTCTCAATGGCTAAGGCAGCACACACGAAATTATGTTTAGTAACTTCCTTTCGGTACTGGTAGTAGGTACATACAGAACTGAGGTAGCTGAGTGCAAAACTTGAGCCATTCTGTCAGCCCAAGTGGGAGAAACCTTACCTTAAATTAAATTGCTAATGAATACCAGAAGGCATAAAGATGTCAGTTTCATGAAATAGTAATCCTCTCCTTTAGAGCTATTTCCCTTCCTATGAATTTTAACAAAAATGTCAAAAGGAGAAAAAACTTCAATACCTAACCCCAGGTGTGGAACAGTCTCAATCCCTGCGGCCATGGTATGCAGACAACCCCGAAGGAAAGACCTGTTCCCACGGTAAAGTCTGACCAGCAAATTACTTTGTGTGACACAGCGGCAGTCCAGGGAACAGGAGAAACAGAGCATGGGTAAACACATGAAGGCACGGTATGAAATAGCATGGCATCTTTAACTTGGGATCAAAGAGATACTTATAGTTGATCTTAAACTACGTAATTGTTGAAACTAATTTGTACTGATTCTAAGCAAGTGATGGAAGATGTGAAAGATTTTTGAAGGTAGGGCCCAAAGGGAAACACCAGAAAAAGTAATGGCTTTCATCCATTTCCAACGCTTTTTACTTTATGTATTGATTGGCTGTACTGCCGTGGAGCGAGATGGATTAAAAAACAAAACAAAACTGAGAGCAGTGGTTTCAAAATAAGACTTAAGGTAAAAAATGAAGACTAACTAAGGCTGCAGTAAAGTCATGAATCCACAATGAATATTCAGCTTCACAGGCCTCTTCCTAGCATAATGCTGATGTAAAAGCCTAGTGCAGGGAGTTCATCAAGGAGAGGAGAGCAAATCACTTTAAAGAACATTAGCTGAGTGTTTACATATTATTATGGTCAGACACTGTAATAAGTGCTGTAGTGAACACACTGAAAGCAAAGCTACCACAGGCAAGGAGTTCACAGTTTAGTGGGAGAGATGGATGGACAGAAACAATTACAAAACTGGAAAGTGGAAAATACAGGCCTTCAGTGCACTGGAGAAAGGCAAGGAGTGATTGCCTCAGCAGAGGGAATTGAGAAGGTTCCAGGGAGATGACATGGATGTTGAATTGTATTTTCAAGGATACAGGGGAGCTCACTGTCCTTCTAGAAATGAAAGGGTCTGGAGAAGGTGATGGCCATCTGGTCTGGTCACACACAGCCATTCTGATCAAGTGACCTGCATTACACACTCAGCAGCCAGCATCCTGCTTGGAAGTTGTGCTCTGAACTATTAAAAAATCTCCTCGAAACGTCTTTATATTTTTTCATGAAGATGTGGCCAACCAAGCTTCATTGATTAAACAACGTTTAGTTCATTTCTCCACTTCTATTAATTGGAGGCTTCCAGTTAGACCTTCTGAAGTAGCAAGGATCACTACACTAGGTGATGAAAATCTAGCTAAGAGCAAACAACTGAAATATAGACAGGGCAGCTTTCCTGTGCTTAAATGGGGGAATTAAGAAAAATTTGGGGGGGAAACATTTAAGAACGCTATTGGTGACCTGATGCCCAGGACTCCGGGTGGGGAGCCACCAGCCGTGGGCACATGGGCTCCACACACCTCTTTGTTTCCTCATACTTCCTGGCAGTTCCTCCCTGGGTCTATGGGTCTATGGTCCTCACCATCTCCCTCTTGGTGCGGGGGCGGGAGCGGTGGGTAGCCCTTAGGATTCTATGGTTACAAGCAAAAAGGAAACTTTCTGTTAACATGGAAAAGGGAATTTATTGGAGAGAAATTCACTGGATTGAAAGAAAATCAAGAATCAAGTTTAGAAACAATAGGCATAGCGTTCTCTGGGGCTCCGGGCAGCAGGAACTGATGTGGTATCTCCCTACGGGGTCAATCGGCCCCAAGTTTTAAAAAAAATTTTCTGTTTTTGTATTATTTCTCTCAAATGTCTAAGGCCCAGGGGAGAGACAGAGAGACTTCCTTTAGCTGTGTGGTTGGTGCTAGAAGAACAGATCCCTTCCCGCAGTGGACATCATGATGCTGCAGCTAAGGGAAGAGGAGCCCCTCCCCTCAGGGGTCTCCCTCTAGAACCAGGGTGACATCCTTAGATTGAAGCTCCACTCAGGATGTACTGATGATGCCTTTTGACCAAGATGGTCAAAACCAGTTTCTGTGATGGTCAAGGAGAGACAGTGCACACGTCCTCAAGCAGTTAGTACATGTGGCTGGGAAGGGCTGCACTTTATAGACCCACACTGTAACTAAGCACGATGACACCAGTAAAAATGAAAGAAGGTGAAACCGTGAGTGTACCTGACAGGGAAACATTACAGGGTTCCATTTTGGAGGTTCCAGGATGGTGAGTTTCTTCTAGACTTATTGATATCTAGAATATGGTTCTTCCCACTGATGGGAGCCACAGGTATATAAGAAACTGGAAAAATCCATCCCAAAAGATGACAAGATGGCAGCATTGCAGAGCTGAGTTCTAATCCAGTTCCACATTGGCTCTGTCATAGTAGGCAGCATGGGTTAGCCAAGTCATTGTGCTTTGGGTACGGAATGTGTAAAATGGGACATTACTTACTCCTGTGTGCATAGACCTAAGTTAATTAAATTTTACAAGCCTTTATGAAGCTCTGTGGGAATTCATGTGGAAGACTTGAAGGAGGCATCTACTTGGGAGCAAACAGAAAAGTGAATTCATTTCACCCATGTGGGTGGTCCCACACATCGGGCAGGAGATAGGACAGAAAAGGGCTTCTGACTTCCTCATGCTGGCCACAGTCTTCATTCTGAAACGACTGTCCCAATGTGCCCCACACCATGGTTCTCAACTTGTTTTGGAGCTTCCGAGTTTTTCATTTCATGGCTCACTTCCTGTTTGGGGTTCTCCCTTCCCCACTCACGTGACTCCAGTACTTGCTCTCTGGCTTTGACCTTTGCTTCTTGCCTTGAGTCTAACTTAGTTTCCCACCAGTTACTACTTTAGGCTGTCTTGATAAGTTCCCCAAGTTAGAGGATTGGTTTTGGACCCAGTAATTTGAAGGACAAATTCTCCAGTCAGGTGCCCTGACCCCTTGAAAGGACCAGGGCAATGGCTAAAAAATTAAATGCCCTGACCCGTGTTACTTAAATGTTACTCAGCCTTGGCAATTCAGTGGGGAGTCATCCCTCTGCCCCACATGTGTGTCTTCCAGTGTTTATGCATAAACGCTCGGTAGTTTCCAATAATTTCTCACTCCTTTTTCCATTTCATTAACCTGCAATATTTCTGTATGCTTTTGAAAAGCTCTGTGAAGGCTGCTTTCAGTGATGGGTGAAATGATTTCTATAAATAACTTGCAAATCAATTGTTCTGCTTGTAGAAATCTTGATGAAGAAAGGTACTATTATTACTCAGCCATAAAAAGAAATGAAATTGAGTTATTTGTAGTGAGGTAGATGGACCTAGAGTCTGTAATACAGAGTGAAGTAAGTCAGAAAGAGAAAAACGAATACCGTATGCTAACACGTACATATGGAATCTAAAAAAACAAAATGGTCATGAAGAACCTAGGGGCAGGGCTTGAATAAAGATGCAGACCTACTAGAGAATGGACTTGAGAACACAGGGAGGGGGAAGGGTAAGCTGGGACAAAGTGAGAGAGTGGCATGGACATATATACACTACCAAATGTAAAATCGATAGCTAGTGGGAAGCAGCCGCATAACACAGGGAGATCAGCTTGGTGTTTTGTCATCACCTAGAGGGGTGGGATAGGGAGGGTGGGAGGGAGGGAGACGCCAAGAGGGAAGAGATATGGGGATATATGTATATGCATAGCTGATTCACTTTGTTATAAAGCAGAAACTAACACACCATTGTAAAGCAATTATACTCCAATAAAGATGTTAAAAAATAATAAAATAAAATAAGACAGTAATTAAGAAAAAAGAAAGGTGCTATTAAATGTGAAAAACCAAAAAGTTCATTTTAGTGTAGAGTATGCTACTAATATTCTGTGAAGAGATCCCTGGACTTAGAATAGGGCAAACCTGGGCTTGATAACCTGGGCTTTCTGGCTTCCTGCCTGTGTGGCTTTAGGCAAATCATAAAGTTCTCCAGAACCTCAGTTTTTTTGAATGCAAAATGAGGGAATAACATCTCCCTCACTGTATGATGGCAAAGCCAAAATTAAAGAACACATGTAATTGTTGCTAATAAGATGCTGGGTACCCTTTGATAGGCTGATTACATTTTTGTTGAATCTGAATTTGAAAACTTAACCTACAAGTGACTGCAAATAGTGGTTGAGGCCTATGAGAAATTGCTGGGGATTTTTCTTGTTTTAAAAAAGAGTTGTACTTCAGTTGACTAGAAAGCAAATTTCATTACAACGAGTTTTGTTTTTACCTTTGCTTTAAAGATATAAATCAGAATGTGTTCCTGGTGAATAACTTTCACTAAGGAAATATACTAGGAGTGCATTTGTAGAAATTTTTAAAATCATTTCACTGATGCTGGGTTTCTTATCTGTCCCCAGCATACATGGCTTTCTCTAAGCCAGAGGAATGTTTCTTGTTTTGTACGTCCTGATACCATCCTCAAAGCTCCCAGAATTTAAATTCTCTTAGTCTGTTGTTTTGAATAACTATAACGTCTCATAAGGTTAAGCTGCAATCGTTAGTGCTACCTCTGAGTGGGATAGGGAGGGTGGGAGGGAGGGAGACGCAAGAGGGAAGAGATATGGGAACATATGTATATGTATAACTGATTCACTTTGTTATAAAGCAGAAACTAACACACCATTGTAAAGCAATTATACTCCAATAAAGATGTGTTAAAAAAAAAAAAAGCCTGTCATTTTTTTTTTTTTTTTGCGGTATGCGGGCCTCTCACTGTTGTGGCCTCTCCGGTTGCAGAGCACAGGCTCCAGACGCGCAGGCTCAGCGACCATGGCTCACGGGCCCAGCCGCTCCGCGGCATGTGGGATCTTCCCGGACCAGGGCACGAACCCGTGTCCCCTGCATCGGCAGGCGGACTCTCAACCACTGCGCCACCAGGGAAGCCCAGCCTGTCATTTTTAATCGTATAAATAAGTGATACAGAAAAACTGTGAATGAATTAGTTTTAATTTCCTTACACTGGCTTTGCTAAGAGTATTTTGTTATTTTAGAAATTTTATATGCCAAGTAGTAAAACATTAAAGCATATACACATTTAGCAAGTATAAAATAAACATGTTCATTATTCAGGAAAAAAAGATCCTCAAAGACATAATTTATACATTCCAGTTTCACTGGCTTCATAAGTACTCATTAAATTAGCTTTGGAAACTGAAATGATAACTTTACCCTTTTTTGATATGGTTGAAAAATTCATATAAAAAATAAATTTGTAATCTAATCATTGTTTCATACATGGTGTGCTTCCACTAAAAGGGAACACTCTATACGTTTCAATTAGTAAATTCATATTAAGACCATGGCCAGTAACAAAACAAAGCAAAACACAAAGAAACAAAAATGGTTTAATATGAAAAACTTTCATCAAATTAAAATTCCCTGGCTAGTTATTCAAATTTATCCTAGCAAGTGTCTATAAGGTAAGGATGCTAATGTAGCTGTGTTTGCAAAAATAAAATTGTAACCGAGAAGATGGTCAGTGAGACCTGTAAGATCTCCTCCAGCTCTAGTATTTCATCCATTCATCCTTGCCTTCCTTTCTTCCTTCCTCCCTTCCAGATACTTCCTATGTGCCATGCACTGGGCTAGACTTTGAAAGTAGAAAGAGAAAGATAATGAAATGGGCTCCAGCCACAGTGCATCAGCATGAGCGGTGGGAGGGAACTATAAACACGGGGAGTCTGTAATCTGCATGGAATTCTCCACATTCTGTGCGAGAAGAAAAAGAAGCTTGCCCAGGTGACAGGCACACAAGATCCAGCATTTCTCTAACACTTAGTTCACATAGCACATCACATTTCCATCCATTTAGAGTTGAACACACGGAGACACAGAGAGGAGACCTAACTTGTTGAAAGTCACAGAGCAAGTTAGAAGGCCAAAATTAGAACACATGTTCTGCTGTAATGCTCCCTACAAATGTGTTCAGAACCTGCCAGGTGTCTGGCTCAGAGCCCGTAACTGGGGACAAGAAAGATGATTAAGAACCACTTCTTGCCCAGAGGTGTTTAACACTCTTATGCTGGCACTGGCTTGACATGGGAGTTTCGGGAATCATTTGAATGTTGGATTGTCTTGGTATCTACTGCTGGGTCTTTGAGGATTGAGGCAGCATGAAAACACACCTGGTACTCTGTGGATTAGAACACCTGATACAGTACACGTGGGGAAGCAAGTTCAGCTTGGCTGTCATCTGTAAAATGCAAATTAGAAGCATTTTTTTCACCTACCAATCTTGCAAAAATTTAAAAATAACAGCACTCGAGATGTAGAAATTGGCCGTCTTACCCACTGATATTGGAAAAGTAAATTTCATGTTTACATGCCAAAATCGCTGCATCATGTGTAATAGTTTACAACCAGGAATGATTTCTATGTTCAACAGTAATTTAAATAAATTAAGTTTACATTCATGCAATATTATGGTACATGAGGCAGTTTCTGAAGATTATTTAATCATCTGGGGAGATACTCATCATCTAATGTTAATGAGAAAACCAGGATATTAAATTATATACAGCATAATCCTACTTTTCTAAAAAATACAGTGTGCATATAGGTGCATGCGTGTACTGGGTGTAATGTATCAAAATAATACTTGGGTGATTTTCATTTTCTTCTTTTCTGTATTGTCCAAATTTTTGATAAGCAGACTTTTAATTTAATAATTAGGAAAAAAGAGTATTAAGTGTTAATTTTTTTCTGACCAGATTGATTCTCTGAAATGAACTGCCTGCTACCAGCTGGTTTTAGGCCACAACGACTCAGCCCCTTCTGGTCTGGACACTACAATGGACTTGAAAAGCCCTGTGACCCAGACCTGTTTCCCTGCTTACTGGCTGAATCTCTGGGGAAAAACAATTCTGAACCTTTGTAATTTTACCTGTAAAATGTGGCCACTGATATTTGCCCCACAGATGAACTTTAAAGAGAGCATAAGAAAAATGTGTTGAAAAGCACTATATAGATGCAAGTTCTGTCTTACATGAGAAATAGGATAGAGGACAGATGCTAGAACCAGATTGAGGCTCAAATCCCAAGTGACCAACTTCTTAGTTTTAGGACATCAGTCAAATTACATAAGCTTTTAGAACCTTAGCCTCATCGTTTGTAAAGTGGAGCTATTAACGCCTTCTTCAGAGGGTCACTGTGAACTAAACACCTTGTGCAATGCCAGTAAAAGTTAGTTTCCTTCCTTTCTTAGGCTCTACCTTTCACCACCCCACCCTTACTCCGAAACAAGGATTAAAACAAAAACAAACCAACTCTCCGGCATCAGCAGTATGTGTCCTAATTTTAAAGCATACTTATTTTTGATATGTTAAACATGTACAGACTCTCTCGTTTCTCTACCCTTTAATGGTTTGGACCAATAAGGAGTACAAAGTCAGCACAGCCCGGGCAAATCAATGTGAGGACGGTGGACAAATTTTAAGAGAGTCATCCGAGCCTGACGTCTGCCATACAAACTTTAAGCACTTCCCATCAGGGCAGGCAGAGTAGGAGGGGTGAATGTCCTTGCTTTGGTGCGCTGAAGTGATTTCAGCATATTATGTCTCCTTGAATTCTGGGTTTATCTAAATATATGTGTGACATTCTCTAAATGTGCAGAATTTCTCAGGCTCGGTGTCTCTAGTGTCAATTGACAACCGCATGTCTTAAATGTTTCCTTTAATTAACCTTCTCCATTTTCAAATCAGTTTTCTCACTTCCTCATGGTGTTACTGCTATTCTAAGGAACCTAAGGGATCCACATTTCAAGGTTTCAGAGGTCCATGTGCCAAGCCTGGAACTCTGTCCACAAACAGATATCCAAGCACATCTGCTCTCTCTTCCGCACACCCAAATTTCAAAGTTCAGGGTATCAGGGGATTCAGCCCTGTTTTATTTTCTGACCTCTGGGCTTCCTTTTGTGCGGATCTTTCAGTATGAAAGCGTTGCAGATGTTTGAGAAAGGGAGCAACCCACTCAAGGCCCTCCTTACTCTAGGAAGAGTAATCTGTAAAATGCTGGGAGACTGCCTGGAAGGACTGATCTGCAGGGGAGATGATGATGGAGGCAGATTAGACAGGAAGAGCAGGTGAAGGGCACGTTATGGCAGACACTGTTGGTGCCCCGTCCATTTCCCTGGAGTCTTAGCCCATTGCTGTGCTCTGCCTCATTTGGAACTGCCTGTGTCTACCTCCCTTTACTTGAGAGTTGGGGAATTAACACCCTCACGCCCAGCAGCCCTCAGCCAATGAGTGATAGGAGTCAATACATAAACACCTTGCCTTTTGGGTGGAAGAACCCTAAGTGTGTTGTATTTGTTTCCTATTGATGCTATAAAAAATTACCAAAACTTAGAGGCTTAAAGCAACACAAATTTATTATCTAACAGTTCTGGAGGTCAGAACTCCAAAATGGGTCTTAGTCCAAAATGGGCTAAAATCAAGGTGTCAGCAGAGCTGGGTTACTTCTGGAGGCTCTAGCGGAGAATTATTTCCTTGCCTTTCCAGCCTCTAGATGCTGCCCACATTCCTTGACTCTTGGCCCTTTCCTCCATCTTCAAAGTCAGCAATTTAACAACTTCAAATCTCTTTCTGACTCTGACCCTGCTGTCTCCCTCACATAAGGACCATTTAGATTATTTTGGGCCCACTCGGATAATCCAGGACAATCTTCTCATCTCAAGATCCTTAATTTAGTCATATCTGCAAAGTCTCTTTTACCATATAAGGTAACCTATGCACAGGTTCTGGAGATTAGAGCATGGGCATCTTTAGGGGGGGCACATTGTTTGGGCTACCACATGCATGTTTTACACCATCTCCTGGAGTTTCCCCTCAAGAAATAAGCTCTAATCATCCCCAGTGGTGGTGTCTTTATAACTCACTCTTCCATGCCTGCTTCCCCTTCCCTGAATACTCCTCTGATCTCCTATCAGTGTTTTCTGAAGCTCTAAGTAAACTACATGTCCTCAAAGTCGTGTCTTGGGGTCTGCTTCTAGGGCAACCCAAACTTAAATATTACGAGGGGAGAAGCCTACAGTAGTGGAGGTGGAGGGAAGAGTCAAGGATAGACTGGGCCGTTAGGGGAGAATAATAACAATGGGGAGTCAGAAGGGGATCTGAGTTTGAGAGAAAGACAATGAGTTCCATTTTAGTGGAGGTGACATTAGGACAACAAAGTGGAAATGTCAGTTAAAGGGGTAGGGTGTCTCCTATGAGGTGAAGGCGCTGAGACATGATGGAAAATATTGTACTTAGAACTTTTGGGATAATAACAATTTGTTAGTGAAATAAACAAGAGATATAAAGGGCACTGCCATCATTTGATTCCAGAGGCAGTACTGTGAACCCCAGAGGAGCCTGAAATGTCTAAAACATGAGCTCATACTTTCCTTTCAGAGATCTTTTTCATCTTCTTAGTGAGTGTTTTCTATACCCCAGGCAGGCATGGTTCTAAACATGTTCTTTGTTTTACCATATTAAATCCTTGTTATAAGCATATGAGGTAATTACCATTATTCTTCCCAATTTATATTCGGACTAAAGATCAGAGACATTCAGTAACTTGTCCAAGATCCTATGGACAGTGGTAGAGGCAGAATTTGAAACTAAGTTTATTCAACTCCAGAGCCTCAGATTTTAATCACTGCATTTTCCTGCCTTTTTTTTTTTTTTAAAGAAGAGGAATTCAGGAAGGCTCCTTCAGGTCTCATGCAGACAAGCCACCCACAACTTGGTCTACCTGCATTAGGAGCTTGGTCATCATCCTTCAAACTGAAGGTACATTTCTCTCTGCTGTCTTCAAACCAATACACCATTAATCCCATGATTTAATTTAATCCCATCTAACTGAGTCTCACTATTGTACAGTCCAGGTCTAGAACCATTGAGTCAAATCCTTTAATCCCCTAGACCAGCAGGAAGATGTAGGAAGTATCCTAGAAGCTCACCCTGGATGGAAATCAATGATGAAATGACAAGATCCACAGTCAGAATCTTTTGTTTTTCATTCTGGCTATAAATAACTTTATGACCTTAGTGTAATCACTTTATCTCTGTCTGACTAATTTCATTTCTTTATGTAGCGTTAGAATTAACAGACCTGTCCTCTTTGAGAGATGTCACAGCGTTAACTGAAAAATTCTATGTGAACTTGTTTTGAGTTCTAATACAACAGCAGTAATTATGTTAATTCAGGGCATAGTAAATCTTTTGTTTTTTTCCATGAATGCAGGCTTTAGTCTAATCTTTCCAAGCAAAGTATCCTCTGTACAATTGGTGCTCCTCAAATACTTATTGTTTTTGATAAGAAGAGAAATGACTCATTGTCAAGTAACATACTCTCTACTTTCTCTGAATTGTAACTGGTATACATTGTACCATCCTAGTCAATTTGATCAACCCCCTCATCACATTTATGTCTCACTTCTTGATCAGAAACAAACTCTCTTCTCTATGTTCATTGGGTTTTTCTGCAAGCTGAAATAATGAATAGTCATATATCAAATAACAGAACACTTGACTTTTGGGTCTATTTTTAATCACACTTGTGCGATTTTTATTGAGACTCTGTTATGTCTAGAGCTCTGCTGGAGAACAACTCACAGAACTGGTCTTCCAAGAGGTTACATAATAATAGCTAAAATAACAACTGACATCCATATATTGCTTTACAGTTGGAATGTGGCTTCCTATGGTTAGAGGTTTCTCAAACTTCAGTCATTTTTATAACATCAGCATGATATTTTGCCGTATTTTCTTTTCTTTTTTTTTTTTTTTTTTTTGCAGTACGCGGGCCTCTCAGTATTGTGGCCTCTCCCGTTGCGGAGTACAGGCTCCAGACGCGCAGGCCCAGCAGCCATGGCTCACGGGCCCAGCCGCTCCGTGGCATGTGGGGTCTTCCCGGACCAGGGCACAAACCCGTGTTCCCTGCATCGGCAGGTGGACTCTCAACCACTGCGCCACCAGGGAAGCCCTGCCATATTTTCATAACTTAAGCTCTATTATTTACCAACCATTTTACTTTATACTGCCTTGCCTTTTTTTTAAACTTAAAGTTTATTTAAAAAGTGAACTTTATATCACTCCTATAACTAGAAAACCAACACTGCTTGCCATAAATAGAAAGTAAATAAATGCAATGAAAACAAGACAACACTGTTTAATTCCTGCTGCATACTGCTGTTGGGTAAAGGTCTCTGGGCCTGAGATATGCTCTTTTTTGTGAGGGGTAGGGAAAATGAAAGAAAGAGATTTGCATGTATGAGATAAAGTTTCAAGACAGCTAAGCTCTAAGTTGAGATTTTTTTTTAGTGAATTATTTAAATTTTGGAAAACAATATAATGGATTGTAATCTTAATTTGTACAACAACCTGGTTAAGTAATTTGTTAAGTAAGCAGCACAAATACTATCCCCTATTTATAGATGACAAAACTAGGGCTCTCAGAGGTTATAGAACTTGCTCCTCCATCATATAAGCTGGTAAATGACAGAGCTGGGCCTCAAACACAGACTTCCTCATTCCAGACTGTGGCTCTTTCTACTGCACCAAAATCCCTTCTGGAGTAAATCCCTGTGAGGAGAATCACAGGGGACTTGGGTGGAGCACGCATTCCCTCAGGCAGTTCACAATCTAGTCATGGAGATGAGAGATGCCAAGTGATATATTTAAATGGCATCAAGGGAAAGTAAATAAGTGTGCGTTGAGATAACTAGCCCAGAGAATAATGGTGAAAATATTTAGCAAGTGAGTTCACGGTAAGTTGGACTATTAGGGAAGGCTTTCTGGAGAAGGTGAGATTAAAGGGTGGATAAAATTAGATGAAGAGAAGACAGAGGGAAGGCATTTCAAATAATAACAACTGTGATCACAATTACCAAAAATATCAAAGAAAGCTCTGTTATGGTTCCCTGCAGATAGGGGAGAATGCAGATGTGACAGGAAGTGCTACAGCTACATTTTAGTCTCATGTGCTATGAGGTGGGATCAATTACTGTCTTGGACTCTTTAAAAATAAATTATTTCCCCCTTAAAAATATGTATGATTCAGAAAACTGCTTACAGAATTTTTTTCCTAAGGAAATAATGTCGGATGTGGGCTAATACTTACAGAGATGTGCCTCATCCTTACAGGGAAATTGGAAATAACTCTGATGTTTGACAACATGGGACTTAGTTACATAAACTTTGACACACTGACACTGAGGACACAGCAGACTTCAGAAAGGATGTCAACCTTTGCTACTGAAATGTGGTCCTTGGACCAACCCCATCACTTTTACCTGGAACTTGTTAAAATGCAGTTTCTGATTCAGTAGGTCTGGAGCCAGGTCTGAGATTCTGCATTTCTAACAGTTTGCCAGTGATTCACAATGCGTTAAAGTTTGAGAAGCACTGAGGTAGATGATTAGAGGCATGGAAAGATATTGCAATTAAGTGGCAATTAAACAGGCTGATTTCATAAGAATTAGTTCTATATGGTACTACACTGGTAAAATTTAAAAATACGTATAAATTGATACATATGAGTGAAAGAGACAGACATACAGGGAAAGAGACAGAGAGAGCAAGAGGGCCAGTACAAGACAGCAAGACAGATAAGAAGAGTATTTCCCAAAATCCCAGCAGCAGTGGAAGTAAAGGAGATTTAAATATTCTTCTGTGTTTGCTTATCTGTATTTTCTACTACGAACATGGCTCTTTAAAATATAAAAGCAATAAAACTATATTTTTAATTCCTTTTCTGTTCTCAGAATTTCATTGAGTTCTTTCTGGAAAAATAAACGTGAACCAACAGGTTGAACTGGAAGACAACTACCCACAGGGATTTCATCAGTGTAACAAGGTGCTGTCAGAAGAGAGAAAGACTTATAAGAATTTTCCACTAGGTGTGAAATGTCTGTGTAACCTTCACGTTGCAGTCCCTGGAGCTCTTGGGATACATAAAATAATTTTTTTTTTTTAAACAAGGCTATAAAGCTACAGGAGCATAGACATTTTCAAGACTGCCAACTGGGAAAGTGCTTTTAAGATGAAACATCAATTTCCCTTAACAAGTATTTTCAGTGGTTTTATTCTGAGTTCTGGATGGGAAGATTCCAACCACGCTAGTTGGAAGTTGAAAGAGGATCCAGCTGCTTTGTCAGAATGATTCTTTGCCTGAATTCTCTCTTGGAAAATTTACCTGAAACTTTACTCATTTCTGTCAGTTGTCCCCCATTTTGGTGACCCCTTTATTTCAGCATACTGTGGTAGGAAAATGATTCAAATCCCAGGTTCACGGTTTCCTAGCTACAGGGAGGATTAGACAACAGAAGTAAAGGTCCAAGTTCCTTTAACACAAAATTGGGGGGAATGGTATCTCCTTTAGTTAAGAGGATTAAATAAAATAAAGCATTTATTAGGGAGTACTAGGAAGTTATTAAAAAGTTGATTGATTGGTTGATTCATTCCTCATTCAACAACTGTGTACCATGTGTCCATTATATGCTGGAAACTGCTGAGGGCAGAGAATATAAATGATCCCAGACATGTTCCCTTAACCCAGAATGCTTTTAGGCTCAAGGGATATAACCAAGGCAACACCATTACTGTAGAGCGTCAGAAGTGCTATGATAGGGAGAGGGCCCGCTATCGTGGGAACCAATAAGAGGAGGACCTTACCCAACGACAGGGGTGGTGATGGTGAAGTCTTCCTGGAGGAAGTGACACTGAACTGAGGGCCGACAGACTAGTGGGTCTTAGCTGGGGAAGGCTGGGAAGTTCCAGACAGCGGGGGTATCACAATTAAAGGCTCAAGGGCGAGAAAGAGCATGCATGTTCAGGTGCTCAGCAAACTAAAATGATTAAGATATGAATTTGGGGTAGAGGATGGGGGCAGTGGAAAGAAGGTAAGTAACACTGAAGGGGTCAGCAGAGTCCATCCATGAATGGGCCTTGTAAGCCATGCAAAGGAAGTTTAACTTCCTCTGAAGGGTCATGAACATTACCATGATCTGTCTGGGGTTTTAGGAAGAATGCTCTGGCCACAGTGTGGAGCAAAAGAGTAGAATTGGAGATCAGCTGCAAGGCTGATGCATTAATGCAGGTGAGAGATGATCCTAGTCTGAACTAGGCCAATGTCAGTGGAAAGGGATGACTGTAAATGGCACGAGATTGGTGATTAACTGGAAGTGGGGATGATGGAAAAGGCAGTGAGAATGTACTTAATAAATGCTTATTTCCTTCCTGTCCTCTCCGTGGAGATCTATTGGCCCCTTCAGGCCAAGGGAAGATTAAACAGCAGGGGAAAAAAAATATTTTCTGGACACACAATACCTGACTCTCCTTAAAAAGTAATTGTTTCAAATTTATACAGTAGGCTAGCAGTTCTCAGAGTGAAGTTTAGGGATCCTTAAGCGTCCCTGCATTTCCATTTAGGGGGTCTGTGAGGTCAAAATTATTTTCACAATAATAATAAGACATACTTGCCTTTTTTGCTCTCATTCTAGCAAAGCATACTGCGGAGTTTCCCAGAGGCTAAGTGTCTGGAATGATGCAATGGCTCTGATGTAATATTATATGTTCTTGGGCTTTAAATTTTTACCAGTTTTAATTTCGAATATGGTAAATATAGAAAGCTATAACCGACATAAACAAAAGCTCTTGGGGTCCTCAGTAATTTGTAAGAGCGTAAAGGGGACCTGAGACCACAAAATTTGAGAGCCATTGTCATAAGCATTTAAAGAACATTTTAGAGGCATCTACTACCAAGAGCTCAGCAAATTTATAAATAAGGGTAAACTCTACTTACTGAAGAGCCTAGTTCTTATCTGAGTTTTGGTGTCCTTTCAAATCAGAGCTACTGCCTGTATAACATAGGGATAATGCCTGGACTTTAAAGATGGCATCTAACTAAGGAAATCAAAGTACATAACACACAGTGTACTCAGTAGAAACATGAAATCTGTATCTGCGATGCTGAAGATACTTTGTTCTTTAAACTTGTTTTTAAAGTTAGAAAACAAAGTCACTGAGTAATACTCATAGCTTAGAACAAGATCTCTGCTGTGTGGGCAGAAAAGCAAAATAGAAGCTGCAGTGTGGGCAAGTGGAGAATAACAGTGAGGAGGAATGATGCAAAGTAGACTCTGAACCAGGAGTTCCAAACTCAAGTTTCCACCCCCGAGAGGACTTCAGGATCCTCTATGGACCATGCCTTTAAAACCTGAGGGAACTGGGCCAGCTAATCAAGCGTAAACCCAGCAGTCCCCTTCTTGCCACCCAAAAGGTCTGGAGACGTGAAGGGAACTTTATTGTGCTCCTGAAGAATACCGGGGAGTCTGCCCTTCCAAGAGGTCACTGGATGTCTCAGCGTGAAGAGCCTGGGGAAGGTCAGGATAAGAACAACATAGAAAAATGGTCCACGAGACTGACAGCAGTTAAAGCTTAAGACTTGAGACCAGGATTCCATACGGTTTTCAGGAAGATTGAGAGATCTCTAAGTGCTAATATGATATCATCTCCTATAAGTAAAGTAGGGGAAAAAAGCCAACAGGAGAACAGTGTATAATATGGTCTCATTTGTAAAAAAAAAAAGGTCGGGGGACGGGAGTCTATGCAAATGCTTGTAAATCATAGACTATTGATGGAAGAATACATCCGAAGTGAAAATAACAGTGTCCTGTGGGAAGGGAAAATGGGGGACTCAGGCTCTGGGTTGGGAGTCTTATTTTTCATTGTGCCCATTTTTGTACTGTTTAAATATTTAATCAGGTAGAGTTTAAGTAATAAAAAAGTTACAATGAAAATAAAGAATCTGAATGTAAAAAAATGGGATTCATTAGTGGGTAAATCCAAGAAGACTAAGAAGTGCTCATGACTCAAGTGTGCGAAACCCCAAAAGGGGTGGATTTCTTCTAGTCTTGGATTATAAAACTGAGGACTGTCCCTGAAGTTTCTGAAAAAGGTTCAAGATTTCTTTGGTTTTTAAAAAAATTAAATAGAACTCTATTTAGTAAATAAAACATCTTTTCAACTTACTATCCTTAAGAGGTGCTTCAGGAAGGATTTAGATAAATGCACGAATTACTTTGAATCTATTTATTCCTCGGTAAATTTTTGACCTTTTGTCTAAAAGCAATAGCATTGACTCTAACCCTGCTCAGAGGTGAACAGTTTTCAAATATTTTATATTGTATGAAATAAAAATTTAAAACTTTTTTTCTGATTCTAAAAACATGTTTCATTGTAGAAACTAAAAATAGTTATTTAAAAGTTAGAATAAAGCTATATACACAGATTTGACCCTTTTACCCCACTTAACCTTGCTGTGTAACTATTTTGCTGTTTAATGAAAAAAATATGTAAAAAACTTTATTTTTAGTGGTTATCATAATTGATTTACTAATTGCTTTATTATCATTTACATTGTCAATTAGATTGTTTGACTGCAGCAACATTTTTAAGTCCCTTAATACATTCTGGAACCTACTTTCAAGAAAGGTTTTTAAATTTTCATAGCAGAACTGTGAATATCATTTTAAATCGATTACTAGCATAAGAAAACACTGATTGTAGCCATGCTTAAAGAGTCTGCCTGACACCTGATTGTATACCTGGGATTGCAATCTTCTACAATGTTTGTCTACCTACCATAGCAGCACTGACCCGAAATCCTTATTCTGTCCCTACTCTGAGACCCTCCTATGTTCAGGTGCTCCAGCTTCTTAGCCTGACTCTCCTCAATGTGTCTCCATTTCCAAAATTAGGCTTCTGCTTTACATGACCATTTTCTTGGCTGCTATCCCGTATCAATGGTTTGAAGCATCTCCTCAAAATTCTTCCCACATATTTTATAAAATAAACTATTCTTTAGCTATTTACTTACAAGTATCTGTCATTTTCCTGGATAGGGTAAGAGAGAGAATGTGCTGAGTGCTAACTGAGTATACCATTTACTACAATTCAGGGGTTTTGTTTTACTTTTTAAAAATTTCTAAATGGCTGGGAAATCAAAGACATAGTTTTAATGCAACAGGACTCATGAACGTGTCAGAGAAACTGCACAGGAAAAACCCTGAAGAAATTTAGAGTAACACCAATAGACATACCAGACTTGGGTGTGAGTTCCAATTTTCAACTTATTAGCTATAGGATGGTAGTACATTGTTTTAAATGGCCACAATTCCTTGTAGCTCCTTCCATCATAAGTCAGTTTCTCTACCCTTTGAATCTGGACTGGTGTTATGATTTGCTTTGGCCATTACAATGAAGAAGTGACGCTGTGGCAGTTCCAAACCTGGGCTTTGGCTCTTGTTCTTGTGACCCCTGCCACTTCCACCATGTGAACAAGCATGAAGTTGTCAGTTAGAAATACCAGACACATAGAGCAGATGATGAGCATCACGGCTGAGGGTATACAAGAACACCCACCCCCAGCTAAGTCAGCGGTTGACCCAGCAGTCACATAAATGAAGCCAAAGCAAACCAGAAGAACTGCCGTGCTGAGCTCAGACCAAACTGCTGACCCAAAGAACTGTAAGCTAAACTCATGATCTATTTTAAGCTGCTACTAAGTTTTCAGGCGGTTTTTTATGGGGCAAAAATTAACTGATCGAGTTACCTTAGGCATGTCAGTTAACCTTCCTTGGTTCTAGTTTCTTTTTCTCTCACAAAAAGAACAACTGTTCAACTCAAAGGTTCCCTATATTATTAACATTTAATTATTTGAAAACAGTATTGCCCAAAAGAACAACGATGAAACTGCTCCATGTCTGAGCTGTCCAATATGGCAGCCATAGCTGCATGTGGCTATATGGCTTGTAATGTGGGCTAGTACATCTGGAGAACTGAATTTTTAATTTTATTTAATTTCTATCAATTTAAATACAAACAGTCACATAAGACTAGTAACTACCATATCAGAGACCTCTATTTCAGAACTTCAATGAACTGATCTTCCCAATCTTTGGATAGCCAACAGTAAGATCTTCCATCCCTGGGCAAGACGGCTGGGGAGAACTCATTGTTTAGGTAAACAAGTAGGTGAAACCCTTTTCTCCCACAAAACCCCAGAATTAGTGTCCTAGGACATCTGCTAGCAAAGCTGATTAGTTCTCCTGGGAGAGTCACGGAATAGGAGCTTAGTAAAGTAGGAAGCAGAGGCAGAGAACAAAGAAGCAGAGGTCTTGACTGTTACCCCATGTGACCTGGCTGTGAGCTTCCTTTCTAATTCTTTTCCTGGTAAATACCCCTTGTCACTGTGCTCCAGCCACACAAGGCTGCTGGCTTTTCCTCAAACGTGCCACACAAGTTCCCATCTCTCAGCCTGCTGTTGTTAACTTCCTTCTTAGCCTGAAATATTCTTTCCCTAGATGGGCGTTTCTTCACTTCAGTGCTGTTATCATTTTGGGCTGAAGAATTCTTTGTTACAGGGGGCTGTTCTGTGCATTGTAGGATGTTTAGCAGCATCTCCAGCCTCTACCTCCTAGATGCCAGTAGCACTTCCCACCTCCAGACCAGATTGTGACAATCGAAAGCATCTCCAGATGCCAAATGTCCCTTGAGACACTCCTAGTAGGAATCACTGTCCTAGATATCGGCAGGATTCACTCCCTCACTTAATTTAGGTCTGTACTCAAATGACACCTCTAGGGAAACTTTTTCAAAATCCAGGCTAAAACAGAAAGCCCATCTTCCTCTGTTCCCTTTCCCGGTTTTATTTTTCCTCACAGTACTTATCATCAGCTAACATTATATCAGATAGTTCTGTGTTTATTGTCTGTCTTCACTGTTTTGTTCACTGCTATAATCCTAGCACCAGGAACCTGAACGGCTGGTAGATGCTTTACGAAGGACGGAAGGAAGAAATTACCCTGTGGAAAGCTGGAAGAGAGACAGGAAGTTCTCCTCCTGGGGGAAGGGAAACACAGCACCAACAGAAAGCCTTCAGCTTTATTTAGCTATTAAAAGCTGTCTTGCCTGTTACATACAGCAATGATGAGGTTTTAGGGAATTTCCTAATAATGGGAATACTTTTACTCACGTTCTCTATCAGGATGCTTTGAATGCAGAAATAAAACATTTAAAAATTTTCAGCCACATTTACGAATGGTATGAACTTTTGAGACCTAAAATTACAGTCATTTCATATCAGCAAGAAACTATCTCACCCATTATAAACATTGATACCTGCTTGCCATTGAGCAAAAAAACATTGTCACAGTTAGAAAAGTGTCTGATTAAAGAAAGACCTGCATTTTCCTTCACACTTATTCGTTGAAAATGTGTTTCTAAGAGGTTTTGATTAGCATTACTGTGTAGGCCTATCAATTCAGTGGGTGTTATTCCCAGCACTAGTAAGTTTATTCATGTAGTGAAGTCCTTACTTAATTGTAAGACTGACTTTTTTTTTTTCCTGAAAATCTGCTATATTCTTTCTGAATTCCTGAAGACATATTAGGCTGATTTCTAAGAGGCCGACTTTCTTCTGGAAAGAACTTTAAGTATTCAAGAGAAATTACAAGTGCCAAGAAAATTGCATACTTTGGAGAAGGAGGTAAAGATATCTCCTGACTGGTGGTAGGTCCTTGTGAATGGTCAGAATCTCCAGGGACTACTTCTGAATACATTAAATACAACTTTTAAAAATTAATTCTACTTTCATCTTTTCCAAGTTTTCACTGATTAAAGTCGAAACTGCATAATACTTCCTCTCCTAATAGACTATCTGTAACTTTGTGTGTATGTGTATTGTAGGGACCTAAGGTCATCCTTATGAACAGAAGTCCTTTTCTGAGCTGTGAATAGCACAAGCAAGGGTGAGCACAGCGCAGGTCTCCCGTTTTCAGGATGAGGTTCCCAAGAGTAGCCTGGAACTTACTTCCTCTCACAGGTGGAGTGCAGCACATGCGGAACCATGATGCATTGCCACAAGCCTGCCTTTTACAAAATTGATGGCTAAATCAAAGACGAAAAGTAGCCTTTCCATCCTGGGGTTTTCATGATTAAAAAAAAAAAATCATCATCTTCTTTACTCTTTTTCTAGAGTCTTATCAACTTCTGGTAACCTTCCAAACCTTGTTTGTGATGTCTAGTCAGCCCTCTTGGCAACTCACATCACTCATCTATTTCTGTTTGGCTCATTGTATGGAGAAGAAGGAGTCCTCATTATTAGTCCAAGAACTGATGTGAGAACAGGTAGGGAAAACCTACACCTAAGGTGCCTTGTCCTCTCCTAACTCCACCATCCCCATCCCCATCACCACCACCACCATCATCAGAACATGACCATTTTCAGAGACTTAATACCAGACTACATTTTTCTGAAAGTATTACTCACTGTTTGACTTTGAACAAAATTCTAGACATCCACAAAATGCATTTTAATGAACAATGTTTGGATGTTTTCCATAGTATCTACAGGACATATCAAATTCTTCTTGTATTTTCTTGCATAATAACATTTTACTTTCTGAATAATATCCCAGTTGACACATGGGCAGGCAGAAAGATGACTGAAGATAGCAATGCTGCCTCTTCAAGGTTAGAGCCATAATTGCCTAGCTGGAGAGTAGCTGAAGTGTCCTCAAGTAAGGCTCAGATTTGAAATAACCTTTCCCTGACAGTCTACTAAAAAATGATGGAAACTCTTGGGAAGTATTCTGCATCTATCTGTGCATTAGTTTGTCCTCTGGAATCAACACAGAGACTCCTCTGAAAGCTCTGTGCTAAGGATTTTTTTTTTTCTAAAAGTTAAAGGTTTTATTGTCCAGAGGCTCCAAGACTAGCTCCTGCGGGCACAGTCAACCTGCTCTCATTGTGTGTGAAACGAGGCACAGTCCACCGGTAACCTGGCTAATATGACCAAGGCGCGCTATTCAGTACTACTCAGAGGGTGGCAGTCTATTTACAAAGGTGTTCTCTGTAAAGAATAAACAATGGACAATTTTTATATAGCTGCATTATATACTGGCTGTTTATAAAAGTTAAAACCAGTCAAAGTATCCATGCCTTGGTCAACTATAAGAATCTATTCTTTTTCTAATTTGCTCTTTAAAATCTGTCTTTTCACATTGTTTTGAGTTGCAGGTCATTGAGGGGACGGGGAGGAGGGAAACGTACTCTCTCTTTTTATTGAGAAATACTGAAATAAATACCCCCATTCAGCCGAGCATAGCGGCTCGTACAATACATCAACAGAATGGAAAACACACTTACAAAAGCAGAAGGCTTGTGAAGACCATCCCTTTTTAAACAAGTTACACAACACTTAAATAACATATGTATCCAGCCAGGTTTCCTAGGCTTGCTCATTTCAAGTCACTTCCAATTTCCATGCCCCCTTGCCTTTCCCAGTCCACACTGCAGGACACCACATATAACGCACTCACTCCTAATCCAACTGCGCGTAGTTACAATTTTCTACAGCCAAAGACTCTACCAGATGACAGTGATGACAGCTCATTCATTACTGCATTCAGCATACATATCGTGGACCTACTATATGCCAGGCAACGTGTGGGCCCCTGACCTCATAGTCACTGGCCACCATGGCACTGTATGTCTGAAGGCCTTCAGTAAATTTTTTATGCAGTGACAACCCTGTGTGATCCCTGGGGTGATGTGATTTATCCTTATATTAAATGTAACCCTCCACATCACAGCAGTGTTATTCCAGGGTTGATGCCTGATATCTACCTTTAGACCAACCATATCTTGAGAGATGGCTGAGATCTATAATAATTTTTTGATAAATCCCTTTGCTGGCCTCCTCTATTTGATCCTTTCTTTCTCTCAGGCTCCTAGTGTTTCTATCTTATAGCTACCATGCCCTCTCTCGTCCACACAGTCTCTTTTCTTTTCCTATCCTCTTGTCTGTCAAATATTCTCTACTTCAATTATCTTTTTTCTTTTGCCTCAGTCATGTCTTCAATGCTTCTGTGTTCATTATCTCAGTCTGGTCAGACAGTCAATGGTACTACTAAAATATCTCGGTTTCCAGGTCTTCCTAGTTACTACTCTTACTTTTATCTGCTCAAAGTCTGGATAAAGAATTCCTTAAAACACACATTTATCTGTTACCAACACTGTTCCCTCTCCCCCATCAAACCTGGTTTGGTGCCATTCCAGAGGCTCAAAGTTGTTCGCAATCTGACATCTGAGTTCTGGATAATGGATGGACTACAGTAGCTGACCTAGCCAGAGACAGTGAGAGCTCTTCCTGAGACACTGGGCACGCTCACATCATTTGACAAAACGTAGAGACTGAATCAGAATGTAAGAGCTAATGAATAGCACCTTAGAAAACAGGCCAAAGAGCTATAAACATTGCAGCATATTTCTCTGCAACCTTGGACAGACCGTGCTGACTCACTGATTCTCAAGTTTTCAGAGAAGAAATGGGAATGTTAGATCAGAAAGAGACCTACACCAAGGTTCCATGGAAGGGAGGTACCCTATAAGAAGCCCAGTACACTTCAGTTTATTTGGAAATGGGGGCAGATTGAAATGGTTAGGTCAATTTAATTCTTTGACTAACCAAGAATTGCCATATGCACCATACATGGACTTCTGATTTTCAAAGAATAGGATGAAATGAGTTTATCAATAAAAAGATGCTGCCAGGGCTTCCCTGGTGGCGCAGTGGTTGAGAGTCCGCCTGCGGATGCAGGGGACACAGGTTCTTGCCCTGGTCCGGGAAGATCCCACATGCCGCAGACCGGCTGGGCCCGTGAGCCATGGCCGCTGAGCCTGCGCGTCCGGAGCCTGTGCTCCGCAACGGGAGACGCCACAACAGTGACAGGCCTGCGTACCGCAAAAAAAAACACCCAAAAATACAAACAGACAAAAACCAAAACGGATCAAAAAGATGCTGCCAAAAAAAGCCTATTTGATTTTTTTAAAGAACTCTAGAAAAAGCGGAATTCTATACAAAGTCATCTAAATTTGAAAGTTAAACTGATGAACAATAAAGTTATATAACACCAGCTCACCTAATCTGGGTTCAATGTATTGCTTGAGATTCTGAATTTTTTACCTGGCTCTTAAATTGTTTTCTTAGATTCTCTGTACAGCTTCTCCTCTTTTTCTCTGTCTAAAATCATCTGAAGCCTCTTGCAGTAATTATACTGGAGTAGGCGATCCCATAAAATGGTCAAACAATTCACTTTTCAGTGACTCAACTACATAAAAATTCCACTGAAAATTTTAGTCACAAAAAAACAGCGCATGCATGTATTAAGATCTAATCAGATTGGGATAGATGAAGACAATGATGACAACTCGATGACTTCACACTGGTCCAGCGTAATTGTGTTACTCAGACTGGCACTGTGGCCCTTACTGCCAGCCAGGCTTACATTAATTGTATCAGAGTCACTGAATGCCTAGGACCGGATATAAATCTCATGCACGTTCAAATACTTGGATCAATAGTTCCCACTGTGGAAATGGCTTTATATTAGCTCATTAAAAGATGACCCATTTTCAAGTCCTCTTCAACTTCTGGAACTTTAAAGTGTGGTATCAACTTATTTCCCTCATGACTCTCTCTGAATTTATACCACTGTCTTCCTTTTTGAAATTGTAGAGCTGGTCTGAGGAAAGTGGGACACACTTCCCCTGACATATTTCAAGCTGTATGAGAAAGAGAAACTTAGCTGCAATAAAATGGAATATTGGCAGAAAGCAATCAAGTCCTCTGCAAAGTCTCACCCGCTCTCTTCCACCTCCACTTCATATAATACCCCAAATGCCAGTTCCTGATGAATATTTCTTCTGGGCATGTACTGCTAAGACTTCACTGTTTGAAGGAGTTTTCGGAGGCATAATGTGCTATCCTGGTACTCACAGTCACAAGATATTCTTTTCCTTGGTTACCAGCATCAAATTTTGGGTCAGGAGAGTCATACTATTCCTCAGGGGACCTACTGTAACGCTCTTGTCACCAAATTAGTGGGAGAGGAAGTGTGGCTAACATCTTAAAACCTTGTATATTATTTGCAACCCAGTACTAACTTCTTTAGCACTATTTCTCTGTTTCACATCTGACCTAGACTATTTCACATCATTTTTTGTTTGTTTTATCTGAGTTCTTCACAAAGCTCTCAGATGATGCTCAGTGCTCTCAAGATGCCTTTACATCTTAGTTCCGACACCTTTATTGTGCAAGGTAAGAGCTTAGGCTGAGAAATGAGAGGAATCAGAGTACTTGCATCTAAAATCTCCACTAATGGCGGAAGAGAAAGTGTCCAGAAGGTGAGAGGCAGAGCAGAGAAAGACAGGAACCAACCTAGGCTGAATTTAGGGGTTTATGGAAAGTTTCAGTTTCAACTGAGGTCAAATATTCAGTACTTAGAAGAATACCAACAAGCTCACTAAGTAAAATGGACCTCAGACCTCAACAAACTTCATATAACCACCTCAATGACTCAGAATATTTTGCCTCATGTTATTATCCACCTTTCTGGATTATCCTCCCTTTGGGTTTCCATTATTGCATATAATAGAGTCGATTACACCTAGAAACCACGTTTAGCAATACATACATAAAATAAATACAACATTATGTGACTTCAAGCAAGTCACATCACATTGCAGGGTCTTAGCCTTTGAGAAAACACTAAATTCCCTCCAAATTCTACTGTAGCTCTATGATATGGTTCACACAGTCAAATTTCTATAGGGGCCAAGGAGGTAACATAAATGGATGAAGCAGGCTATAGATAAACCTGTAGACGCTATGCTACTAGTGTCATGACCAATCAATACAAGCAATTCTTGCCTTGCTATACTGTATCTTAAAAACCTCTGTGTGTGCCAAACAAAACCAAATGAGGCTGATTTTGGGATTTGGGGACATCAGTTTGACTCTGAGAATCTATAATAATTTACCAGCTACTGCAAAAGAACCTGCAGAAGATGGTACACAAACTGTTCAACAATGGAGTCGGAAAGACTGTTTTGAAGATGAAAGTGCCCAACTGAGACAGCCTTGTCGGAAAGTGCAAGGGTGAAATTTCACTGTGAATACATGGATTACGAGAGAATTTGTTAACTGGTCCCTGAGTATTAAACTACAGAACTGCAAGAAGAAACCTGCAGCTGTCCATGGTGCTTAAGAATTCTCCATAAAGCTGGAGCCTCTTCTCAGAGTCTGTGGTATGGGAATACTTTACACTGAACATATTGTGTGTTAAAAAAAAAAATCATCTCGGTGTAGCCCAGGAGGATCTGATGTATTCTTCACTCAACTCATATCAAATATTTAAACAGAAACTCATGTCCTCGATTTCCTTTCTGTAGTTCTGAAACAATTTATGCATGTAGGGTGGTTGGTGTGTGTGTGTGTGTGTGTGTGTGTGTGTGTGTGTGTGTGTGTGTGTGTGTTACACCTTTGAAAGCTTCCACCAGCATCATATATTCCCCTGATGTTAATAATATCCTGACTTGATTCTCTAAGTTTCCAAAGTGCAGTGCTTGATACAAATAACTGTTTAGGTACCAGTAATTCTGCTCTGGAGTGTGCAGTTCTGTGTTATAGGAATGCCAATTTCTGATCCTTCTCCCTACAAGTTTCACTCCTTGGTAACTACTGCCTTTTATAAAGTTAAGAAAAATTACTACTGTCTCAAAGCGAGGGGAATTTAAAAGTCTTTATAACACACCAAAAAAGAAGAAAGAAAAAAGAAAACAAAAAAGGAGGTTGAAAACAGCATCTAATACAGAAAATTTTCCACTCTAAAAATTTAAAACTACTTTTAAAATATAATTCACCTGATTTATTTTGAAATCAAAACATCAATTCTGTATGCTCACAAAACCCAGAGCAAAATGATATTGGCTGGATTTCAGTCACCCTTTTCCATTATAAACATTGTGAAATGTTGATCCTACATTGATACTGGCTACAGGAGTCTTTGTGCAAATCTGGAATTTAAAAAAAAAATTTTAGACCTAGTAATTTGCCTTGATTGGAGTAAAAACAGTAAAAGAAGAAAAACATGTAGACAAAAATATGTGGTCCAATAAAATAACCAAACATTTAAGTCTTCTCCTTTCTTTCACAATGAAAGTTTCAAAAGCTTTAATCATGAGGAACAAGACAAGGTTGTCTACTCTCACCACTATTATCCAACATAGTTATGGAAGTTTTAGCCACAACAATCAGAGAAGAAAAAGAAATAAAAGGAATCCAAATTGGAAAAGAAGAAGTAAAACTGTCACTGTTTGCAGACAACATGATACTATACATAGAGAATCCTAAAGATGCTACCAGAAAACTACTAGAGCTAATCAATGAATTTGGTAAAGTAGCAGGATACAAAATTAATGCACAGAAATCTCTTGCATTCTTATACACTAATGATGAAAAATATGAAAGAGAAATTAAGGAAACACTCCCATTTACCACTGCAACAAAAAGAATAAGATACCTAGGAATAAACTTATCTAAGGAGACAAAAGTCCTGTATGCAGAAAGCTGTAAGACGCTGATGAAAGAAATTAAAGATGATACAAACAGGTGGAGAGATATACCATGTTCTTGCATTGGAAGAATAAACATTGTGAAAATAACTATACTACCCAAAGCAATCTACAGATTCAATGCAATCCCTATGAAATTACCAATGGCATTTTTCACAGAACTAGAACAAGAAATTTCATAATTTGTATGGAAACACAAAAGACCCCGAATAGCCAAAACAATCTTGAGAAAGAAAAATGGAGCTGGAGGAATCAGGCTCCCAGACTTCGGACTATACTACAAAGCTGCAGTAATCAAGACCATATGGTACTGGCAGAAAAACAGAAATATAGATCAATGGAACAGGATAGAAAGCCCAGATATCAACCCACGCACCTATGGTCACCTTATTTTTGATAAAGGAGACAAGAATATATAATGGAGAAAAGACAGCCTCTTCAATAAGTGGTGCTGGGAAAAATGGACAGCTACATGTAAAAGAATGAAATTAGAACACTCCCTAACACCATACACAAAACTAAATTCAAAATGGATTAAAGACCTAAATGTAAGGCCAGACACTATAAAACTCTCAGAGGAAAACATAGGCAGAACACTCTATGACATAAATCACAGCAAGATCCTTTTTGACCCACCTCCTAGAGAAATGGAAATAAAAACAAAAATAAACAAATGGGACCTAAAGAAACTTCAAAGCTTTTGCACAGCAAAGGAAACCATAAACAAGATGAAATGACAACCCTCAGAATGGGAGAAAATATTTTCAAATGAAGCAACTGACAAAGGATTAATCTCCAAAATTTACAAGCAGCTCACACAGCTCAATATCAAAAAAACAAACAACCCAATCCAAAAATGGGCAGAAGACCTAAACAGACATTTCTCCAAAGAAGATATACAGATTGCCAACAAAAACATGAAAGGATGCTCAACATCACTAATCATTAGAGAAATGCAAATCAAAACTACAATGAGTTATCATCTCACACCAGTCAGAATGGCCATCATCAAAAAATCTACAAACAATAAATGCTGGAGAGGGTGTGGAGAAAAGGGAACCCTTTTCCACTGTTGGTGGGAATGTAGATTGATACAGCTGCTATGGAGAACAATATGGAGGTTCCTTAAAAAAAATAGAACTACCATATGACCCAGCAATCCCACTACTGGGCATACCCTGAGTAAACCACAATTCAGAAAGAGTCATGTACCACAATGTTCATTGCAGCTCTATTTACAATAGCTAGGACATGGAAGCAACCTAAGTGTCCATCGACAGATGAATGGATAAAGAAGATATGGCACATATCTATAATGGAATATTAGCCATAGAAAGAAACAAAATTGAGTTATTTGTAGTGAGGTAGATGGACGTAAAGTCTCTCATACAGAGTGAAGTAAGTCAGAAAGAGAAAAAAAATACCGTATGCTAACACAGATATATGGAATCTAAAGAAAAAAATGGTTATGAAGAACCTACGGGCAGGACAGGAATAAAGATGCAGATGTACAGAATGGACTTGAGGACACGGGGAGGGGGAAGGGTAAGCTGGGACAAAGTGAGAGAGTGGCATGGACATATATACACTACCAAATGTAAAATCGATAGCTAGTGGGAAGCAGCCACATAGCACAGGTAGATCAGCTCGGTGCTTTGTGACCACCTATAGGGGTGGGATAGGGAGGGTGGGAGCGAGATGCAAGAGGGAGGGGATATGGGGATATATGTATACGTATAGCTGATTCACTTTGTTATAAAGCAGAAACTAACACACCATTGTAAAGCAATTACACTCCAATAAAGATGTTAAAAAAAAAGAGAAAAACACATTCCATATGCTAACACATATATATGGAATCTAAAAAAAAAAAAAAAAAAAAAGGTTCTGAAGAACTTAGGGGCCGGAGAGGAATAAAGACGCAGACGTAGAGAATGGACTTGAGGACATGGGGAGGGGGAAGGGTAAGCTGGGACGAAGTGAGAGAGTGGCATGGACATATATACACTACCAAATGTAAAATAAATAGCTAGTGGGAAGCAGCTGCATAGCACAAGGAGATCAGTTCGGTGCTTTGTGTCCACCAAGAGGGGTGGGATAGGGAGGGTGGGAGCGAGATGCAAGAGGGAGGGGATATGGGGATATATGTATACGTATGCTGATTCACTTTGTTATACAGTAGAAACTAACACAACATTGTAAAGCCATTATACTCCAACAAAGATGTTAAAAAAAAAAAGCTCTAATCATGAGATGATAAATATGATGGAATCAGGGAAGTTAATAAAGAATTTAAATAATAAATGGAAAGAATCTTAAAACCATTAAAATAGGAGGCTCTTTAAAATGTCATTTAGTCCCCGTCATTTCAGACACTTATGTGTCTTCCTCGTTCTTGTCTTCCTAATGAAACAACTCCACAGTCCTTCTAAATAAATCATCCTAACACAAAACAGCCTTCATTTTCATCCAATGATGAAATATTATTTCATCCTATCTAACCTTAATGTTTGCCACCTAAAGCTTATGTCCTTTTTAAAAAGTCTCTCTGTCTGCACATCCATGGGGAAAATACTGGTCATTATTCCTCATATAAATGTAAACAGTCACTAAATTAGTGAGGCTTGTTGTTCTTTTTCAGGTAAGTAGACCTCATTTCTTCAACCTTATTTTGTGTACTCTTCACTCCCCATTTTCTAATATAAGGTTAATTTCCATGATATTTTTTCAAATTCCCCACATCCCATTGGTTATACAATCCTCCCTGAGAGGAGAAAGCATTTCAGACACTATCTGTCAACTGCTATTATATTTTTTGTATGTGCTATTTATATGACCTGCTTAAATTTAAATGGAAATTACAGTAAACAGCATTCAAGTAGTTTCACGTATAGCAGGAGGTGGGTGTACATAGATTTATTTAGGCTAAAAAAAAAACTGATTAAGAAATCTTAGAGCAGATGAAATCAGATACCACTTTCCAGAATGTTCCCTAGGAAAGCTTATGAGATTAGGAATTCTATTGAAACAATAGAAAGTATGAGTCTTCATAGGAGTTAGTTAGGCTGAGCTGAAAATGCTGGGCTGGACACATTTTTGTATCACTTTGAAATAAAAAAATATTATGACTTGTTATATAATAAACGTGAATACAAGTCATGCCTCCTTTCGCACTATTACATCTTCAACAGGAAAGCCATGAATAGTTAATTAATATTTGGTTTGTAGTTCTTATGAACAGATGTTTCATCAGAAAGAACCAGTTAATATTACCGGATGCCCATTAGGGATCTGAATTAAACTCTCTGGGAAATTACACAGGAACAGCATATTCAATCCGTATCTTCAAGGTCCTAACTCTCAACCTGAAGAGCTGAGGCAACAAAATGCAAGTGGCAGCATACAAACAAAATGATAAAGAAGACTTCCAAACAACCCTAACATGTATTACCAACTTTGCAAGGGAAGGGCAGAGGGAGGGAGAAATGTCAAAGAAAGAGTTCCTACAGTATTTGGAGGTGCTAGAAGGAGGTGAAGCCAGTATGGGAAGATAGGTTTTGAGTGACATTGTTAAAGGTTATTTTCTTGTCCTAATAGAATCTGGAAGGTCACCTCTGAAAGTAATGAAATCCTCTCTGCACTGCAATAAGATTGCTCAATTTTTAATTCAAGGAAAATCCCAAAGCAAATGGCACATGAAATACTGGGGCTTGGGGGTGGCAGCGATAAAATTATCATCAAAATTTAAAAACCTGTCAATCTAAGCAGTATACTTGGATCCATTTTTAAATGAATTATACTGTTTTTAAATGACATATGCCACTTTTATCACGCATATTCTTGCAATCTAATTCACCATAAATCTCCAAATAACTTACGGCAATTATTTTAAGGGCTGCTTTATATAGCAGCCATGTCATTTGCTCTCTTTTTCTATTTTTGTTGCATCGATGTGAAGGAGTTTTAATTTATTTCATATTTTTGCTAACAACAAAGAGAAATATGATGAACCAAGAAAAGAATGAGCCCACAGAGCATCTGGTACTCCTCCCCCATCTAAAAACTGATATTTAATATGGGTGTTTCCATTCCAAATATTCTAGCACCTTATATTTAATTTACAGTCAAAGTTTTCTCCCCTTAAACTCTATCTAAAGCCATAAACTGAATCTTTCATCTTATCATAGTGACTTAACATAGACTATGAAGTAAGCAAATTTTGTCATAAGACTTTAGGATCGAGTAAAGCACTAGAAGGGACCCTAATAAATATTACGGCTATTACCTTGCCTTCCAGTATAGCTGAATCAGACAGAGACAGATCATTTACTTTCCTATTCATGTAATTCTCCTTGAAAAATAATTTCAAGCGAATTTCTGTTAATAATTAATAATAGAAGTCCAGGGCCAGAGTCAAAGTGAGAACAAACCATTGAAGGAAGTTCACAGTTCAAGAAGCCTTCTATACACCATACTTCAGGACTGAAATTAACGTATAGAGCTTAATTCAACAAATGTTTCTTCAGAACTTATTAAGTACTGGGTCCTGTACAAGGTGTGTCTTTGATAATGTGAGCATTCTGCCATATTGAGTGTTCGCAACTCATAAATTTACATGGGTTGAATGCACTGAACTATTTAGATGTCTGATTTATGAAGTAATCTAACTCATGGTATAACATGATTTGTAGTACAACCATAGTAAGGTTACTATCCAAATACAACTTCTGCCGTAGTCTTATAATTTAATTTACTATGCAGTGATATTGATACAACACAATTATAATACCTGGTAGAGAATGGTAATTCCTTTGAAGAAGAATTTAAGAGCATGTCTTCCTAGAAGACTTCTCTTTTGGAAACTTAGAGCCACGAAGTTTGGTGAACATAGAATCATGATTAATCTCGGACACTTGGTTAAATGCATAGCTGACTGTTGCTCAGTCAGATTTAACGAGGGATGCTATGACAAAGAGAATGACATTCCAACAGGGCAGCATGCGATAACATCTGTTTTTCAAACGCGAACACAATTTGAGCAAATAATTTCCTTTGAGAAAGCTGATGTCTTCAAAGTTAAAACCACATTGAAGATTCCACAAATATTTGAAAGATAAGTGTGCACAAATATTTGAAATATAAGTGTGCACAATTCTGATCTGTAAAAGATGAGTTGCAGACAGGATAAAATGTCTAAATGACCTGACATGCTTTGAGGTCCTGCCAAAAAATAACATTACTAATACAAAGTCTGTTATAGTGCTTCCCTTTCAGCAAAACAATGCCAAGTGGCTTTGTTTTGTGGCATTTGTAAAGGGAAAACAGTGAGTTTATGCCCAATCCAGTTACCTCCAGCTGCTCTAATTCCAAAAGAGCCACATTATTAAGTTCAAAAAGAATTCAGTCTTAGTTTAAAGAAAGAAATAAAAATTACTTAAATTTCCCCAATTTTTAATTAAGGCACACATTATAATTTTGGCATATTTACCAACTTAAACATCTTTGAAACCAACAGGGCATATTTCAAATACAAACATCAAACTGCAAAAGATACCATTCAAGGTAATCCAATAAGCAAGCCACAGATTAAATCCAAAATCCTATACAAACTTCAGGTGCCTACTAAATCTCCCTAATCTCGTAGCCTACCTGATCTTCCCCATTAGAAGAGCTTGCTCCTTACCCTCTGTCACAACTCTTGCAGCCCTGGTCTGCATCATTAACAACCTCTGCCTTATACTGTAGTTACATTTATCCACTGCAGTATATGCCAGTGGGGTGATTTTGTCCCACGGAGGGCATTTTGCAATGTCTAGAGACATATTTGGTTGTCCCAACTAGGGGTTAGGGAGGGTCTATTGGCATCTAGTGGGCAGAGGCCAGGGGTGCTGCTAAACATCCTAGAGTGCCCAGCATAGTACCCCACAACAAAGAAGCCCAAACTGTCAATAGTGCCGGGAATGAGAAACCGTGCACACTGCATATCTGGTAAATGGTTAATTTCACATTGCACGCTGTAATTACACACAACTCAATCAGTTGTTTCTTTAGTAGCTAAATGAGGTAATGTCAATCCAAACATACCTCCTTCAGAATAAGCAAACAGTTGAGGTAAGAGAATCTGGCTCAACGTTTTATTTTTACTCTATTTTGGCTTAGGATGAAAAGCATACAAACTGTTGAAATGTTTTTGACAAAAGCTCCCAGATTTGGAGGTAATCTGTCCACAAAATAAACTATCTTTCCAGGGCTTCATTTACACACACCACATCATTTTATATTCACATTTATTTTTGCCATTTAAAAAGAAATATACATAAGAATATGATGAGATGGTTGTATGACTAAAGATGGCAGCATTAAAAACACATTACGAAGGCCACTTTCCTGTGGTCTTGGAGGGGTGAGAGTTCGGGGAAATTGCTAACATGTACTCCTTCTCCATGTTCCTAAAGATGCAGAACTGAATGGATGTGGGTCCACAGATCAGCGTTCGATGTAGCATGTCTTAGGGAGGTTTTCCCCTTACTCCCAGGATACATAGCAGCTACTTATATTCCCCTCTGGGGTAGAGGTATGACAGGTTTGAAAGAAAAGTCCAATTCTTGCTATGCCCTGGCCCTTTTATATTCAGACCTGCATGGTATTGGGGGAAAAAAGTACCCTTATTCTCCCAGTCTTTGGGCTTCTGCTTAACAAGGATTATTTACAAACATTGTGATCTCTTGATTCTTGAAGCAAACTCAGCTCTAGGGAGGCCACATCCTCATCAAGGAAAGTAAGCAGAGTCAAGGCCTTTGTGTCCTGATCAAGATTTCTTCAGCTTTACAGCACCTCAAAAACCAATCTCCCTGGAGTCACCTCTTGGCAAGACCTTTCATTATGTGGACAAGCATTTCACATTAAACATGGTGTAGGATTACACTTCCCCTCAAGAGGCAGTCTCCTTCCTGTAATAACAATATTCTAATTGCTTGGAAGAGACTATAACTTCAAGAATGTCTTATATCCAACTAAAAAGGTAAAAAGAAGAAGGTTAAACCTGGTTCCATAAACAATAGTACAGTCTTCCTTTGTGTATTAGCGTGCGTCCATATTGCTCTCGAGTGTACTGTTTTTGCTTATTCATTTTGTTTTGTTTTAATATGAAGGCAAATAAAATTGCAGTGTTTGTTTCCAAGCAGCAATCAGAAGGCACAGCACTCTCCCTAAAACAGGAGGAGAGGTGGAAGAGAAGGCAGTGTCGGAGCTCCGAGACTTTGGTGACCTTCTCCAAACTGAACAGAGTATGAAATGTGATTTTGCTCTCTTTAGAATGATAACCGAATTCCTGTTGGCTAATACGACCATTTGGCATTAAATATTCTCTAGTTGTCATGCAGATGACTCACTTAAAATCATTACAGGATAGCACATATGGTTAACTCAGTTCACTTCATCTGCCGTTCACCAACTGTTCTATAGAATATTTTTGCATCCTGTAGAATTGATCTGTTTACCTCAAGGCAAATTTAACCTGATCTATAGAGCGTTTCTTTTCTTTCAAACCAAGGAAAGTTTTCCAATTAACTTTAAAATTATAATGAACGACCTGGGTACATTTTGGGTTTTTTCTTCATGTCAGAAAGGTCGTATTTTATTTATTGCTCGGTGGTGCACAGCAGGTCATCATCCTGCTGGCTTCCTCTCTGACGTCAGTCCCAGATTTATGACTTGTACCCATTTCATTTAGGCACCGAAATAATTTATGGTAAAACTTTTTCACCATTAAAGAAGCAAAGATTTTGTCACTTTATTTTTAGAAGAAAAAGTTTTTAAAGATTCATTTATGCTAAGTATTGAAAAGAAGACTCTATTTGAAAAACTACCCTCTAATATTTACCTTATATGCCTCTAAGCAAAGATCAGATCAGTTTTACATTTATTTGAAAACATGGTCATTTACTATTGATACCAGAAATCATAAACCAAGATCCTTCCCAATTCCTTCTCAGGGGGTAAAGGGGTTGCTTCCAGTCTTCATGGCACACCTCCAGAAGTTCATAAAAGAAAGCAGGTTAACCCTAAGGGTCTAAACAGCCCTGGGGGGCGGAGTCAAGATGGCAGACTAGGAAGACGTGGAATTTGTGTCTCCGCACAACTAGGGCATCTACCAGGCACCGGTGGGAGACCGTGGACACCCAAGGGGATGGGAGGAACCCCCGGCAACCAGGTAGGACATGGGGCATGGAGGGGGAGTGAGGTGGGGAGGAGAAGTGGAGGTGGGAAGGGACTGGCGCCCCTGCTGAGGGTCAACTGGGGGAGGGGAAGGGATCCCACACCCAAAGGGGGAAACTGGGGGACCACTGGGAGGGCAGAGGGTCAAAAGGGAGCATGGCCAGGTTTCCTCTGCCCACTTGGGCCCCCGGAAGCCTGCTGAGATCCAGGGCCTGATCTCTGCCCACCGAGGGCCCCTCCAGTCCACCCCCAGGTCCTGAGGGAGTGGGAGGGAGGGAAGGGGGAGCAAAAGTAAAGGCCAGACCTACAGGACCAGCACCCCTGAGGGGCAGCTGGGGGGAGGGGAGGAGTTCCTACACCCAGCCGGACACACCCATGGTTAGGGGTCCAGTGGCGACAGGGGAGACACTGGGGCAGACAGTGGTGGAGCAGAGCAGAGGAACAGAAGGGAACGCTGCAGGTGCTTTTCCTGTTCACTTAGGCCCTGGGGAGCCTGTTGGGCTCACAGGCCTAATCCTCTGTCCTCGGAGCCTCCCTCCTGCCACTCAGAGCCCAAGCTCTGCCCCTACACCCCACCCAAGGCCCTACCTCTACACTCAGAGACCCCCTCTGAGACCCCCTCCAACCGCACTGGACCTAAACCCCACCCACACACACTGACCCAGGACCTTACCTCCAAACTCTGGAACTCCACACTCCAGAGGCCCTCCTTTCCACGTGCTGCCTCTCCCTGTCCACGCAGGTCCTAAGCAGAGGCCCAGCCCCACCCTAAACCCTGCCCCTAAGTTCCACCATGCCTAAACTCCGCCCCCCACAGCCAAGGTCTTTTTTTTCTTCTTTTTTCCTCTTTGAGATTGGGGTTCTGTTTTACCTTGTTGATTCACTGTTGTTGATTCATTTATATTTTTATTTTTTCTAATAAATATTTTATTTTTCTAATTTTATTTTATTCTTTATACTTTGTCATTGTTCTGCTCCTTTGGCTTGTTACCCTTTTTTTCTTTTTTCTGTTGTGGTTTTATTTTACCTTGTTGCAGTTGTTTCAATTATATTTTTATTTTTCCTAATATATTTTTTTATCTTTCTAATTTTATTTTGTTTTTTATTCTTTGTTATTGTATTGCTCCTTTTTTTTCTTTCTTTTTTTGCCATGCCACACGACTTGTGGGATCTTGGTTCCCAGGCTGGATGTTGGGCCTGAGCTCCTGTGGTGGGAGCTCCAAGTCCAAACCATGGGATGAACAGAGAACCTCAGACCCCCGGGAATATTAATTGGAGTGTGGCCTCTTGGAAGTCCTCATCTCAGCACCAAGACCCAGCTCTGTCCAACTGCCTGCAAACTCCAGTGCTGGATGCCTCAGGCCAAACAACCAGCAAGACAGGAATACAGCCCCACCCATCAAAAAAAAAATTAAACAACAAAAAAATATGTTACAGATGAAGGAGCAAGGTAAAAACCTATGAGACCAAATAAATGAAGATGAAATAGGCAACCTACCTGAAAAAGAATTCAGAGTAATGACAGTAAAGATGATCCGAAATCTCGGAAACAGAATGGAGAAAACACAAGAAACATTTAACAAAGATCTAGAAGAACTAAAGAGGAAACAAACAGTGATTAACAACACAATAACTGAAATTAAAAATACTCTAGAAGGAATCAATACCAGGATAACTGAGGCAGAAGAACAGATAAGTGAGCTGGAAGATAAAATGGTGGAAATAACTACCAGGGAACAGAATAAAGAAAAAGAATGAAAAGAATTGAAGACAGTCTCAGAGAACTCTGGGAGAGCATTAAACTCACCAACATTCAAATTATAGGGGTCCCAGAAGAAGAAGAGAAAAAAAAGGGTCTGAGAAAATATTTGAAGAGATTATAGTCAAAAACTTCCCTAACATAGGAAAAGAAATAGTCAGTCAAGTCCAGGAAGCACAGAGAGTCCCATACAGGATAAACCCGAAGAGAAACACACCAAGACACATAATAATCAAACTATCAAAAATTAAATACAAAGAAAACATATTAAAAGCAGCAAGGGAAAAACAACAAATAACATACAAGGGAATCCCCATAAGGTTAACAGCTGATCTTTCAGCAGAAACTCTGCAAACCAGAAGGGAGTGGCAGGACATATTTAAAGTGATGAAAGGGAAAAAACCTACAACCAAGATTACTCTACAGAGCAAGGATCTCATTCAGATTTGATGGAGAAATCAAAAGCTTTGCAGACAAGCAAAAGCTGAGAGAATTCAGCACCACCAAACCAGCTTTATAACAAATGCTAAAGGAATTTCTCTAAGCGGGAAACACAAGAGAAGAAAACGACCCACAGAAACAAACCTAAGTCAATTAAGAAAATGGTAAAAGAAACATACATATCGATAATCACCTTGAATGTAAATGGATTAAATGCTCCAACCAAAAGAAACAGACTGGCTGAATGGATACAAAAACAAGAGCCTTATATATGCTATCTACAAGAAACCCACTTCAGACCTAGGGACACATACAGACTCAAAGTGATGGGATGCAAAAAGATATTCCATGCAAATGGAAATCACAAGAAAGCTGGAGTAGCAATACTCGTATCAGATAAAATAGACTTTAAACTAAAGACTGTTACAAGAGATAAGGACACTACATAATGATGAAGGGATCAATCCAAGAAGAAGATAAAACAATTGTAAATATTTATGCACCCAACACAGGAGCACCTCAATACATAAGGCAAATGCTAACAGCCATAAAAGGAGAAATCAACAGTAACACAATAATAGTGGGGGACTTTAACACCCCACGTACACCAATAGACAGATCATCCAAACAGAAAATAAATAAGGAAACACAAGCTTTAAATTATACAACAGACCAGATAGACTTAATTGATATTTTTAGGACATTCCACCCGAAAGCAGAAGAATACACTTTCTTCTCTAGTGTACACAGAACATGCTCCATAATAGATCACATTTTGGGTCACAAATCAAACCTTGGAAAATTGAAATCGTATCAAGCATCTTTTCTGATCACAATGCTATGAGGTTAGAAATCAATTACAGGAAAAAAACAGTAAAAAACACAAATACATGGAGGCTACACAGTGCGTTGCTATATAACCAAGAGATCACTGAAGAAATCAAAGAGGAAATCAAAAAATACCTAGAAACAAATGACAATGAAAACAAGATGATCCAAAACCTATGGGACGCAGCAAAAGCAGTTCTGAGAGGGAAGTTCATAGCAATTCAAGATCACCTCAAGAAACAAGAAAAATCTCAAATAAACAATCTAACCTAACACATAAAGCAACCAGAAAAAGAAGAACAAAGAAAACCCAAAATTAGTAGAAGGAAAGAAATCACAAAGATCAGAGCAGAAATAAATGAAATAGAAACAAAGAAAACAATAGCAAAGATCAATAAAACTAAAAGTTCTTTGAGAAGATAAACAAAACTGATAAACCTTTAGACAGACTCATCAAGAAAAAAAAGGAGAGGACTCAAATCAATAAAATTAGAAATGAAAATGGAGAAGTAACAACTGACACTGCAGAAATACAAAAGATCATAAGAGACTACTACAAGCAACTATATGCCAATAAAATGGACAACCTAAAAGAAATGGACAAATTCTTGGAAAAGTACAACCTTCCAAGACTGA
Organism: Delphinus delphis; assembly: GCF_949987515.2. Lineage (NCBI taxonomy): Eukaryota > Metazoa > Chordata > Mammalia > Artiodactyla > Delphinidae > Delphinus > Delphinus delphis. Next base: position 68,516,886 of record NC_082688.1, read on the forward strand.
ACCAGGAAGAATTAGAAAATATAAACTGACCAGTCACAGGTAATGAAATTGAAACTGTGCTTAAAACTCTGCCAACAAAAGTCCAGGACCAGATGGCTTCACAGGCAAATTCTACCAAACATTTAGAGAAGAGTTAACATCTATCCTTCTCAAAGTCTTACAAAAAATTGCGGAGGGAGGAACACTCCCAAACTTGTTCTACAAGGCCACCATCACCCTGATAGCAAAACCAGACAAAGATATCAGAAAAAAAGAAAATTATAGACCAATATCACTGATGAACATAGATGCAAAAATCCTCAACAAAATACTAGCAAACAGAATCCAACAACACATTAAAAGGATCATACACCATGATCAAGTGGGATTTATCCCAGGGATTCAAGGATTCTTCAATATACACAAAACAATCAATGTGATACACCATGTTAACAAATGAAGGAATAAAAACCACATGATCTTCTCAGTAGATGCAGAAAAAGCTTATGACAAAGTTCAACAGCCACTTATGATAAAAACTCTCCAGAAAGTGGGCATACAGGGAACCTACCTCAATATAATAAAAGCCATATATGACAAACCCACAGCAAACATCATTCTCAATGGTGAAAAACTGAAAGCATTTCCTCTAAGATCAGGAACAAGACAAGGATGTCCACTCTCACCACTATTATTCAGCATAGTATCGGAAGTCCTAGCCACAGCAATCAGAGAAGAAAAAGAAATAAAAGGAATATAAATTGGAAAAGAAGAAGTAAAACTTCACTGTTTGCAGATGACATGATACTATACATAGAAATTCCTAAAGATGCCACCAGAAAACTGCTAGAACTAATCAATGAATTTGGTAAGGTTGCAGGATACAAAATTAATACACACAAATCTCTTGCATTCCTACACACTAACAATGAAAGATCAGAAAGAGAAATTAAGGAAACAGTCCCATTTACCATCACAACAAAAATAATGAAATACCTAGGAATAAACCTACCTAAGGAGGCAAAAGACCTATACTCAGAAAACTATAAAACACTGATGAAAGAAATCAAAGATAACATAAACAGATGGAGAGATATACCATGCTCCTGGATTGGAAGAATCAATATTGTGAAAATGACTATACTACCCAAAGCAATCTACAGGTTCAATGCAATCCCTATGAAATTACCAATGGCATTTTTCACAGAACTAGGACAAGAAATTTCACAATTTGTATGGAAACACAAAAGATCCAGAATAGCCAAAGCAATCTTGAGAAAGAAAAACAGAGCTGGAGGAATCAGGATCCCAGACTCCAGACTATACTACAAAGCTACAGTAATCAAGACAGTATGGTACTGGCACAAAAACAGAAATATAGATCAATGGAGCATGATCAATAGAAATATAGATAGAAAGCCCAGAGATAAACCCACGCACATATGGTCACCTTATCTTTGACAAAGGGGGCAAGAATATACAATGGAGAAAAGACAGCCTCTTCAATAAGTGCTGCTGGGAAAAATGGACAGCTACATGTAAAAGAATGAGATTAGAACATAACCTAACACCATACACAAAAATAAACTCAAAATGGATTAAAGACGTAAATGTAAGGCCAGACACTATAAAACTCTTAGAGGAAAACATAGGCAGAACACTCTAAGATATAAATCACAGCAAGATTCTTTTTGACCTACCTACTAGAGTATGGGAAATAAAAACAAAAATAAACAAATGGGACCTAATGAAACAAAGGAAACCATAAACAAGACCAAAAGACAACCCTCAGAATGGGAGAAAATATTTGCAAATGAAGCAACTGACAAAGGATTAATCTCCAAAATATACAAGCAGCTCATGCAGCTCAATATCTCAAAAACAAACAACCCAGTTCAAAAATGGGCAGAAGACTTAAATAGACATTTCTCCAAAGAAGACATACAGATGGCCAACAAATGCCTGAAAAGATGCTCAACATCACTAATCATTAGAGAAATGCAAATCAAACCCACAAAGAGGTATCATCTCACACCGGTCAGAAAGGCCATCATCAAAAAATCGACAAACAATAAATGCTGGAGAGGGTGTGGAGAAAAGGGGACCCTCCTGCACTGTTGGTGGGAATGTACATTGATACTGCCACTATGGAGAACAGTGTGGAGGTTCCTTAAAAACCTAAAAATAGAACTACAATATGACCCAGCAATCCCACTACTGGGCATATACCCAGAGAAAACCATAATTCAAAAAGACACATGTACCACAATGTTCATTGCAGCACTATTTACAATAGCCAGGGCATGTATGCCACCTGAATGTCCATCAACAGATGACTGGATAAAGAAGATGTGGCCCATATATACAATGGAATATTACTCAGCCATAAAAAGGAACGAAATTGAATTATTTGTAGTGAGATGGATGGACCTAGAATCTGTTATACACAGTGAAGTAAGTCAGAAAGAGAAAAATAAATACCGTATGCCAACACATATATATGGAATTTTAAAAAGCAGTACTGATGAACCTAGTGGCAGGGCAGGGATAAAGACGCAGACATAGAGAACAGACTTGAGGGCATGGGGGGAGAGGAAGGGGAACCTGGGATGAAGTGAGAGAGTAGCATTGACATATATACACTACCAAATGTAAAACAGATAGCTAGTGGGGAGCAGCTGCATAGCACAGGGAGATCAGCTGGGTGCTTTGTGACCACCTAGAGGGATGGGATAGGGAGGGTCGGAGGGAGGCTCAAGAGGGAGGGGATATGGGGATATATGTATACATACAGCTGATTCACTTTGCTGTACAGCAGAAACTAACACAACACTGTAAAGCATTTATACTCCAATAAAGATGTGAAAAAACAAAATAAACAGCCCCGAGAGATCAACATCATTAACCCTTTTCCAATGAAATAACTGAAGCCCTAAATGGTTCAAATTCTCACCAGGTAAGGAAGTAGGGAGTGGAGTGGGGTCAGGTGAGCTGGGCTTGGAAGCCGTGCCCTCCTTTCTAAGCGTATCAGTCCCAGCTCAGGTCCAAAGAGTATAGTCCCTTCTTGTTCTTTGGGTATTCTGAAAGACAGATGGTCTCACTTGCGTTGCTTTGTATGACTGGCATTTTTATTGAATTAGTGACAAAAAAAATTTGACTCATTCCCAGCTGGATAATTTCAAAAATACCAAACTGAAAAGAATGATATCTCATAAATTCAGGCAAATGGGCATTAAGGAGGTTAAGCTAGCTCTCCTTTTAATATACTGAGTATTAGCATTTTCCAGGGCTTCAGGCTGTTAATGTAGTTTCAGCTCTGAAGGCTAACGCCTTTCATTAAAACTCTTTTATTCATTCTGCTTTGTTATAATAAAAAAAGTCTTAAGTTGTCACATGTAATGATTATAGAAGGTTTTCAACTCTGGGGAGAGAAAGGCTCAGGAAAGGCAGGCACAGTTTTCAAAGGCCACATACTGCTTACCTCAGTATAAAACAAAAACAGCTGTAACCAACGATGTACATCAAAAAATAAGTTTAATTGTACAGACTGTTGATTTAGGAAACTCTGAATATCGAAAGGCTCCTTAATATTTGTACAGTCAGAGGCCCAAAGAATTCTAGGCTAGCTGATTTTATTCACTGATGGGATAAAGGTTGTCTTAGTTTATTCAGTTGCTATAACAAAATACCATAGACTGGGTGGCATATAAACAACAAAAATGTATTTCTCACAGCTCCGGAGGCTGAAAGTCTGAGATCAGGATTCCAGCATGGTCGGGGAGGGCCCCCTTCCGTGTCGCAGATTTCTCCTAGTATCCTCGTGTCGTGGAAGGAGCTAGGGAGCTTGGTGGGGTCTCTTTCATAAGAGTAATAATGCCGTTTATAAGGGCTCCACCCTCATGATTTAAGTACCTCCCAAAGGTCCCACCTCCTAATACCATCACCTTGGGTATTAGGATGTCAACATATGGACTTTGGGGGGACACAAGCATTCAAACCATAGCCAAGGGCATATTCAATAGCAACAATTTGTTTTTACTTGAGTTGAGGCTTGGATTAAAAAAGCAAAGCAGTACACCGAAAGGAGTGAATTTTACTGCATGTAAATTTAAAAATAAATTTAAATAACTGCCTAGCGATCAGCAGCGTAATGTGATTTGGTGCTAAGTCCTTTGGCTACGGACCTAGGGTTCCTTAGATTGCTTCAGACTAGGACAGGAGCATAGAACCCAGAGAAAAGACATGAGGAAAAAGTAGCCCCACTGTGGAGTTTGGAAGACTGCAAAGCAGCAGAAAAATTTCCTTCCCAGTCATTAAAATCTAGTTTAAGAATACAAAGAACGATATCAGTGTTTAAGGATAGAGGAAAATGTGCACTCTCACATACTGAGGGTGTATTAGTCAGGATTCTCCAGAAAAAAAAAAAAAATGCCGACCAAAAAAAAGAAAAGTAATGCACACAAGTCTGGGGTACGTCACCTGTCTTACTTATCTCTCCAACAGCCTTAGTGTCTATCACCTTGCAATCTACACAGCAGACACTGAGTTAATGTTTGTGGAATGAACTGCAAGGATGAGAAGGAGATGGGAACTACCATTTCAGTGAAAGAATGTCAGTTCACCTCACTCAAGTCCACAGGTACACTTACCGGACTATTGTTTTGGGGAACACTTTCTGTAGCAGCATGGCAATCTCCCCTACTTCCTTCAAGCTTCTGATCAAATGTCACCAAAGAGGAGATATGCAACATAGTGAGAACTCTGACAATGCTTCATCACAGCAGATGTAGAACGTGTCTTTGGAAAGGTTAAGTGTGAAAACTTATCTTGAAGGTAATTTGGCAATGTCTGTCAACATCTTGAATGTGCATGCTTTTATCCTATAGACAAAACATGTAATTTATCTGCCCACGTGTATAAAGATGTGCAAAGATGTTCAATGCTACGATTTTGTGATTGTAGAAAAGAACCTAAATATCCACCAGTAGGGGAATAGTTAAACCAGTGATGTTACAACCCCACTATGGAATGCTAGGCTGCTGTGTCACAGAGGAAGGCCAATCTACATGTAGCAACGTGAAAATGAATCCAACTTATGTATTAAATGAAAAAAGCAAGTTGCATAAGAGTCATTTTTGTTTAAAAAACACATATCTGTAGAGTTATATGTATATTTCCTACTGCTTGAATTGCTTAAAATATGGATATATTACCTTTGCATTAAAAGTTTTAAACACATTTAAGATATTATCTAATGCATACTCTTCTAAGCATATATGACTGCTTTCAAATTCACAGTTAACAGTGTTTTAAATCATAACTCCTACTCCTTCCTACACATAAGCCCTACAGTTCTTAGGTTATTTTTTACCTTTGGTAATAAAAGTTTCTGACAATGTAAAAAAAAAAAAAAAAAAAAAAAAAAGATACTCATCTTTCAAGCACTTGGCCATACTTGAAACTCCCAGGCTTTTCAGTCTATTTTGCTTTATAATCTATTTGTTCAAATGCTGAGGGATATTGATTTATCTCGAGGTACATATTTGAAAATAAGCCAGCACAAAACAAACTAACATAGTACATAAAGCAACCGATAAATCAAGTTTAGCTACTCTTCTCATGTATATATTGTCTCAACATTGAGCCACTGAATAAAGTTTAGGAAGTAGTCTAGCTGCTGGAAAAGGTAAGGATTTTAAAATCAGGTCTTAGTTTGAATCCTGTCTCTGTCCTGAGTATGACTCACTTTCTCTGAGCCTTAGTCTCTCCATCTGTAAAACGTGTTTCTTGTGAGGATTACCCACACTGTTATAGACAGAATGTCTCTGTTTCCCCCACCCCAATCTATTTGTTGAAGACCTAATCCCCAGTGTGACTGCATTTGGAGATAGGGCTTATAATGAAGTAATTAAGGTCATAATTAAACGAGGCCATAACAGTGGGGCCTTGATTCGATAGGGTTGGATTTCTTATGAAAGTACCTAACAGAAAAAACACTTTTCTCCCTTTTGCTGCCATGTGAGGATACAGTGAGAACGCTACAGTGTGTAAGCAGGAAAAAGTTCTCACCAGAAACAGCGTTGTCAAACTGAGCTGGATATGAACCCAAGCTTTGCAACCCAGTCATTGGGAGTCAGTTTCTTTAACCACTTGAGCATTATCTCCCAGGTCTGTGAAATGGGTATAAAAATACCTACCCTGCACGTTGTGAGAACATGGAGGAAAAGCATTGAGGTCATGTTGGTACATTGCAAGTGCTCAAAAAATGATTCCTATTGCTGTATTTATTATGGATGTCCAATATAAAACCTCAGAGTTGCTACCAGGTTAAAAGAAAATCTCTTCCCAGTGAACATTTGGATATATCCATAAAAGGGCGGATGCAGATACCTGTCTAGTTACACTCAGTCCAGCGCTTGACCCCCGGAGGGCACCCAGTTATGTCTGCCGCCCAAACATTCCAGTAGCTTAGCTCCACTGGCTGGCACTGAAGAGGTACAGGTTGTGGGATTAATCTCCAAACAGTCCAATTAGCTTCTAGAAAGAGCTCTGATTCGTGGCTTGGACTGACAGGGCACCTTGAGACCAACACTTGCAGGAATACTAGAAATACTTGTGTGAGCACATCCATCCATGCAACTCCTTCAGGGCTGGCAGCCTCACAAGGAGACTTCAGCAATGCCGTGTATGTGTTTGGATATAATCCCAATGTCATAACCTGAGATCCACTTCTTTCCCAAAGCCATGCTGGATCTTCCTCTGCAGTTACTCTGCCTGCAAATGCTAACTGCACTTCACACACAAAACCATGGTTCTGACCATGAAACAGAGGGACTGACTGCCAGGGTCACTTTTTATTGCAGGCCCAGCTGCTCTCCCATCTGCCTGTCAGGCCGGAGAAAAGGCCGAGAGCTGAAAATGGGAAAATAATACAGCCCCAACTGTTAGGAAATCTTGATTTTTTCTCAGTTGTCATTCTGTGAGTAAAACCTAGGTATTAATCTGTGACCTCTTTGCTTTTTTTAATTTCAGAAATGGGCAAAAGCCACAGGGAAGTATCCCTTACACCACCCCAGGCCCGACTGCTACAGAGGAAGACAACAGTGACTCTGAAGTCACATAAGGGTGGAATATTTTGGAAGTCTTAAGATGTGACTGGTGTTTAGAAAATAAAAAAGGCTAAAATGGTTCCAAGCAAACACTGCGCATCTGCGCTGCTCTCTGGGTGGTGCTCTGGTCCAAGCATCCAGGCCTGGTGGCCTTTGGTTCTTGAGTCTGAGCAATGAAGAAAACAGAGCTCTATCAATCCAGGTCCTCTGGATTTAGAATTCTCTTTTAGAATTCTCAGTACCTTTTATGTGAATGCCCTTTTGCATCATATCTCAACACTGCTGACCTAAGGGTATCAGAACCAATGCTCTTGATGTCCTTCAGCCCAAAAATGCTTCAACAGCAGAATCATTTCCATTCCCTTTTGTTTCAACACTCTCTTCAGTCATCCAGCCCATCACTCCCTCGCACCTTTTGACCAGGTCTTATTTCTAGTGATGATCTACGAAAGAATTTTATAGAGAACGCTGCTTGCTGCACAGGGTACGGAGTCTAGCACAGTCCTCAGTACACAGCTTGGCACCCAGATTTGAACAGGTGTTCAGGAAGTGTTGATGAGCAAAAAACATGCCTAGAGGAAATCTTTCCCCTAGCTATTTCTGAAGTGACCCTAGTATCCCTCCCCTGTTTTCTTGATATAAAAATCCTCTGGGGCTTCCCTGGTGGCACAGTGGTTGAGAGTCTGCCTGCCGATGCAGGGGACACAGGTTCGTACCCCAGTCCAGGAAGATCCCACATGCCGTGGAGCGGCTGGGCCCGTGAGCCATGGCCGCTGAGCCTGTGTGTCCAGAGCCTGTGCTCCGCAGCAGGAGAGGCCACAACAGTGAGAGGCCCGCGTACCGCAAAAAAAAAAAAAAAATCCTCTGACTTGTGGTTTGCAGCAGTTCTCCAAAGCCATATGGGTCCCTGCCTTTATGAAGATTACATTTTAATGAGAGAGACAGAAAAAACAAACAATTTTTTCCCATTTCAGGTGATAAATCCATGAAAAAAAACAAAAGAAAGGTAATGGAGAAGAAAGCAGTGGGGTGAGGTTATTTGAATTAGGGTGATACAGGCAAGGCTCTGTGAGGAAGTGACATTTGAGCAGAGACTGTATAGAACAGTCTGCCAGTCAGTTTGAACCATGCAAAAAATGTCTCTAGAATTACAATACACGACAATGGAAACACAAAACATCGGAGATATTAAACTGATTAAAAAGGCTCTTAATACACAATGTCCTGAGAGTGGTAAAAGTACTCATTTATATTGGACTTTAGTAAGTAAAGTATGCATAATGTATTCTCTACAGTTTTAACAAAAGAATAATAAAATAGAGGAAAGAGAAAGAATGTAATAACTCATCAAAAAGGTAGCAAAAAAGAGAAAGAAAGAACATTTAATTGGAAAGACAGAAAACAGCATGATGATTTAAACCCAAATATATCCATAATTACATCAAGTATACATTGACTAAATACTCTAATTAAGAGACAAAGATTGTAAACAAATGACTGCAAATAAAACCCAATCATACACAGTTTACAAGGGACACACTTTGCATATAAGGGAATGAAAAGATGGAAAGCGAAGGGTAGAAAACTGCAGACAAAACTTAACCAAAAGAAGGCTGGTATAGCTATATTAAAATTAGATAAAGTAGACTTTAAAGTCAGAAGAATCACTAGAAATCAAGAGGACCATTTCACAAAAATGAAAGGGTTATCTCAGCATAATGATATAATAATGCTCAATTTGTGTGTTTAATAACATAACTTCAAAATATACAAAGCAAAAATTAACAGAAGTAAACAGAGAAACAGAAAAACTACAACCATAGTGGGAGATTTTGATGTACTTCTCCCTGCAATTGATAGAAAGAGAAGACAAAAAAAAAAAATCAGTATTGAAATAACTGAACATTTGAAGAATGTGATAAACAAGGATGCCCGCTGGTTTTTCCTCTATACTGCACTGCACCCGAGGTCTGAGCCAGGCTCATCCAGGCTCATTTGCAGGAACAGGGGTAAGAAGACAAATGGAGCCTACATTCCCCACACATAAACATGAAAACATTACAAATCAAGTTATGAAACTGTCAAAATATATTCTGTCCTCCTGCCTTGACAAATAAACCTTTATAATGACAAAAAAGTACAAAGCTAATATTTATATATGACTTAAAACTGGCAAAATATTAAAGATGATTAAATGTAATTATTATAGTACATGTCAGGTGCTCTGTTGATGGGCTGGCCATGTTTGAATAAGTCAAAAAATGAAGGCAAGAAAAATCCATCAATTTTCATATATTTATTCCATAAAATTATTTTTATACTACCTTTATTTTAGCAAATTTCTCACGTCGTTATAGTCAAGATTTTCATATAATTGGTACTATTGACAGTAATGATTTAGAGGATTAAAAAATAAAATGCAATTGCATTCAAGGTATGTAAATTAATATATTTTTATAAAAAATAAAGAAAATATAAAATACCAAAACATTTTTGTTTTCAAAAATACTACTTTTCTTCTAAAATATTCAAAATTATATATTAAAACTGACGGCAAGATACAAGTAAATTAGTAATCTCAAAATTTTAAATTACTTAAGAAACCTGATATCTTATATTTAATTTTTGAAAATTTAATAAATTTTATTAAATATTTTTATGCATGTAAAATATTTTCAACTCTATCATTCAGTGTCCTTCCAAATGCCAATGAAGTGAATCAGTAAGAGGCATCACATATGTTAGGTCTAGAATTATATGTATGCAAATTTAAGAGTAATATAAATTGTTTCCTACTGTAAAATGTTCCTTAGCTGGGATATGCAATTGATGCAAAAATGTTGCTAATTTACGCATAACTTGCTATTTCCCAGAAATACAAATAAGAGTACAAGAGAAGTAAGAAAACAGAAGCCCAAACTACTGGGAAACAATACTTTATTATACAAGGAAGATATGCATTCATGCTATCTAGAAAGAAAGATTTGTCAACTTAATTAATTTGTCTTTTACTTAAGTGCTTTTGCCACTCCAACCTCCTCTCACTACAAAGCAGTGTTAGTTCCCATTATCAACATGAACACAACTTGCAAATTGTCATGGAATCTGGATGCTATCACCTCTGTTTCAAAGACAATGCACAAGACGTGGAGAACCATTTTCCTGGAGGGTGGATGATGTTAGGGTAAAAGTGAATATTTAGAGTAACAGATCTCAAGTAAGAGAGAAGCCCATGCATTTTAAAATAAATTTATTATGTTCAGTATATGTTTATGATATGCTGGTCTAAAAGAGGTATTGGTCTTAACCAGTGCAATAAAGCAAGAAAAACAAATGAATGGTATAAAGATTAAAAGGGAAGAAACAAAGCTGTCATCATTTGCAGACAACATGATTGCATATGTAGAAGAAAAATTATCTTCAAAGAAACTATTTGAATTAATAACTGAATTTAGCAAATCAATTACATTTCCATATATTCAAAAAAAGAAAATAAAAAATTTTAAAATTATTGCAGTCAAAATAGCATGAATTTATAAAAATCATTCATCTAGAGATAAATCCAATAAAAGATATGCAAAGCCTCTATGAGGAAAATGAAATTATTTAGAGAAACTGAAAAGTCTAAATCAATGTAAAGATACAAAATGCTATGGATAGAAGATTCTATATCACAAAGAAGTAATTTCTACTCAAATTACAGACTGAATGCAATCCTAATCAAACTCCTACCAGGCAGTTTGGAAATTAATAAGCTAATTTAAAATTTATATGCAAGTTAAAAAGGCCAAGAATAACCAAGAAAGTTCTGAAGAACAAAGTTCAAGAATGTACACCATCAGATGTCTTAGTCCTCACTACAATCAAAATAACATGGCATTCACACAAGGATATACAAATAGAAAAAGTATAAACAAATTCATACACATAAAATCACTTGATTTATGACAAAGATGAAACTATAGTGCAGTGAAGAAATAATAATCCTTTGAATAAATGGTGCCAGGTCAATTGTATATCCATATAGGGAAATAGAATCTTGACCCTTACCTCACATCATAAACAAAGTTCAATTGTAGGTGGATTGTTGACATAAATGTGAAAAGTTGAAAAAAACCCCACAAACTTCCAGAATATAACATAGGAGAATATCTTTATCACACTGGGATAGGTAAAAGTTTCCTAAACAAGACACAATGAGCACTAACTTTTAAAGTCTGATAAATTGGACTACATTAAAAACTAAGAACTTTTATGATCAAAGACAATATTAAGAGAATGAAATGGCAATCTACAAGGGGAGAAGACATCAGCAATGTTTATGTCTGACTCATATCCAGAATATATGTGAAGAACTCCTACAGATCAGTAAGACAAAAGGCAGACAACCCAACAAAAGCATGCAAAAGACTTGAACAGACTCTTTACAAAATATACCCAAATAGCCAATTAAGCATCAGAAAATGTGATCATCAAGGAAACAGAACTTAAAGTGATAATGAAACTCCATGACACACTTATCAGAATGTTTAAAATGGAGAATTCAGACAATGCCAAGTGTTGACAAGAATACGGAAAAACTGGAACTAGTGGGAAGAAAACTGGCCTCATCACTTTGAAAAACTGTTAGGTGGTATTTATTAAAGTTGGACCTATGCATATTATAAGACCCAATAATTCGTTTCTTGATATATACCCAAGAGAAATGTGTACAAATGTGTACCAAAAGTCATGTACAAGTATATTCATAGCAACATTATTTGTAACAGCCAAAAGCTGGAAACAACTCAGCTGTATATGATGGCAGAATACATGAATAAATTGTGGTATATTCATACAATAAATTACTACAGAGTAATGAAAATAAATGAACTATGGCTACATGCAACATGGAAAAATCTCACCAACAATGTGGAGAAAAAGAAGCCAAACTCAAAAAAGTGCATACTCTATGAGTCCATATGTACAAAGTTCAAAACAGGTGATAGTGGTCACTCCTTTGGGAAAGGGTGGTGAGAGGACCTGGGAGAGTACTATAAAAGGGCACAAATGCTCGTAGTATTCTTTTTTCTGATCTAGGTGGCGTTTACATGAGTGTGTTCGATTTTGGAAATTCATCAAGCTGTAAGTAAACATAATGAATTATTATGAATGAAATTATATAGTTCAATGGGAAGATGGAGGCATGGAGAGGGGGTACAGCAGGCTAAATAAAACATAAGTAGCCAAACAACTATGACTGTTATAGTTGAGTGTTGGGTAGGGTGTTCATTGTGCTATTCTTTGTATTTTAGTTACATTTAAAATTTTCCATTATAAAAAGGGCCAGAAAATAAAAGAACTATCCATAGAGACCTACGACAGCCTCGTGATGGTTTACTGCCCTCTCTGAATCACAGTTTCACTGGCTCTACCTGAGGGTAAATAAACACAGATAAAGCTAAATGTCATTTGAGGACAATGAAATGATGCTACATTTTGTATGCCTCTCCTGGCACCCAGAGTGCTGCCTCTCCCTTTCTAAGAGCTCACAGGTTTGGTTGCTGCTGCTGCCAGCTAACCTTTTTGCCTGAAAACTTTTGTGCCAGTGATTAAGCTATTTACCTCTCAGCTCAAACCTGCTGTTCTATACATATTCCAACTTTCTGAAGCTGGGGATGGGGGTCTGCAAACTATGGTTTTTTTTAAGGGGGGGCACACTGAACAGCTTGCAGGATCTTAGTTCCCCAACCAGGGATTGAACCCAGGGACAGGGCAGTGAAAGTGCAGAGTCCTAACCACTGAACTGCCAGGGAACTCCCTGCAAACTATGCTTCTGGTTTGCCAACAGGCCTTCTGATTCTGCCAAAAAGGGGCATGAGAGGGAGATGGGAAGTCTGTAAGAGGCAGAAGGAAGAAAGAACTTGCTCCTTCCTTTCTATTTCCTGGGCACTTCCTGTCAGTTTCTTGATCCTTTGAGTTTCACCCCAGGGGTGGCAGTCCCTTCCCTTCCCAGCAGCTGAATCCAGCGTGCCCTTTCTCACAGAACCAGCCTCACTGTCCTCGGCTCAAAGATGGGAGCATCAGGGCAGCAGCCCCCTCCTCCGAGTTTCTAAGTTTTAATAATTCTAGCCTTTTCCCTCTGTTTCCCCAGTCTTAGGAGTGGCAGCTGTTTCCTGAAATTCTACCTCCCTGGTACCTTAAAGTTCTCTTACACTTTAGATAATTAACAACTTTCTGCCTGGTTAACCATTCTTTATGTCAAGCTCGCTCTGTTCAAGCATCAGGTGAGATTTCTGCCGACTACTGGATCCTGACTGATACAACCTTCCAGAGTTACTCTGTCCTTGCTGCCTCTATGCTTGACATAAAAATATTAATTATTTTCTCTCACTGAACATACATTTGTCTTTAACAAAAAAAAATCAATAAACTCTTCTCCTTCCTACGTTCACCTCAGATAAGCAGAAAAACAATTTCAATTATTCAAGTATTCAGCTATCTCAATTCTTTTTTTTAATGACTATTGAAAATTAAATAATTGAGTTTTGCCTTAACGATTCAGTCATTCACACAGTGAATAATGGGATAATTTTTGACTGTATATCTGAGCTTTAAGTCACATGTCTCTCACATGTTTACATTATTTCTCTCAAATCTTCCCATTGTGAATGAAACTGATATGGCAATATTGAAATTGAGGCAGAAAAGCCGAATTCCATCCCAAAGGCAATTGTCATCAAAGTGTTGATGTCATAAGTATGTGGAAGCTATACTGTAGGTGCTTAATTTAAAAGCAGATGAGGGGCTTCCCTGGTGGCGCAGTGGTTGAGAATCTGCCTGCTAATGCAGGGGATACGGGTTCGAGCCCTGGACTGGGAAGATCCCACATGCCGCGGAGCAGCTAGGCCCGTGAACCACAACTACTGAGCCTGCGCGTCTGGAGCCTGTGCTCCACAACAAGAGAGGTCGCGATAGTGAGAGGCCCGCGCGTCGCGATGAAGAGGGGCCCCCGCTTGCCACAACTAGAGAAAGCCCTCGCACAGAAACGAAGACCCAACACAGCCAAAAAAAAAAAGCAGATGAGAGGAAAGTTGCGTATTATATGAATTAGTGTTGCCCAAAACAGAGAGCAACTTATTGGGAACTTAGTCAAAATGTGCTGTGGAAAGATCGACAGGTATTATCCTAAGGAAAAGAAAAATCAATGTTTTTCTGTAAGTAAATCTCTGAATAAATTTGAGACATACCCTAATCACAGCCATCTCAGTTACTCTGTTTAATAATACGTGATATTTGTACATAAGAAGATCCCTCCCCAAAGCATGTTCATTAGTGTGACCGCCCCCCGAATTCTCACATCAGCCATATGGAATAGAGCTGTATTATTACTACCCTTCTCTGTGCTCCCTCCTCTATACCCGCTGTCTAGATTTTTTTAAGTCCAGGGACGTTGGAACCTTTTCTTAGTTCAAGTGTATAAAAGTGGCCAAAGGAACTTGACCCTGGTTTTCTGATTCACAGCCTGGTTCTCCTTTCATACAGGTGCCCTAGCTAGCGTTACAACATGTCTCCTTTCAGAAGCAAGGCAAACTAAGAAGTAACCTATAAAAGGAATCAGTGAACTTATTCCCTACCCTGCTCAGCACACAAACCTGTCCTCGGGAATGTCTCCTCATAGGACATTGAGTCAGTTGGTTTCTATGGGCCACAAATGTACCTCTAATAGTGAGACAGCAGCACTACCTTAGGAATGGATGACAGCTTCACGGAACCATCGTGCTGCATTTGGAGGGAAACAACTGAGACCATTTATTAACAGATGGAATTCTCAACAGGACATGGGGATTTCCAAATAAAACCAGAGAACGCTTTTGTTTCAATGAAAACCTTAAAACATTTTAAGTGTCTCAGATTTTTTCTCGTAAGTCAGAAAAACCTGTTATTTTGAAAAATAGAGGAATTCTGTGCTTAACACCTTTCTTTCAAAGCAACAGCATGCAAAAATTAAAAAGTCAAAATCAGTATTGGGCTAAGAGAGCAGTTAGAGCTGAGCTGGATAATTACTGCTGAGGTTATGTCATAGGGTCAATCAGTTTACCACTTCTGTTCATGGGAAGTTGATCATGCACTGATTTGTAATTCACCTTACAAATTATACAGAATTTTAATCAGCTGCTTTTTAGGGAAACAGTATTTGAAATACAGGTGACACCGATTTTGTACATTTTTTACACGATCATTTACTGTGCTGTAAGCACAACTTGGAAGAATGAAGTGTTTTCCTACAGCGGCATTTCTCAGACTTCGCCACTGTCCCCAAGCCAAGGACAGGATGGGTGTGAGCTAGGGCTGGGTGGAGGCACATAGCCCAAAACAGTTACTATGAAGCAAAATTTCTTTGAATTTGTGTTATATGCAACAAAGAGAGGGATTTTTTGCATTCCATAATCTGTTCTTGTTTGCTTAATATAAAAATATTCTAAATTACTTGCTAGGTAAATTATTTAACTGCTGCCCCGGTCTAAAATAGCTACCAAGAAAATTATGCTCAGATTCTAGGATTCTGTTTGTCCTAAGGCATGCTACTGTCTCTCCTAATTCAAAAAGCATGGAAATTTAGGCACAGTTCTTAGGGCTCTAAAAATGCTCTACAGGGCACATGGGACAACAGCATGAATGGATTGATGCCTTGTTTTGGTGGCTTGCAGGTAAGGAGGATACTCCCTAGCTTGATTAACCCATCCCTAAACTGTACGGTTGTGTTTATTTGATTATTCGGTGGTTTAAAATGAGGATGGCTTCACCCCCTTCAGTCCTAATTCCAGTGCTGGATCATCACTACCTCAACACCCGTGCAGCACAGTGTTGCTGGAGGGGAAAGCCACAGTGTATTTCATTTCAAATGGGCTCAGAGAGCTGCTCTACCATGTTTTCCTGCTTCATGTCAATTGCCCAGAACACTGCACAGCAGTCCAGCCAAACTTTCTCTTCTTTTCCCAAGGACAAAGCCCTCTTCCCTCAAGAAGAAGGTCTTGTCTACGTTACTAAGAAGATCTACTCTACTCCTAGAAGATCAAGACCACCATCTTCAATTCAAAATACCTCTTTCTTTACTTCCATCTTATTTTCTTTCTTCCTTACCATACTGGGCGGCAGATGTTCCCATTCCTTCCCCAAATCAACCTTCCCACTTGTGTCCTTGATTCCATCTCCTCCTTCCTCTTGTTGGACCCTGCTCATGTCATGATCACAACTCGCCAGCATCTCCTGTTCTACTCTGTCCTCAGACTAGAAGTGTGCAGGTTCCTCTTTTTGCATTTTGCGGTTGCAGACTCATCTGTTCATAGAGATCTGCTGGGTCATCTAAAGGATGGAAGGGTTAGATGGGGCTGATTAACCCCAAAGCTTATGTCTCAGAAAAAGGGAGCAGCTATCACTTGGTTCAGCCGACTGCTGTCATGGGGGAATACAGACCACATCTGATTTCTGAAAAGCAGACAGGAATCTAGATTTCCATATGAAATCTGATAACTTTTAAATGGTGGACACTAATTTAAAAGACTGAACAACTCAAAAGATCGGTTGAGTGGGCCAAATACCTCGTGGGCCCCAACCACAACCTCTCGTTTAAACATTCATTTGACTCTGCTTCCTATTTGAATGTTATTTCACTCTCAGAACTTCCCAAACATCTAGTCTGTAACTGTTATCCTTTTCCACACCCATGACTCTCTCACCAGCCAGCTTCCGTATGTTTTCCACTCTGCTGAAAGCGCACTCCTGAAGGTCACCAGGAAGCTTCTAGTCACCAAATACTCCAGAACGCCTGTGTGATATATATACTTTTGTACATCCTTAAAACAGTGGTTCTCAAAGGGATCCCAGGAGAAGCAAAGCGATAGCAGCATCACCCGGGGAACCTTCTAGAAATGCAGAATCTCATGCCCCTCCCAAGACCAACAAAACCAGAAACTCTGGGGGTGAATCCAGCAATCTATGTGTTAATAAGCCCTCCAGGTGATTCTGATGCCTGCAGGTTTGAGAACCACTGCCCTAAAATATACCCACTTGTGAATCCATGGAGGAGGAAGAATTCTACGTGTGGGGAATTAATCTATCTCTCCGTATCTTGCCCTACAACTGCAATCCCTCTTCTACATGTCAGGGAATGTCTCTGCATTGATGGAGCACTCTTTGTTAAAGGATTTTCACGTTTTATCATCTACTTTCTGCGTAAGAATCCTACATGTTAGGCAGAGCAAGCCAAACAAGTTCATTATCCCCATCTGGCCATCTTACAAATGTGAACACTAGCAGTAAGAGGTTAAGTGATTTTCTTAAAATCGCAGTTAGTACAATGTCAGAATTAAGACCAGTAATCTGGTTTCCTGACATAAATCGCAGCCTTTTCTTTTTGTCTGTGTTTCAGAAATAGCATTTTTTCCTTCCTGTAAGAGTCAACTACATTAGCTGCAGAAAAGCTGGTAAGCACAGAAACTACAACAGAAGAAACCAAAAAATCACCCAGAATCCCATCATCTGTTACTGTGCATTTTCTTTACCTCTTTTTTTTCTTTAAGTGCATGAGCCCACACCCGCACAGGAGCAGCCCTCTTTTCTGTCGCACGATATTGTCAGGAGATAAGCAGCTCCCTTGTCCTCAGAGCCTATGCTAACTTTCTGGAGAGATCATAAATGGAAAACTTCAAGAATTATTTTCTCTATTTATTGTTCATCAAAGTTATAAGTAACTCTGAAAGGAGATGCAAAACCTAAATGAAAGGAAATCAGCTTTGCTGATTTTTCTAGAGGTCATGACAGACAGGGGAAATTGTTAATCCTGATATGAAAATATTCAATATCTCTATGCTATTAGGGGTGCCCGAGGCAATGCCAACTGCAGAGGGTGTGTGTGCAGGCTCACTGTGACTAACTGTAATAGAATCCAATAATAAAAACACCCTTCATTACCATAACAGCCTAGTATGTCAATAAAATTGAGACTGCTCCTGCAATAAGCCAAAAATTAGAAAATATACCCAAGGGCATGCAATGGGAAACTTTTAATTTTTTATGGACCCAGAGAATTAGTTTTCCCTGATTCTGGCATTCCTCACTGGCAATCCAGTATTCCCTTCCTCACTTCCTTAATTCACATACAAAATTAAAAAGCAAAGGCCCAAAAGCCTGAAGAAGATTCACGGGGAGGCCAACCGAAGTGCTATTTCAGACAAAGAACCTTTTTTCAGTGCACTTGTGGATATTTATTTTTAGCCACACTTGGTTATCTCATTGGTTAGCAAGAACATGTGCAAAGGTCTTCTGAGTTCCTTTGGGGGTTTCTTGTAAGAGTTCCTAACCTGCTGGACCTTCACTTCAGAATATAATCCCAGCAATGAAATCAACAGTTTTATTTCAGAGCAGTGTTCGTAGGGAAGAAAGCCTCCTATCAAGAACAATCCCATTTGTGGAGTGTCTGCTGTGTGCCGGTACTGCGCTGGCACTCTCCAGATCGCTGCTGTAACCTCTTTCTCAAATTATGAAATATTTTAAACATTCAAAGAGATATGGCAAATACAATGATCACCAGTGAATCCACTGCCTGACTTACTCAGATTTTAACATTTTGCCATGTTGACACTGATTTGAAAGAAAGAAAATATTAAAGTTGAAGCCCCTCATACTCTCCCACCCCATTCCCCTCTCTTCTTTTCCTCAACCCCTTTGCTAGTTATCATTCCATGCACTTTTTTAAACCTTTCCTTTCTCTCTCTCCCATTATGTGTGTATATATATATATATATATATATATATGTATATGTCTAAAGCATTTCTATAAATGGTTTTATAATATACATATGCAACTTGCTTTTTTTGCCCTATGGTATATTATGCAAGTTGATCCTTTATACATAACCTCTTTAAGTCTCAATTTCCTCACCTGTCAGAGAGAGACAATGGTGCTGCCTACAAGAGGACTAAATGATGCTGGTGAAGTGCTAGCACGATGTCCAGTATGTGATACGCATTTGACAGCAGTTAATTACAAACATTTTACGATTACCCGACATGCCGTGCTGCCTTTCATGAGATTAGCCAAAGCAAATTCTCCTTGCCTTATTTGGCAATTAAGCTCTCCTAGGAATGCCTTACATAAACTCACGGATTTCTAGCTACTTCACATGACCCCAGGACAGAGCGGCACCACAGGCTGATTGGACACACAACGGCACAGACACACACGCACACGCCACACGCACAAAGGTTATCTGTGTGCCAGGAACCGACGGGAGCTGCTCTGTATTTACCAGTCTCACCCACACAACTCTATGCATTTCACAGGTGAGAAAACTGAAGCACAAAGAGGTTCATAAATGCTGGAGACCACAGATCGAGTCAGTGCTGCCACAGCTGGATGCTAATTTCAGAAAGTCCTGTTCCTGAGTCTGGGCTCAGGGCTGATACTCGGCTGCTTCTCCACCTCGAAGCCTGCATAGGTTTCTCTATTTTCTGGTTTTTCAAAAGCTGCACGTTCACAAAAGAGACATGCAACAGCAAACGTCATGTGTGCTTCCCAGGGTATTTACTGAATTATTTACTAAAGACAAATACCCAGAGCCATTAGCATTGGACAGCAGCTCACACTCAGCTCAGTCGAAGCAGATATAAATACGTTGTGCAGGAGAGCAGATCCGAGGTTTCGCCTCCCTGCCTCCCAGCAGTCCTCACAAACAAACAGGCAGATTTCCCTCTTTATCATGAGACACTGGTTTCTTTATGCTCAGCCAAACAACAAACCATCATTCTCTTCCCTCCGAAACGACACGAAGTCATGACATAGGAATTTGTAAGATTGGCCTTTTGTTGATGCAGTGGGGTAGATGGTAGAAAAAACTGTTGAGGGCACCTGTGTGAGCGCGTTTAAACCTCCTACAGTCCCGGCTGAGCGGTCAGGATTTTGCAGGACGGATGCCGGATATGGCTAGTTAGTGTGAAAATTATGACCTTTGTAATTTAACCTAATTGTTCAGCAATCCTGGTCAGCCTCTTTAGGTAGTTTAGGCCCAATTATTTTTTGTGGTTCCTTTTTGGTTTTTACCAACACAGCTCAAAACATCTTCCCAGTTTCCCGATGGCGCTGGTCTAGCCATAAGGGACAAAGCATTTCTAGGTGTAAAAGGAAGGAAGAATCACAAGGTACAGTTCAGCCCCAGCGGAGGATGATGGTAGCCCTTCATTTCAAAGGGAGAGAGTGCAGAGGAAGTGCGTTTGTGCTAAACTAAAACAACAAGAACCTGCTCCTAAAAAAAAAAAAAAAAGAAACTGCTCCTCTCTGGAACAGGTTGCTGCACCAGATTGTGCAACTTCCCTCTCCCAAGACCTTGTGGTACAGGATGAGACACATCTGATCAGCACAGCCAGCGTCCAGAGTTATTTCCAGATGCCATCAATAAACCTTTAAGATTCTCATGAATCAGCAGGACCAGTGTGTGCCTTCCAGACACAGAGGCAGCTCACCTCTCTTCCTTGCCCTCGGCTCAGGTTGCTTAGGTGAAAAAGGTTAAATAAACAACAACAAAAATAAACAAGCAGCACAATCCAGATACCTAGAATCCCCTTGAGCAAAACACGGGTATTTATTCGTTCTGTTTAAAGGAGACAGGGAGGGCTTCCCTGGTGGTGCAGTGGTTAAGAATCCGCCTGCCAATGTAGGGGACACGGGTTCGATCCCTGGTCTGGGAAGATCCCACATGCCGCGGAGCAACTAAGCTCGTGCGCCACAACTACTGAGCCTGAGCTCTAGTGCCCGAGAGCCACAACTACCGAGCCCATGTGCCACAACTACTGAAGTGGCGTGCCTAGAGCCCGTGCTCCACACCCAGAAGCCCCCTGCAGCAATGAAGACCTAACACAGCCAAAAATAAATAAATAAAATAAATTTTTTTTTAAAATAAAGAAGACAGGGAAATAGCACATATTTTCTTTTGGTCAGTGTTACTGTCTGAATTCTACTACACCAACCGGGATCTTTTTCTGGCTGTATTTTTATATTTGGTTGGGTGTCCTATTTTTAGAAGGTATTTAAAGGAAAAAACAAATACCACCAGCGATTTAAAAAAAAACAAACACAAAGCTGAGTTTACTGCCTGTGCAGTAGGTGAGAACCAGAGCTACGTTACTCAAGAACTGAGTTCAGCTGGTCTCCCTGTGCTGAAAGCAAAAGGAGCCATTTATTTCTCATTAGGAGAGATTCTACGCATTACAAGAAATACCTGAGGTAGACTGGGTTTAGGGTAGTCAGATTTAGCAAATAAAAATCCAAGATGCTCAGTTAAATTTGTATTGCAGATAAACGAAGAATCATTTTTAGTATAAGCTTATTCCGTGTAATATCTGGGACATACTTATACTAAGAAATGGTTCATGGTTTACCTAAAACTCAAACAATGCGTCTCCAGTTTTTTATCTAGCAGTCCTTACTAGGTGA
This sequence comes from Delphinus delphis, assembly GCF_949987515.2. Classification (NCBI taxonomy): domain Eukaryota; kingdom Metazoa; phylum Chordata; class Mammalia; order Artiodactyla; family Delphinidae; genus Delphinus; species Delphinus delphis. The sequence goes on from NC_082688.1 coordinate 68,538,444, forward strand.
GGCTCTTTCAGGTTCAGAGCCAGGCAGCAGCAGCTAGGTCACATGCCCACACGTGGGACTTGGTAACATTCCTCTTTCACAATGTCAAGTGAGGGTTGCACTGCAGTGCATTCTGCCACAGGGACCAGAAACCAAATTCTTCCATCTGGGATCACCCTTTGTCCATTAAGCCCAGTGGAATAGTATACTAATTTGGGGAGCAATGCACACAGAGTTCTCCAGGAACTCAAGCCAATACAAGAGGAATCGCAGTTACCAGTGCCTCCTGAACAAGGAGGATGGATGTTGGATGCTGCTGGCGTAGACTGGGGTCGGGAAGGCGGTTCAAGGAAGGCGTCTTTGACGATGACTGATTTCTAGCTTGTGAAGCTCGTTGGAGGACAAGGTTTTTACAGATATCCAGAAGATGGGAAGATTTACAGAGAAGGCTGGAAAGGCTGAGCGGGCACAACAATCCCTCTCTTCCTTCCCAGCTGCCCAGTGAACACCTCTACGTAAACATCCTCCCCCTGGGTGTCCCAGAAGGCTCTCACGCGCGGCATGCTCAACACTTCCTTCGTTCTCTCTTCTCCAGACCCACTTGTCCTCCGGTAATTCCTGCCTCATGTACAGCCAGCGCACAAAGGCACCAACAGCCCAAGGCTGCCAGCCTCCCTCCTCCCTCGGTCAGTGAAATGCCAACGCCTCTGAGGATGCCTCTGAGATGTCTCTCCAGTCCCACCTCCCGCCTGTCCCTTAATTCAGGCTGTCATCATTCCTCACCTCCACATCAGCAGAAAGGTCTTAATGAGCCCCCTCCCCACCCAGCCGTTTCCTCTTTTTATCTTCTCTTCTCAGAAACGCAATTTTGAGGAGGTTTCACCGTTTCTTAAAAACCTAAGCGGCTTTTCATGCCTGGAGAATAAACTCCAAATTGCCTTGGGGCAGGTACACGGGTCCTTCAAGGTTTGGCAGTGATCTTCTTTTCCGGCCCCTCAACCAGCACTCTCCCCCATCCACAGATGGGGCCCCACTACCAGCCAGTTGTCTGCCATCTGATGCTCGTTCAGGTCAGGAGGGCTTTGCACAGACTGTTCCTTTACCCGGCATGTCCTTCATTTACCCTGCTTTTGTCTGGCAAATCCGTCCTTCCAGACCCTGCTCAAGTGGTAGGCCTGCTCCCGGTAAGCTGTTTCCTTCTGTGTTGCAGAGTTAGCTGCTCCCTGGTCTGTACCCCCATAGCACATGGACCTGCCTTCATTCTAGGACTCACCAGTTCGCACTGAGCGTGGCAGAGGTAGGTCTGTCTTCCCCAGAGGATGATGAGCTTTGGGGGCAGGGACTTGTTCACCACGTCTTTGAATCCCTGGGACTTTGCACAAGCACTGACTATAATGATTATAGCAGTAATGATTACTGTGGCTAATACTGGAGGACTGCTTATGTGCTGGGCAATTTTCTAGACCCTTTATCTACTTTTAACTCTTTAATCCTGACAACAACCCTGTAAGCCCAGTACCATTATTATCTCCATTTGATAGAAGAAACTGAGGCCAAGACGTGAAGGGCTGGCCAAAGCACTGTGGCCAGTGGGTTCAACTCAGCTGCAAAGTAGAAGCACCTGAGAAACTTTCTAAAAATACTGATGCTCAGAGCCACCGAGAACCAATGCCTCAGAATCTGTGGTGGCGGAGCAGCTAAGCCTGTGCATCACAACTATTGAGCCTGTGCTCTAGAGCCCGCGAGCCACAACTGCTGAAGCCCGCGCGCCTAGAGCCCATGCTCCGCAACAAAAGGAGCCACCACAATGAGAAGCCTGTGCACCACAAGAAGAGTAGCGCTCGCTTGCCGCAACTAGAGAAAGCCCGTGTGCAGCAACAAAGACCCAACGCAGCCAAAAATAAAATAAATAATTTTTAAAAAATACTAATGCATGCCACAACATGGATAAACCTTGAAAAATTGTGCTAAGTGAAAGAAGCCAGTCACTAAAGACTACATATTGTATGATTCCATTTATATGAAACGTCCACAAAGAGGCAAATCTATAGAGACAAAAAGTAAATTAGTGGCTGCCTTGAGCCGAAGGAATTAGGGGGAAATGAGGGGAGGGGTGGACTGCAAAAGAATACAAGGTTTCCTTTGGGGGACATGAAAAATGTTCTAAAATTGATCGTGGTGATGGTTGCACAACTCTGTGAATATACTAAAAACCATTGAATTGTACACTCTAATGAGTGAAATGTATGAGGTGTGAATTATATCTCATAAAGCTGTTACCAAATAAAAAAACCGATTCAAAAGGTTAAAAAAAAAAAAAAAAGAACCTGTGGTGGGCTGGGACCTGGAGGGGCTTATTAAAACTTCCCAGGTGATTCTAAGGTACCAGCTTTGAGGATCACTGACCTACTTGCTTCATCCTAAGAAACCTGAACCAATGTTGGGGGGAGAGGAGAGGAGCCAGAGAATTTTGGAGGGAAAAAGGGACCAGGACACTGACAGCTGGGGGCTCCAAAGCTCTGCGGCCACGTGCCTAAGTCCCCCATCAAGCATTAGGCTGCTGTAGAGGAGTGCGGTGCCAGGCCCACCTGACATGCTGCTCTGCGTCCTTCCTGAGTATTGCAGAGAGGACCACGTTCTTTCCTTAGCACATGGCTGGCTTGAGATCAGCAGTGGGAAGGGAGGTGGAGACGGCTCCTTTCCAACCTGGGTGTGCACTTTACCAGGCAACAGAGGAAGGCTCTGGCTGAATTAGGCATTTCTGAGCACATGCACTATGATTCCACCTAATCTTCTCCAAGGACAGAACTGGTCCTGTTTCTCTCGGTGCACCAGCTGCTTCTCTGAAATCACTCCCTTGCCAAAATTAGAATGTGTAATGCAGTAACCACTTTCCACGGAGCCAAAAAGTTGTCAAAAGGCAGGATTTGACCATAAGAATGTTCATTTGATGAGTGCCTGAAAGGTATTTGGTTATGTGACATCACTGCCAGCTGCTTGCCAGGGAAGAAATAAGAACAGAAACGAGAGAAACTTGATGCAGAAAGCATGAGGACCTGATCCAGAATAAGGATAAGAATGCAGGGGATTTTTTTTTTTTTTGACAGATATAAAAGACCTAGGAAAGGTGAGTTACTGTAGATGTATTAGGAGGAATCAAATGTGGAGCCACGGTGGGGTTCATACAGTGCAGGAGAGATCAATTCTGACCCAAAAACTGAGGGGTTACAGCTGGATCCCAATGAGAAAAGCCGAGGATTCCCTATGGCTGAAATAAGAACACGGTGGTATCTTCAAGGGTTATAGCTGTCAGAATGATCATCACGGTGAGTGAAGATGCTGTTTAGCACAGGCTGTGCAGCCATGCAACCCCAGGCAGTTGGATCTGGGCTCAGCCCCTTATAAGCTCTGTCACTTTGCACAGACTCCTTAAACTCAAAGAGCCTATTTCCTCATATGCAAAATATTCTTAATAATAAACACCTACCTCATACAATTTGGGGAAGGAAGAAATGAAGAATCCACATCAACAATAATAGCTAATGCTTCTAGAGGGGGGTGGTGTGTGTGTGTATAAGAAATCTATTCACTTAATCTTCACAACAATCCTTCGAAATAGGTACTATTAGCATTTCACAGATGAGAAAACTGAGGAACAGAGAAATTAAGTGACTTCCCCAAGTTCATGTAGATAATAAGTGGCTAAGCCAGATTTTGGACCAAGGCAATCTGGTGTCAGCATCTAGGCTCTGAACTGCTATACTATGCTCGAAATTCTCTGCAGGTATTAACAGAGTAAATGAAGAAAAATGTCAAACGCAAGAAAAATGGAAATGCCAGAATCCCTAAGTTACAGCTTTCAAAGGAGGAGTCCCCTAATCCCTCAGCCACCAGGAGTGGCATTTAGACCTAGATTCACTTTCTATCACACCCTCTCCTTTTCTTTGCACCCTCTGGCTGGATGGAAAAGAGCCTCATAGAAGTGCACAAAGGACCAGACAGGCACCCTGTGGCATCTGAATGTAGATTTGATGGGAAGAGTGACCCTCTTCCTAGTTTTCTTGTCACTAAAGGAGCAGGAGATGCTCCTCATGAGTCCCTTCTGATTCTCACAACTGGCAGCATCTCTCACTTACATCAACCACGCAGCTTCTTTGAGGGAACCTTTGAGAGAACCAAGCGGTCTTTCTAGCAGCAAAGGTATGTAAATGATTGATTAAGTCCTCAGACCACCAGTGACTCCCCTGGCTCACCAGGCAGCGAGGACAGGAGCACATAGCTGAATCAGTCTCATCCAATCACATCTCTCAACTCAACTGATGCCCACCAAGGGCAGCTCACCTAATTTCTCAGATTCCCAAGTCCCAGCATTTTTAAAACCCTGGATATTATCTCTGTTGACAATCAATAAAGCTTTTAAGAATAGAGATAGCTTTATTCTGGAGAGTTCTAAGTGCTGGTAAGCAGAGCTAAGAACATGGGGAAAAAAAGTAATGACCCTAAACTATTAACATCCCCAAATAGTTTGTCCATTTCCTATACAATGGGGTGCTTTTCACTTAGGCTGGCACAAAACCGATCTTTATTTTTAAACTACCACCTTCCTATCACGTATTCACCTCTATTTTTAAGGAATGAATTAAATTACATTACTGTAAATAGTGGAATTTGAACCTCCAAGTTTCAAGTATCTTTTAGTACTTCCTGGCTTTAGTTTTTTCCATTTTCTCCTTTTCTCCACCAAGCACAGAGTGTTTGCCTACTCAGCCATCTGTTTAGAATAAGTTATTCCTTCAAAACTACTATCCAACCAAAGGTATGTACCAGTGAGAAAACAAAGCTGAGGACCAGATAGGCACCCTGTGGCATCTGAATGTAGATTTGATGGGAAGAGTGACCCTCTTCCTAGTTTCCTTGTCACTAAAGGAGCAGGAGATGCTCCTCATGAGTCCCTTCTGATTCTCACAACTGGCAGCTGCCAGCATCTCTCACATCAACCACGCAGCTTCTTTTAGAGAAACTTTGAGAGAACCAAGTGGTCTTTCTAGCAGCAAAGGTATGTAAATGATTGATTAAATCGTATATTTGAACACGCACGCAAGAAAGATACTCTTTTTTTTTTTTTTTTTTTTTTTTGTGGTACGCGGGCCTCTCACTGCCGTGGCCTCTCCCGCCGCGGAGCACAGGCTCCGGACGCGCAGGCCCAGCGGCCATGGCTCACGGGCCCAGCCGCTCCGCGGCATGTGGGATCCTCCCGCATCGGGGCACGAACCCGCGTCCCCCGCATCGGCAGGCGGACTCCCAACCACTGCGCCACCAGGGAAGCCCAAGAAAGATACTCTTTAAAAAAAATAAGGGAAAAACTGGAGCCCCCAACACTTTCCACAATACTAACAATTTAAGCTACATTACAGAGGTGAGAAAGCTCACTACTTAGCTTTCAACAAGGTAAGCCACTGCACTGAGTCCTCACAGATTCTGAAAAAGGGGTCACACCCTTGGTGGCAGAGTAAGAGGAAGGATTCACCTGCCTCTGAAGACCCTGCTGCACTGCCTGCCTTCCCAGAACCACAGTCCATCCCTCCTCCAAGATCGAGGTTCTCCGTGAAGATGCCCCTGTAAACACTCATTCCCCAACTAGGCTGAGTCAGGCAGTGGGGAGGCAGTGAACACAGAGCTTGGAGTGTGACAAATTCACTGAGAGCCTGGCCAACCATCATTCTCATCATATGACCATGGGCACATCCCCCCTCTGAGCTTGGGACTCCTCAGTGACACAGGGACTGGCACTCAGCATCTGTCCCACCTTCCTTCTAGCATGCCTTCCTGAACTGCAGCAGCCAGAAACAATGACACTTCCAGCCTCCCTTGCAGCTAGGGTGCAGGGTGCTATTTAGGCTTAGCCAAGCAGAGACTCTCAAACTACATTCAGAAGGTGACATTGAGAAGCTATACTGCTCCTTTGCTCTTTCTCCTGGGAATCATGGAGAGGATTTTTTTTTATTAACCTGTGGTGTTTAGTGACTAGGCTCATAAGTACTGAGAGGCAGGGCACTGGTGGCTTGTTCCAGAATGCACCAATTCCCATGGCAGCTTCCTGATTCCTCACCTTCCCAACTGAGGCAGAAGTGGCAGCTCTCCAGGCAGGCCAGTCTTACCGTGAGATTCTGGGAGCAATTCCTGGAGACGCAGCCTGCTCCTCCTGCCCTCCCAGTGATTTCTGTAAGCACCCAGTTCCTCCATTAAAGCCCTCTCTCTCTTTTTTTTTTGCGGTACGCGGGCCTCTCACTGTTGTGGCCTCTCCCATTGCAGAGCACAGGCTTCAGATGCGCAGGCTCAGCGGCCATGGCTCACGGGCCCAGCCGTTCCACGGCATGGGGTATCTTCCCGGACCGGGGCATGAACCTGCGTCCCCTGCAGCAGCAGGCGGACTCTCAACCACTGCACCACCAGAGAAGCCCCCCCCCCCGCCTCTTTAAAATAATAGAGTGGTTTCTGTATTTTCTGCAACTGAACCCAGACTGACACATCTCTCCCTCCTTCAGAGTGGGTGTGAGGACTAAAAGACTAAAAGGAGGCAGTTAAGAGCATAAGCTCTGGGCTCAGATGGCCTGAGCTTAAACCCTGCTGCTTCTTCCTTGCTCTATAACTATGAGCAAGTCCCTTAATCTCCAATTCCTACGCAGTGGGGTTCTCATCGATCACATAAGCAATGCTTGTAGAATGCTTGCCACAGTACTTGGTCCTCAGTAGGAATTCAGTAAGTGTCAGTGTCTTTTTGCCCCAAGCTCCTGTAGAGCCCTCTGTACACCTCTATTCCAGAACTTGTATTGATTAGCCCTCTGTGAACACAAACCCAGAGGACTGTCTATGATGTGGGAGTAAAAAGTATAGGAATATCCCAAACTCAAAACAAAGTGACTTGGGAGTAACCTTAAAGAAGGAGAACTGACAAGTGATTGTAACTGACCAAGTGGAAACGTAGCAATCTATATTATTGTACCCTGTTATGGAGATATAGTGTGAACAGGTGGTCAGGTATTGCACAGAGAGGGAAGTATCACAATTAGACAGAGTTGGCCAGGTCTGTCGAAGGGCTGTCAAGGGTAGAGGAAATCTTGGCTGAGCAAATGTTCCTCTTTCCTCAGTAAGGTCATCCCTGCTGTGGTGAGAGTCTGTCAAGCATTTTAGCAAAGCAACACTTCTTGAGTCCATGATGATGCTATCAACTGGCTTCCCGTTTTGTTATCTATACAGAGTCTATGGTCAGACCAGTCAACTTGACAGTTTAATTCCTCATTTTAAATTAACAGATTGTCACCCTGATTATGATACTTTGGTTTTCCAAGTACTTGTCTACTGGGGGATAATAAGGCACTGATTTGTTGATTTGGGCTTTCCTTTCGATTTTAGAGATGTAGTTCTCATTGTATTTTAATGGGCTCTAATTGGGTTTATATTAATAGACAGCAGTCATAATGAGCTTGGGCAATACAAGTCCACCTCTGACAGACAATCCCTTTGCAATGGGCCATTACAATCAGGGTTATGAGTCCACTGGGCTGAGAGCCAGGCTCCTGCCCATGGCAAATTCACTGAGGTAAATGCTACCTGCTTCCAGTGCACTGTGTCATGATATAACCTTCAAACTTGAGCATCCAAACTGTATACGATGATCTGCTTTCATGTCTGTGTGAGCTCCTGGTGTGCAATGACCATGCTTCAGTCAGATTGTACCTCCAAATGCCCCCCTGAGTGCCAGGCACATACATAGTCGATACGTAATAAACATTTGATGCACAAATCCATAAACAAATGGATGTGTCCTTCTGCAGAGGAGTTTTTTTTTTAAAAAAAAAACTATAGAAACAAAGAGAAAAAGAAAATTCCAAAGGGATTCCAAGAAGAGGAAAATCGTGGGCTTAAATATTCTATGGTGATTTTCGAAAACACTCAAAGCCTAGCTATTGATATTCCTACATTTCTGGATAACTATTTATATCCTGTTGCTATCATGAGTGGATTCGTTTTCTACTGCAGTAAAACAAACTGTCACAAACGTCGAGGCTCACGACAACATCCATTTATTATCTCCTAGTTTCCACAGGTCAGGAGTCTAGGCACAGCATGGCTCAGCTACGTTCTTACTTTGGGCAAGCACGTTATTAGGTGACAACTAATTCACCTTTGGCAAGCACTAAAGATTATACTAGAGTTCCAGATTATTCTGGAACTAGAAAACCAGATTTCATCTGGTTTTATTTCAGACTAGGCTCTTTGCAAGAGGTATTGACCTAAGTCTGTTCATTTCATGCAGAGAAAGACCACCTTTCTAAAGTCCTCCTAGAAAATGCTAAAGTTCAGGGGAGACTGTGGGGTGAGAGGGCAATGGTATCACAAATGTATAAAACTAGAGCTTGGAATCCATGCCCCAGGTTTCCACTGCAGCCTCTAAAAAACTGAAACGTTTACCTCAAAATTCTGGAGCCAATGTATTCAATTTGCCAACACACAACTGAAACAACTGACTGGCCAAATGATGGTAAATTGTAAATTCCTTGAAGGCAAGGGTTGTGTCTCATTTATCTCTGTACCCCAAGAGCGAATGCAGGATCTGTCCTGCATTCAGTACACTGTATGTTGATAAATTCAAGAGTTTTGGATGAAACTAAGCATGCCAGCAAAATATATGGCTGCATTTAAAAAGTATCAATACTTATTAGAAAATTCCACTGATTCATAAATTTAGTTGCAAAGAAGAAAAGAAAAAAATTCTAAAGTAATTTCTTTTATTTGGTTTCTTCTGCTTCTCCTCCTCTTCCTTCTTCTTCTTGCTTTAAATAACGATCACTTCAAATTCTACAAGGTTATTTTCCTTTATCAGAAAATAGACACAAAACAGAAATATCCCCATGACAGTTAAAAAATAGCTTGAAGAAAAGGTGAAGCTCAGGGCTTCCCTAGTGGCGCAGTGGTTGAGAGTCCGCCTGCCGATGCAGGGGACGCGGGTTTGTGCCCCGGTCAGGGAAGATCCCACATGCCATGGAGCGGCTGGGCCTGTGAGCCATGGCCGCTGAGCCTGCGCGTCCGGAGCCTGTGCTCCACAACAGGAGAGGCCACAACAGTGAGAGGCCCGCGTACCGCAAAAAAAAAAAAAAAAAAGTGAAGCTCAGAATTGAAATAAACACTCCAAACACCCCAATAAGCCAATGGGATTTCCTAGTCTTTTAAAGTCACGTACAACCCAGTAAAGATCTTGACAAAGAGCTAGACATACCAACAGAGAAGAGATTTCACCACTGAGTCTTTATTAGGGTAATTTCAATATCAAAAAGGAAGAACTAGTTTACAGAGCATGAAAGAAAATAACCTATGACCTGGCCATGGACATGAAGTCCAGCCTTTTGTCTGAACTAAGTTGGTGAAGAAGACAGACACAGGGAGAGCCCATCAACTTGCCCAGATCCCATCACACTTTGCTTGTCCCCATGAACATGACCCAATCCCTCCTCTGGAAGAGGGAGGGAAAGAACAACCACAAGTAACCTGTTGGCAGTCAGAAAGTTGTTCTGGACTTTGCAATTGGGACTATTTCATATGAAATTCTGACCTTCCGTAGTTTGTTTCCATTAGTCTTCAATGAAAAAACAAAACAAACCTAAGAGTTAGAATATACATTATTTGGAAAATAAATTCCCCTTGCTAAAAAGGAACAAGAAAGCATGGTTTCCTTCTGTTGGCCTTTGGGACCAGAACATCCTATGGGAGTAGTGTGTACCTTGAAGGTTGTTCAAGTGGGGTTGGGTTGTGAATGTGAGGGCCCAAGGGGACGGGAGACCCTTGTCAGGTTTGGTTTGTTTGTAGTAAGGAAGGTGATTCCTCTTAAAGAGCACTACGATCTAATACCTCAAAGTTATTTTATCCCTTACCAATCACTGGGGTCCATCGATAATTCCTGCTAATCAGGCAAGTTGCAACTAAAATATATCCTCTTGTTCTACTAAGGTAAAATCATCTCTTCGCCTTCCCTCAGTAGCTTATCCCATGCTGCAATGCACCTTTCCTCTGAGGCTCCTGCGATAGAGTGCAAAAAGTGCTTGCGCAGCTATTTTGTGTCAAGATTACACAGCAATCAGTATGCCGCCTATTGATTTATGTGAAGATGCTCATCTTGCTGCGGAAAAGGAAATCAAGAACAATGCGCCTACTTTGAGGTCCTACTGTTTATAAAGAAAGTCAAACGAAACACAACTACAAACAGGCACCTAGACCTGGAATACAAAGCGAAACAGTTTTACTTAGCTTCTGAGTCTTACTATGCCTGCCATGAGGTAGCAAGTTGGCATAATTTAAATATCAGAGGACCTTGTTTTGAAATTCCATGACCATATCTGGTTTCTCAGTGTAGGTGTCCAACTTGCCAACAGATGTTGCCCGGCATTTTACCCATTAAACTCTATGATCTCCATAACCATTTAATAATAAGATTGGACCAGATAAGATCAGAGAGCAGATTTTCATTCTGCACAGAGATTCTGCCGGCTTTTCAACAGCAAAGTGAATTTATGGAGTAAAAGCCTCTGAAATTATCCATAAAAACAGAGCTATAAGCAATATTCTGCAGTCAGTTCTCAAGAATAAAGAGTTTGGAGAAAAAGGCAGCACTGCAGCCGTATGGACAGTCTCATCTGAAAGATGAAAAACTGAAAATGTGGAAACTGATCACTTAAAGTAATTGGTAACTATCCTTTTAAGTGAAAAATACTTTGGTTGCCCTTGGTTTGGCATCAATCATTCATTAATTGTTTACTGAGCACCTATATTTGGTGCTCAATAAACATATACAATGACCTAAAAGGTCTCTTCTAGGTAGTAGGGATTCACGTGTGAACAAAAATTCCTGTCCTGACGAAGCTTATATTTCGTTGACTTCTATGTTTCTACCATAAACCATGTACTGGCATAGCTCGGGCTCCTGAGGGAGTGAGAAAGTCACCCTTTAGGTTACTGAACTGCTGATAAATGCCCTGCTCTATCCTGTTGTTAAAAAAATAACATGGTCTTTTAAAATATGATGGGTTAATATTTATCACTCTGCTTCTTGGCTTCCCAAGCAGGACAGATTTTTGTACTTCAGTCTGAGCCACACAACTTCATTTTGTTGAATGTCGGTGTGATCGACAGATAATTTTTATTACTCATCAGAGCATTTTTCAATCGAATTTTGGAACTCCGTTGCTTCTGATTTTACTGAGAAAACAGAAACAAAAAGAGAACTTTCATAAATCCCTCCAACACACTCACCCATTACCTGCAGCCGTGCCGTTACCTGTCTTCACCCCTTACTAGGTGGTGCCCATCCAAGCCAACCCTTCCATCTGTACCCAGAATCTCCCACCCCTTTCCCACTTACTCAGGGACATTACCACAGCAATTCTCCCCTCTTTGCATCATCAACTCTCCCCCTTTTGCTGTGTCATTCCCATTACCACACAAATGTGCTATTCTTTCCTCCACTTAAAAAAACTCTTGACCCTACATTTTCTCTTGGCTTGCACCCATTTATTTGTTTCCCTTTACAGGTATCTCTAATTCCCACTTTCCCATTCCTTGAACCCAGTTTATCCTGATTTTCACCCTACTCACTCCACCAAAACTGGTCTTGTCAAATGACCAATGACCTCCTTGTGGCTAAATCTGATGTTCAATTCTCTGTCTTCTCCCTACTTGGTCACCAATTGATGCAATCACTCTCTTTTCTTTGAAATGCTTTCTTCACCTGGCTTCCTCATTCTCCAGGTTTTATTTCCTCAGTAGCTACCACTTCTCAGGCTCCTTTGCTGGCTCTTCCTCATTTTTCTCCCGTCTCAACGCTATAAACCTCAGGACTCAACCTTCAACCTCTTCTCTTTATCTACACTCACTCCCAGGTGACTTTATTCAGTTCATGGCTTCACATACTATCTAGAGTCTTATGATTTCTGAACTTGTATTTCCAGTCTGAATTCCGGACTCATCTCCAACTGCCTACTCAACATCCCCATTTAGATGTTTACCTTAACCATTTAGATCACAAACTTAAATCCAAAATTTAACTCCTATCTTCCACTTGAAACCTGCTCCCGTGAAGTCTTCCCATCTCAGTGAATGGCAGTTCCACTCCTCCAGTTACTCAGGCCAAAAATTTTGGCATCACCTTTGATCTCTCTCTTTTTATCACACCCTGCATCTAATCCATCAGCAAATGCTGTTAGCTCTACCCTCAAGAGAGGTCCAGAATCTGACCACTTCTCCCTGCCTCTGTTGTGACCACACTGGCCAGGCCACCATCATCACCAGCCTGGGTCATGCCACCAGCTATGCAAATATGTAGATCACTCCTCTCCCACCTACAGCCTGTCTTGAAAGTGCCACTGCCTCTAGCACGAGGCACACTGAACATGATTTAGACTCTCTCAGTGTTTCTGTGGGTATTATCAACGTTAATTGTCATATCACTTTCACGTCCATGGGCGCCATGAGAAGGTGAAGCACTCTGTTTTGAACCTGCAGTTACCCCAGACAGATATACTGTCGTATGGTTTTTGAGTTCTTCTGATTCTTGTTGCCACTGGCTGTCATACTGATGGGATCTACGGGGCAGCATACGCCTTGTATATGTGTACTGCCCACAGCCACATGGCTGCGGGGTAAGTGGACCCTGTGCACCCCACCATGCCAGGAGTTCTGGTGGGCACTGTATCTGCCTACCCAGGGGAGACGGCACCTTTCTCTTTCCACCAACGTGTCTTCTGCTCATCACATCCTGTACCTATAGAGCTGTCCACACTTAAGGGGTGTGTGTGCTTTTTCTAACTGGTCTGCTCAGAGCAGGGAGCCTTTTGTAAACTGCTTAGAGACACTGAATAGGCCAGTAGCAGACCTGGCCATCACTGTGCACACAGGAGTCTACCCCAACTCAGAACTCTGCCCAACCCCTGCTCCAAACAGTTCACATTTGCTGCTTCTAAATTCTTTATGGGCTGGAAAACCAGGCAACCTAATTTATTTGAATTTTGTATACGATCAAAGTAAACAGACTCTTATAAAGAGTCTAAGAAATTGTATGATTAAGTGCCTGAACTTTGAACACTGATCTTCTAGCATCTATTTGGCTGCTCAAAAGTCATCTGGACTTTGGATCTTGGTTCTGTTCTGGACATCTGGATATTGGACTTCCAGATAAATGGAAGTTTATGGGATTGCAATTATATGCAAATACAGATTGCCAGAAAGTGCTTTATTAATCTCTCAAGCTGACTACATGAACATTTTTTCAGGATATTCACATTTGAGCAATCCTTTATATAAAGACAATTTACTTGAACCCCACACTAAAAATGTGCTTGAAACCACTCTAATCCTATTTTCTAATATTCTCACTCAGCCTTTGCCACTGTCTCTTCGTGTCTGTGGTTTCATTTGAATGTGAGCTCAGATATCTCCTCAGTAGCTACCACACTATCCTATGAGACAAGGGAAAAAAGCCATCTGCTCCCATTTCTTGATGTAGAAAGTTGGGGACAGATAAACACATATAACTCATAAAATGTCAGCATTTAATAAGGGAGTAGGAACATTAAAATATTTAAATTGGTGTATAGAGACTAAAATTTAACAATAAGTTAAAGAGTGAGTCAGAAAGAGTCTCGGACAAGCATTTTTTTAATTCCTGGACTGGTTAGGTTAAGGTTAAAAAAGAGAGAAGGGGAGTTCACAGCACATCACAAAATACTTAATATTATTTTTTTCAGGTGGCTTTTTTTTGGAGCACAGGCTCCGGACGTGCAGGCTCAGCGGCCATGGCTCATGGGCCCAGCCGCTCTGCGGCATGTGGGATCTTCCCGGACCGGAGCACGAACCCGTGTCCCCTGCATTGCAGGCGGACTCTCAACCACTGCACCACCAGGGAAGCCCGGACTTTAAGAATTTTAATAAGAAGCCCCACGCTGATCATATCCAATACAAGTTATTCAACTACAGGTTCATCCTGTGATCCACATTTGCAAGAACTTGAATGGAAATAGTCATATAAGACTCTAAGTAGTTTTACTAAAAACAAATAACCAAAAGCATGTACTGGGGCTGCTGAGAGACAGGAAGCAGTGCTCAGGAGAGGTGCTTGGCGGAGGCTGCGATCCAAGGTGATGATATGTTGAATGTCACTGGCTATACCACTCATTTGGGGCTGGTCTCCCAGAGCCACGCGGTGAAATGAGAGAGTTGGATTAATTTTTAGCCTGGTTGATGATTAGGCACCAGTGAAGCATGTGGTAATACTTCCCAGGGCATTTAAATTCTTCCTCCTAAAGCATAACACTATCTTATCCAGTTCTATTTATTTTTCTTAAGTGTCTGTGACTTGCAGAGCATTAAGACGCCAAAACATATGTTTCCGAAGCCTGTTCTCATTTCTCACCTTCACTTAGACTTTCAAGGTCAGAGCTGTTTGTGGCTATCCGCTTAATTGGACTTAAAATAAAAGGCAGCAGGAAACAGCAGATTTGTAATGGCCCTTCAAAGTAAGCACCAAACGAGCAGCCTGGCACATCTGAACCTATTTAAATAAATCAGCCTCTTGTTCAGGGCCCCCAAACTCCATCCACCCTGCCACTAGTCCCTGTGCAGCTGTAGCAAGCTAGCAGCAAGAGAGAGGATGTTTCCTGAACCCCTTGGAAAACCACTGGAGCTTTGAACCAATTGTGCATTTTTGTACACAGCAGGATCGCATGGCTAAGTTCTCTTTAACCTCGGAGTGTGCTCATTAATTAGGTTTGTGCAATTACTGTTCATGCCAGGCAATGACAGAGTAGATCATTACTAGTATTGTTATTATGTACTGTATGTAGCTCCATATACTTACAAACCTTTGTTCAAAATGGATGCAAACGTTCCTAGGACCTGGAGTGGGAGAGGTTATAGGTTTTGGGACAGAGTGGGTAGATGGGCAGGATTGGCCCACAGCCAAGACGTATAAAGCTAAGTGCCAAGGTTCAAACAGCAACATGGGCGAAGTTCACATCTGGGAAAGAAGGACTGTGATCCAACTGCTTTCTTGACAACGCTTCAGGATAATACGTAGGGAAAGGGATTTGACGACAAGAAACTCTCTTAGATAATACAGAGAAGAATCAGGAGTAGGTTAAAAAGGGTGATGTAGCAACCAGACAACAAACATCCTGGGTCCAATGTTCAAGTAGATTCACGTTCCCAGGTTCTCTATAATCAATAAGTCCTGAACCTCAAACAACCCCTAAATCTTCCTCCAGTCCTTAGCTTCAAGGGCATCCAGCTTTCCAAGACCAACTCAAGGAAACAGGCAGCTTTCGGGTTGATCCAAAGGTTCCAAATCACTCTAGGTATAAGTAGATGCCTAGAGAACAATAGCGAACAGCTTGGAGACCCAGTTCCAGTTGAGGAGCTGCCCCATCTATGGAGCATATTCCTTATTCCACAGAATAGAAGATATTTGCAAATCATATATACGTTCTTGCCCCCAGAATATATAAAGAACTCTTAAATTCAACAGTAAGGCAAATAACCCAATTTTTAAGTGGGCAAAGGATTTGAACAGACATATCTTCAAAGAAGATATACAAGTAGCCAATAAGCTCATGAAAAAGATGTTCAACATCATCATCCTTCAAGAAAATGCAAATCAAAATCACAATGAGATACTACGCCACATCCACTAGGGTGGCTATAATCAAAAAGACATATACCAGCAAATGCTGGCAAAGATGTAGAGAAATTGGAACCTTCATACCTTGCTGGTAGGAATGCAAAATAGTACAGACACTTTGGAAAACAGCTTGGCAGTTCCTTAAAATGTTAAACATATGGTGAGCATATGACCCAGCAATTCTACTCCTAAGTGTATACCAAAGAGAACTGAAAACATATATCCACACAAAAACTTGTAAGCAAATGTTCATAGCAGCATTACTTATAATGGCCAAAAAGTGGAAGTAACCCAAATGTCCATTAACTGATGAATGGATAAATAAAATATAGTATATCCATACAATGGAATATTTGGCCATAAAAAGGCAACAACACGGATGAACTTTGAAAACATTATGCTAACTGAAAGAAGCCAGACACAAAAGGCCACATATTGTATGATTCCCATTGATCTGAAATGTCCACAATAGGCAAATCTATAGCAACAGAAAGAAGATTGGTGGCTACCAGGGATGGGGACAGAAAGAGGGATGAGGAGTGATTATTAATAGATACAGGTTTCTTTTTGGTGGTGATGAACATGTTCTAAATATAGTGGTGATGATTTTACAACTCTGAATATATGAAAAACCAGTGAATTCCACATTGAGGATGAATTCTATGATAAGTGAATTATATCTCAAAAAAACTGTTATAAAAAGTCAATAGAGGACTTCCCTGATAGTGCAGTGGTTAAGAATCCGCCTGCCAATGCAGGGGACAAGGGTTCGAGCCCTGGTCTGGGAAGATCCCACATGCCACGGAGTAACTAAGCCCATGCGCCACAACTACTGAGCCCGTGCACCTAGAGCCCGTGCTCTGCAACAAGAGAAGCCACCGCAATGAGAAGCCCACGCACCACAACGAAGAGTAGCCCCCGCTCACCACAACTAGAGAAAGACCACGCACAGCAATGAAGACCCAACACAGCCAAAAATAAATTTTAACAAAAAGCAGAAAATCTTAAAAAAAAAGTCAACAGAGAGAAACACTACATAATGCTACACGGTAAGGAGAGCTACTTTGAGGCCACAGCTGGAGTGATCTGGCCTTTAGAATTGATGGCCCTTACCTGCCCTGACAGCCACACTTCCAACCTGAGGAGACTGGAGAATGTCTAATGAATTCTGTTTCTCAAGTCAGATATTTGTTGTTTGCTCCTTGACTTTAATACATAAGCAACTCTGTTTTATGAATGATTCAGGCCCAGACTTTTGATCGTGAACACTCATCAGCACCATTATCAATTTCCGAAGGGTATTCAGTGCCCTTTTCCCTTCTACCCTAGATACCAAGCGAGACACCAAATACTGCAGGTGGGATTGGTTAGTTCCTGAGTCAAAGGGAGTGATTTGATCCTAGGCAGAAAACACAGATGCTGGCAAACCAACATAAGGCCCAGCCACGACTGGATGGAGATGTGACAAGCTAAGATTGAACACTGATGATGTATACAAGAAAAGAGTAAATACATTTACAGGACAGTGACAGGGGACCTTGAGAGAACTTCGTGGTTGAGCAAGGTTCAGTTTCCAAACAGGGAAACTACTTCTCTCCTAAACCCTCTGCAAGAACAGAAGGAAAGCAGGTTCAAGTCCAAACACTGAGGATTTGACTATTAGCTAGGGATCAGTTGGAGAATTGCTCCTTCATCTGGCTGTTTGGGAGGCAGAGAGAAGAGGGCCTAGGGAGTGAGGCAAGGTCCTGAAATGACAGGAGGGCAGGCTAACAGCATATGGGAGGGACTCAGAGGAAAAGAGACCAGGAATAGAATATATGTGCGTGAGTGGGACCGTATTCTGCTAATCACTTTTCCTGTGTGATTGCATCAAAATTCACAGCCTTTCTCGGAGGGAAGGGCTATTATTTTTTCTTAATCTATGGATAAGCAAACATAAGCCCAGAGAGGTTCGGTAACTTGCCCAAGATCACACAGCAAGGAGGGTCACACTCTATCTCAGTCTTAAATAATAATTCTATTGTGTTAACCCTTAAACATCATCCTCCCTCTCAGGAAACAAAGTCACAGGTTCCTAGAACACAAGCACCAATACTCAGTGCCTACCGCATGCCTAAAATAATAGAAGTGGCTCAACATCTTTTTCATTGCTATCAGGTGACAGGGAAAAATAAAACTGCCTTAGTCTACAAGTGGTTAGGGCAACAGATGACAGTTTAAGTGGGAGGAATGGGGCTGCTGAAGGGGACACCTCTATTTCTACTTGCAACCTCCTTGCCCAGCTCAATGTCCATCAAGCAGTAAAAGAGAAAGTACAGAGCACCAGCAACTTTGACCCTTTCTAAGAACGTCCTATGGACAGGTGAAGAAGCCTGCATTACCCCTTCAAAGGAACTAATCTCCTTTCATTGGTCTTCTTAACTGGAAAAGTACTCTGAAGGTGGTAAGTTCAGGGCTTCATTACCTGACCACCTCTTCTGTTGGTCAGTCCATAATTAGGGACATATATTTGTTTCTTTCCCATCAACAGAGAGGCACAGAATTATCAGAGCTGGTGGGGACCCTGGAGATAAACTAGCCCCTTCATTTTCAGAGGAGACACTTGGGGCAAAGTACCTGGACTAGGGTTAGACTGCCAGTGTGTGGGCTGAAAGGGACTCCATCTCTCCAGGCTTGGTTCCTGCCAGTGCAGGATTCTGAGTGCATCCTTTAAAGCTGTAAACATGGCATTAATATAGTCTGGTGCCCAGACCCTTTCCAAACCCATCAGCGTTTACCAGGACAAGAACCGTGTCTGCATCATTTGGTTTACAAATCCAATCCTTCATAAAAAGGTAACCAACCTAATTGAAATGCAGCGTCAGCCTTCTTGGCAAGGTTCTGCTTCTTTCTGACGCCATATCTCCCTGTTTCATCCACGTTTCTTTCCCACCCGATGACAAGCTCATTGGGAACCAAGGATGAGTCGAGGCTCAGGGAGCACATCATGCTTTGATCTGCACCTTCCTTACCCTGCAATCAGTCTCTGTCAGAGCCAGAGGGCGTAAGAAGCAAAGCCACCACCAGCTTAAAGGGCACCTTTGTGGAATTAAGAAAAGGCACCCTTTCCCCTGGGCAGACACAGTCCCACACCAAAGCACACAGCTTGTCCAGTAGAGTGGTGTCTGGATTTATGTCCCTATTTGCCCCCTTGGTCAGACAGATGCCCTTGTGCAGTACATTAGCATAGCCTTGAAGGGCAGCCCCACTAAGAGGAAGAAGGAAGAAAAAGGAATTTCTAAAAATACTATTTTTTAAAACTTAGGTCACAATCCATTGGTGGGTCATGAAATTATTTTAGGGTTGAAACTAGCATTTTTAACAGAGTAGAAAATGCTATATATATATATATATATATATATATATATATGCGCCTCACACTTAGATTTTATTTTTATATGTATATGTAAACATATACATATGTATGTATATGTGCATGGGTATGTGTATATACTGAATTGAGATGTAAAATATATTTTTTAGTGGGGGTCATGGTAAAAAATATTTAAAAGTCACTGACTTAACACAGCCTAATATGAAATGTGCATCTAATTTGGAGGTTTGCTTTGTCTTTATTCCCAACTGTCCAGTAGGAAGCAACAAGAAAACTAGAATGCATTTAGGAGTCAGACAGACCCAAGTTCAAATGCGGTTTACCACTAAATTTGGACCTTAGGCAATCATTTGTTTTCTGGTCCTCAGGTTCCTGATCTGCCAGTGGAGATGGTACCTGTTTCAGAACATTGATGTGGTAAAGATCGGGTATTAAGCACGCGTCCAGTTTTCAGATCTCTCTCTTCTCTCGACTTTGGAGAGACCAGCAGAGACCAGTGATCCAGGGACACACATGCAGCTGCCACTGAGGGTTTCCACTGCCAGAAGCCACAAAGCTGAGGAGGTGTAGAGTCCTGCAGTAAACTTTAAATGATTTTCTCCTGTGCAAGTTGTTCTCCTGTCTGTATGGAAGAACTGCCTCCCAAAGCATGCTTAAACAAAAATTACTGTTTAGCCAAGTCAATTAAATCATTTCAGCGAAAATACTACAGGTAAGCCAGGTTAGGAAAAGAGTTTGGTGTTGTGGTTATGGTGAGAATCTGTTCTTCTGTTTTAGGTAAATGTGTTAGATTTTAGTTTGGTATGGTTAGAGTATTCCACATAGTAAGGATGAGAGCCTCTGAGGACAGAAATGACAAGCTAAAGTAATCTTTTAGGTCATGTGGGTCAAATCACCCATTTTCCAGATTTGGAGATAGGGTCCTAGGACGTACAGGATCCACCAAAGTCACGTGGTTGGGGGGCACACCCCGTCCCTTGGGAACATCATTTCTTAACTCCTGGGTCACAAGGCCTCCTTCTTTAGAATAATTCATCCTTTAAAACAAAAATTGCAACAACTTCCTGCCTTGATTTAGGTGTGGAAATGTGGGGAAGTATGAGAGCTAAAGTTAGGGTTTCTCAGCATATGTTTGTA
Organism: Delphinus delphis; assembly: GCF_949987515.2. Taxonomy (NCBI): domain Eukaryota; kingdom Metazoa; phylum Chordata; class Mammalia; order Artiodactyla; family Delphinidae; genus Delphinus; species Delphinus delphis. Next base: position 68,558,654 of record NC_082688.1, read on the forward strand.
AGAGATTTTTGAGTCATCACAGCAAACTTTAAAAATGACACAAAAGACACACAGGAAATTGGCAATCTATAAATGAAAATTTGAATTCTCAAGAAACATATTTTCAACCTCCCAATTAATCAACGAAATGCAAATTAAAACAATGTAATGTTGTTTCACCTATGAAATTGGAAAACATTAAAAATGATAATAGTCCACACTACCAAGGATGTAGCAACCTAGCAGAAACTTTAAAAAGCTCATAAACTTTGTTCCAGAATTTCTGCTTCTCCAAAATCAAAAATTCATGTGTAAGGCTGCTGGCTGTAGCATTTTTTATAGTAGTGAAATTTAATATGAAAATAACTTTCTATTTTATGATAATGCTAAACAGTGAATAACCATTGTGAAAAACAGTTAATGATCTGAGGAAATGCTCATAATAAACCAAGTTAAAATGGGGCTTCCCTGGTGGCGCAGTGGTTGAGAGTCCGCCTGCCAATGCAGGGGACACGGGTTCATGCCCCGGTTCGGGAAGGTCCCACATGCTGCGGAGCAGCTGGGCCTGTGAGCCGTGGCCACTGAGCCTGCACTTCCGGAGCCTGTGCTCCGCAACGGCAGAGGCCACAGCAGTGAGAGCCCTGTGCACCGCAAAAAAAAAAAAAAAAAAAAAAAAAGTTAAAATGGTATATATTCAATATAAGTTTAAAGTTGTGCATATCCAATATCATTCAAACTTATTTAGATATATAGGTACATATGTGCATATGTGTGTGTGTGTGTGTGAGTGAAAGTCTGGAAGAATAAATGCAAAAATGTTCATAGTTATTTCTGGATGGTGCGATGGAGAGATTATAGGCTATTTAAATTTTTTTGTATTTTGATGTGTTTTTATAATCCTGTACAATGAATATATTACTTTAAGTATCTGGTAAAAATATTATTTAAAAGGCAAATCTACAATTTAAACTTTCTGTTAGAATTGCCTTTTACATTTGATTTGACTCAAAATTTGCCATTGGTAGGATCTGTTGATAAGGAGTTTTATTACAACGTCAGGCTATATTAAACATTCTGAAAGTATACAATTAAAACACGTATTATCATCCCTTGTTATATGCATTATCACTTGACAAATCCAAAGTCTAAAACATAATTTTTGGCAGTATGATGATTAAACATTCAGAGAAACCATTTTCACTATATACACCTCAAATTATTGGATACTATATTCTTTGATATATTTTTTAAATTACCCAACTATATTAGTGAGGAAGCAGGGATTTCTTAGAACCTAGAACACCAACTAAGCACAGATCCAGAGGGGTCTGTGTTGCTTTGCCTCTGAGGTATTTGCCATTCCCCAGTGGTCAGAAACTAGGATTGTGGAAGCTACAAACATGAGGCCTGATAGGGAGGAGGTAATTCAGGGGCCTCCACTCCCAATAAGCTGGAAACCCTGAAGGGTGGACACTCTTAGTGGGTGAATAAGGAAAAACAAATCTGCCTACCAGAGGGAAATAGTAGAATGTGCCTATTTTGGCCTTAGTTTTGAGTGGTACTGAAAAAAAGAGCAAGAAAAAAGAGTCTCCCTTAAGAATTTCTAAGCACAGCCTCACTCCTGGCTTTGGAGTCTGAATTCACACTACATGGGTAGAAAAAAGTCAGACATTTATGTTAGAATGGTTCCAGGTTGGTTGGGCTCCCGGGAACTTGAGAGAAGAGCAAACAAGTCCTCTCTGTTGGGATACACTTAGAACCGAGGCCTCAGTGACTCCCTACAGGTCAAGTTCCATGAAATATGAGTTCAAAGTTTTAAAAGAGGGCTTCTCTGGTGGCACAGTGGCTGAGAGCCCGCCTGCCGATGCAGGGGACACGGGTTCGTGCCCCGGTCCGGGAAGATCCCACATGCCGCGGAGTGGCTGGGCCTGTGAGCCATGGCCACTGAGCCTGCGCATCCAGAGCCTGTGCTCCAGAACGGGAGAGGCCACAGCAGTGAGAGGCCCGCGTACAGCAAAAAAAAAAAAAGTTTTAAAAGAAATCACTAAATACATAAGAAAGCAACCCCACATGAAACATAAAACAACACAACTAGATCTGCAAGGACACTAACACTAGAAATACCAATTATGAATTATAAATATACTTAATATGTTTAGAAAAATAAAAGAAGGCATTAAATAATAGAAGAAGAAGAAACAGTGAAAATCAACCTGACAGTGGTGAAAAGGAGCCACAAAACCTAGAAATGAAAAATATAATAATTACAGTTAGAAACTAAACAGATGAGCACCAGAGCAGATTAGACAAAATTGAAGAGAAAATTAGAAAGTAGAAAGCAGATATAAAGAAATGATCAGCAAGAAGAACACAGAAAAAGATGAGTAGTTAAAAGACATGAAGAACAGGTTGAGATGGTATAACATATATCCAATCAGAATTCTAGAAGATTATGGGAAGAATGAGGTAGAGGCCAAATTGGTGGAAGGCACTAATCCTCAAATTCAAGAAGTCTAATGAATCACAAATAGGGGATAATTAAGTGAGAAAATCACACCTGTCATGGCATCAGGAAAATGCCGAACACCAAAAACAAAGAGAAAACCTTATAAAGTAGTCAAAGAGAAGAGACCAACTTCTTACAAAGGAGCAACATTCACACCAGCAGCAGTCTTTTAAATGGCAAAAGTGGAAGTCGGAGACAGTAGAATTATTATTTCAAAGTGGAATGAGAAAATAACTTTCTACCCACCAAAGCTATCCTTCAAGAACAAAAGTAAAATAGATCTGTAAGCAAATAAAAATCAGGAGCAGATACTATTAACAGATTCTTGCTAAAGGAACTTATAAAGAATGTTAGTACAAGAAAAAGTCATAGAGAAAAGGTCTGATATGAGAAAAGAAATGAAGAGAAAAACTGGTAAAAATGTGGATACTTCTAAAAACATTGATGGCATAATGTCTAATTTGTAGGATTTAAAAAGTGAAGATTATACCTCAATAAAGCTGTTATAAAACATCAAGGTAGAACTTAAATTGTAGACTTCAAATCATTTACATTGGGGGAAAGGAGACTTAGTTAAAACGCTCTAAGGCCCTTAAGATGTTTAGCATGAGTGTAAAGATATTAGCTTTACACTCTGTTGAGTTAAATATATGCATTAAAATTTTTAGGGTAAACAGTGAAAGACTAGAAATAAGATGTATAAACTCCAAACTACTAATGGGAAAAGCAGATTTAGAAAAAAATCAATCCAAAACAAAAGCAAAAAAAAGTTATAAAAAATAGAAAGTTTAAAATAGCATGACAGAAAAGAATCCAAATGTAATAGTAATCACAATCAATGTAAATAAACTAAACTTTCCAGCTAAAAGATAATGATTGTCAAACTGAATTAAACAAAATGCTGCTATATTCTGTTTACTAGAGACTTAACCTAAAACAAAAGGAGGTTGAAAATAGAAGAATGAAGAAACTAAACCAGTCAAATCCACACAGATGTTCTTGACTCATCTTTGAGCAACTTAACAATCTCATTCCTTGTTAAAGTTAAAATACAAATTATCTGGTTCTAGGAAAAAAAAGGGGGAGAAGGGAGGCGAAAAGGAGAGAGGAAGAAAGGAGACAGGAAGGGAAGTGGTGATAAGTCCTCACTCTCAACATTGCCAGGATTCACAAAGTTTAGGTCATCTCTTGCTGGAGGAACCAGAGTAGCTAGGGAAACAGCCATGGGCAATCTGCCCTCTGTGTATTAAAATCCACTGGGCTTTCTGAGTCTGTCAAAGTGCCTCCTTCACCCTTTGAATCATATGCAGTAACTGAAGGGTTTGCTTTTAACATAAGTAGAGGGAAGCAAAACAAGGAAAACAGCACCATGCTGTATCCCTAGATCAACAAACAGACTGTGATACTGTGATTTATAAGAAATATATATATTTGGTCATTCAGATGACCAAAATATATTTCTCATATATATTTGGTCTTGGTTCACAGTTCCGGGCTCGAGGCTCTCAAAACCCCTGGAATTTCCTAAGTGTGGAGAGTGATAAAGGTGTCGTTTTTTTATGTTAAGAAGACAACTTTAGGAAAGCACCTAAGGATGGGGGCTGGTTGCCAATGGAGCCAACTGTGTGACTGAAGGGTGGGACTGAGGAGAGAGGGGCTGGAGGTCAAATCAATCGCCAGTGGCCAATGATTTAATCAACCACACCCACGTAATGAAGCCTCCATAAAACCCCCCAAAATGGCAGAGTTCAGAGTTGGTGAACACCTGGAGGTGCTGGGAGAGTGGTGCCTGGAGAGGGCACAGAAGCTCCATGCCTTTCCCCGTGCCTCACCCTAGACATCTCTTCCAGCCAGCTGCTCCTGAGTTATATCCTTTTATAAGAAACCAGCGATCTAGTGAGTGAAATGTTTCTCTTAGTTTTGAGAGATCCTCTGGCAAATTCATTGAACCCGAGGAGGGGGTCACTGGAACCTCTAACTTACAGCCAGTAGGTCAGAATTACAGGTAACAACCTGGACTTGTGACCTGCATGGGGAGTGGGGGCAGTCTTGTAGGACTGAACCCTTAACTTGTGGAAAACTGATGTTCTCTCTGGGTGGACAGTGTCAGAATTGAGTTAAATTCTTGGACACCCTGCTGGTGTCTGAAAATTTCTTGGTGTTGGGAGGGAAGCACCCCCTACCCGACCCCTACACGTTTGAATTGGGTCCAGGAACTCAAAAGAATGCTACAATCACAGGCATCTAGTCAGTTAAGAATTTTAGTGCCTATATTTTCTTTCTTTTGAGGACAGAGAGTTTCCAAGTCTATCAAGTAATACTCACTATAAGGATGATCTCACTGAAATCTGTACATTAATTTTACTAATTTACATACTAGGTATGGAGGGGAAACAAAGGTTGAATTTATAACATATTCTTTGCCTTAAGAAGGTTTGGGACTATACATTTGTATTTATATAATTGTTTATGGTTTAGCATCTTACCAGAAATACTTCACTTTATGAAGTTTATAATATTGTTTCAATTTCGATTTCCCCATGATCATTAATAACAATTTGCATTGCAAACACTCTGCTGGCAAGCAACTTTTCAGGAACACACAAAAAGAAAAAAGCAAGGCACACCTAAATTACTAAGTAGCCTGCCTTCAACTATCCAGCTTTAAGCATCTTTATTTAGACCATTCCCTTCATTTGAACTGGGCTGACATGCTGTCAGATTACAGTGCCAAGTCTAAGAAGAAGTTAAATACCATGGACAGCTGCTTTCTAGGCCAATGACAGCCTAGAACCATAGCAGATCAGGGGACCTCAGCAGGCAGGCCAGGCACACTGCAAAACATGCCAGATGCCCTGAAACTCCATTGCTTCACATCCTGCAGGATTCAAATTAATTCCCAACCAGCTCTGGAGAGGTTTTTGGAAGATAGTCCCAATCATTTATAAATAAAAATACCCTTAAAACAAAAATCTCTGCTTAGCATAGATATTTCTAAACCACAGTTTACGAAATAAACTTTCAGGACAACAAAGGCATTTGAAGGTTTCCTTGGAGTTTATAATAATGTCTTCCCTGCATACGTTCACTGTATATGAAATTAGGCTTAAAAATATTATAATATGACAAATACCACATGCCCCTAAGGGAGACAACAGCCTGCTTAACTCAGTGACTCACTGGCATGAACTACAATCTTCAAGGAATATTTTGAAATTCTCAAATTTGAAATAATTTATCCTGATTCACTTTTCATTTAAGAACAAAAGATGAAAGGAAAGGAACTAACACTTAGTGAACAACCCACATTTGCCAAGGACTATGTTAGCTGCTTAACATTCATTTCTTCATTTAGTAATTTTCCCAACTTTATGAAGTAGGTATTATTATTTTCATTTTCCTAATTAGGAAAATGAGGCTCAGTGAGTTTATGTGACTTCTCTGAGGTCACAAGTCTTATTATACACCTGGGCTAACACCCTTTTTCCCTGAATCAAAGCCCAGGATCTCCTTACCATGTCATGACACTACACGACATTTTTTTAAACAATAATATTATCACTAAAAGATGCAATAAAAATATCAAATTAAAAAACCAAACACCAGGTGGAACAGTTAAATAAAACAGGAAACTATTACTTTAAATATGAGAAAAATGTTTGTATTTTCTAATTTTTCATGCTCCACGGTTGCCCCATCATCAATAATGAAACCAAATTAAGATTTTCAACTGGTCCAGGAAGCAAGCAGTTTCAAAGATATTTCACTGTCTACAGCCCAGCAGAATTGATGAGTTTTTAGTAAGAACCATTGATGACTTGTATAAAAATATCTAAAATGTTTCCTCCACTTTCCCATACTCCCCTCTTCCATAATTGTGCAATTAAGACAATGAGGTAGCTTTGCCTAAAAATATGCTTAGTATTTTGCTTCCTAAACTCTTGTACAGTACATTACTCTCTATGAAGACTCCATTGAGGGCTGTCTTTGGCTTGGGGTCTTTTTCTGAGTGTTCTGATGATGTTAGAAGCACTGACTTAGGTAGGAAAGGTGGAGTATACAGCCAGAAATCGACTTTGCAGATCAGAGAACAAGACAGCCAAGCTCAAAGACTCATCCCTCCTTGAGACACCTTATGTTCAGTGCCTAGAGAGCAAAATCTCCGTAAGATTCTGAAGTCAGACATCTGATAAAGACCAACTGCTGAAAAAATTTTTTTCCAACAATTATTCAAAAGTGAAATTGGCAAGGTAAAATTTCCTAAAGGAAATCACACATCATTATGTACTGTTCCACCTAAAAATATCTGTGTTCCAGCATACCGAACAAGACTTAGCTATGTTAAAAAATTCTGGTCCCATGATAATTTATAGTTCAATCTAGTTACTGAATGACAAAATAAATAATAATGATTAAGTGGAATAAACTAAAGCTATTTGGTGCTCAAAGGAAAATAATAAAATGAACATATTTTGGAGGTAAATCAGAAACAGGAGATATAGTCATGAATATAATTTGCTTTCTTTTTCAATTAGGTAAATCCAGAATTCCAAAATTTTTAAAATGCACAATATTAAGCATAGCAAAAATTATGGATATGAGTAACAACTTTAAGGAATGCCAGCCTAAGTTATTGACTTTTAAATTACCATTAAAATGACATGACAGTCACCTAATATAGTAGGTAAAAATCCTGCAAGAGCTGATTTAATGAGTGACTTATAATTTATTAAAAACCTTCTGTAAACCATATTTAAAAGGTTATTACTAAATGCACAAAACCACCTCCTTCCTCCCTATCAGAAGACAAAATCCCCCTGCAATCTTCAATACACCATTGGACTGCTCTGCAAATTCCTTTTTCATACACGTTGCCAACATAACCTTTAGCCGAGTCTGTGCCTAAGTTAATAAAGTTCCACTGCGGCATACCAAAACGAAAAAGTACTGAGTTCTCAAAAAGACTTTTTAGCTTTGATGGGCCCAGGATATTTATAAGACACCAAATCATTCCCTTGCCTCTAAAAAACAGGCCTTTCCCTCGGCAACTGTTTAGCATTCTAATTGGAATACACACATAGACGACTAATGCAAACCACTCAAACTTGTAGCCAGTCTTGAGGAGATGGCTTGAGGGATCATCCTCTGGGCTACAAAATTAGATCAGGGACTGGGCTCCAGTGATGACCCTGTCTCATGCCCTCAAGGATACAGACTCAGTATCACATCTGAATGCTTATTTGCCACGATTATTTTTTTACTACAGTTTCTAACAACCAACCATACACTGAGTGATACGTTAGAAAAAATACAGTATAGAACATTTCTTTTTTGCATGGAATAAATAGAAATATTACTAGTGGTTTTTTTGTCTGTGCTTTGCTTCTATTTCACGGCTGCTACAAAAATGATGGATGGTCATCAAACTTGAACATAAAGGAATTATGCTAAATTAATATCATTTTTTCCTTCATTCTGGACAAAACATCTCACCCTCCACTCAACATCCGTTTTTTGCATACATGAGAATTTCCCCAGATGCAAGTATGAAAAGTCTGCATATGTATTTTGTTTTACTGTTTAAAATCACATTCCGAGACAACATTCCAATGTTAGGATATAGATCAGAATGGCATTACTCTACTTAACAGAAAATTTTATTGATGTGGCCCATGGATTATTTTTAATAATTAATCTGTATTTTTGCAGATCGATTTCTTCTAAGCTCTTTACCAACTTGCTTGCTACCTAAGTGGTAGGATGGCCACTAAAATGTCATTAAAACTCCCTCAAATCCTACCATAAAAAATATTTTGGGTCATGTTTATCACGGCGTGCAAAATGGGCCCTCGAGCTACAGAGGCAGGCAGCATGGCTTGCCACTGACTCTTTCACATATCCCGATCGGTGCCTGGTCGAGTGGTCTGAAGCACTATTGTGTGCATCAAGAAGAATGGCCAGGACCCATTCTAACGACCAGTCCTGCTAGGCCCTAGGCTGCTGACTTAAAGATCCAGCTCTGCTGACACAAACTTTCTTCACTAAGCACCTTTAAAGAGATGGTTCTTGATAACTGTCACATGTTCATTTAAATCGAAAAAGCCCTGCAACTTGCAAGGCACACACACACACTTTCCCATGAAAATAAAACGGCTCACAAAAATAAGAAAATAAGCGACAAATAACTGCTGAGCCTGCTCTGAGAAGCTTATGTAACCTATATTTATAAATGTTTTACTCTGAGGCAAGTAGCTTGAGAACTTAGTAGACATTCCCCAGAATACCCCCCAAATTATTTTTCCCACTGTCATGTTGGTCTGGCTGTCAAAGAAATGCATAAAGCACCCTGCTACTCATTACAGCCCCAAACACCATCCCATTTAAAAAGTGGCAGATCTAAAAAACATAAGAGTTCAGAGCTATGGTCAAGAAGACATTAAATAAACAACCACCACCACCAACCTTTGCTTGGGCCTCTGGCGCTGTCACCTTGACGACTTTGTTGCGGTTTATCATTTGCTTCACCCATCTTTCTACTTGGACGTTGAATTTCATGAAAACCACATAGCCAAAGTAAGCTGTTAAGAGAAGCAAGCTTTCCCACCACATGATAAAGTTATCCAGGAAAAATATGATCAGCATGATCAAGTCAATGATGTAGAAGGACACATCCCGAAAGAGTGGCCACCACGTCAGGTTTAAGATTTCTCTGGAAAACAGAGCACACATGCCAATGACAAAGAGGATGTTGAACACCGCTGAGCCCACGATTGTGCCAATGCCAACATTGCTGTGAGCGATAAATACCCCTATGAGAGACGTGAAAAGTTCTGGGGCTGAGCCCCCGGCAGCCATAAAGGTGGCTCCAGCCACATCATCAGAGATGCCCAGTTTTTCAGTGATGACAGTCAAAGAGGGAACAAAGAACTCATCGCAGACAATGGCTAAGGCTATGAACATGTAGATCATTCCAATGACATGGAGAATGATGGCACCTTGTCTCCGCTGCTCGAGGGAAAAGATGTCTCTTGGGTAGTCTCCTTGGGCATGATCTGTACTATTCTCAGATTTGCCTTCCTGAGAAACAGGTGGCTGTGGCGTATAATCTCGAATCTTGTCATTTAAATCTAAGAGAGTTCTTTGACGGTAATCGTGTGCTACCCTGGGGCCACTTGCACCACTGGCCTCTCCTGTGCTCGGTGTCTCTGTCTCAGAAAAGGCACTGATTGAAAACGGAACAGTGCTAATGGCTACCAGGCCCATGAAAAGGCCTAAGATTCGAATCAACTTCAGTTTTTTTCTGACATTATAATGTCTCCTGCAGCCAGATGGTGACTTATCTGAACACCATTTCTCAAGGAAAGAGATGGTGGTAGTGCTTTGGTGCAGATCCATCCTGGGTCTTCTGGTGGATGTGGTGGTCTTCGAATTGTACACTCAACCAGATGGTTCTTTCATACTTTTCCTCACTTTACAGTTAACAGTGCTTCTGGGGTGCTTCCACAATCAGGGATTCTTAGGCTTCACATGAAATATTTTCAACATTTATGCTTAAATAAAAATAAAAACAAGGATATGTGAATCGTAAAATCATGTCTTTTTTACAAAACAACTTGGCAGATATGAAAAAATCCTATCCTATAGCCATGTGACCTTGGATTAAGTTCCTTAATTTTTCTGTGCCTCAGTTTCCCCATTTCAAAAATTAGGACAATTACAGCACCTACCACCAAGTGCTGCTTTGAGGATGAGTTAAAATACATGAAGCATTAAGAGTAGGACGTGACACATACTAGGCACTTATGACAGTGTATGTACAAAGGCAAACATTTTGGTAAATCCAATGTTAGACATAGACTATGTATTTGTGTCTGTTAAATACAAAAATTTTATAGATTTAGATGGAAATCTTTATTTATCCCACCTTAATTCATGTAACAAATAACCTCCCAGGGCTAAAAAAGGTATCACTTCCTTTAGAATTATCTACGTATTTGACAACCAAAACCACTGTCTTTTCTTTTGGTCCAATTATATAATTCCAGTTGCAGGCACACTTTTCTGATTAATCTATCACTTGGCAAGGGCTGAGTGTTGGAGGAGACAGCACTCTTTTCCTGCACACATAAAGATCTCAGGATCCTATTTTTCATGGAAAGCCCCTCCTATAGCAAATGCAGAAAAGTAGCCCTTTAAAAATTTAAGTTTACAAAAGAATGTTCTGATGACATGAACAAACTGTCTTCCCTAAATATCTAGACACTGTATTCAGCTAAAGCTTATTTTAAAAAACAACCTTTAGTCGTATTTAAAATAGACAACTTAGTAAATCAAACAACTTCTAACAAGTAGGCTGCTTCAAGACATCAAATGTGTATTTCATAAACAATATGCAAGCTGTAGTGATACCTCTGTCCACAAAATCTGCCAAAAATAGCCCTGACACTGACTCTCTAGTAGGTGAGATACCCAAGCAGTTTTCATTCTCTGTCTCCACAGAGAAGGGTAAAATACCCACACATGACAGCTGATATTCCGAAGGTTCCCCTTTTTAATTTTCTTTAAAAAACAGTTTTGTTTTGGGGTTTTGGTTTTTTCTTGTATCAACGATTTCATTTTAGAGGCATTCGCTGAGATCATCTCAGGTGTAAAATAAGCTAATTAAACACACGCCAGTGACACACTGAGATTAGCTGGAACTCAGGTTTGCAGAGGGAGCCCAAATCAAACCAGGCTGAGATGCTATTACTCCTGAGATAAACCTAACCCAGCACAGAGATTCTCAGCTGGCCTGACAGATGTCTATGCTTAGCGTGAACGATTAAGCAACTCACTGCGCTCGGGATTGTCACAAAGCTCGGCCGGGGCAAACGTCAGGGACAGACTCAACTCCCAGGGTGCGCTATCGGCTCCAGCCTGAGCCGGGCTCGACCTGCAAAACCCACCGCTCCGCCGGCGAAGTGCACCCCCAGCCGCGCCCCAACTTTGCCGTGTGTGGTCCCAAACTTTCCCTGGTGGGTTCATAGGAAAATAAAACTGAAGGACAGACGCCCCACTAGCGAGCCAGAGGCTGGGATGCAGTTTGAGGAGGGGCTTGGCCGGCATCTTCCCGAATCGTTGGTGAGTAGGTGGGGAAGGGGAGCGCCCCTCTTTGCGCCTTCCCCGACTGCAGGCCCTGCCCAGCGCCCCCTACCCCGAGCCGGAAGCAGGGGCGGTTGGGGTGGGAGAAGTCGGGGCTCGGAAACCCCGCCTGGGAGCGCAGAGAGTTGGCTAACTCCTTTCGGGGCCTGGGGCACCACGTCCACCGCGGAGCTACCTGTGAGCCTGCAGCGGGATGCGCGCAACCGGGATACGGGGACAACGACCACTGCGGCCACCATGCCTGGCGGCTGGCCGGGGCTCGACCGCCCGCACTTACCGGGATCCGCCAGGAGAACGCGCACACGGCGGGGGCCCGAGCGCGGCCCGCCGCTCCGGTCCTCCGCTTTCTCCGGCTCTCCGCCTCCTCGCTCCGAGGCCCGGGCTGCGGCTCGCACTCGCCGCCGCTCTCGCCGTCCGGGGCTGGGCTGGGGAGGAGACTGAGCCGCCGCGAGCCCCGCGCGCCGCCTCTGGTGCTGCCGGGCCCCCTCCGGCCCCTCCCTCTCGCCTCCGCGCGGGGAGCGTGCCCGCAGGACGCTCTGCTCCCGCGCTCTCTGCTCCACGCCTCCTGGGCGCAGAGGCGACGCCGGCAGCCGTCCCTTCGCAGATTTCTCTGCAGTGAGGACGGGGGTCAGGATTTGCAGGCGAGCAAGGACGGAGAGGAGAAATCGTACAGGACGGTGACGCGCCTGATTACCAAAGCCTGAAAGTGTTGCCAACTTTAGGGTCATCTCTGCTGGGCCCCTCCTCTCCAATTATCTGCAAAAAGTGACAGCAGTCACACATTTAGGAGGCCATGTAATGTGTAATGGCAACAAAGACGATCAGTGAAAAGGCAAGAAGGGCTGCAGGGTTGTATGTTCAGGCCCAGGGTTTCTGAGGTCTCTGGTTTGGCTGGCTGGGACACTGAAGGATCTTTAGTCTTGCAGTCGGACCTTTAATTTCATGGGTGATGAAACTGAGACCCAAGACATTGTCATTTTGAGTCATAGACAGCGTTCGTATGCTGGCCTCTGGACTCCAAGCCCAGTGAAAGCAAGATCCCCCCACCACAATAAGTTGATCCAGGCTTGTTGGGGACTGGAGGCAAGAATCTGGGCCAAAGAGTGGGCGAAGGTAAGGCAGACGGGTTACTGCGGGAAGCCACTTTTACCCGGCCCTGCGATCACCACCAAAACTGCCAAGAGGTACCCACCAGGAGAAACCTTTCATCAAACGTTTTCTGCTCTCTTTACCCTCCACTCTCCTCTTGTTTCCCACTTAGAGAGGGTTTCTTCATGCTTTCCTGGGTCTAGGAGGAATGTTGGTCATATCTGGAAAACTCACTACCTTTGACTTTGGGTAAAACTCTATACTCAGACCTCTACATTTCCTCTTGATAAGTCAAGAGCAGCCTGGAGAAATCAGAAATCTCTTTTTCTCCCACCAAAGCCAGGCATTTAAGACTATTGTCTTGCTAAGGATTTAAGGTCCTATTATGGAAGTCATAGTGTGAACTTTAAAAATATTTTTTATTTTGGAAGATTCCAGACGTTTACAAATATAATAGTATAATAAACCTCCAATGGGGCCACCACCCAGCTTGAACAACTATCAACTCACGGTCAATCATAGTTTCATCCAAGTCCCCTTTCCCCGTGCCATCATTTTAAAGCAAATTCCAGACATTCTATCATTTTATTTATAAATATTTACAGAAATAAAGGAAGCTATCAACCATTTCTTGTGTCAGGAAGACTAAGGAATCAATTCAAATAGGCTCCCACTAGACAAGGATAGACCAATCTGAGCACCAAAAATTGATAACAATTGCAATTGTTTCAAACGTATCAAATATGATTACATCTATAAGTTCATAATGATTCTAAAGTAACTCGACTGGTCGCTGTTGATGGGTAAGAAGGAATGAACTCATTTTGAAATTGTTTTAGAAAAAAGAAAACAATCATGCATTTAATCTGCCTTTTCCATACAAACTGGACTTCAGGGTAACCAATTAGCCTTTACTTCTCCCCTGCCCTTGTCTTTGCTTTCCTAGTCTAATAATCCTAATCTTCCCTGATACAGTGATGCATCTGGCTAAGAAGATCTTGTATACAAAGTTCTGCTTAAAAGAAAACAATTATATATATTTTTAAAAATCACACCCTTCCTACTAGGATCTTTACAAATGTTTTCCAGCTGACTCCCCCCAAAGCCCACAGATGACCCTGAAGCTCCACTTGGTGGGAAGGGGAATGAGGCCCGGATGCAGGTTGTATTGGCTGCGTATAACAGAAACTCATCCTTAGTGATTTAACCAAATAAGAGTTTATTTTTTGCATGTAAAAAGAAGTCTGATTTAAATCTTGATTTCTAATATACTGTCAAAAACATTTTAATGTAAGTAATCAAATTAGTATTTTTCTGTGGCTCTTCAATAATGAACTAATTCAACTTTATTGTTGGGATTACATCGTTGCTTAGGCAATGATTATCAGGATTTTAAAACTTAATGATTTGTTATTCTAAGTTTGCTGTTTCAAACTTTTGTCAAGCACATTTCAAAATAAAGAAAAAAAGCTGTAAAATAAATAAATAAATAAAAATAAAAAGAAGTCTGAAAGCAGACTATCCAGGGTTTGCAGAGGAGCTCCACAATGCCATCAAGGAACCCAACTCCTTTATCTATCTTCCTTAATGTATGACTTTTATCCTCATAGCCACAAAATGCTTACCTCTTTCAGACATCACATCTGTGCTCCAGGCAGGAAGAAGGGAAAAAATGAAGAGTGAAAGACAGAAGGCCTCCTTGCTAGGCTTGGCCTTTTTATTTAGGAAAGGACATGCTGTCAAAACTTCTTACATTTCATTGGTCACAACTTGGTCACATGGAGCTGTCTAGCTGCAAAGGAGTTAGACTAATAACTGGGCTATTAATCAGCATGTAGAAAATCAGGGATACACTAGTAATACAGAAGGGGGAAACAAATGTTGGGTGGGCGACTAGCAGTATTTGACACACAGTTCTATAGTAGCTCAATGAGATCCACATTGGACTGAAGATTTAGCAGCTGAACTTGGCAGTCAACTGCCATGACAGTTGAGAAGGCTAAAACTGCTGTCATTGTAGTAATGGAGAAAAGCTGGCCTATTGTTTGTCTAGGTCACACGATACGAAAGCAGTAAAACTGAACAACACCTGTAGGTGTCCCAGGTCCACACACCTTACTGCCTGGTCATGAAGAAAAAGGGAGCCTCATGAGAAAATTTACTACCACCACATGATGACTTACTACAGAGTAGCCTTGATCAAGTTCTTTGCTAAGAGATTTAAGTAATCAATGGGCATGAATTATTATTAAAGAGCCAACTCTATTTATTTTTAGATATCTGCATAAGTATACACATTAGTTGGCATCATATTTATCCTTCTACTAACTGTATGATTTATTTGAACATAGAGTTTATGGAGGTCATTGGTAATTACCAGTTAAGAATGATGGGATGGGCTCCTGTTGTAATTCTGGAGAGGAGCCTTTCAAAATTCAGTAATGACTGTTTAAAGGTACAGGGTCATACTTAAGCTAATAAGGACTTTTTCATATAAAACTGCCAAAGGAAAAAAGAAACCAGGTTCTGGTTCAAGATGGTGGCATAAGAGGATGCCGCACTCACCTCCTCCGACAAACACTCCAAGTCTACACACAGAACAACGTCCTCTGAAAAAACAAACAGCAACAACAAAAACTGGCTGAGTGACTCTTACCCATTGGGTAGGAAAGGCTGGGACACAATTTTACTGTAAGCCCCACCCTCAGTGTGGTGACCCAGAGTCAGGAGGGAACTAAACACAGAGTTGAGAGAGGCCTCTTTTCTTGTCTTGGCGTGTTAGCCTGAGGGACAGACATCTGATTTGACACACATTTGGGGGCCTGCTGGGATGCTCTCTGGGGACAGAGACTGATGGGAACCATTTTTTCTGCTCTCCCTCTGCCTTGGGGGCACCATCTTTTTCTTTTTTTAAAACTCTAGGCTTTCTTCCTCCCCCTTGCTTGCTTGCTTGCTTTCTCTTTCTTTTCTTTCCTCTCTTCCTTCCTTCCTTCCTTCCTTTCTTTCTTTCTTTCCTCTCTTTTCTCTCTTTCTCTCTTTCTTTCCCAGCGGGCACCATCTCTGTGCTCTCCCTCTGCCTCGCTCCAGAGCACCAGTATCTCTCGGAAGGGATCTTTTACACATGTCTGGTGTCCCGGTTTTTACTTCTGGTGCCCAGTCTGTCACCCAGAGGATAACCCTGGATCACTTGGCTCTGGTAACCAAGAGGGCTTACACTTGTTGTCCCATAGGACTGTATATATTTGTATTCTTTAAAAGCTGCTACTTGAGCATTTGGCTTCAATCAGCCTAGATCTAGGTGCTGACTGAGATTCCCCACTTTGGGACACTGACAGATCTTGGCACACCCTCAACTACCGAGAGCTACCAAAAGTAAAATAAGCTGCTTGGACAATCACAAAACTTTGACAGGCAACCAAGAGCTAGGGTAGGGTTGAATGATGAGGTTCATCTTCTACATGAGGCCACTCCTTCAACACAGGGAGAGGTGGCTGTTTTATCTAATGCATAGAAACCACACAGAGAGTCAAGCAAAATGAAGAAACAGGAATATGTTCCAAGTGAACGAACAAGATAGGGACTTCCCTGGCGGTCCAATGGTTAGGACTCCACGCTCTCACTGCTGAGGGCCCAGGTTCAATCCCTGGTCGGGGAACTAAGATCCCACAAGCCACGTGGCATGGCAAAAAAAAAAAAAAAAAAAAAATCCAAAACAAACAAACAAACAAAAACCTTAATGAAAACTGCCAAAAGGATACTAGTAAAACTTACTAAGCACCCGTATCATTTTCACATAGAAACACAGGATGGTGTGATTTAAGGTAGGGTTGGGAAGGTTCCCTTTCCCCCATCCAAAATGACATCCCCAATGGGCACAGTGCCTACAATTCCACCATGAGTAATTTGTTATTTTGGCTTTTTATTTTACATCTTTGGGATTTTTTTTTACAAAAGTAAGTGGCTCTAGAGTTATTGTGATAATAAACGACTTTACATTGCTTTTGACTTGACATTTAGTCTAAAGGAAAACAAAATTCTAGCAACTTTTCATAAGAGGAAAGTGGAGGAAAGAAAGCTGAGTGAGCCAGAAAGTTGTGGGCAACAAAGGTAAAGATGACATATTTAGGTTTTACTTTGTCAGTTTAACCACTTTTTTCAATCTCTTCTGATGTGCTTTTTTTTTCTCCTTTCTAGTATAATCTCTAGCTTCTCTGTTATCAACATCTGCAGGCAATCAGAACATATATGAAAGATTCAATGTGCACAAAAGCAGTAGTTCCCAACCTTGACTCTTGTTAAACATTAGAATCAATGGGGGATAGTTTTAAAAGACTCTGACAGGGGCTTCCCTGGTGGCGCAGTGGTTGGGAGTCCGCCTGCCGGTGCAGGGGACATGGGTTCATGCCCCGGTCCGGGAGGATCCCACATGCTGCGGAGTGGCTGGGCCCATGAGCCATGGCCACTGAGCCTGTGCGTCCGGAGACTGTGCTCTGCAACGGGAGAGGCCACAGCGGTGAGAGGCCTGCGTACCGCAAAATAAATAAATAAAATTTAAAATAAATAAATAAATAAAAGACTCTGACAATGACCTTCTTCTTCCCCCCTTATTATGAGCTCTTTGAGAACAAGAATCAGTATCATGTATTTTCCAGCATCAGGCACAGGGCTTGACATCTATTCAGCACACGGCTGTGGAGTGAACTGAGTTGTGGCAAATGCAGTTCCTTAAAGGAGAGTGGGTCAGTCAGGAGGGTGCAGGTTATGCTGCAGTAACAAAGAGCTCAGAAAATCACAGTGACATAAAACAACAAAGGTTTCTGTTTCTCACTCACATTACCTGTCCTCTGTGAATTCTGCTGTGTCATCCTCACTCCTGTCTCCAAGTTGGTCACTATCTAGAACATTGCCAGTTGCTGTCATAAAGAAAAGACACATGGCAAATCTTGTACTTGCTTCAGATTGGGAGTGATACATTTACGGCTACTCACATTTCACTGGCTAAAGCAAAAAGCCTGGCCCTATCTATCTTCAAAGGAGCAAGAAAGTGCAGTTGCACTACATGATTGGGAGAAGAATGGAAAGATTTGGTGACCAGCACTAATGCCTATCATGATGGACAATAGGAGCAAAAAAATGGAACTAACATATATTATGTACTTACCATGAACTAGAAGTTTTCACCTATCTCTTTTCAATCTCATGAGTTTTAGCACTATTACTATTCCCATTTTACAGATGAATTAACTGAGGCTCAGTGAGGCTAAGTAGCTTGCCCAATACTAAGCAGCTCTCATTTGTACCCGATATTGGCTCCAAAGCCCATTCTTTCTGCTAATCCTCACTGTATGTGACTGAGGTTTTTGGTCCCTGCCTAAGTAAGAGTAAGTTGCATTTTTCCTGATGGGATTACATCCTTAGGTGATTCCGGTGGATGTTTTTTACCACCAGCTGGTCTGTAATCTAGCATAACTATCTACTTCCTAAAAGGATCCGTTTTGCTTATTTAAAAATCACAGGTGTAAATATCAAAATAGAATCCCAGTGTGCTCTAAAAAATGTTCTCCTCAGGTTCCCAACCCTGAGCTGACTTTGTTTTCCTTTGCATTTGGCTCATTTTTTGGCCAGGGGCTCTCGTCTTCCAGGTCAATGAGAACCATAAAAGCAGAAACAAATATCTGTGGGGTTAAGGAACGCAGTACAGGCTTCTTTGCTTTTGACAGTGGTTTCTGCAATGGCACTTAAAGCAACACACCCAAATCATTGCTCTTTCTTTTTCTTTTCTTTTTTTTTTTTTAATCTATTTAGGAGATGAGAAATGATGAATGCCTGTTATTTTTACATTAGAGACAGGAATTTTTTCCCCGGCTTAATCAGGAAGCACAAAAACTGAGTTTCTCTTTGCGGCACCAGCTCAGCTCCAGGCTCCTGGGCACCGAGGCAGGCGCAGTGCTGAGGCAGGGCTCAGAGGAGTGCAGAAGCACAGGCCATCGATTTCATCAAGAAACCTACAGTCTAGAACTCTGGCTGTCTTCCTGATTCCAGCAGGGACTTCCCGAGTGACCTCCAGGGTGTCCCTCAGTCTCTCAGAGCCACGTCAGCAAGGAAATAAGGATAAATAATACTGGTAAAAAGGAGATACTCTGGGGAAGAGGCAATTCCTGAAGAGGAATTCAGGACAGCCCATTCAGAGGGCAAGCAAGGAGCACGTCTTTCTAAAAGCTCAAAACACTGTGCTCCTGCTGCTTTCCTCCTTAAACTACATTCTCTCTTTACTATCTCTGATTCAGAATTTCAATATAAAGTTAAAATATTGGGATAAAAGAGAACTGTGCCTTGAGCCGGTAGGAATATGCTACTGTATCCTTGGTTTTGAATACTGAAATAAAATACTTGCTTTATTCACTTCATACAAGTAAAATGAATGAGACACTAGTCATTTTCCCAGCTCAGGGGTCTCACACTATTCCGCTCAGCAACACCTGACCCCCCTCCAAATAACATATGCACATGTTGCGGGGAGGAGGGGCCCCCCCGGCCCAACACTGGGATTCAGTCAGTAAGCCTGCTTGATGCTTAACGCTCCCCATCTCCCCAGATCGGCCGCTATTGGTGATAATAGTGATCATTTCTCTTTCACCTGCCGCTCCTTTTGGCTTACTGCTCAATTTGTTCAAAATCAAGATGGAAGACGGGTGATATACAATGAGCACCTCAAATACTCCAGATATTTCTACAAGGCTTATAAGTCCTGCTTCCTGGGCCCTGGAAATAACCATTTTCAAACGTTTCAGGTGTCTTACATCTTTTCCTCTGGTGCTTATCACAATTTTGTGAAGAAGTAGGCTCGGTTTACTATTCTTGATTTTTCTGATTTGAATGCTAGCTGTTAAATTCCTATTAGGGAAGAAAAAGAGTTCTTCCTCCTACAATATTCGCCAACCCACCGCCCCCCACCCCCGACTCCCTGAAGCCCTCATCGCCACATAACCCTCTCCCCACCCTTTCAATAAGGTTGTGTTGCCATTTTGAATAAATGAATATTCACGTCAATGAACACATCTTGAAATTATGCAAACATAATCATCAGTTAGTTGAGCTGCAGAGTATACTAATTCGCCTCAAACTCTGTTAGAACTGTACATTTTCCCTTCAGCATTTTCAGACGGAGGGAATATCAGTTGATCTACCAGTTTCATGTTTTCCCCCTCAGGGAACGTCAGTCCTGGAGCCCCGTGCCCTCCTGCTGCCACGTGGACCAACAGCTGTCAGGGCCTGCTTCATGGTTGGCATCCTGAGAATTCTCTTTGTGCTGAGAGCCCTGTTTCCTAAATCCTCTTTTCTTGTCTACTTTCCTGCTTACTGGAGCACAACCTCCAGTATCTTCCTCAGAAGGGGACATGGGAGAAATTTTGAATGCTTGTGTGTCTGTAATGCCCTTATCCTCCTCCCATACTCTGTTCAAAGTCTGGCTTTGTGTAAATTCTTAGGTTACAAATGATCATCCTTTGGAATTTTTAAGGCATTTATTTATTTCCTGTCTTGATGTTTCATTGTTGCTGTAGAGAAGCCTGATGCCATTCAGATTCCCAGTCCTTTCTGATGGGATCTAGTTTTTCTTTTGAGAAGATTTTAGAACCATCCCTTAGTTTTATCATTAAAACTTCACGATAATGTTCCCTGGAGTGGATCTTTACTCATTCATTTTTTTTCTGCTCTAGAAACTCATATACATCTGAGAAAATTACTTTTGTATATAGGTAAAAAATAATTTTCGGGCTTCCCTGGTGGTGCAGTGGTTGACTCCGCCTGCTGATGCAGGGGACACGGGTTCGTGACCCGGTCCGGGAAGATCCCACATGCCGCGGGGCGGCTGGGCCCGTGAGCCATGGCCGTTGAGCCTGTGCGTCCGGAGCCTGTGCTCCGCAACGGGAGAGGCCACAACAGTGAGAGGCCCACGTACCACAAAAAAATAATAATAATAAAAATATAAAATAATAATTTTCTTCTCTCCATTATCTTTACCTTTTTAGGTATCTCTGTTACTTTGATTTTGAACTTCCTTACCTGATCCTCTAATTAAGGTATTTTTCCCTCCATTTTCCATCTCTTGAGAGATTTTCAACATTATCATTTAACCCTTCTAGTGTTAAAATTTTTCAGCTTATTCTATTTTTTAAAATATTTATTTATTTAGGCTGCTCTGGGTCTTAGTTGCAGCATGTGGGATATTTAGTTGTGGCATGCAGAGTTTTAGTTGCAGCATGCATGGGGGATCTAGTTCACCGACCAGGCATTGAACCCGGGCCCCCTGCCTTGGGACATGGAGTCTTATCCACTGGACCACCAGGGAAGTCCCCCAGCTTATTCTATTTTTAATTTTTAAAAGCTCTATCTTGTTCTTTGCACATTTCTTTTATGTATTGTTTCCTGTTTTTATTTCTTAGGTCTGTTAGCATCTCTTCTCTCTCTGAGACACTGTTAGCTTCATGAAGCCATGGGCTTTTTCTGCTTTGTTCACTACTTTATGGTTCAACTCCTAGAAAAAATGAGTGCCTAGTATAATAAGCATTTGATAAATATCTTTGAATGAATGAGAATATTTATTATGCTTATTGCAAATTTCCTTCTTCTCCCTGAAGTTTCAGTTTCCTGCAAGTTCCTTTTTTGCTGTTTGTTCTGGCTTAGTTATCATGTCACAGGCCTTTCTAAAATGTCTGGTCCACTTTGGTAACTGTAAATAGCTGGGTGAGACACTAAAATGCTAATTCAAAGCTCCTGCTAAAATGGGACCCTCAGGAAGAGGGTTTTACTCTATGGTAATCAAGAAGGGACTCAGCCATTCCATTGCAGGAAGCACAAGCATCAGGATCTCTATACAATTTATAGACTTTAAGGTAGCTCACACTTGACCACAGCTTTGCCAGATGTCCCAGCCAACTCTGACTGAGTTTCTTCAAAGGGTCAACCTCAGTCTTCTGCTAGGTGGGAGAAGTTGTCTCCTGGCTACACAGGATGGGGAAAGTCTTTAAAGGTCTCATTGCTTCTTTAAGACTTTCAACCAAGCTTCCTATTTTCAGCCCCATCCTGTATCCCTGCTCAGTTGGTTTTCTGTTGCTGCTGTAATGTATTAGCATAAACTTAGTGTCTTAAAACAACATACTTTTATTACTTTACAGTTCTATAGGTCAGAAGTCCAGTATAGTCTCACTGGGTTAAAATCAAGGTGTCAGCAAAGCCCCTTTCTTGGAGGCTCTAGGGGAGAATGTTTCTTGCTCATTCAGGTGTTGGGGGGATTTAATTCCATGCCGTTGTAGGACTGAAGTCTCTGTTTCTTTGATGGGTGTCAGCTGGGGTCAGTGTTCAATCTCTCTTTGTGGTTCCTAATGAAGGCTAGTAGATCACAGATGTTTTGTGTTTAATGATTTGGCTTTATTCAGTCCACTTTGATCAGCACTGCAAATCTGCTTAATACTCCCCTCTCTCTTTTTCTTCACACTCCAGTTTATTTATGTGGTGCATTAGTTTCCTTGGGCCTCCAAAAAACTTACCACAAACTTTGTGGCTTAAAGCAACACAAAATGTATTCTCTCACAGTTCTGGAGGTTAGAAGTCTGAAATAAGGTATTGGCAGGGCCACGATCCCTCTGAAGGCTCCAGGGTAGGATCCTTTCTCACCTCTTCTTAGCTTCTCTGGTGGGTCCTGGCAACCCTTGGCATTCCTTGGTTTGTAGCAGCATCACTTCATTCTCTGCCTCTTTTTTCACATGGCCTTCTTCTCTGTGTGTCTCTCTGTATCGTCTCCACTTCTTGTAAAAACACCAGTCATTGGATTTAGAACCCACTCTAAATCCAGGATGATTTCATCTAGAGTTCTTTAGCTAATATCATTTGCAAAGACCAAATTTCCAAAGAAGATCACATTCTGAGGTGTCAGGTGGACATGAATTTGGGGGGGGGGCATTATTCAACCTACTACATGTGAAGTTAGAGTCCAGGTCTGAGAAAATAATAAGGTTGGCCCACATTCTGACCACTCCAGCCTTGCAAATTCTACACGAAATTGTGGCACCAAGGTGTATTTTCTCCTCCTCAACCTGTATCTTTAATTTTTGTTGTTCCAAGCAAGAGATTAGATTTCTCATGCCTTGTCATTTGTTTTGAGGGAATATCATTGAGCTCAGAAACATTATCTATTACTTTTTTGGAATTCTCCCTTAATTTGCCCAATATCACTATGTTTTATAGAAATTCTTTATTATTGGTAGTTTGGGATAGAGCCGTATATTGTGTTCATGGTAGATGGAATTCCCTTCACTGTATGATTTTATTTTATTGTTAATTTGGAGGCATTTTAGTGGGACAAGTGAAGAAAACATACATTTACAGTACTACCTTTATAAAAAGACTACTTTTTTCCCCCAAAGGCCTACATTATATCTTATGGGTGGATAATTTATTGAACAATTTCCCTATTACCCTACTGTTATTTTTTAATTACAAATAACACTGCAGTGGACATCATTATACTTGTAACTCAGTGTGCACACTCTCATTTACCTTGAAGTATGTTTCTTGCTACTGGGAACTCTGGGAATTCATGTGTGTCTTTCTCTCGTGAGTGGATTGGGGAGGATGAGTCTTCTCTGCTGATGCTCTTCCATGGAGGTCTCCACTTCTCCCAATAACCAGTGGATAGTCTTCCTTGTAATTAATTCACTGGGAGAGCCAATGGGCTACCAGTCCTGTCTTGGCCAAAGTCCTTAGCAAAAGTATTAGATTTCTAAATCCACGCACCTATGGTCAATTAATCTATGACAAAGGAAGCAAGAATATACAGCAGAGAAAAAACAGTCTCTTCAATAAGTGGTGCTGGGAAAACTGGACAGCTACATGTAAAAGAATTAAATTAAAACATTCTCTAGCACCATATACAAAAATACACTCAAAATGGATTAAAGACCTAAACGTAAGACTGGACACTATAAAACTCCTAGAGGAAAACATAGGCAGAACACTCTTTGACATAAATCACAGTGATATCTTTTTGGATCTGTCTCCTAGAGTAATGGAAATAAAAACAAAAATAAACATATGGGACCTAATTAAACTTAAAAACGTTTGCAGGGGGCTTCCCTAGTGGCACAGTGGTTAAGAATCCGCCTGCCAATGCAGGGGACACGGGTTCGAATCCTGGTCCGGGAAGATCCCACATGCCGCGGAGCAGCTAAGCCCATGCACCACAACTTCTAAGACTGCGCTCTAGAGCCCGCAAGCCACAACTACTGAGCCCATGTGCCAAAACTACTGAAGCCCTCGCACCTAGAGCCCATGCTCCGCAACAAGAGAAGCGACTGCAATGAGAAGTCCGCACACTGCAACGAAGAGTAGCCCCCGCTCGCTGCAACTAGAGAAAGCCCACACTCAGTAACGAAGACACAACGCAGCTAAAAATAAATTAATTAATTAAAAAAAAGATGTGGTGTGTATATGTATACACACACACACACACACACACACACACACACACACACACACAATGGAATACTACTCAGCCATATAAGAGAATGAAATGATGCCATTTGCAGCAACGTGAATGGACCTAGAGATTATCATCCTAAGTGAAGTAAGTCAGACAGAGAAAGACAAATATCATATGATATCGCTTACATGAAGAATCTAAAAAAAAAAAAGATACAAATGAACTTATTCACAGACATAGAAAACAAACTTATGGTTACCAAAGGGAAAGTGGGGAGGGAGGGATAAATTAGAATGTTTGAATTAACATATACACACTACTATATATAAAATAGGTAACCAACAAAGATCTGCCATATAGCACAGGGAACTAAACTCAATATTTTGTAATAACCTATTAGGGAAAAGAATCTGAAAAAGAATACATTTATTATATATATAAAGGAATATATCTATTCAGTTTTGTATCTATATATACAAAACTGAATTACTGTGTTGTACACCTGAAACTAACACAATACTGTAAATCAACTATACTTCAGTTAAAAAATGTATTAGAAAAGAGTCACTGTTTTTCCTCAAATACTTCCAGTCCTACTAGTTTTCCATGCCAGGCACACATCAGACTCTAATGGAGATAGTCCTTTATTAAGAGTATCTCTTGTCGCTTACAAGGAGAGGTTTATGCAGAATTTGAGGGGACTGATAGTTGACGGCCTGACTGGTTGTTGAAGTATTGAAGTACTCTATACCACTTGGTAAATTTTATTATATTGATAGTAACAGTGATAAGCAGTAAAGTTAATTTATAATATAACTCTAATATAAATTCATTAGTTCTACTATAACAACCCTTGACAAATGGCCACCTGTCATAACAACATCTGAGAAATAGTTGTAGCTCTACCACCAGTTGGCCAATGTCCAGTAAGCAGTGCTGTGTTCTTTACAAAACTCTCTGTGTTTTGGGAGAATCACCAGTTTATGTTCATCATGGAATTATAGTTGCTATTTCATCTAAATATTGTGCTTTTTTATTTGTCTTTTATAGTTACTGTGTTGTAATTCTTGAGTAAGTGCATATTTTAATGTTTTGAGATTTAAGAATTTATAACAAAAGGTTGAATACAAACACCAAGAATGAAGGAACAAAAAAGTTTGGATATGTTTCTCAACATTTCTGTTATATATAGTAACAGGAACAATTTGGATCTGTTGGAGTATAAAAAAGAAATGATATCAAAATTATATTATTAAAAGGTAAAAATGTTGAATACTTAAATCTTTATTAAATTAGGAAATATGTTCTGTTAAATCTCATGATTTAAACAAAGGAACTGGGCTTCCCTGGTGGCGTAGTGGTTGAGAGTCCGCCTACCGATGCAGGGGACACGGATTCGTGCCCTGGTCGGGGAAGATCCCACATGCCGCGGAGCGGCTGGGCCCGTGAGCCATGGCCGCTGAGCCTGCGCGTCCGGAGCCTGTGCTCCGCAACGGGAGAGGCCACAACAGTGAGAGGCCCACGTACCGCAAAAAAAAACAACAAAAAAACAAAGGAACTTTATAATCATCATTAAGAAAAATTTTTTAAATTAAAAAATGGGTGAAATAAAAAAACTCAAAAGTTTGAAAAATCCAATTCTTAAAAAAGTAAAAGTCCTTAAAAATAATGGACAGTTTTAGGCATGAATATTTAATAGAACTTCAAAAAAAGAATACTATCAATATAGATACATAATTATAATCTATATTTATAGTCCTGGCTTGTTAAAAACATATCTCCTGAAATGAAAACACTTCTTGTTGGAAAACATAAATCAAGAAAATAAAATTTCACATTGTTGATGAAGTTTTGATTGTTCTATGTAAACATACTGGAATAATTTCCTTTAAATGAAAAATTCAATACTTTGAAGAGAGTTGGAAGTTTTTTTAATATTGGGGAGCTGATGTGAATAAAATCTGAAATGCTATAAAAGTTTTTGTGATTGATGTCAGAGAAAAAATATTTCTGTGAAATATACTGACATAAAAACCTTACTGAATTTATACAGATGTACCAGTGTAATGTTAGATTTTTAACCATAATTTTAAAAAGTTCTGGATTTTTTAATTTGGCACTAAGCCCCCCTATTCAATCATTTCTGGGTAATGCAATTAAAGCTATAGAATAAATGTTTTCTTGATAATTATATATTTACTACTATTCATCAAATAAACATCAGAGAGATTCACCCAGTGTTCTGGAAGAGATGGAAAATGAAATTAGGGAAATATTTGCATCTCAGTTGGCAGTTTATAGTGCTAGAGCTGAAAAGCAGTTTGGAAATCATGCCATTGTTACAAACTGTGAAATGAGGTAGTTGAATATTTGAGAAATGAAAAAAAATAAGTTTTGAAATGCATTACAGAATTGCGGTTTTTAAAAACATCTTTACTGAGATATAATGCACATACCATTAAATTCATCTTTTTAAAATGTACAATTCAATTGTTTTTAGTGAAGGAAAAGTGATATTTAGTGAAGAAGAAATGATATTGACAGTAGACTGTGGTCTGAAACATCTGATGTTGTGGACAAATAGGGAAGAGCGAATCCTGCAACTTTGTTCTTTTTCAATATTGTTTTGGCTATTCTGGGCCCCTTGCATTTCCATATGAATTGTAAGACCAGCTCCAGCTCCTCAATTTCTGCAAGGAAGCCTCCTGGGATTTTGGTAGGGATTGTGTTTAATCTGTAGATCTATTTGGAGAGTGTTGCTATCTTAACAATATTATATCTTTTGATCCATGAACATGTGAATTCTTTCCATTTACTTAGGTCTTTCATTTCTTTCAACATTGTTTTGTACTTTTTCAAGTATATGTTTCATACATATTTTGTTAAATTTAATCCCAAGTGTTTTATTGTTTTTAAAGCTATTAGAAATGGAATTGTTTCTTAATTACATTTTGGGATTGTCAATTACTAGTATACAGAAATACAATTAATTTCTGTATATTATCTTATATCCTGCAACCTTGCTGAACTCATTTATTAGTTTTAACAGTTTTAGTGGATTCCTTAGGATATCCTATATACAAGAGCATGTCATTTGCAGAGTTTTACTTCCTCCTTTCCAATCAGGATGCCTTTTATTTCATTTTCTTTCCTAATTGCCCTTGTTATAATCTCCAGTAGTATGTTGAATAGAAGTGGCAAGAGCTGTGTTGTTCCTAATCTCAGGGGGAAAATGTTCAATCTTTCACCATTAAGTATAATGCTAGCTGTGGGGTTTTCTTAGATGGCTTTATCAGATTGAGAAGGTTCCCTTCTACTTCTAGTTTATTGAGTTTTTTAAAATCATGAAGTGTAGCTGGATTTCATCAAATGCTTTTTCTGCATCTATTAAGATGTTCGTGTAGTTTTTGTCCTTTATTCTATTAATATGGTGTATTATATTAATGATTTTCAGATATTTGGAGGTTTGGTTTTAATGAATGATATCTAACAGATACTTTCTTTAACTTTAGAAGAAAGAAATGTTTCAATTACTAAAGCCGACATATTTGACAAACTACCACAGTGACTGAACACATACTAACATATTATTCTTGACACCTGTCAGCACAATATGATAAAGGTGTATAATGCTGTCAATAACGGAATAGCCTTGTATGAAAGCCCACCTACATTTCATGGAAAATATCGACAAGTTTTGACTTTGTCATTTATCATATTGAATTACCCTCTTCAGTTAACATTTAATAAGGATGCTTATGTTTTACATTCAGGTTGTTAGTAAAGTAATTGAATCAGACAATGCCATGGACTGACATTCCCTGTGATATTCTTCTAGAGACTACTGTTTAAGTTTACATGAATCCATTAATCAATACTTGAATGTTTGGCCATTCTTCTAATAAGTAATCCACCCAACAATGCTGTCATGCAGAGAATATTACTTCATCTTATTCAAAAATACATCTTAAGAGACTTACTCAAACTAAAGATATATATGGTTAATTCCATTGTACTGTGCTCTTTGAGGTACTTTGTTATTGTGCTCCCAGTAAAAAAGATTATTAAATAGAAACTTCACTTACATAGAGTTGGGAGACCAGAAGAGGCGCTCTCACGCCCTGCAACAATAGCAGAGTCCAATAGGAAGAAGACAGACCCCTCTCCTTTCCTGGCAAGGACTCAGCCAATGAAAAGCCATGGACCCTTTGTTTACTACAGCCCTCCTGACCAGCCCTCCTGACTCCTTCTCCTCTCTATTAAAGCATTCTCCTTCCCTTGCCCTGCAGGGGCTTGCATGTGGCTCGCCACTGTTACAGACCCCGGATTACAATTCTCTGCTGATTCCAAATAAACCAGTTTTTGCTAGAGAAATATCTGGCAGTTTCTTTGTTTCATTTCAACAGCCACAAACCCTTGAACAGTGCTGACACATAGAAGGTTCTTAATAAACGTTTGCTACATGAGTGAATGAATTAAATTCCTTGCTGTACTAACCTAGAAAGCAATCAAAAAAGAAAAGCAAATTAGGTTACCATGATTAGTTCTTGGGGAACCCATGTGTTCAAATGCATCTAAATTATGAGCTTGACAATTTATTTTCATTGTTAGGTCCAGGTCTTATATGGTCTTTAGCTCACACATTCTCATGGGCCTAAGAAAAAAAAAAAAAAAGCCAACTTAGTTATAGGGCCTTAGAAGGGGTCTGAACAAGTGTGGGTCCCTGTGGCTTAAGCTTTCTTAGCTTCTCAGTAAATTGCCTTATCTAAAATGTCACTATGGATTGATGCTTGTATAATGAATGAATGGATGAATGAAATTCTTTCTTTTTCCTCCTAAAAATTAAATCAAAACTTTTTCATTGCCTCATTTCAGTTTGGCTTTGGATGTTAAACCAGATGAAATTAGAAAAGGCATGCTATTTATCAAATATTAGGATAATTCAGATGAAAGAGTATTACTGATTTTATTTTTAAGATTTAATTATCTGGGAAAATCATAGCAAAAAAACCCCAAAAACTGAAATTTAAAGTTTCAAGGAATATAGTTGAAACCAAGCAGGACCCTCTGGGTCCCCACCACCACCCTGGGTACAAATCCTTTCCGTGTCCCCCATTTCTTGTTTGTAAGAAAGAGGCTTTGGCCTCCTAGAACCTCCCTGAGTACCAAAGGGCAGATTCAAACAGTTGCTAATCAGAAAAGTGAGGGAATGCAGAAACAAAGGAGGAGCAATCAAGAAATAATGGTGTAGTGATGGGACAGGGTCCTGGTTCCTCCTCAAAGAATATACATAATAATATATCTTTGAGGGAATTCCCTGGCAGTCCAGTGGTTCGGACTCTGCGCTGTCACTATAGAGGACCCGGGTTCAATCTCTGGTCAGGGAACTAAGATCCCACAAACTGAGCGGTGCAGCCAAAAAAGTATATATAGACAGATAAATATCAGATATCTATCCATCTATCTATCTATCTATCTATCTATCTATCTATCTATCTAATCTTTGAGTTCTTCTGCAGGAACTAAGGCCCCTACCCAGCTGGAGGATGGTAACTTCACGCTAAGCACAAGAGTCCTGGAACATGGCCCTGTTACTTCACCACCAATCAATCAGAAGAAAGTCCGCACATGGTAGAAGATAAATAAGACTCTGACCCTCTCCCCAAATGATTAAATGCCAATAACTTTCCCTTTCTCCCTTTAAATACTGTCATGGTCGAGCAGAATCTTTGGAGTTGGTTCATGGATATGAGTCTGTCTTCTCTCCATGTTGCTGGCCTCCTGAAAAATGCAACCTTTCCTTTCCAACCAACACTTGTCTCTCAATTATTGGCTTTACAGCAGCGAGCGCCCGAAAATGAGTTCAGTAACATAGTGGAATCAGCATGGTGTGAAGACTGGGCATACTGTGTAAAGAACACATGGATCAGGAACAGGGGGCTTGACTTGCCATTAACCAGGTGAGGGACCTTGACTAGGTCCCTCATTTCTTTGTACTGAGGCAGGAGATAGATGGGCTCCAGGTTAGACATTTACAGTCAGCCTCCTGTTTACACTTCCAGATAGAAGTAACAAGAGGAACAGGGTAAATAGCCGGACTGCGTCTTCGGTGGACACTTTAAGATAACGGTAACGGCAGGGGCAGAGAGGAGCTGAGTCCTGCCCAGATACGAGATAAAGAGACAACATATTTCTCATTCTCGAGGTCAAGGAGACCTTCCTGACTACACATGCGCAGAAAGGCTCCTCAGGGGTCAAAAAGGGAGGGGGCGCCACCCCATATTAGGTGAAATCTGGGTGAAATCTGCTTTAAACAAAACTATTGCCCTGGGACTTTCCAAATGCTTTGCGTTCCCTTGTGTAAGGGCTACTTTACACCAGTCCCAATATTGTGACTCCAAATCTTCATTTGTTCAGTCAGAGTCGCAGGATACTTTTTTTTGTGTTGAAGAGCATGACGATCCACCCAAAAATCTTTAAAGTGTAAGCCATCCCTTCTGAATGGTTATGACTTTCAGTCAGTTCAGAGAACATTCATAGAGCTAATTCTAATTGCAGGGTACTATGGGGAAACTCAGGTAGATAAATTTGGGTTCTGCTCTCCATAGACTCCCTATAGATGAGGAGTGATACTGAGTGATCTTTCTGAGTTCTTTCCAGATCTTGTTTCAGGTTCATAAAAGAAATAGCCACAATTCCTTGTCCTTAAATATAGATTGTACCGGCAGGTGCCTGAAATAAAACCACTATAACAGTGTCAGCAATACCAGATTACGGAGATGTTCTTGAATTGGCTACAGTATTCTCGCTCATCTCTGTTAAGTTTAAAGGACATATATGCGTTCTGTTTTTTAAAAGCATGAGTAATGAAATTGGAACTCACTTCCTATTTCATGAAAGAAATGGATGACATTTACATAGAGTATTTGGCCACAGAACTCTGTTTCCAGAACAATGATTAACAACATTAAGAGAAAGAGTTTTCTGATACAATGTGGGAAATGAACATTTCAAGATTATTTAAGGCGGCTTTTCTATCCAGACCACGATGAAGACTTATCGAGGAGGGGCCCCTGACCTCCAAAGATTGCAGCATCTGAAGTTTACTTTTGGTCCTGTCATGACCAATGGTTACACATTTACAAATAAATGAGTTAATGAACACACCTTTCACCTTTTGTTTTGTTCCCCTGTTATTTACTTTCTAATTATGTGCACGTATTAGTTTAATTTTTTTAAATGTCCACAGTAGTTATCCGGGGAATAGAAGGATAGGCTAGTTTTTGGTTCCCTTCTTTACACCTATGTTTAAAAACAAATCTATCAACAATATATTAACAAAACAAAACACCAAACCCTATTGGATTTTCCTATCATGTAGGAACAGATTAAACGCTCTGAGATATAACAGAATGAAAAGACAGAAAAACTTTAAAATTTTAAGGATATTGAAAACTATGTACCTGACAGAAGATTATTTCCTTAGCACACCAATCAACAGCCTCCAGAATATTTCACAGTTTGGGAAACTCTGATCCAGCCCCTGGGGCATAGAAATCAGTCTGCTGGCTGGAACCTTAGGAAACAACAAAGAAAAGTTTAGCCCTGTGTGAGTAATGTGTCCTAATGAAGGACTGGACGGGAGGACAGGTTATTCTGGGTACTGGGTGAGGCTGGCTTGGACACTTTGACCCAGCGTTGTCCCACCTCCTTCAGAAGTCCTTGTGGCCAGACAAGCACAGTCTCAGGAGAGCTGGTATCAACTGCAGGGAGGTTGGATAACCAGAGCAGAGGGACCCCAGTGCATGAGAATGAGCACCTCATGCAGA
This sequence comes from Delphinus delphis, assembly GCF_949987515.2. Taxonomy (NCBI): domain Eukaryota; kingdom Metazoa; phylum Chordata; class Mammalia; order Artiodactyla; family Delphinidae; genus Delphinus; species Delphinus delphis. The sequence goes on from NC_082688.1 coordinate 68,590,677, forward strand.
TGAAATTCATATATGTGGGCATTTAATTTAATCTGTTAATAATGTGTTTGTTTATAGAACTAGATTTAAAAAAAACTGTGTAGATAGGAAAGAGCATAGGGAACTATGACTAATCCCAGAAAAAATAGGAACTGTATTGAACATGAAGAACATGAAGAACGTGAAGAACTGATCAGCTCTAATGGTCACAGGTGGAATTGGGTTCCAACAGTTCATCAGCATTGTGTGTACTCATGACCAAGTAGAAAGAGGGCGCACTCGTGTGTCCTAAGATGATAAAGTATCCAAATGTCTGAAAGAGGGATGCTAATTCAGTTAACGAGTCCAGTAAAGTAGCAGGTTACACAAAAAACCATGACAAAATTCATAGCTCTGTTGTATACAACCAGTAACTTTTTAGAAAACAAAATGAACAATAGGATCTTATCACAATAATAATTTCTTATTATTTATTATTTTTTCATTGACATATAGTTGGTTACAATATTATGTAAGTTACAGGTATGCAATATAGTGATTCACAAATGTTAAAGGTTATACTCCATTTATGGTTATTATAAAATATTGGCTATATTCTCTGTGCTGTACAATATATCCCTGTAGCTTATTTTATTCATAATAGTTTGTACCTCTTAATCCCCTACCCCTATCACTGCCACTCCCCTCTTCCGTCTCCCCACTGATAACCACTAGTTTGTTTTCTATATCTGACAATGATAATTTTTTAAACCATAAAATAACCAATATTAAGGATAACCTTATCAAGAAATGTGTGAGGTCCATAGGAAGAAATGGACAAAACTTGTAGAATACTTGGCTAGATAAATAGGTATATAAAATATTGTATCACAGTTCTCTTTTTTTTAATTCAAAAGTAAAATATGCTTATTGGGAGCATTTCTAAAACCCAAAATTTTGGAAAATAAAATCCTTCCCCTTATTCTCCTTCAGACACTTTTCACTCTCCAAAGGCGTCAGAGTTAGCAGTTTGCTGTGTATCTTTCCAAATATTTGCTGTATTGAGTTCATTTACATTACTGAACTTAAATTTGCAATGGGTTCATTTACATGTGCTGATGACTGTTATATGTGGTTTTAATATATTTCAGACTTCTTTCTGACTTACCTGTTTATCTTCTTCTCTCTTGACTTCTTTTGATCAATCAAATAATTTTTATCATTCCATTTTCCCCATTAACTTTTTTTTTTTTTTTTTTTTTTTTTGCGGCACGCGGGCCTCTCACTGTTGTGGCCTCTTCTGTTGCAGAGCACAGGCTCCGGACGCGCAGGCTCAGCGGCCATGGCTCACAGGCCCAGCTGCTCCGCGGCATGTGGGATCTTCCCGGACCGGGGCATGAACCTGCGTCCCCTGCATCGGCAGGCAGACTCTCAACCACTGCGCCACCAGGGAAGCCCCTCATTAACTTTTATTTTTACATTCTTTCACTATTTTTTCAGAGGTTATCAGAGATTTCAGCATGCAGTCTTGATTTGCAGTCTAATATGGATTATCTTTTATTTTCCTGATAATATTAAAACTTTAGATTAACTCAATTACACCCCTATTAACTGTTGCATTTTATTTCTATACATCTTTTAAAGCCTGTAAGACATTGTTATTATAGTTCATTTTTATTTATCCTTTCCATTGCTCTTCTTTACTTCCTGCGTTTCTGTGTTTTAAACTGGGATAATTTTCTTTCTGCCTTAATAACATCCATTTGTATTTCTCTTAGTGCAAATTTTCTGGTAAAAATGCTGTTTTGTTTGTTTAAAAACTTCTTTATTTTGCCTTCATTTTTGAAGGATAATTTTACTGAATAGAATTTTAGATTTATTTTATTTCATTGCTTTCAAGATGTCATCTCATTATCTTCTGACTTGCAGTTCTGTTGAGAAATTGCTGTCAGCATTATTGTGGTTTTTTTATTGTGTTTTTTTTTAAAGGTAATAAATATACTTTTTTTTTTCCTCAGCTGCTCTGATTTTTTAAAAATCAGTTTTGGAAATTCTTGGCCATGATCTCTTGACTTTTTTTTCTTTCTCATATTCTTTCTTCTCTCCTTCTGGGAGTCCAATTATATTTACATCAGGTTTTTTATTATGTGTGTCTTATACTCTTCTAAAATCTTGATCCTTTTTTCTCTTAGTGCTTCACTCTAGTGTTTCTAACAACCTCTCTTCCACCTCACAAATCCCCTCTATTTCTATCTCTAATCTGCTGTTAAACCCATCTATTAAATTTTGAATTTCGGGTATTGGGTTTTTAGCCCTAGAATTTCGATTTGATTCTTTTTATAGATTATAATTCTATGATGAAATTCTTCATCCTTTCATCTGTTTTCTCTAACATATTAATCATTGCTGTTTTAAAATCCTTGGTTTAAGCAATTATACTCTAATAAAGATTAAAAACAAAAATCTTCAGTAACTCCAATATAAGAATCACCTGTAGTTCTACATCTGTTGTCTAATTTTTTTCTCCATTTGAAGTCAGACTGCACTGCCTCTTGACATGTGTAATAATTTTGATTGACTGCCAAATACTATTTATTACTGTATGGCTTCCAGATGATTTTATTTCCCTCCAGGAAGTATTCACCATTTTCTTTCCTCGGCAAAAAGAATTGGGTCTGATTATCTCATTTTATTTATGTGCTGAGCTATGCAGTTTTAGTAAGTCTCTACCTACCTCTGTCCTCCTCTGCTCCTAAGCTATAGCCCTCCAGGGCTTCCAACTAAGAACCTGATGTGTTCTCTGGACCTGTCTGCCTGGAAGGTCCTGAACTCTAATCATTGCTTTTTAGCTGAAACTCTGTTCTGTTTTCCAGGGGCTTTCTACTTAGCCTCTTAGCCTCCTGCACTGTGTAGTCTCATAATTTGGTGAAGAGTTAAAGGAATAAGCCAGACACATGTCAGGCTTAGTTTTCTGTCTGCCCCCTACCCCCAACCTCTATCTTGGCCCATGATGTCTCCAAGTTTAACTCTCTGGCCCCATGAAAGCGTCAAAATCTCTACTGGTTTCTCTGTCAGCCCTCATAGCCCTCTATGGGTGCAAAGCCTGGATTCTCAACCTCTTGCTTTAGTTCAGAATGGACAAATACTCTCAGAGAAATAGCAGTTGCAAATGGTCAACTCACCTCTCTACTGTTTCCCCCTCTCCAAATCCTCGGTCCCTCTAATTCTGGTTGCTTTAGCAGCCCTTTCATGGCTGTAAACATATTTGTTGTTTGCATATTTTGTATTTTTATTTGGCTTTGCTAATTGTTCTCAGTGGAAGTGCTAGTTTGCTGTAAGCCATTCGTCATACCCAACAATATCTCATTGTCCAGACTTAGTCATATGGTTACATTCCACACTGTGAAAGATAATTTCAAACATTCTGAGGGACAATATGCATAACTAAAAATCAGGATTCCATTCCTAGGAAAGATGGGAAGAATGGGTGTTAGGGTTAGCAACTAGCACTCTGTTCCAAAGTGGGTAGTGGAAGCCAGTTATAGTTTCAGGGTGCGATGGGAGTGGTCTTCTCATACAGTGGGGATATGAGTTGCCAGAACACACCTGTGACTTAAGTGAGCTCATAAAACAACCATGACTTGATTAACCCCAGCTATCAAAACCATTCAGCTCTCTGTGTTCAGATCCATGCTCACCAAACAACCTTGAGGTAGTCATTTGACTTTCCCTAAAGACTTGGAGAGAATGTGCTAATCAGCAGGTATGCATGTGCCAATCAGTTCGGCAGTTATATTTCTCAAGGTAAATAATAAGAAATAGTGTCACGACCTGCATGATGAATCAGACTTCTTGAGCTCACTTTGCCCTGGATAAAATGACAAAATAAAGTGTCTTAACCTACCAGAATTTGATTGTTTCTATGACATTCTTACAAAAGTACTGTCAACACTTAGATATTAGGCATCTCTTTCTAAATTTATCAGCAATTCCTGTCTGTGGAATAAAAAAAATGAATCCTCTGTTAGAAAGATCTTGCAAATGATACATAAGTTTCCAATAAATAGATGAAACATCTTATAACAGTGATGAACACTGGAAAGATCATGTCTGAAACTAGTTTCTTATTATGCCAGATATGCCGATGGAAAATGTGGTCCTGAAATTTGGTGAAAAGAAAACTCATGGAGAATTCTAAAAGATTTGTCTCTCAGACTGACTGGTCTGCAATTTGGAGGTTATAAAAAATGTTTGTTTTTTTTAAAGTTGAGCAGAATACAGATTTTGGCTAATGCGAGAGAACTTCCCTATTAAGTTAATCACTGCAAACACTGGGCCCTAACACACAGAAGAGATCTAAATTCTGAGGGTAAAAGCTCTCTTGGCACCCATTTCAATTTTATGGGAATAATCAGATGATTAAGAGGGGAAAAAAAGTAACTAGAGAAGTCCTTGGGATTCTCCTACAAAGTCTGAAAAAGGGATTTAATTTTCCTAACTCTGATTTCTTCCTTTTCCAGTCTGTTATAGAAAATAAAATATGACCTCTGAGGATATATTGCTTATACTAATGAAATAATAACCTAAATGATGCTGAGTTTATTGGATGGACTCTGGGCCAATTTCCCTAAACCCTGTTCTTGCCTAATTACTAGCTCACTTAAAATTCAGCACTTTATTAATTTTTTTGAAGTATTGGAAGTATTTTCCTCCATCCATCCTCACTTTTAAATATTTCTACACACTAATCCATTAAGCTTGTAGAATCAGATGTATGCTGCAGAATCTATCTCTAGAAAAAGGCATCTATGCACAATCCCAGAGATTTTTGCCTGCACCTGCAAGAAATTCGTAGACTCCTTGGAGCCCATCCAAGGACAAATTTTATATCTTTTATACTAAAGGAGATATAATGCATTTAAATTCTTGCTAATATATATTTATCAGACTTTGAACATTTTGTAAACAATGAGGCTCTTTTGTATCCCTACTAGAGAACATTTTACTTTCAACATCAGTTCATAACGTCATATTGGATTATAAAACATAAAGAACTATATACAGGGGTAGCCAACATGCTGGGCAATGGAGTACAAGTAACACCAAAGACTTCCATATTGGAACAGGTGTTATTATCCATTTATCTTTTGCTCTATTGTTTACCTTAATCAGAATTTGTTGTTTTTTGATGGCCCTGATGACTTTCCCCAGGCATATCGTTTGTGGCAACCAGCTGCTGAAATTGACAGATACATTCTAATTGCTTTAAGTCCCTCACATACGTACTTTCCTACTAGGAGCACCCTCTACATGCTTTTCTCTCTGCCTTTCTTTCTCTCTTTGCATAGTTAAATCCTCCTTATTCTTATCTGGTTGATGAGCAGCTTCCCTCCACATGGTTATTCAGGGACCCAGGCTTTTTCCATCTTGTGGCTCCACTGTCTTCAGGAGCTCAGAGTCCTCTGCTTCCAGTAGCGGAGAGAGAGGACGGAGAAGGCACCCACTTGTAATCACCTTGACCTGAAAATGACACAGATCACTTGCAAACATATTCTATCATAAGAACTACTCATATGGCCCCACCTAAGGTGCAAGGGGGTTTGGGAAGTATAACTCCTAGCTAGGCAGCCACTTCCTAGGGACTCCTCAACACTGGAAGAGGGAGCATGAGTTTTTAGTCGCATTTGCCTATCTCTGCCACACCATAGTGTACCACTGGCATCTAGCATAATGGCAAACCGACAGTAGGTACTCAACAAATATCTGCAGAATGAATGCAATTGTTCGAGGTAGTTTATGATGAGCAGCAATATAGCAATTTCACACCTGGTGTACAGAGTTTGGAGGAGCAGCAGTTCCATTACGGTGTAGATGCCTAATTTACATAGCTTCAAAATAATAATCCAGGAGAGACTGCTTTCTCAGGTTTAGTATGTCAGAATGCACCACGCTGGGCACATCACTCTTACATCTTGGTTTCAGTCTGCGGGCTAGTATCATGGCACAATGCATCAACAGAAACAGAAGAAGCAACTCTGGTGAATTATGTCTGAGAAGCCCATTAGAATGGATTTTATCCTGGCCATTTCAAACGGCATCATGAGTTAATTGTCCAAAAGAGGAAAAAGAGAGTATAACCTAAGAGCAGATAAATAACCAATCAAAAGTAGTTGAATTTAGGCTAACTAATCCTTAGGTAAAAATCTTTGTGCAAACTGACCTGTTCCCATTGGGTGAGTATATATTCATATATATTAACTTTTATAATGGCCATTTGAAGGATTATATATTTGAAACTAGGCGTATATAGAACACACCAGGGAATTGTAATTATGTTGTTTGCATGTTTAAAATAACACCTTTGCTCATTCCACATTATAATTAAGAGTTGATTTTCAAATATAAGAACTTGATGATGTAACAAATGAAATTATATTTCCACCAAATTCTAAATTTGAGCCTTATAATATATCTCTAAGTATACAGCTTTAATACGAAGTTTACAAGATTAGCAAGGACTGTAAGATTTATTTACCTTTAATCTTTAGTGTAACATCTCGTCTGTAGTAGAGTCTCAGTACAGGCCTTCCTAGTTTCCCCATTTTTGTAACATTTCCCCGATTCATCCAGCTCCGTTTCTCACTGAGTCTCTGACTCCCACCTCCTACAAGGTGCTCCGTGTTCTTACCTGTCCTAATTATTCTGACTGATAGGAGAACCAGAGAATCAGAGGATCTGTAGCCCGGAAAGGACTTCAGCTTCAAGGGGACAAACCTGCTATGTGATCTGATAAACTAAATCAAAAATAAAGATCTAGGGACTTAACAAAAGTGATTTTGTAATAGAAAAACGTTCACTAAAAAATCACCAGGGAGATACGACAGGAGGTAATGGATTAATGAAAAAGGTAGCCCAGGATTCTGCATGTGTGTGTTTATGTGTCTGTGTCTGTGTGTGTGTGTGTGTGTGTGTGCATGTGTGTGTGTAGGGAGTTACATAGCTGAGAAAGATTTATATGATACAAAAGGAGGAGGGCTGGACCATTTAAATCATACTAGAATAGGCTACTTTTGCTTGCATTAAAGAGCTTAGGTGTAGCATTTGTATTTTCTGCAACCTCAAGGAGGTGGGCACATTAGACCCCCATCTTATGTTTGTGTAAAGAAGTCTCTACTGAATAACCAAAAACTTTTCTAAGATGCTACTTTTTTTTTTTTTTTTTTTTTTTTGCGGTACTCGGGCCTCTCAATGCTGTGGCCTCTCCCGTTGCGGAGCACAGGCTCCGGACGCGCAGGCTCAGCGGCCATGGCTCACGGAACCAGCCGCTCCGCGGCATGTGGGATCTTCCTGGACCGGGGTACAAACCCGTGTCCCCTTCATCGGCAGGCAGACTCTCAACCACTGCGCCACCAGGGAAGCCCTGTGGCTTATTTTGAAACAAATTTTTTTTGTTGGTACTGGTAGTTTCTGAATGGTTGCTACATAGAAGAGTTTACATCTACGTGTGAAAAAGACCAATTTAACTGTCCTTATTCTGTGTCCTTTAGAGTGGTGCCAATTTGTACTGTATTGTAAGGATTCATAAACAGATGAAATAGATTGGTACTAAATGAAACTTGTCCCCCAAATTAAATCTGCTCACATAGAATTTGTAATCTAGATTCTGCTTCTAGAATACACAAATAAATACACAGTTGCTTAATTTTGTTTCATTAATTAACATACTGGTGATGATATTCCACTTTGCTATTCGTCTTACAGCAAATAGATTTACTTTTCGCCTTGTTAAGGTGGGTTTGGAAGTACCCCCAAAGAATCTATTGAGAATGTGATATCACTTTTAAGGAAAACCTAGCCCAAGGACATGGGGGGACTTTACACAGTGTCCAAGGTCTTTGATGGTACACGGAATCATTTCAACAGCAGAGGTTCCCAATCTTTTTGAATATAGGCTACTTTTGAAACTCAGAAAAACATCACAAAGCTGGAAGTTATACTTTTAGTATCTATGGATTGAGAAATAACCTAATGATAATATCTATTCTTGAGCATAGCAATGCTTTAAGATATATTCTCATGTCATTAATCATCACAGCATCACCATGTTTTTGTAAAAGTATAAGAGCTATTTATAAGGGGCATGTTATCTATGCCATTGATGCTTGGCCTTCATATAAGCTTGTAGCCCCTTCAAGGGCTTGTTACCCAGAGACAGGAAAGTACTGGTTAATATAAAAAAATATATATAATTGATGATGGACATCTTTTTTTTAAAAAACATCTTTATTGGAGTATAATTGCTTTACAATGTTGTGTTAGTTGCTGCTGTATAACAAAGTGAATCAGCTATACGTATACATATATCCCCATATCTCCTCCCTCTTGCGTCTCCCTCCCACCCTCCCTATCCCACCCCTCTAGGTGGTCACAAAGCACGGAGCTATGTGACCTGTGCTATGCAGCTGCTTCCCACTAGCTAGCTATTTTACATTTGGTAGTGTATATTGGACATCTTTTTAAGTTATGAAAATTCATTCTTGACAAAGGTCTGAGAGCTTTAAGTAAAACTTACTTCTTTCCAGGCCCAGGCTTGATGCTGTTCTTATTTCCCCCCATAAAATGCCTGATCTTTTTTCTTTTTTTTTTTTCCCAGCTGTACCACACTGCAAGGCTTGTGGGATCCCGACCAGGGATTGAACCTGGGCCACCACAGTGAAAGCGCCAAATCCTAACCGCTAGACCACCAGGGAATGCACTGTCTGATCTTTTCTTGATGCCAGATGTGACCTCTGATAATCCTGAGTGGATCTAAAGCCTTATCATGGCTGAAATGATACTCTTGTCCATGAAATTGTGATTAAAGTTTGATGTTTTATAGCACAAGGAATTGGCTAGGGAAAATATCAGGCCTGATTCATTAATTAGGGAATCTGCTAAACTATAGCTCATTTTGCAGTACCTCTGAAAAAAAATGTAATTGCATATGCTATGGACAATAGGAGCACTAATTCAGAATTTTAAAATAAGACTGCAAATTATAAGGACTACATTGCAGGATGGGAGGGAGTACTCACCTGTCAGAGGAAAGGTACCATCACACCCTAGCTCTTTAACACATAAAAATGATAAACATACTTCGATTCATGCAAAAACCTCAGACCCCTAATCCAAGAATGGGGGGCGAAGAGGGGCCGAGGGAGCCTTAGGTGGGGGAGGCCTCCCTTCCTCTCTCTCCTTCATAGGAGTCAGACCTGTGTCGCTGTCAGAATGCTCATCCTGCCCACTCCTGCTTCTTTTCTCTTTATCTTTCGTGGAGGTTTCCTCCAATAAAGTCTCTCCATCTAACCTCTGCTTGGCATCTGTTTTTTGGAGGATCTGAACTATCACACCACTTATTAGCTTAGATGAATCCTGGTAAGCGTGGGCTATCTCAGCAGTAATGTGGGTAAAATAATATTATTTAAGTCCTAGGAGTTCTATGAGTAGGAACAATGGACGAAAATCCTAAGCACAGTTCCCGGCACATGGCAAGTCATCAGTGAATAATAACTGTCACTATTATCCTTACTATCCTTCAGTGCTGCTGGAATTCTCTGCTTAGGAGAAAGTTGAGAAACTTGAAGGTTACCTTTACTTGGAGGAGCCCTGGATTCCCAAATATGGTTGGGGAAGAAATCACAGAATCCTAGGTTGATCACAATCCAAGTCTTTTGTAGCTGCCTGTGGTAGGGTTTACCTTGCTATTGGGTTTTTGTGCCCTTTGTACTTAGGCAAAAGCCAATGAAAATCTCTCTGACCTACTGAGGCTTAAGCAAGGATGGGCTGGGGGCCTCAGGGACTTCCTGGCCAGTCCAAAAGAGTCTTCTCCCCTCATGCTTTTTAAAAAACATAACCTCAGACCTACATGACAGTTGCAAGAATAGTACAAAGGATTTCTAAATACCTTTACCCAGACTCCCCTAATGTTAACATTTGTGTGTGAGTGTGTGTGTGATTTTTTTCTGAATCCTTTAAGAGAAAGTAGCAAGTATGATGTCTTTTTCCCTTGAAATATTTCATTGTGTTTTTCCTGAAAATAAAGAATTTTCTTACATAGAATACAATTTTCAATCAGGAAATTAACATTATTCAATTCCATTACCTAATAGATCTTGCCCATTGTCTCAATAATATCTTTTATAGCACTAAAAATCACAGATCAGGCTTTCGAGTCTTCTTTTTTACTTTGCCTGAAATGTAATTCTATGAATAACTAGTAAGTGCCTACTAAGTGCCAGGAATTGATAAGACTCAGGTGGGGAAGAAGGGGTCCTCACGTTTAAGCAGCTCACATCTACTCCAGGAAGTAGATGCACCAGTAACTAGAGAATGAGTTAGGCTTGTAGTGCGGTATGTGGGGAGATTCAGTGGGGACTCATCTAACATGCGGTGTATGGAAGGTGAAAATTGCCCAGTTGCAGTCTCACATCCTGCTCTACAATAAATCCAGAGCAGCTTGATTTTGTCTTCTACATTGAAACAGATCATTTCTTGGTTAAGCAGCTGATGAAGTAGTTATTTTGCTTATAGGGACCATGTTGTCTAGAAAAAAAATAGTATTTTTAAATACCAGAATTAAAGAGTGGCAGGTGGGAAGATGGAACCCTCTGAAGGTGGTTCTGGTGGCCCGCTGACTCAGGCTCTCTCTAGGCACGTGCCCACAGAGGTCTGAATTACCTTCATTGTTTACATTATTTCTCTCTCATTCTCTTTATTAAACTAGTTTCTGTTAAATACTCATATGACGTGACTTTGAATGACTGTTTCGCATGCTCAGGGGATGGAAAATTATTAAGACAAAACCCCTGCCCTGAATGAACTTATACCAGGGAAAATAAGATGAGGACACAAATGATATTTAGAAAAAAATATGAGAGAAGGGATTTAAGAAGGAAAAAGGATTGCAGAGAGGTAGGCTCAAGGAAAGATTTCATGGAAAAGGTGGCATTTAAGATGGTCATTAAAAGAGGGAAAGTTTTCTGAGCAATGTAAGTTGGGAACTTACATTCCACGGGGTGTATCAGCATAGTTAACGTATAGAGATAGGAAAGCACTATAGTGAATGGGACACTCAAAAGCACCAAGGGTGGGGAGCCCCATTCTTCTGGGACACAAAGCATTTGTGGGAGAATAGTGAGAAGCAGGGTGGAGAGAGGATTGGGGGCAGACTGTGGAGCACATTAGAGCGTGGTCTCCAGCGAATTTCCTCCATAGTTCTGCATATGAATCCTGGGAGCAGTTTGTTTCCCCTCCTCCCTCCCTCTCGGCCTTCCCTCTTACTTGTACGCTCTCCTTTTTCTGCTCTTTTCTCTTGGCGTCAAGAGACCTACTCTCAAATAGAGTCCTTTGCCAGGTTGGACAGAGACTTCCTTCCATTCTCACTCTCCATACACTCAGCCCTACTCCACGCTGTTAAAGTCCAGGGCCAAACATTCATATTTGTAGGTTGTCACAAAACCACCAAGGTGAGGGATGTTGATGTGCCAGCATAGTAAATGAGTCCTGTGGGTCATCTGAGGAATGCCTTCTGCCTCCTCCCGACAGTGCATCTTGGCAAGGCTGGCATATGAGGCTCTAACCAGGTTCAATATTTTAGTCAAATTAGCTGGTTGCCTCCACTTCCCAATATGCCACTGTTCTAGGTCCAAGATAATTTGGATGCACATGTTAGAAACTCTCTGAGTTTACAAGAGTGCTTTCTTCCTGAGGATGCCAACCTAAGGCTCCTCTGAAAAGTTACCGTAATATTTTTTTTCTTGTTAAGGGCATGCAAATGACCATTGCGGAAAGAGCAAATGCCTACTAGTATTATTTTTTAAAAGGTATGACTAGCTTTATTATCATATCGCCTTGATTCTAAGATGCACATTTTCACGTTTCGATGTTTCTGAAATGGGAGCATGGCTTACCTTCAACATGCATGTTTAATGTGATATCTCCTTGTTTTCTCCACCCCCCCGCCGCCCCTAGTTTCCTCTTCCCTCCTCCCCAACTCAAACCAACAAACCAAAAGGTATTATTAAATCGCTGTCTTACAATCAAGGGAATAGGATGATATTTTCTTGTTCCTCACTCCTATCCCCTAGAGATACCCCTTCTGTTTATTGACTGGGTGAGGAGAAGTCATCTACTTAAAACTTCCTATTGATGGTTAAGCATCCTTCCCTAGAGGATTCCATGAACTCTGGAGTCACTCATGTATAAGACACATCTAGACTATTTCCATCAGCCAACACCCTTTCCTCTATAAACCGAGTCTCATCTGAACAATTCCCACATGCACATGTCTTTCCGACGTCCAACTGTCTCATGTTGCCATCATGACAGAAAGCAGCAAGGGATTAATTTTTAACAATCCTAGCCTGCTTTTTGTGATGGTTATTATTATTTATTTATGTAGAAATGATTCTATGATGATTCAATTACAAGTAGAAGTAGAGGAACGTTGTTTGGTAGACAGCTTTGTATATCTCCCCAGAAAGCAGCATATAAATTAAATATTTTCAAAAATAGGAAATGAGGTTGTTTTCCTTGAACTCTGAGTATAAATTCATCAATGAGAGGGACTCATAATGAGATTCACGTGAGGGATGGGCAAGTCATATCCTCTCCCTGCTTTCAATTTTTCACCCCAAGATTTAAAAACTGGATAAAATCTGGTTGGAGTATACAGATTGGACAGATGCAAAGGATTTCTAAAAGTAAACAAGGTGTCATAAAAGACACCTTGGCGGGTAACCCAGAACTAGCTGCTTAGCTGCAGGGGGGTGCGGTAGGGGAGGTTTAAAACGAGGAGAGGGTCTGCCGCTCAGGACCACAGTAGCTCTGGCACCACACCAACATTCTATCTGCAGTCTGGGTGGGACTCTTTCAACAAATTTAACACTTCTTCCAGATCACTAACGGACCTCCAGCAGCTCTTTCCTCCACTGCCAGCTATTCTATTCCCCACGCTGCCTGCCCTTCTCTCCCAACGCTCTTGAACTTACCCTTCCTTTTCACCTCCAACTCTTTTCTCATTCTTTTTGTCTCTACACAAGAAATGAAATCTGACTTTCCCTGTAAAACTCTCACTGAGGAGACCACACTTTCTTCGTGTACCTGAAACTCATAGGATATGAGGGTTTGCTCAGTTCTGTTCCTCTGCGCCATTTTCTTTCTACTCTACCCTCTCTCTTGAAACTCTCCTCCTGGGAAGCCCATAGGGGTCACTTCCATGGCTTCCATGGTGTGAAGGGGTGCAGAGCACAGTTTGACACTGACCTCCACCGCTCAGAGACTCTAAGACCACGCTGAGTGGTGGTGAGGGTTAAATAATTCACTGCTCAGGAACATCTGGCAGAAGGCTTAGCAGGTTGCAAGCACTCGGCTATTTCTTCAGTTCATTTTCTCTCTTACCCTCCGTTCCTCATTCTTGATTCTGCCATCTGCACAATTCCTAGAAAATCTTTTAATTTCTGAGAACTAGATGAGTTTATCATCTGGCTCACAAATTAGTAAGGTATTTCAACGTCCAAACTGATGGCCCTTCCAGTTCCTTGGTTTCACCATTCTTTACCAGCCTCTATTTTAATTACCTTCATCTTGAACATCTTCATCCCCTGCAAGAACTTTGCTCCAGCTCTTTCATTGATTATCTCCCTCTGTACATGAACCACCTCTCCATAACACTAGATTTATAGAATTGCCACCTATGATGTGGTCTTTTGCTTTTAATGAGGACTGAGTCGGGGCAAAAAGAGTTATATGTGCAATACAGAATAATATTTCATTGAAAAAATAACTCCAAATGATATTGAAGGCCTATATACATGTTGCTCAATATTTCTTATTTAGATATCTACCTGATAAATGAATCTCAGAGTATAAGGCCAAGAAAATGCTTGCCTCCTCTGATGATTTGGTCAATGTCTTTAAAGCAGAGAATGGAACTTAAGAAACTGTCACTTTTCCCACTTTGCCTTGGCTGTCGGGAAGGTCAAGGCTTCCCTTCTTTCCCTCCCTTCATTCCCTTTTCTCCCCCCTCCCTTCCTTCCTTCTTTTCTTTTTCTCCCTTTTATAAAATTATAATATTTTTCTTACTTTAATTCCAGTAAAATTATTCTTTTCCTTTTCTTTTTATTACTTAAAATTTGGATTTATTGATTCTGGATTTTCTACAGACTTAATCTTTTAAAAAACTTTGATGTAAGGAGAGTAAATAAACACAAACTGGGATAATATTGGCCTAACTGGCTCCCTTGGACCCAGACTTATTCCCAAGGGGAAGGGGCAGATGGGTGATAAGGGAGCAGGTCTACGATGGAGATGGATGAGTCTTTCCAGTAGTTTTCCAAAAGTGCCAAGGCACCTCTCCAGGACTGCCATGGAGGCCTGAGGCTGCTGTAAGCACAGCCCACTAACATGTCTATCTTAGATACTGGGTTTCATGGCTAAAAAAATTCTGCCAGCGACTGTGTTTTGCTTCAGGTATGACAGGACATCTTTGCTCCAGAAAAAGTAAATTCTTTTTGGGAGCCCCTCGGAAATCTGAGGTCTTTTAAATTAACTAAGTTTTTTTTTTTTTTTTTTTTTTTTTGCGGTACGCGGGCCTCTCACTGTTGTGGCCTCTCCCGTTGCGGAGCACAGGCTCCGGACGCGCAGGCTCAGCGGCCATGGCTCACAGGCTCAGCCGCTCCGCGGCATGTGGGATCTTCCCGGACTAGGGCACAAACCCGTGTCCCCTTCATCGGCAGGCGGACTCTCAACCCCTGCGCCACCAGGGAAGCCCTAACTAAGATATTTTTTACGATACACTTTCTGTGTGTTTACTTGTCATGAGACACTGCTAGATTTTGACGTGCATCAGTTTATTAGATTCTTACCATAATGCTGTGAGATAAGTATTATTAGTAGCTACATTTTATAAATCAGGAAACTGACTCTTAGAAAAGGTTAAATAACTTGCCCCAAACCGAACAGCTAAGAGTTAGGCCTGGAATCATCTATTTGAAACCAAAACCCCCAACTACATTAGGATCTCTCAAGATGGAATGAAACAGACCAAGTCTCCCAGTTTCTCTGGCTGGCAGATCATCCAGACCCAGGGGACTCCAGACTCCTGCCCTTTCCTAGCTGGACAGGACTCTGAAGACTTTGGCATTGACCCATGAGACAAAGAACCAAGCACAGGACACTGCATGGCTGGCATATGCCTAACTGTATGAATTCTGGTCACCAGTTATATCAAGTACCTGTATGTATTTCAGTCTGACTGCCTGGGGAGAAGACAATTCAAGGTCTCCTTGATATATCTCTTGCCTAGAAGTCTGGGTGAAAAAGCAAGTCCATTGTTTTTATGCTTCTTTTTAAATTCCTCTGCTGCTCTTACTCTTTCACTGTCCCTTCCATCTGAAATACCTTCTCTCTGCTAGACCATAAAACAGAGCTGCTTATAAACTGTGCTGAAACTTGAAGGAAAAAAAAAGCATGCATTTTTAAAGCATGTCCCCAAATAAATCTGAAATCAAATCAGCTTGAACAATAGTTGTGCTACAAATGTCACTGGATTCTCAATTACATTTGATTCACAGGCCTCTTATTTTCCCCAACTGAATTCTAAAAATGATTTTTAATTAGGAAGACATAATATTGTCTTAAAATTTATTCAGTGGTTCATAAGACAAAGAAAAGAAAGGGACAAAGACTTCTGGCGGTGAGAAAAAAATCTCAAATCATCAACATGCCAAATATTTATTTTCCTTCTGAAACAAAGTTATTGATTTCCAAATAAGGAATCCATTTAGGGCCAAATACACCATTCAAATTATAATTGCTTTTTCATGCTAAACTTAGAATAGAAGAATGTATGCATTAGAAATGTTAGCAATTCTAGAAGCAAACATTTTGCCCATGATACACACCACATTAAAAATATTCTTGCATAATGGAAAAGACAGCATTGCTGATTCAGTTTCAGTTGAATATTTGGTTTTTGCTTGTTAGTTTGAAATGAACTTTTTAGTGGTGGGATAGATTTGTATCACACCTGTGCCTGTCTGCACTCTTACCAATCATTCCCACAGTTCTTTGATGAAATGCCAAAGCTGGGTCAGGGATGCTTCTTTCAGAACAGGCAGAATCCAACTGGCACAGAAAAAGAGGATTTCCCAGATTTTGGTCTCGTAAGTGAATACTCCAGCTATAACCCCAAACATCTGCACCATTTAGAAGCTAAAAAGGAAGTCCACAACCTATGTCTCCAGAATCATTTGGCTGACGTTAAACTACTATCTACTCCAATTTATATCAGAGAAAAGTTATCATTCAATACACAAATCTTTTTAAACCTTATTATATACTAGCTCTGAGTTATAGAAGTGCTTAAGTAACTGATTCCATCAAAATGATCGACCAAGTCTTATGTGTTGACTAGAAATTTCTGAAGAGAATTCAGTGCAACACCAATTCATTAAGACGCTAAAAGATGATACTTTTAAAAACATAATCCATGGCCCTCTGAGCTTGAGAAATACAGTGTTAAGTGCAAGTAAACAGGGTTTTTAGTGTAGAATGTCTATGCTATTACAGATACAGACTAAGATAAGCCTGTATCTAATTAATCTAATTAATCTTTTCTTTTTTTTTAATGTTTGAAAAGACAGGTTTATGACAGCCTCTATTCAGAAGCCATCTTTGTCTTATGCCAAGAAGGTGCAAACAAATTTGCAAACAAATACAGATTTCTTACTGATTTCAAAGAGCTTGATCTGTTTGCTTTACCTTCAGTTACCTGAGGGCCATCTTAATTTTCCAATTACTTGTTGCTATTTCTGTTTTAGCAACATGCTCAGAGACAGGGATGACTTCTATTAGGTATAATGGCAAAGTGCTTTCTTCATTCTTACTCTGCCCAGAGTAGAGTAAGATGCCTAAACAATGCCAATAGGCCAGTTTAGTCTGAATTCTCTTTTCTCTCTCTCTCTCTTTTTTTTTAATTTCTTTATGGAACTTCCTGACATATTCTTTTGTGTAGGAGATTGATCACATCATTCAAGAGAGAAGAACAATGAGTCATAATTGTTTGAAGAATGGGTCAAAGTCTGGACTGGTGGAAGCTGATGGAGAAAGTCCATGCAACTTAGGAACTTACTACAGTTGGTGAATGTTTTCCTATCAGGCTCGAAAACACAGGTTAACTCTAGCAACAATTCCAAGAAAGTATAGTATGTAACTTTAAAAATGGCAAAACAGAGTTGAAAACAACGTAAGTGGTAAAATCACAGAACTTAAAGGACAATTGAATTTCTGCTTGTAAGACCCTGCACAGAAAGACTAACTATTGTCATCCAAACTCAGCTTGTGACAGTACTCAGCCATTAAAAGTAAAGGAGGGAAACTATCATTTTCCCAGGTAGTCTCTTTCAATATTTTACAATCCTTATAACTGTAACTCTTTCTACAATCAAACCAGTATCCAGCCTTGAACAGCAGTAGCCATCATCAGAAATAACAGGACTGGAAGAGTCATACTGGAAAAGGAAAGAAGAACTATAGGTCTCTTAATTTTTAATGAGTTGAGGGGACTTAATTATACTTCCTATGTCCCTGTTCAGCCACATACGAACTATACCTGAACTCTCTGCCACTTTCTCTTTTGTGACTTGACTTCTGGGAAATGAACTCAAACCTTGCTTTCCATATGGCCAAGACTTGTGTTTCTGCTTTAGTCTTTTGGATGAATGTGAGAGTCATGAGTCTTTTCCTGGTTTAATGAATAAATTACCAGCAATTGGGACTACTGATTGTTTTTGTGACTTTATTACGTATCCAAATTACTACTGAATTTTTCATTAAAATGAAACTTACATAGGATGAAGTGTACTCATTTTAAGTGTGTCATTCAATGAATTTTGATAAGTGTATACTCCTGTGTAACTTCCACCCCAATTGAGATATAGAACATTTCTATCACCCTGGAAAGTATCCTTGAACTCCCCTCCCCTCTCCCTAGGCAAATACTATTCTGATTTCTATTATCATAGATTCATTTTACAATTTACAGAACATATAAATGGAATCATATAGAATGCACATTTTATAACTGGCTTCTTTTGTTCAGCATATTTTTGAGAATGAGACTCCATGCTGCTGTGTGTATTAGTAGTTAATTCATTTTTACTGATGAGTAATATTCCATTGTAAGAATATACATCAATTCTCTTGTTGACAGGTAGATGGTTTACAGTTTGGGGCCATTATGAATAAAGCAATAATCATTCTTGTACAAGTCATTTCATGGACATATGTTTTAATTTTTTGGAACCATATACTTTTTCATCACCCTTAACTTAAATGTACACAAACATTTAAGTTTTTTAAAGACCATTTATTAAACAAATATTTATCAAGTGCCTACTCTGAGATGGGCATTGTTCTAAGTGCTGAGGATGCAGTGAACAAAAAAGAATCTGTTCTCGTGGTGGTCATTTTCTGGAGAGGAGACTAAAAATAAGCAAGGTAAATAAGTAAAAAATATATATTGTAGCATATGTCAATAAGTGTTATGGAGTAAAGTAAAGCAAAGGAGGGGGATAGTGGTATTGGGGTGGTCAGGGACGCCATCACTAAGAGGACAGCATTTAAGCAAAGATTTTAAGAAGGTGAAGGGCAAGTCATCTGAATATCTAGGGGAAGAGCAATTCAGGTAAAAAAGAGCAGTGCAAAGCTCTTGAGGCAGGAGTGTATCTGGTGTGCTAAATGTGCGTAGGTGAGGTGAGCGTTGCAGGGATCAGAGAGAGATAATAAGTAGTGGGAAGGGCTTATAAGGTATGATAATAAGTCAGTTAGCAATATATTGCCTCTCAGCTCTGAATTCACCCTTTTTGCATGCTTTGTGAAATTGGATATGCGACCCTTAAATATTTTTCCCCTGTCAGCTCACACTGAAGCTTTGTCAATACGGGGCACTGAAGAGGACTGGAATATTGGTGACAACGAAATCTGGGGAAAAGATATGTAGTTGGATTTCTATGAATGGGCACAGACTGTGAAGATATTTGTGTCCCATCTGAATGCCTACCAACAGGGATTCACTGCAATGGAGTTTTTTTTTTTTTAATTTTTTCAAAAATTTGTTTATTTTATTTATTTTTGGCTGCGTTGGGTCTTCGTTGCTGCGCGCGGGCTTTCTCTAGTTGCGGCGAGCGGGGGCTACTCTTCGTTGCAGTGCACAGGCTTCTCATTGCAGTGGCTTCTCTTGTTGCAGAGCACAGGCTCTAGGTGCGCAGGCTTCAGTAGTTGTGGCACATGGGTTCAGTAGTTGTGAATCGCGGGCTCTAGAGCACAGGCTCAGTAGTTGTGGCTCACGGGGCTTAGTTGCTCCATGGCAGTGGGATCTTCCCGGACCCGGGCTCGAACCCGTGTGCCCTGCATGGCAGGCAGATTCTTAACCACTGTGCCACCAGGGAAGCCCTGCAATGGAGATTTTTAATACTCAGGTGGACAAAATTACTCACTCTTTGGATGCCAGCCACCAGTGCTCAGTAAGCCCATGAATAAGGTGGTTATGATGATAGGGATGGAGGCTATGCATGGGCTCAACAAGAACTTTCCCATATCAAGAATGATCTGATGTTACTGTTGAGTATCTAATCTGCAAAAAGCAATACCATGATTGAGTCTTAGACACAACACCACTCCCTGTGGGAACTGGCTGGCCACCTGGTGCAGGTTGATTACATTAGACCTCTTTTACCGCAGAGGCAGCAGAGATGTATCTTCACAGGAATCACACATATTCTGGATATGGATTTGCCTTCACTGTCCGTAATGTTTCTGCCAGCATCTCTAGCCAAGGACACTCAGGTTGTCTTATCCACCATCATGGCATTCTGCACAGTGTTGAGTGTGATCAAGGAACTCATTTACTGCAAAAGAAGTGCAGCATTGGGCTCATATCCATTGCCTTAACTGACCTTACCACAGACCTCATTATCTGGAAGCAGCTAGCCTAATTGAAAGGTACAATGGCTTACTGAAGACGCAGTTATGATGCCAGTTGGGAGACAACATCTGAAAAGAAGGGGTTCTGTAATACAGGACACAGTATATTATTTGAATCAGAGACCACTATATGCTGCAGTTCCCAGAGCCAGAATACGTGTGTCCAGGAATCAAGGGATGGAAGCAGTACGGGCTCCTCTCACTATTACACCTAATAACTCACTCACAGAAATTTTGCTTTTTGTCCTGCCAACATTGAGCTATGCTGGTATAGATTTCTTAGTCTTCAAGGGAGAATGCTTCCACCAACAGACAAAGCAATGCTTCTACCAAACTGAAATTTATGACACCACCACTTAGAAATTTTGAACTCCTTATACCACTGAACCAATAGCTCTATTGCATTTGTGTTTTTGTCTATTCCACACAATAATTCTACCTGATATCCCCTCTCTAAAATTTCCAATCTCTCTTCATTCCTCAAAACTCCACTCAGATCACTGTGCTTTCACTAAGCCTTGCAATAGCTCCCCCACTCCCAGAGGTCTCCCCCTTACATAATAAATACTTTTGCACTTTATAATCTCGTTGACAATGTTGTATTATCACTTGTAATTATTATTAGTTTTCCAGTGTTTATATTTTATTCCCCCCAGCTGATTGTAGCTTTGTTTGAAGCAAGAGTTGTGTCTTTATACTTCTGTATACACCCCGTAACAGTTGGTGCCAGCCCATGAGTGATGCTGTCACCAGTCTGTAGCAAAGGGGAAAAAATAAGGATTATGTATTCAGGATTTTAAAAAGCTAATATATTCAATTTAGAGGACTATCCTTTATATATGTCCTTTATACTTTCCTTATGTCAATATGGTCCTCCTTTTTCGAAATTATAATAATAATAGATGATAGGATTTCCTGAAATCTTTCTTTGATGAAATGGAAAAATCAGAAGCTCTATATCTGTAGACCCAAATGTGAGGGATGATAAAACTCCAAAGTCTAAAAAGTAGTGCACATAACCGTTAGTGCAATACCTTTTGGGATTGTGGTTTAATATGTGTTTATTCACTTGGGACTTCACTAATCAGTGAGTCCTTGTTCTTGAAGAGCTGGTAATTCTCTTAAATTCTCTTTGTTCAGAAATTTCCACTTGTATTAAATGTTGTAAGAGAAATGCAGATCTGGCTTAGGTTCCGTTCATATGATTTTGAGATAATTCAGGGGGAGGAAAAATATCTTTCCTAATTATTTGGCATTATGCAATTGTTATATTGGATTATTTGGAGTAGGGGGCCGGCTAATACAACACAAATGCAAGAAAATATGTGAGAAAAGAAAATGATTCACAAGGTAAGACACGGTATAAATTTCTGCATCTTTTACAAAACTGCTATCGATCTGTTAATTTAACATTGTTCATTCCTTATATATCCCAGGGAGAAGTTCCTCTTAGAATTTAATGTTAGGAAAAAATCTTGTGTGTGTCCCAAAGAACAAACTGCATTCTTTTATCAGATAATGTGAACTACATAATTTATAACGTTCCTCTTTTAGCCTTGGCTGCCAAGAAGTTCAGTGCTAAATCTAACTCTCAATTGCATTAACCTATCTTCTCAGTGGCTGCTGATGTAATCTCTCCCTCCTGGTGCTTAGTCTCTTTTTCAGATTTTTTAAAACTGTCCTTACGTATATATGTTCTTTAGGTACTTATCTCAATTACTTTGTGGAGAGCAGGAAAGGTAAACTAATAAATGCATCATCAATAAACAGAATTCTCCGTGTTGGTAAGAAAACTGGGCTCTTACACAGAAGGCAAGCACTACACATATTTTGCTACTCCCACGTCAGCACTTGCATGCCATCCTAATCCTCGCGAATTTATTTTGAGTAATTCCTTTTCTTTCTTCACACCAGTAAACAAGGGGCTTAATTTGCTCGGAACAAAACGATGGCAAGTTCACACGGCCTGCCCTATTTATTTGGCCATTTTCTGTTTAGATGGAAGAAGCTTCCAGCTTAGGTTGGCTTAGAGCTTGAGCCTAGCTTTGAATTTGACCATCAAAGGGCTTCTCTTTTTTTAAGAGGAAGCTGCAGTGCACATTGGACAACCATCAGCGACTCCCTCGTGACCACAGTTTTGGTGTGGCATCAGATTGTGTTATAATCCCTGGCATTGTGATTTAAATTATTCAGAACAGATGGATTTTTCTGAATTTAGAAGTAAGTTAACTTGATAACACTAAACTTTTTGTGTACAAAGGAGGCGGTTTAAACTGTAGATTTTCAAATTTGAAAATTTTGTGCTAAAACTCGGGGGGGAGAAAATAAACAGATTTAAATTTTGGCTCTATCATGTTCTAACTGTAAAGTGATTTGTGCAGGTTATTTAACTTCCCCATGCTTCTGTTTCTTCATCTATAAAATGGGCAAAATGGTAGTAACTGGGTGGAGAACAAATGATATATGGTAGCATAGGTAAAGTATTATATAAATTTATGTATCACAGCATATGCATTGAAGTATTGTGTGTAAATGATATACAGTATTGTATGTAAAGCACTTATCATGGTCCCAGGCACGAGTTAGCTATTACTATTTTAGAACTATAGAAATATAATCATAAATAATAAGCATTACAAACAGATATTTTAAACATTTACTTTCTCATTATGTTATATACAATTTCATTTAAAGAGCAGTAGGTGAGATAAAAAAATGTAAAAATCTTCTCACCACAGAAGACTATTCTTTATTATTAAACTGTGACACACTTCAAGTTCCTTGCAGTCAATAGAATTGGATTCACTTATTCTTGTGTGCCCTGCTTGACCGGAGCACTTATTGAACAGCAGATGTTCAATAAACGTTGACCTGGAATAATCTGAATTCTGAGTAGCTATTCAAAGGCTGTATTTATTGAGTGCCAAGGATGCCCCAGGGACTTGTGATACAGAGATAAATAAAACATGGATTCTGCATGCAAGGGGAGCACACCCTAGTGGGGGAGGCAGACAGGTAAAGAGACAGCTGCACTCCCAGGGAAGTAGCATGTGTGAGAAATGTGCAGGGCTGGGGGACACCAAGTGGGCACTGGGAGACCCCTGGGGAAGGGTGGGTGTCACAGGAGGCTTTCCTGGTAGTGGGACAATGAATCTTTACCTTCCCTCTGCTCTGTGTTTGGGGTTTAGATACTAACATCAGCCAGTAAGACAAGAAAAAAATCAAGTACAAATAGGGCCAAATCACCCTTGAAAAACCTCTTAATGCCTCATTAAGTATATATAGAATAAATCCTGCACAGATACACATTGTACATGTGTGAACTATCTCTGGTAATCGTAAGTATATAATAGTAAGTACACAAGCAATATTTTATAGTATTTTAGTTTAAAAATCATTATTATTATCTTGCTGAAGTTATAGCATTCAATTCAATTAGCTTAAATGTGCATGTGATGAGATTCTGCTCATGGGCCAATGAAAGGCGTTGTACTATTATTACATTTATGACCCTAGTTTGCAAATATTTCAACAGAGAAATAAAAGCAACACTGGGGAAAAAAAGATTTATGTCCATTCTTAAAATGGAATGCATTATTATAACATAGCTGTGAGTATGAGTGACAATAAAATTTTACTTAACCAGTGTAAAGGCTATAGCATAGAAATGTGTCTATTTTCATGCTATAGACTTTCTGTCAAGTAACCAAGAAAATGTCTTTATCTTTCTATGTCTGGAATGTTATGACTCTAGGAAGACATAAATATAGCAGGCACCAATCTAAACTGTGAAGACCAAAACACTGAGATGATATTTCATCAACAATCAAGAATATTTAAAACGAACGCTTCTATGATGGATTTAGATATAGAAAGTTCTTAAAGGGTTGTTGTGGAAAAAACAAAGAGCTGATATATGTGAACAAATTCATAAAACAGTTAGTTCATAAAACAGTTAGTTAACACATTCCTAGCAGGTTATTTTCTCAGAGAGGAGGCCCAAAGTCTAAATCATAAGAATAAAACCTGCTTTTCTTATAGAATCAATGTTATAATAAAGAGCTATGTTACTGAGTAAGGGCCTGGTTTTTAATTCTTTATCAGAATGGTCCCCTGAGATTATACAAATGCCTGTACACTATGAAGATTTTAAAATAAGTGAAAATCAATTAGGCAGGCATCAAAGGCAGTTAATGACTTAAAATTATATTTAATGATACAGTAGCATAAGGTATTATTTCAATGACCTCATCTTCTTTCTCTATAATTTCTAGGTTACAATGCAACAAATGAGAAATTCAAATAATTCTTTTCTCCAACTTGTATTAAGAACATTTTTCAAACACAGAGGAAAAAAATGAGAAAGTAGAACATCTTAATTGTTCTAGATTCACTCATTACCTAGATTCAACAAATTTTTTTAATGTCAAAAGCATTATGTACAAGCAATTATACCTCCTTATGAGTATGTATGTCTTTTATTTACACCTTTATTAAGATATAATTTACATATCATAAAATTCAACTATTTCAAGAATACAAGTCAATGATTTTTTAGCCATTTCTAAAGTTGTGCGGCCATCACCAAAATCCAATTTTAGAACATATGCCATCATTCCCCCCAAATTCCCTTGAGCCATTTTCAGCATATGCTAGATCCTTTGCATTTTCATGTAAATTTTAGGATCAACTTGTCAGTTTCTAAAAAAAAAATCACATTGGAATTTTGTTGAATCTAGAAACCAATTTGGCAAGATTGCCATCTTAACAACTATATTATTTTCCCATTGCCTTTGTAACAAATGATCACAAACTCATTGGCTTAAAACAACACAAATTTATTATCTTACAGTTCTAAAGGTAAGAAGTCCAAAATCAGTCTTACTGAGCTAATTTTAAGGGGTGGCAGATGTAGTTCCCTGGGGGTCAAGCCTAGTTGTAGAACCTGTTGGCTGGGACAGTAGGTCACAAAGAACAATAGAGGGGCTTAATATGTAGTAACAGAAAGGCAAATCATAACCCCCGGGGGGATATAGAAACAGAAAGTATTTGGAGACCCAGGTAGGTTTCTCAGTTTGGAGACACCTGAGAGCCTACTCCATAGACTGCTGTCCAGGGAGAAGACCCCTCTGAGGAGTAACTCAGAGGTCTGGAAAGAGTCTCAAAAAGTCTCAAGAGGTAGCATGGTCTTAGTGGGAAAAGCATGGGTAGTGAAATCAGACAGCTGTGGGTTTATTTATTAAGAACCGTGTATTGATGAAATAATATACATATAGCTCTCAATACTACCAAGGAATGTATCTAAACCAGTGGTCCCCAACCTTTTTGGCACCAGGGACGGGTTTCGTGGAAGACAATTTTTTCCACGGACGGGGGTAGGGTGGGGCTGGGGGGAGGGTTCGGGTGGTAATGGGAGCAACGCGGAGTGATGGGGAGCAGCAGATGAAGCTTCGCTCTGCCCACGTCGCTCACCTCCTGCTGTGCGGCCCAGTTCTGATCTAAATCTTCTCTTTATTTTCCCACTTCCACCAGCAGCCTCATCTAGCACTTGGATGTTCTGCAAAGTGAACCTGCATTTACAATAGAAAACTCAATCCTTCCCTGAATTTCACTTTCCCCTCTTTGAATTTAACCACAATTTTACATTCTAGTGTTTAAAGATTCCAAAGGTTAATTTTCAATGCATACAAATTCAATGAGTCACAGAGAGCTGACTTTTTTTCTAATTTCACAAAAGTTCTTCGACTCTTTGTTTCAGTCTCTGTGATATGAGAGAGAAGATTTACTCTATTTTTTTAATGGAAATCATACATTTTTTTCCCAGTTGAAATTACTGTATTCTATGATGTGGAACTTCGGTGCTTCAAGTATCCACTTGTCTTGGCAGTAAAGCTAATCCAAATTGCATTCAGAAGAGAATTTTCACCTGATAGGAGGAGGGATGGGCTTCTATTAGGTAGACAGCTCAGTTCTATTATGAGGATTTTAATTCTTCCCTAGTAATGCTGAGGGATAAAGCATATGATGCAGCACTCAAACTGCAAAATAATCTGACTGGACTCTGTGTACTTGCCCAGTAGCCCAAATCACCACCTCCCAATATCCACCAAAGGCCCAGTTCACAGACAGTATTTACTGCCTGCTTTAAGGATAACTAGTGCAATTGTTTCTCTAGATCAGCAGTTCTAAAACTTTTTGGAGTCATGGACTGCTTTGAACATTTGCTAAAAGCTACAGATTCCAACTTCAGGCAAAAACTCTGTAAACTGATACATATAATATTTTTCAATCAATATCCTTTATTGCACTGGAAATTGATTTCCTTCATAGATAGAATAGGAAAATGTTGTCCAGAAATAATTATATCTCTCATTCTCGTTTTTCATATAAACATAATTGAATACTTGCTATAAAAAAAAAAGGGTCGAAAACTGCAAACAAAGTTAAAAGTAGAAACTAATTCTGAAGGTTTATTTCAGTATCAAGGAGGTTGTTTTTGGCCTGTACAAGAAGTTGGAAATGGTGTCTTGAATATGTATGACTTTGACCCAAATGCTTTCCAACTTTTCATTTTAACAGCTAAAAAACTTTAGAAATGTACATTGTACCAATAGCTCCCTTTGCCAGACAAGGACAAGCTTATTTCTTGGCACTTGAATTCCCTCAAGATTCTTCCAGCTGAATTCGCAATGCATCATTTTCTTCGTCCTGTGTCACTGTCAGCTTTGTCTGTGGCTGCGTTATTGATGCTGCCTATATCATCAAGGAAAGGATGTCTTCTGAATCTGCTTTTCGAAATCTTAAGCAAATAATCTGAGAAGTATTTTTCTGCGATGTTTGATTGTGTCTTCAGATTTCTGCCTATACCAAACTCTCTAAGGCTTTATCTTCTTTCCTCCATTTATAGAAGCCCTTTCTCTAGCTTTAAAACATTAGCTTAGTTAGCTTAGTTTTCTATGTCCAATTTTATCTTCCAGAATAGCAAAAAAAAAAAAAAAAAATCTTGGCCAAAATAGTTTTTGTTTTGTTTATTTTTACTAGCATCCCTAACAGTGACTGTATAGGAAGATTTTACTCACTCCCAAGGCCAAAAGTATTGCTGAGAAAATCAAATCATGAATGAATACCTTCCTGTCAGATTTTATTGAGCAGGCTTTCCTTTTCTCTCTAATGAAACTGATATTTCTCCCTGATGCTTCAATCTACTCTTTAAAGACTTGTCCTCAAGAAAACCAGTGAACTTTGGTTTAGTAGAAAACATTTGTACTTTGCTCTTATTTCTTAACAAAATCATTTGAAAACAAGGTGAACGAAGGCCCTGGCTCTGGTGAAATTGAGGACTTACTTTGAGTAGATGATGGCAAAACTTCTCTTGAGTCCTTTCGCAGGGTCTCTGAGTGAAATGCAAGCCGTTGAGGACAGTGATGAGTCATGAACGACATACAGAGCCTCTTTGTTCATCAAAACAGCAAACCAGATGTGTTACCAAGTCCTGCAAGGGCTCCATCTGTGCCCAGGATATCTAGATAATCCTCATGGGGAGGTTTTCTTGGCAAAGAAACTTGTCACCATTTTGGAGACAGTAAGGGCCTTTGAAGTTTCAAAATAGAGTTCAGGAAAGAAGAATTCTACTTTTAAGTATAGGCCCGAACCCAGCAGCTAAAATTCAGTTGTGGAATGCAGTGGTTTCATCCAGTTGCATGTTGAAAGGAAAGGGTGAGTTGCCACCAATTCTTCTATGATGTGCTTAAAACTATGAGAAGGATTTGAGGGTAGGTGATGTTACTTGAATAAAGACACTGCTTCAGATTTCTTCCTCTGTTTCAAGTCACATACTTGCTCAGCTGTTTCCAAGGCACATGGATTAACTAAACCTTCTCCAGTTGTGCTTGGTAATGTGATAAGCAACCTTATTCAATGCTTCAAAACAAGATTTTATGTTTGGGAAAATTATAAGATTTAGTAGGATCCCAAACCTTTTTCTTAAAAAACAAATCTGGTTAATGAAGGTTTTCCCCCAGCATTGTTACCTAGCAAATTTGGTTACAAAAGCCAAATCAAAGGACACATTGGTGTTACTATACCTCCTTTTCTTGAATACTTTCCAATTGAAGGCAGAGCTCACATAAACATAGAAAGATGTTTACTAACATAAATGTCGGAGCATGTGCAGTAAGAAATCATGAGACATCATTACACTCTTTAAGATCCTGAGCATATACAATAGTATCCAGTGCCATCTCACATTTATTTAGAATGAAACAATATCTCGACTTACAAACTGACATTAAAATGTATGTTTTTTAACAAAGACCATTTAGGAATAAATTAAAGTAAAAAATTTGATTGGTGGATGCATGTAAGCCAATTCATAGAACTCTTGGAAGCCATCTATAAGGGGCTATGTACTTCACATCAAGAACCTCTGGCTGAATTCTTTAAAATCCGCTTCTGGATTAAGTCAGATCAACAGAAGATATGCTCTTAACCCACTTTCAAATGGCTCTCCATAGAACTGCCTCTACTGAATGATGATGCCTCCAATTTAGAGTGAGGGTCACTGTAAGAAATAGCCTCATAAAGCTTGTTGCTATGTTAACTACATAGAGATTATGAAAGATGTTTTTGTCACATTACACAGTTTTCCCTCTGTCTCTGACAGCCACGGTGAAAGTTTATTTTTATCTTATGGACACCTTGAAACACAAAGTGAATCATATCTCCCTTCACAGTGGTTTTGAGAAGATTTAGAACCATATTTGTGGCCCACCAAATACACTGAGTCATTAGTTTTGAAATCTTAATGGCTCAAAGTTAGTTCAAGCTGCTGTTTTAAAGCTGCCAGCTGTTTTCGGACTCATTTTTAAGAAGGACTATTTTATATGTTAAGAAAAATATTTTCATTTATCTTTTGCAAAGGTAAAGCCAAAAATCTTATTTCAGAATGGAGAACTATGGATAATATGGGAGCTAAATTTCTCTTAATACTAATGTGAAACTTTGCCCTTTTTTAGGGTACTCACATCTGTGTGGACTATTATGCTATTGTCTAAAAAATGGGCCTGACACTGAGGGTGAGGAAAAAGTAATTTTCTTCCCCTCTCATTAGGTCCCAGTGAAAGGTGGGGTCCTAGACTTCCAATAGGGAAATCAGAGTCAAAAATTTCCTTTGTGGAAGGTAAGCTGGAGCCTGCCACTAGAGCAAGTACAGGAAAAAGGAGAGCTATATGGCAAGAAAGCATTGCGTGTTTTCTTCTGAGACATTTCTGTTCCTGTTCTTTTGCACCTTTTTGGCTTCTATGGTTGTATGTATCTTGATATAAGTATGGCGTCTCTTCCTTGTGATTGTAGCTTTAAGGCTAGCACCAATCTTAACCCTCATACTTTCTTTAGTCTCCTGAAAAGCAATGGAGGAAAAAGGGGGCACAGAAAGTATACAGAAATCACAGTTCTGAGTCTAAGACAAGACTCAGTATTGTCCACTGTCTGTTTAACCCACTGGGAATTTGGTCCCTCTGCAGTGGCTTTCTGAGAATTTACAGGGATGGGCATAAGAGATGGCAAAAAAATGAAGAATCAGCTTCCACCCAGTCCTCTACTAGGCAAACACTTTCTAAAGACATACAAAAACTGACCCACAAGTTGTAGAACTGAGCTCAGTAGTTTGAATAAAGACAAACAGCAAGCAATGTCGAATAACACCTGAAAAATGCTGCCCTTTAAACTCTCCTATTCTGAGCTGTGCTCTGCTGAGTCAAAAGGCTAGTTCATGCACGCAGCTGACATATGATTGCTGTTGGAGATCTCTCAGTTGCATTAGATATGCAGAAAGATTGATGAAAATAATTGCACTCTAAGAGAAACTGGTTAAACATTCGTGACTTAGAACATGAAATGATTAAAAATTACCTAATACAAAAATTATAGCAATGAGGATTTCATTTACTACTTTAAGAACTACTAGAACATTTAATAGGAATTTCATGTTTGCAGCAGGCAAACGTCTCTACTTCTTCAAGATACTGGGATTTGGCAATTGAAACCATTTTATCTACCCCAACACCGACTCATTGCAAAAACTCTAAGCTTCTGATATCGTATGTAGTGTGTCCGGACTGGAATTAGTTACAGGTATAATAATTTTTTTCCTGAAATGTATACAAATCAAAGTTTTATGAATTTAATGTTTTAATATGGTCACAGGTTAGGAAATTTATACTGTTAGCATCAATTAAAATTTTGAAAAATATAGTGTAGCATTTTGTAAAGCAAAGAATTATTTTATAAGCAAAGACTCTTCACCTAGTTTCTCTGCAAACTCTGTGAACTTGCCCAAGTTGCTTCACGTTTGGGGGGCTCAGTTCCTTATCTGTAAAACGATATATCTTTACTTCACTTTATCTGTATCTCGAAGGCTACTTCTACTCTAGAGCTTCATAATATGTGGTACATATAGACAAAAATTGTCCTGTTAAAGCTCTACTCTATAAAGGGCACTATTATTCTGGAAAAAGTCAGGGAGGATCAATGCACCCAGTCTAAAAACTGATCTATAATGGTTTTTTTTTCCCCTTAGGACTTTATGGCAACAACAACATGTATTAGTGTAGAATAGCTGGACCAAAACCCAGAAATTTTTTTAACTCAATATTTATGAACCATATTCCTAAAGAGGTTTGTTTCCTCTACCAAATTCTACAAAATGCCTGCTAATTAATATTATTGCTACTTGATGATTATTGGAGGATGGATAGCTTCTCATTCTGTGTGCACCACCCTGGGTTATTATCTGGGTTATTCACTATTTTGAACACTATTCTATAGTTTAAAAAGGAGACAATGTGTAAGTTTTCTTCTCTTCACATTTTAAAATTTGAAATATTTTCATTGTAGAATCTGTATTAGCTAGACTCTTGGTTGGAAGTGACTAAAATGCAATCCAAATGCGCTCTCTCTCTCTCTCTCTCTCTCTCTCTCTATATATATATATATATATATATATATATTCATAAAAGAAAATTATGGAATGGATGAATGAAGTTGGGCTGGCCATACAGGATGATGGAAATGCTTTCAGGATTCTGTTTTTCAGTTCTCATTCTTTCTGCATGTCAGTTCCTTTATCCTTCTGCATATCCTTTATCCTATGTGGCAGGGGATATGGCCACCAGCATCTCTGAGGACATATCCTTGTAGCTCCTGGCAAGAAAAGAAAAAAAGGCCCCCAAGAACAACTCTGATTGAACTGGCTTAAATGACATGCCAATTTCTGGCCCTTCACTGTGGCAAGGTGCATGGGGTATGCTGAATTTCTTATTCCAATAGTAGGGAAGAACAGTTCTTCAAGGGAACAGGAGCTATACCACTACTGGAAGAAGGAGGGCAGGGGTCTGGGTAGACAAAAACAATGAGAATCATGGTTGATTCAAGTGGATGATGATGAAGATGCTTTTATGTATGGAGGACTTTACAACGTTAAGAAACACCTTCACATATACCATGTCTGTTGGTCTCCCCAGAAGCCCTATGAAATTTGGTTATTATCCCCATTTTATAGCTGAGGAAACAGGCTCAGGGTTCTGCAGCTAGCACATGCTATAGTGGTAATTAAACACTTAATTAAAATTTAGGATAGGGGCTTCCCTGGTGGCGCAGTGGTTGAGAGTCCGCCTGCCAATGCAGGGGACACGGGTTTGTCCCCCTGTCCGGGAAGATCCCACATGCCGCGGAGCGGCTGGGCCCGTGAGCCATGGCCGCTGAACCTGTGCGTCCGGAGCCTGTGCTCCGCAACGGGAGAGGCCCCGACAGTGAGAGGCCCGCGTAACGCAAAATAAATAAATAAATAAAAATTTAGGATAATTTAAAAGTAGCCTTCCAAACTTTAAGTGGCTTTTCACACTGTCACCCTGTAAACTGATGTGGCTCCATATGTTTTAATATTTCTGAAAAATGTTTATATACCAGTGTTTCTGTTAAGTTCATCCCTGAGCATGTGCAAATGATTTGAAAGATTTACCCATAGCCTTCCTTTTAGTTCCTTTGCCAAAATTTGCTATTTTTCCTTCTATATTCCCACTAATTTCCTGATCTTTCTTGTTCTCTGACCAAACCTAAAGTGGCAGAGAAGCATGCATCAACCAGCCTGATTTCTTCTTCAGATCATTCAATACCTCCAACCTCTAGTGTATGATGTGACTGTCCCTGTTTAGAGGGATTAAATCTTGGGCACCAGTATTATGTTACCTTTTAACTTGGATTCTGTGCTGTTTCGTTAAACATACCATTTATTTGTAGGTGTAAGAGGTATCCTGGAGGAGTGGAAATGAGAAGGGTTTGTATTTGGATAAATTATGGTTCTAATTTGGGCTACCACTTTCTAAAGTATGATGCTAGAGGGATCAGGGAAGCGGACTCAGCCAGAGTGATCTGGACTAAGAAATGTATTCTGAGTACAGAATCTGCTACCCCTGTGTCTGGTGGTACTGGCCTCTGTCTTACTGTCATCCTTACCATATGTCTGTCAAAATCCTGGATGACTTCCACACCTACATCAATGATTTGTTCTGCACCTTTAGTTTCTTTCTATAGTTTCCTTCAGTCTATCTGAGCCACTTACTCTTAAGGTTATACTGTACACATTACATTCACCAGTACAAGTTTTGAAATCTCCCTTGAAGCACTCTTCTCTCTACCTCATTACCTCTTATTCTTCCTCCTCGGTTATTCTGGTATTCCACCAAGTCCTCATCTCCCACTGAGTTTTTAATCCTTTGTCCTACTACTTCTCTTTCCCTTACACACTTCGTCGTCACTTCTCTTCTTGCCTAGCTTAGAGCCTAGAGACCACTAATAGAACTACTCTATTACAAACTCTTTTAAGTCCTACACCCCTCTCTTCCTCTATCATAGTTGCCTTGAAAAATCCCAATGCAATTTAAACCTATCTGTTTCCTCTATGTCAGCACCCAAGTCAAACACTGGAAAGAGAGAGAGCAAAATGGACTCCCAGTCTTTTGTAACCTAATCTCAGAAGTGACACTGCATCATTTCTGCTGTATTCTATTAGAAGAAAGTCAGTAAGTCCAGTCTATGGTCAAGGGGAGAGACTGTGCAATGGCATGAATACCAGGAGTCAAGGATCATTGGAAGCTACTGAATGTTTTAGAGGCTGCCTACTACATCTAAGTTGCCAGTGACCCATATCTCAGCAATGCCAATGGGCAATTTTCTGCCCTCAGCTCACCTGACCTCTCAGTGGAATTTGATACAATTGATTACTTCTTCCTTAAAACACTGAGTCTCTAGGTTTCTAAGACAGCACACTGGTTAAGTTTTTCTGATTAATGACCCCTTCTCCTCTACTGACCTCTAAATACTGGCACTCTTGAAAGCTCTGTCTTTGGCCTTCTCATCTTTATATCTACATTCTTAGCCGATCTCATTCTATTCCATAGCTTTTAATAGCATCTATGTGTTGACAAGTCTCAAATTTGTGGCTCCTCCAGTATCTTTCTCACAAGCTCCAGAATCATATGCCTAACTGCTTACTTAACATGTATTCCCACTTGGAGGTCTGATACATGTATCAAACTTTTCATATTTAAAAGAAGAACTATTGATTTCTTCCATCTCTACCCTCCTCCCCCATCACCTCCTACCCCACTATCCCCTCTTCTCAAGTAAAGCACCCTTGATTTCAGCTGGTGCTTGGCCTTGAGGACAGTTGGTACAACTCTCAGGGAACAGGAGTTTTTATTCTATTCAAGTTTAGATACTTGTGGAGCTCGAGCTTTGGATAGACAAAGAACATTACTATAATAATAGCTACTGTTTATAATAGCACCACTGGATACCTGGCATTATTCTAGGTGAATTAAATTTATTTATCACTTTAATTCAGTCCCTCAAACAACTGTAAAACATAGATATCATTATCCTCATTTTGTAGATGAAGAAACTGAGTCTCAGAGGGTTTAATGTTGTATTTGCTTAAGATCTTATTGTATCAGTTAGGATTAGGTTCAGCTGTAAGTGACAGGAACCCAATAGTGGCTAAAACAAATTGCAAGCTTGATGTTCCTCTCACAGGCCACATGGGCTGGTATGGTGGCTTCACGACCATCAGACTCTGATGCATGTTGCTCTCCATCCTCCATACAAGGCTATCTGATGGTTCAAGATGGTTGCTCTAGCATCAGCTTTCATGGCCACCTACTTGCCAGCAGGAAGAAAAAAAAGGGGGCGGAGGGAAATCCCAGTTCTCTTAAGGACACTTCTTGGAAGTTACAAAGTTACTACTTCTCTTCATCTGTTCAGGTGGCTATAGAAAGTTATCATAAACTGGGTGGCTTACAAACAGCAGAAGATTGTCTGGAGAATGGGAAGTCCAAGATCAAGGGGCCAGGAGAGTCTGCATCTGTTGAGAGCCCTCTTCCTGGTTCACAGATAGCCATATTCTTGTCCTCACATGGTGGAAGAGGCAAGGAAGCTCTCTGGGGTCTTTTTTTATAAGGGCACTAATCCCATTCATGGAGGCTCCACCTTTACGATCTAATCACCTCCCAAAGTCTTCTTCCTAATATAATTGGAGATTAGGACTTTAACATGAGTTCTGGGGGGACACAAACATTCAATCTATAGCACTATTTCTACTTGTAACCTTTGACCAGAACTTAATCTCAAAGCCTTGCCCAGCTGCAAGGGAGATTGGGAAACATAGTCTAATCTCAGTGACCATGTGCCCACCTAAATTCACAATTTACATTATCCTGAGGAAGAAGAGGAAATGGGTTTTAGAGGACAATTAGCAGTCTGCTACAATAGGGACATAAACACAGGGCTGTGTGGTTCTGGAGATCATAACCTTTCTGTCTTCCTATCCCCCGCCTCCTGAGCACCTTAGCAGCTAAGGGTTCCAAAGACAGCTTTGCCATGTGTCCTGGGGCAGCTTGTGTTCCTCTGAAATTCAGCCTCTGACACATATGCTACAGACGAGGTCAGTTATTTCCTCAGTTTTTTACTCCTCAGCATTTTGAATACTTTTATAAATTTATCCCATATGTTGTGATCATTTGTTTTCAGTTTTTATGAATCAAACATTGGCTAATTGGTAAGTTTATTACATGAATGACTGAATTAATGAACAACCCAATATTGTTTATGTAACTCCAGCACATTGTCTGGCATTTCACAGATGTTCAACAAATACATGTTTATTGAATAGATGGACGGCTGGCTGGCTGGCTGGCTGGAAAGTCAACAGCTTTCCTAATTCAACATTTTTGTCTGATTTTGGATAAACACAGCCTTTGCCTTCAGGATTGGGAGAAAAGAAAGGGAAAAGGATACAGAAGATGAGATATATTTACACAAGTTCTTCCACCCCCTACTTCTTTCTCTCTCTTTAGTACTCATGCCACAATCATGACCTTTTCTATCTAAATGGACCTCCATAATACTTACTAAGAAATGTCCCGAGTATAACACATTCAAGACTGATGACCGATGTATTAATGTTTCAGAATTTAGGAGTATTTAGGGAAGTTGTAACAAATTTTATTCAGCCAAAGTTTACATACTTTTCTCTTTGTGATGACTTCTTCACTGAAAACCTAAATAGAATTCCATATTTCAAAGCCCTAAAGATGAAATAAATTTTTAAAAATCCCTTGCAAGGTAGTATAAGTGAATTCACAGTTATTTCAACCTCATAAAGAAATAAACATCATCACATCCCCCATGAAGAACTCCAGCGAAAGCCATTGACATGGTTTGACTGACTATAAACATCCAGCAGCTAAATGACTTTATCAAGCTACAATCCCTGTGCTCAGCAATTTAGAGGAAGTCAGCAGTTTAACCAAGGGTTTTTGTTTTTGCTTTTGCTGAGCAATTGGGGGCCAAAAATAAAACATTATTATATCAAACTGCAGACAAACTAAAATCTGAATACATTTGCTATCTTCTCATGTCATTTCTGTACCTAATGAGCACAGCTGAGCCTGAAGGCGTCAAGATGTTTCTCGCCCTTAGGCAGTGGTGTAGGGGATTATCCAATAATGCCTGGGGGGGGGGGGGGGGCGGATTGTCAGTTCTACTGTGTAAAATAGGGAAAAGGTCAGAAGAGGATGTGTTTTCTAATCAATGAAAGAGAGACCTAATACATTTCTCTAACCTTTTGGAATGCAGGGAAGATGCATTATTTGCATTAACTAGCATGTTGAAAATTCCTTCTGGATTGCCAAGTGCCTTTCCATGAGTGGTGGGAAATATGATACACAGCAATCTGCCGGAAAGAGCCAATTTTTTGAACTTTGCCTCTGAATACATATAAAACGTGAAACAACTTAGTTATGTGGCATTAGTCTTTCTAATTGGTGAAAAGGTTAACCTTTGTCTAACAACATTGGTGCAAGGTGCTTGGGTTTTAAAGCAGCAGTATGCGTAGGACACTGGATGTTGTTAAAAGGAAACACTTTGGGAGGTAATATAAATCGTTAACATCTCCAGCCCAGTTACCACTTATTGAACACTAAAATTATTTCATTTAATCTTCACAGCAACCCTTGGAAGGACGTATGACTGTTATCATTTAACAGATAACAAAAATGTGTGGTTGGAGAGATTAAGTAATTTGGCCCCAAACCACAAAGGTACTAAATGACAGAGTCAGGATTTGAACCCAGGTCAGTCCTGACTGACTCCCAGAGCCAACATCCTTCCCCACACTGCGGTACTCCCTTTGCCTTTGCTCTTCTCAACTGGCTGCCACTGTGAGAGTTACTTAGCTTTTTGCTGCCTCAATTTCTTTGTTGGTAAAAGGGGAACGAGAATAATTTTGTATCATTGGGATTATGAGATTGAATTATATACTGGTTATAAAACATTCAGTAAAATACTTTATTATACCTACCATGCCATTAATCATTTTTTCAAATTATCACATTCAAGGGTTGGGAAGAATCTAGTTATTGCCCCTTTTTCTCATTTGGTGAGTAGGAGTTAGACTGAGTAAATGTCACTTATTGCCATCAGAGCTCACATTCAGGGTCCTGGACTGATAGAACTTGGAAGACTTCACATTAAGCCTTCTTTGTAGTAATTTATGAGGAAACTGAAACCCCAACTGAGACTGGGAGAAGTATACACTTGGTAGAACTGCTTTCAAAGCTACTGATAAACCTCTCCATGGGAGTACAATGAACTCTTATCTGTTATTCTGCTTTTATTTCATTGCTTGAATGTGCCATTATGTAAACAATTAGTTATCAATCAAATATATGTTATGCTTAAAAATTTTTATATTTATAAAAATGAAAAGTGAAATTTTAATTTTCTAAACACTTAAATATCCATAGCCCATGAAAACTTGCACTTCTTTTTGAAGTATATTAAAAGAAACAAACAAACAAAAAAAGAAACATAGCACAGAGTACTTTTAAAAACCAATTTGAGAGGGCAAACCCAGAGCAATCCCAATTTTATTCATATTCTTATTATTTAAAATGTATTTTATAAAGGTATTTATTTTTACTAGAAAGTCCTTTTAAATAAGTATTAAAAACAAGAATTCTTAGTTCAAATGGCCAACAACATGTCTTCATTATATTTGATTCCTAAACATTGGACATAAAATAGAAAGGGCCTGAGAGCTCAGTTTACTATGTTCTCAACACTTCAAAGTATTTAATCATCACCAAGCTCATTAGGTAAGTATTATGATGCCCATTTTAAAATGAGACAACTGATGCTCAGAGATGTTGAGTACATAATTAATTTACAGGGCATCACACAGCTATAAGGGACAAAGCTGAGACTAGAACCCAAGCCTTTATGATTCCTGAAGCCCAAGTGTTTTCCATTATTCTAGGCTGCTTTGAACAGAATTGTGCACTTCAGATTTATTTTTACCACACATGTTATTACCCACCCCACTTTTCATTTCACTGACTGGATCAGTCACAGTTCAGTCAAGAAAAAAGAACTATGTATTTTGGTGTAAGAATTAGATCTTGCACTGCTGTGGGGAGTTACAATTTGAAGGTAGGAGAAGATATCACGGCGTCAGAGAACCATCTCTAGCCGCTTCCTGTGAAGCACTGGTACACGGGGGTAAGTCAGAGCTTGTGGGAGAATCTGAGATGCTGTACATGTCCAGCTGCCAATGTGGAGAAGCTCGTGGAAGGGTCTGTGGAAGTCTGCATATCAGGGAAGCTGCTGCTCCCCAGGTCTGCAGCAGATATGTGGTGTTCAGTCTCACATACACCCTGGGGCATGTATAGACACTTATGCAAGAAAGCCCAAAACTCATCAGTTGACAACTAGAGCCTTCAATATCTCTCTTCTGTCAATCTCATCAGCCTCATCCTATGCCACTGCCTTACTCCATCTTTCTTCTGCACTGTGAACTGTACTTGTCTGGTAGGTTTTGTGTGAGAATCCAATGAAATAAAGAATGGAACGATGCTTAGGATAAGGCCTGGCACAAAACAGATGTAAGCTGCAAACAACAGAAATGACTTCAGCTGGTTAAAGCAGACTATACATTTATTCCAGGTTATTAGGTAGCTCAGAGAATTTCCATGAGGGACCAGATCAGCTTGGAAGGCACACAGACAGAAAAGATGTCAAACTACACCATGAGTCAATCCCAGAAGCAGCCCTGTTGCAGCCTCCTCCAGACACTGACGTCAGGCACTGCTGATACTGGGCCCTGGATTCTAGAGTCACCACAACTGTTGTCAGAAACCAAAGGCCTCTGTTATCAGTCACTCCAGGAAATGGATTTCATGCTCCTGTATTCTCCTACTCTTTTCTAAGCCAAAACCTCACATGTGTACATCTGACTGGCAGAGCCTAAATCACATACCTGTGCCCTTTCTGCAAGAGAGGCTGGGAAAGCAAGGGAGAGAAAGGCGAAATTTGTCTAAGATAAATTCTCTGCAGGCTGCCTTCTAGAAAATGAATTGCTCCCCTGCAAATATGATGGAAACTGGCGATAGCTTGGTGCTTAAAGCAGTCAATTCTGGTTAACTATGAGACTTAAAGCCTAGCACTCTGATCATACCAGAGGAAGGGGTGGTATTTCTTTGGTCTTGAATGCTGCTTGGTTGCTGGGGTTCAAGCCGATAGCTAACTATATTATGCAAATACCAGAGAAAGGCCTGGTATTCCCTGAAGTCATGAAAGACAAGGGTAGGCCTGGAGCCAGTGTTCTACCATGCCATATTACCATGGTACCCTGAACCCTGATCACCTGAAGGGAGGGGCTAGTGCTTTCCTAACCATGTAGCTCATAAACCCCATGGCCCAAGACTGGAGTCTCTATGAGTCTGCTGCCTTGTTAGATCTCTGTGCACCCCCTTAGAATACAATGGATTAGAGGGGCGTGCCTATCTGCTACTGCTTCTGTCTTTGTAAGCTCCATTCATTTAGTCCTGGTGTGTGTGTTGAGTGGCATTTTCCCTTTTTGCACAAGAGCAAATGCCTGGTTTCTACCTTTGGGAGGCAGGACTCTTAATATGGAAAATTACCAAGCCACCATCAAGTTGGATTCATCCCAGAGTCACAAAGATGGTTCAACACATGCAAATCAATCAATGTGATATACCACACCAACAAAAGAAAAGACAAAACCCACATGATCATCTCAACAGATGCAGAAAAAGCATTTGATAAAATTCAGCATACATTCATGATGAAAACTCTTACCGAAGTGGGTACAGAAGGAACATATCTCAATATAACAAAAGCTATTTATGGCAAACCCACAGCCAACATAATACTCAACAGTGAAAAGCCTTCTTCTAAAATCAGGAAAAAGACAAGGATGCCCATTCTCACCACTTCTAGCCAGCATAGTATTGAAAGTCCTAGCCACAGCAATTGGACAAGAAAGAGAAATAAAAGGTGTCCAAATTGGAAGGGAAGAGGTAAAATTGTCATTATATGCCGATGGCATGATACTATATATAGAAAACCCTAAAGACTCCACACAAAAACTACTAGAACTGAAAAACAAATTCAGCAAACTAGGAGGATACAAGATTAACATACAGAAATCGGTTGCATTTCTTTACATTAACAATGAATATATCAGAAAGGGAAAGTAAAAAAAAAAATCACTTTTAAAATCGCATCAAAAAAATAAAATACTTAGGAATAAACCTGACCAAAGGGGTGAAAGACTTATATGCTGAGAAATATAAAACACTGATAAAGGAAACTGAAGATAATTCAAAGAAATGGAAAGCTATCCCATGCACTTGGAAGGATTAATACTTTTAAAATGGCAATACTACCCAAAGCAATCTACAGATTTAATGTGATCCCTATCAAATTACCCATGACATTTTTCACATAACTAGAATAAATAATCCTAAAATTTATATGGAACCATAAAGGATCCAGAATTGCCAAAGCAATTCTGAAGAAAAAGAACAAAGCAGGAGGCATAACCCTCCAAGA
Organism: Delphinus delphis; assembly: GCF_949987515.2. Taxonomy (NCBI): domain Eukaryota; kingdom Metazoa; phylum Chordata; class Mammalia; order Artiodactyla; family Delphinidae; genus Delphinus; species Delphinus delphis. The sequence goes on from NC_082688.1 coordinate 68,631,123, forward strand.
CTTCAGACAATACTACAAAAGCTACAGTAATCAAAACAGCATGGTATTGGTACAAAAAATAGATATATGGATCAATGGAATGGAATAGAGAGCCCAGAAATAAACCCACATACCTATGGTCAATTAATCTTTGATAAAGGATGCAAGTATATACAATGGGAAAAAGACAGTCTCTTCAGCATGTTGGAAAAGCTGGACAGCTGCATGTAAATCAATGAAGTTACAATACACCCTCACACCATACACAAAAATAAACTTGAAATGGCTTAAACACTTAAATATAAGACATGACACCATAAAACTCCTAGAAGAGAACATAGGCAAAACATTCTCACATTTTTCTTAAGTCAGTCTCCCAAGGCAATAGAAATAAAAGCAAAAATAAACAAATGAACCTAATCAAACTTATAAGCTTTGCACAGGAAAGGAAACCACAAATAAAACAAAAAGACAACCTACAGATTGGGAGAAAATATATGTGAATGATGTGACCAACAAGGACTTTATATCCAAAATACACAAACAGCTCATACAACTCAATATCAAAAAAAGAACAACCCAATCAAAAAATGGGCAGAAGACCTAAATAGATATTTTTCCAAAGAAGACATATAGATGGCCAATAGGCACATGAAGAGATGCTCAACATCACTAATTATCAGAGAAATGCAAATCAAAACTACAATGAGGTATCACCTCACACAAGTCAGAATGGCCATCACCAAAAAATCTACAAACAATAAATGCTGGAGGGGGTGTGGAGAAAAGGGAACCCTCATGCATCGTTGGTGGGAATGTAAATTGATACAGCCACTATGGAAAACAGTATGGAGATTCCTTAAAAAACTAAAACTAGAACTACCATATGACCCAGCAATCCCACTACTGGGCATATATCCAGAGAAAACCATAATTCAAAATGACATATGCACCCCCAATGTTCATTGCAGCACTATTTACAATAGCCAGGACATGGAAGCAACCTAAATGTCCAACGATAGATGAATGGATAAAGACGATGTGGTACATATATACAATGGAATATTACTCAGCCATAGAAAGGAACGAAATTGGGTCATTTGTAGAGATATGAATGGACCGAGAGAGTGTCATACAGAGTGAAGTAAGTCAGAAAGAGAAAAACAAATATCATATATTAACGCATATATGTGGAATCTGAAAAAATTGGTATAGATGATCTTATTCATAAATCAGAAATAGAGACACAGATGTAGAGAACAAACATATGGATACCAAGGGGGAAAGGGAGTGGTAGGATGAATTGGGAGACTGGGATTGACATATATACACTACTGATACTATGTATAAAATAGATAACTAATGAGAACCTAATGTATAGCACAGGGAACTGTAGTCAATGCTCTGTGGTGACCTAAATGAGAAGGAAATCCAAAAAGGAGGGGATATATGTATACATATAGCTGATTCACTTTGCTGTACAGTATAAATTAACACAATAAGAACAACTATAACTATACTTATACTCCAATAAGAATTTTTTTTTATTGGATACTCCAATAAGAATTTTTTTAAAAACAACTATATAAAACAACTATACTCCAATAAGAATTTTTTTTAAGTCTACAAATAATAAATGCTGGAGAGGGTGTGGAGAAAAAGAAACCCTCCTACACTGTTGCTGGAAAAGTAAATTGGTGCAGCCACTATGGGAAACAGTAGGGAGGTTTCTTACAAAACTAAAAATAGAGTTACCATATGATCCAGCAATCCCACTCCTGTGTATAAATCCAGAAAAAAACTCTAGTCCTAAAAGATACATATACCCCAATGTTCATAGCAGCGCTATTTACAATACCCAAGACATGGAAACAACCTAAGTGTACATTGACAGATGAATGGATAAAGAAGATGTGGTGTATATATATATATACACATACATACACACACACACACACACACACACACACACACACACACACACACAATGGACTACTACTCAGCCATAAAAAAGATGGAAAATAATGCCATTTGCAGCAACACGAATGGACCTAGAGATGATCATACTAAGTGAAGTAAGTCAGACAGAGAAAGACAAACACCATATGATATCATTTATATGTGGAATCTAAAATATAATACAAGTGAACTTATTTACAAAACAGAAACAGATTCACAGACATAGAAAAATTTATGGTTACCAAAGGGGAAAGGGGGTAGGGGAGGGATAAATTAGGAGTTTGGGGTTAGCAGATATAAACTACTATATATAAAATAGATAAACAAAAAGGTCCTACACTATAGCACAGGGAACTATATTCAGTATTCTCTATTAAACAAATATGAAAAAGAATATATATGTATATATATATATATATATATTCTGAATCACTTTGCTATACTGAATATAAAACTGAATCACTTTGCTATACACCAGAAATTAACACAGCATTGTAAATCAACTATACTTCAATTAAAAATAATAAATGTGGAAAATTACTCAAATATAGGAAAGATGTTCAAAGATGCTGGGTGGCCACAAAGCTTAACAGATATCTATTACCTCCCAATAAATATTAATTCATAATTAATTTCCCTGCACTCTTGCCTACTGGTCTATTCCTGGTGGACTCCATTACCTGAAGAGAGTAGATTTTGGCATTAGGCATGCCTGGGCAGGCTTAGGTCCCAGTTCTACTACTGCTAAAACCGTGTGGCCTTGGGCAATTAGCAATCTCTCTTATGAGTCTCAGTTCCCTGTTTGTGAAATAAGGCATACTAGTAATTGTTATGATTACTATCTTTAGTTATGATATAACATAACTGACTTTGCTATGTCAAAGTGTTGTTATTATGATGAAATAAAGTATGCAAAAGTAAAGTAAGTTATTATGATGAAATAAAGTATGCAAAGACTTACTAACATGTCAAGCACACAGTAAACATATGAGAAATGCAAGTGATTCTTATAGAAAGACTTCAAGGAAAGGAGTTCTAACCTGCTCTTGATTCTTTAGGGCTCAGTGTGGTGACAGTCCACTCTGTTTTCTTGCTAACACTCACCCTAAAACCCAGTCCCAGAGGCAATTCTGGGAAATCTGCTCTTCATCAAAGGAAGGGTGAGGAGGAGAGAAAGGACTGGAAAAACTTTCAGGGCTCATGGCAGCTCATGACTATGTATCATGGGTAGACAGCAAGCCTCCTCAATGTGAAATTCCCAAAGTGCAAAGCATTTTGGTGCAGGGCAAACATGGGCCTTGGGGTAACAGTCCAATGTTGAATTCCAGCATTCCTTTTTACCACTTGGGGGACCTTTGGCCCTGGTGCTATTTATTCACTGAGTCAACAAATGTTTATGGATCATCTACGGTGGACTGGTATGAACAGCACAGAGAATTCTGTCAGGAAGACAGACAGGGTGGGGAATCCTCCTGATACCCTGTGAACAATGTGATGATAGAGGTGATTACAAGATACAGCAATGGCGCAGAACAAAGAGAACTTCAGTCTTCCTGGGTGGAGGGGAGGACTCAGAGAATGCTACACAGAGTGGGCAACATTGCAGCTGGGTTTAAAGACTGAATAGGAATTTTCAAGACAGACAGTGGGGAAAGGACATTCCAGACAAGGAGAAAAGCCTTTCCCCTTAAAACAGATTAATCCTAACCTTACAGAAATCAGAGGGCTAGATAATTAATAACCAGATTTTTAAAAAATGGATAAACCCTTTAACAACAAAAAGCTTCTTATCATCACCAGTAGCTGCATCAACAACCACCGAAGTACCAACAGAGCCGTCAAGTGTTGCCTCACAGGGTCTGACCTGGGCAGAATGGGTGCTCTCTCTAATCAACCAAGGTTCACTCTGGAAGAGGATACTGACTGGGCCACTTGCTTAAGTCTCTGGAATTGTCACACTCTTACTGTATCATAACATATAATGAACATTATATTGAAAAGCTGGGTCTCCAGAAAGGGCTAGATTTCTAAAACAGGAGGACAGGAGTGTGAGGTAAGGTCATCACTCTACTGCAATTAAGTTAGAAGGGAAGGAGGCACAGAAGTGGGCTATGTGAACAGAAATGGGTAAGTTTATGAGATGTATGAGTATGGTTATAGATCAAATATATTTGACATAATTAACCAATATAGCTTTATTTCCTCCCTAAATCATGTTGCCTTGTTGCCTTCTACCTCCATGGCGAGGCTTGTTACTCCAGGGAAAGAGAGAACAGATCCTGCCTAGAAAAAAGAGCCATTGGGTCTCAAAGTCTATAGCAAGTCTTGCAAATCAGGCTTTTTTAAATGCAGGAGTTTCTAAATTTCTTTAACTTCCATTCAACAGATCAAGTGTCAGATCTCCTGGGACTTGATTATGCTCAGGGAGTATATTAGTCCGTTTGGGCTGTTACAGCACAATACCATAGACTGGGTGGCTTAGGCAACAGGTATTTATTCCTCACAGTTCTGGAGGCTTGAAATTTGAGATGAGGATGCCAGCACGGTTGGGTTCTTGTTGAGGGCCTTCCTCTGGTTCACAGATGGTTTGTCTTCTTGCCGTGTCCTCACATGGTGAAGAAAGAGCGAGCTCTGGTCCCTTCATCTCTGTATAAGAGAACTATCCCATCTGACTGCATCTCAACCTAATTAATTACCAAAGGCCCCCAAAATACCATAACATTGGAGATTACAGATCCAAAATAGGAATTAAAGACTTCAACATAGTAAGGACGCATAACTCAGGATATGACAGAAAGGAAATGAAATATCCAGCTTTTCTCACTCAGGTGGGCTGCAGCAAGAAAAGAAAAAGAGAGCCAGGGGGAGGCATTTTATGATTCTGTTTCCCCCTTCCTGAAGCTGCACTCTGATATGAGACTTCAGAAATATCCAGCTAGATATGAGAAAATTATGGGAGACAGGATTCAGAACACACTACTGCAAAATATGATGCCGTGAAATTTTAAGCTGAAGGAATTTGAGAAACAGAGAAGCAGGAAGGACTCTCTGACCTCCACCTTCTCTGCTAAAGCAGGTCACAAGACCCTCATGTGAGAGGGGCCCTCCCTATACCAGGAGGAAAGGAGCATCCTTATTGCTGAAGGGAGGGCAAGAGGAAACTGAATGAACAGGCCTTGCTAAGTTTCCCCGTGTTCACTACCTTTAGCTCATTCCCTTTGGTCCTTTCATGTTTTACCAGGACTTCCCACTCTTCATCAAACCTAGTATTAAAAAAACCCTCAGGTTTAACCATTTCTTCAGGTCTTCATTTCCTTATGAGGGCTCCATTGTCACATAAAACTTATGTTAAATAAATGTGTATGCTTTTCTTTTGTTATTCTGTCTTTTGACAGTCCAATTTATAAGGCACCAACTGGGGAACCCAGGAGGGTAGTAGAGGTCAAAGAGCCTCTGCAAAGGTCAAGAGCCTCACTACTTATGGTGTATCCAAACACCAGCTGCACCAGTATCACCTGGGCTCTTCTTAGATATGCAGAATCTTGGGTTATCATCCCAGACCTGCTGAACCAGAGTCTGTACTCTAATAAGATACATAGATAATTGGTGTCACATTTAAGTTTCAGAAGCCCTGATCCAGAAGATATTGGGTGGGTCAAAGGCTCTACCTCTCCCCTATAGCCCACCATGAGTTGCATGCCACAATCACCCTCTATAGCCATGTGCTCTTTTAGAGAGAAGTAAAAGGATGGGGAGAAGTTGTGAAAGACTGAGCATTACCCAAAAGAGACTCCGTTATCTACAGAGACTGTCTGAATTTTTGAATTGGACCAAGTTTACTGGGTTGGACCCAAGCTGGCCCCCCCCCCAACCAAGATTAAATCAGTGGTAGAAAATGATGAAACTACATTTTCTTTGCGCATTTAAAAGTAGCAGGGTTAAATTATAAGGACTGCCATAATATTATCAATGTATCTGAGTGGCAGAGTGAATAAAGACTATTTCCATGTTTGTCTGTTTTTTATTAGTCAGGATTTTCACTCAGACAAGATGAATACTGAATTGCATGGTTTCTCATTTACTGTTTCATATTACTCACCCCTTTTTAGAGTCTTTTGTATATTTAACTTTTTGGACTCACCTCTTAATGAGTCAATCCATGGGTCTATGACATGAAATATTTTTATAAATTTGCATAGCAGGGAATACAGCTTAAAGCCAGATTTGTTTTTTGTCCTAGGATTTAGTTAAGTCTGGACATGTCTGTGCAGCTGGTAGGGAAGCCTGGCAGGGCTATCTACTTGTGGGACTAAAGATCGTGATGATAAAGAATTCATCTTGAGGGAAAAGAGTAGAAGTAAAGGAAAAATGATTGTTGAGTCTCAAAATATACAGCAAATCTTAAATTAGGCTTTTTTTGGTAAAAGTTTCTAAACATCTTTAACTCCCATTCAACAGATAAAGTGCCAGGCCTTGTGGGACTCGATTTTGCTTAAGGAGGCATAATTCAGGATGTGACAGAGTGGCAATGAAAAGCCCAGGCTTCTGGTCCAGTTGGTTCAAGGACAGTAATGCAGGGTCAGAGGGGAGGTGTTTCATTCAGACTGTCTCTTACTTCATTAAGGAAATGAGAGGACATCAGGCATAAGGTCCTTCAATTCCCCAGTATTTTCCCTATAAGCACCTATATTTACATTCATCCTCAACAACTTTTGTCTCAGAGGATGTGATGTTACACTTTTTGTAAAATACCTGTGCCCAATCCTCTTCCACTTCTTTTGGGACCTCGCTATTGTCCAGGAGAAAAACTTGCCTCTACCCTCTCAGGTTCAGTGTCTGGGGGCTTGCAAAATAAATGAACGAAGACAGATTAATAGGAGAAAAAGCACAAAATTTTTAAAAATTATTTTTTCATTACCTCTTTTTTTTAGCACTTTAAAACAATATTTATTTATTTATTATTTTTGGCTGCATTGGGTCTTAGTTGCGGCACACGGGATCTTTGTTGAGACATGTGGGATATTTCATGGCGGTGCGCGGCCTTCTCTCTAGTTGAGGACTGTGGGTTTTCTCTCTCTAGTGTGGCGTGCGGGCTCCAGGGCGTGTGGGCTCTGTAGTTGTGGCGGGTGGGCTCCAGAGCGCATGGGCTCTGTAGTTTGCAGCATGCAGGCTCTCTCGTTGAGGCGTGCGAGCTCAGTAGTTGTGGCATGCGCGGGCTTAGCTGCCCTGTGGCATGTGGGATCTTAGTTCCCCGACCAGGGATCGAACCCGCGTCCCCTGCATTGGAAGGTGGATTCTTTACCACTGGACCACCAGGGAAGTCCCACAAAATTTTTATTAATATTTACATGTACAAGAGTTGACAGAAAAGAAGTAAAACTAAAGGAAGCTATTAGACTTAGGGGCTTACATACCATTTTAATGAAGGAAAGAGTGTTTGTGCTTTAAGGGATGATAAAACATGAAGCAACAAGGAAACATATGCGAAGATAAGGGTTATTTTAGTAATGTCTGTTTATTCAGACTCGTCTTGATGTTGACTCTGGTGATAAGAATTGCTCTTCCAGGTGGTGGTGGGGGTACCTTCACAAAGGGAAATTTATGCCCTACTAGGCAGATGAGAGGAGGGCAGAGAACTTTTCCTGCATCTGTTGATTCTCAGTTGCCTTCAGCTCAAAATAATCCACGGTGACATACTTTGGGGTGGCATATTCTGATCCCCCTTATTGTATCAAGCATACCTTCCCTCTGTTAGAGCTTCATCTCTGTCCCCAGTTGCTTCTTCCTCTCTTCTTGCAAATGTGCTCAAATCCTTCTCATCTTAGCGATCCTTCCACTGGCCCTTCCACATTCCTTCAGAATGATATTTGTTGAGGACTTACCAAGAGTAAGCATTGACCTAGCTGCTGAGGATACTGTGGGTGAATAATGCAGACATAGTCCCTATCCTCCTGAAATTTAGTCTTTTGTCTCTACCCCCTCTAATTACCATCCAATCTCATTTCCTTTTCATCCAAATCTCAGAGTAATCTACTCTGCTGAACTTTCCTGTATAATCTCTCCTTAAATTAGTGCCAAGCTATCTATCACCCAAACCAGAAACCTATGAACTTATTTCAGTTTCCTCCAGCTCCTCACCCCACACATCACTAAGTCCAGGTGATGTTACCTAAATATTCAAAAGATGATTCCCCTCCTCTCCATTCCGACCACCATGTTTCTAGACTGGCCTTGATCATCCCTTGCTCATCAGTGGTCATTATGCTGGGTCTCCCTGCCTCTAGTTTCAGTTCCATTAAATCTGTCCTCCAGATGGGAGCTATAGAGGTCACTCTAATGCTTTTAACCCCTCAATGACTCTCCATTTCCTACAGGATAAAATCTGAGTTCTTCAGTGAGGCCTCAGATTTTTGTCACAGCCTTCGTCTCTGACCTTACGTCTCATAACTCCCTGACTTGCACTCTGTCCTTGTAGGTCTCCACATATGGCATGCTCGGTAGGTGTATGTGCTTAAGCTCACAACAACTGCGAACACTCTTTCCTGGGCTCTTCTTGCACAGTGACACTTAGCTACATTTACCTGCAGACTTTCCTAGCTTTATTCTTCAAGCCTCAGCTTTTTATTACCTTCTCTAAGAAGCCTTACCAGATAGTCCCCTTTCCTGGAGGGAAGGATGGGTGTCCTTCCTCTAGCTTCCACAGTGGCTGTGTGTGTCTACCCATCACTATGCTCTTATATTCTAACTCTCCATTCTGTCTTCCTCACCAAGCTGTGAGCTCCTTCAGAAAAGTGTTTGATGCTCGGTAGGCACTCAATAACTCTTTGTGGAATGAGGCCCAAATAGACCTTGATTTGGGCTTTTCTGTGACTGGATGAGATTCCCAGGACTATAGACACAGAACCCAGTCCTAATGGCGGTTTGATTCTGCAGTGTCATTGGAAAGCCAGCATCTCCTCCGAGAGATGAGATGCCAATGGCTCTACCTTAGCCTTTCACTACTGCTCCATTAAGCCTTTTCTGTGGCAGGAAATCACCTTGATCTGAGGAAACACCCATGATGCACAGTCATGATCACTTGTTTTTAATTCCTGCCTAGCTCTTACCCCTGCACATTGGCTTCTCTTTTTATGGAGAAGAAAATCAGATGTTTAAGGGTGAACTTGGGGGCTGAGCATACAGATACGGATAAACTTGAGAAAGAAACTGTCTGTGTAACATGTCATTGAGGCTTTCGGTGTCTGAGACCTAAGGTGTTATTTATCACCCAATGTGTATAAATGTGTATTTACATGTTAAGCATTCTTTTAAAGTCACTGTAGCTTCACTACGATCACAGAATGAGGATTCTTGACTATGGCGTGTCACGAAGGTATTCAAGCCCCCAGTGTGAGGACTGAGACCAGCAGTTAGATGATAGGTAAACCCTCTGTGGAGACACACATTCCCCTTACACACACACACATACAAACGCTAGAGCCGGAAAGGACCTTAGGGATCATGCTGGTGAACTTTCATTTTATAGATCCAGAAACTGAGCCTATTAAAGGCTTAAGTTAGTGTTCTCAGATGTTACCTATGGACAGTGCTGGCATGCATTTAATTGTCCTGGAAAAAAGGTTACAAATGTGAATTCCCTGTTCCCATCCCACCAGCAGGGATTTGACTCACGTGTGGGTTGGAAATTATTGGTTTCAGTGAGTTGCCAAGTTATCCTGTCACAGTCAGGATTTAAGTATCGGTTCTCTGCTCTCCACACTACAACATATGGCCTCACTCCATTTATCTAATGAAATATAATCCCCCTGTCTTTTCCACTGAATTCACGTGGGACCCTCTCTCTGTCATAAAAGTTTCTTGCTATTGCTTTCAGCTTCATGCTATTCACAAATTGGATAAGTAAACCATCCTTGTTTACATCCACACAGTTTATAAAGTGTTCACAAAGACAAGACTATACCAGGGCCTTTTAGCTCATATTAGACTTTCATATGTGGACATCATCCCCTAACCCAGATCCCTTTGGGATTCTTCATTTGCCTGATTGATCATCCTCCTACCTGAACTTCATCCAGTTTATATTTCTCTACCTTGTCCCCAAATCATGTCATTAAAGATGTCAAATGCCTGGCTGACACTCAAAACACTGTGTCTAATTTTCCCCTCAACTCACAGGCTTGTGAAACAATTGACAAATCCTTAAAAAATTAAGATGAAACTTTTCTGTTTCTTAATATTCTCCCCTGGTTTTCTTCATGTCTCTCTGACAATTACTTCTCTCATTCACTGGCTCTTTCCCTCTGTTTCCATCACTTCATACATCATTCTACATATTCTCTTCAAGCTGTCTCCTCTAAACTGATGACTCCAAGATCTACAGCCACCCTGTCCAAACGTAGGTCCCATAGTCCCAGCTACATGTAGATGTTTGGGTGCAGCCTTATATCAGAAATGCAGTCACTTTTTGTCTGCCAACACTCCCCTCTTAGAGAATGTCTTCCCACAGTCCATAAAGAGTAGTCATGTAAATCATTATCTGGCCTCATCTCTCAGGCCACAGCTGATTTGATCAGACTGGCTACCTGATGCAAGCCAGTCCAATCAGATTGCCTTACGTGGGAATCCTCTGCCAGTGGGCCCTGCAACAGTAAGGTGATATAGGGCTTGGGACCTTGTCCTGAAGATAAATGAGCAGAGTAAGCCAGTACAGAGAGAATCTGGGGCAGGCAGGGAAAGAGAAGCAAAGCAAAGTACAATATGATTTCAGAGAGAGAGTGGGTGGCTGCCTGAGGATCTTCCAGGGCTAATGAGACTCTGCTCTATTGCCCTCATTGTAATTCATGAAATTCAATCATTCACTTTTCAAATATCATTTGACAAGCTACTTTATGTCAGGAACTTTGCTAGGTACAAGAGATACTTTGTTGAATAAGAAAAATATGTTCTCTGACCTCACAAATCTTATTTTTGAATGCCTTCTCACAGTAAACTCCTTTTTACTTGCACATGTTTGAGTGGGCTTGTTTCTTGCAATCCAAAGATCCATGATTAGTATATAAGTTAATTCTTAACATATCTCAAATCAAACTTGTCTTCCTCACTACGCCAGCTCCTTCTCCAGAAACCCAATCTTGATCAGTGGGTATGGTGAGTGGCACACCCAGTTTTCAAAAGCAAAATCCTTATAGTTGCCATTCATTCTTGCTCTGCTTCACTACATATCCAGCCCCTAGCCAAATATTTTGGATTGTACCTCTACAAAATATCCTTCCCTTCAGACATTCCTTTTTATCCTTACTTTTATCCTGCCTCAGATTAGATCCTTGACACCTCTCACCTGCAATGTTTCCACCACCTCTTATCAGCTCTACCTGTTGATCTTGACACCCACCTCCTAAGCATGTCCATTGGCTCCCCACTGCCCCAAAGACAAAGTACAGACTCCTTTTACAAAGGGCCTACATGACCTGGTCCCAGATTCCTCTCTATCATTCTCTCCAGCAAGTTGTATTCCAGTGATTTCCAACTACATGAAACATCTAGCATCTTCCGAGTTTGTGTTTTTCTAATACACATTTCTCTCTGTCTAAAAAGGCTTTTCCCACATCTCTGCCTGGTAAACTCAACCTTTAAAACAAGCTCAAAAATCATCTTTTCTGACCTAGGCAGAAGACATGTTCTTTTTTTTTTTTTTTTTTTCCGCAGTACCCGAGCCTCTCACTGTTGTGGCCTCTCCCATTGCGGAGCACAGGCTCCGGATGCGCAGACTCAGTGGCCATGGCTGACAGGCCCAGCCGCTCCACGGCATGTGGGATCCTCCCGGACCAGGGCACGAACCCGTGTCCCCTGCATTGGCAGGCGGACTCTCAACCACTGCGCCGCCAGGGAAGCCCAAAGACATGTCCTCTTAAGGCATTCTGTTCAGCTTCAGAGAGTTTGGAATCCAGACAAGGGTGAAAAGAGACAACAATAATTCTCCCTTATGCCTTGTGGTTATCCCATTTGGGATAAGTATGTCAAGGTTATACCACTTGAACCATAAAACAACCCAGAGAGGCAGATAAGGGAGGAATGCACCCCATTTCATAGATGAGAAAATGGCCTTAAAGCAACAAATGTCCTGTCTAATGTCATGTGATCAGTCAGTTAGGACCCAGACTCTAGACACAGGTCTTTGTAAAATCCTGTCACATAAAAGACCTGACTCCAGGTATTTCAATAGTTCTGCAACATATGATTTTAATTTCATTTTAAAACTTATTTTAATAATTAAAAAAACTGATTAAAATTCACATAACATAAAATTGACCATTTTAATCATTTAAAGTGTGCAGTCCAGTGATTTTCAGTATATTCACAATGTTGCACAACCATCACCACTACCTAATTCCAGAATATTTTCATCAATCCCGAAAGAAACACGTGTCTTCCAATTCTGCCCTCCTTCTGTCCCCTGGCCACCACTAATCTATTGTTTCTATGGATTCAGCTATTTTGGACATTTCAAATGAACAGGATCACACAACATATGGCCTTTTGTGTCTGGCTTCTTTCAATTAGCATGTTTTCAAGGGTCATTGATGTTGTAGCAGGTATCAGGACTTCACTCCTTTTTATGGCTAAATAATATTCCATTGTATGGATATACTACATTTTGTTTACCCATTCATCAGTTGATACACATTTGGTTATTTCCACTTTTTGGCTATTATGAATGATACTGCTATGAGTATTCATGTGCAAGTTTCTGTGTGAATATATATTTTCAATTCTTTTGGGTATACTTCTAGGAGTGGAATCGCTGGTAAAACTTTAGCTTTTGAGGAACTGCCATGGAAAAAAGGTACGTGAACAATATTACACACAGTCATCACTCAGTATCCTCGGGAGGTTAGTTCCAAGACCCCTCAACAGACACCAAAATCTGTGGATACTCAAGTCCCTTATGTACAATGGTATTTGCATATAACCTATGCACATCCTGTTGTATACTCACCTCTAGATAACTTATAATACCTAAAACAATGTAAATGCTATGCAAATAGTTGTTATACTGTATTGTTCAGGGAATAATGTCAAGGAAAGAAGTCTACATGTTTAGTATAGATGCAACCACGGTAGGCCTAACTACATAGCACATGTCAGCAACAACATAACATTTTCTTTCTTCCAATGCATAAATTGCTTTTGTTTAATGACCTGAACGGGAAATACATACAATAAAACACAGAATATTTAAAATACAAGTACGTATAGAAAATATAATTATAGAGAAATATAAATTCATTCTCTCTCTCTCATACACACACACCCACACACCCACACACACACACACACACACACAGTGTTAACACTCACCGAAACCCTGGTTCTCCTCTCTTGATAACCCTGCTGTGATGATGATGATGATGATGATGATGACAAGGACAATGGTGATGACTGTTGCATGGGGCCTACAGTACTGATGCTATGAGTCGATGACATGTGTGGTACTGCAGGTAAGCCATGAGACAACAGGCCAACTCACACCTTCTTACAGGATGTCAGAAGGATCATCTATGCCAGGAAAACTGGCTTCCTATTGCAGACACTGATGCTTTGGAGGAGGCTGCAGCAGTGACATAGTGTTAGGAGGCAGGAATGTCACTTCCACATTCTCATCAGTGAAGCAGGGGGCTGGGGATGACTGGGAGCATTGTCAATTATGAGCAGGGCTTTGAATTGCAGCACTTGCTTTTTGAGGTAATTCTTCATGTCAGAAATGAAGCACTGGTGGAACCATTCCAAGAACAAGATGGAGTTACCCAAGCCTTCTTGTGTTACCAGAACACTGGCAGGCAATTTTTGTTTTGGGGCTTAAGGGCCTGCAGATTGTGTGCCCTGCAAACGAGGCCTGGTTTGATCATGTGGCCTGCTGCGTTGCCACCCAGACCCAGAGTAAGGAGATCTTTCCAGGCCTTGAACCCCGGGGCCTGCTTGGCGCTCCTGTGGATGTAGGTATGATGGGGCATCTACTTCCAGAACAAGCCTGTTTCATCACAATTGAAGACTTGCTCCAGAAAGTAGCCTTTCTCTTCTACGAGTTTCTTGAGCTCTTCTGGGAACGCTGATGCTGCCTTGGTATCAGTGGATGGCGATTCTCCTGTGATCTTTAAGTTCTTGAGGCTGCAGCGCTTTGCGTGGCTAGCCAGCCATCCCTTACTAGTCTTCTGCTCCTTAGGCTCGCTCTCCTCAGCCCCTCACAGCAGGGCTCACAGAGGCTAAGTGCTTTTTCACACATCATTTTGCCATCAACAGGGATATGCTTCTGTGACTTGTCCTCTAACCACATATTTAACGCTTTCTCAGTCTTTGCAAGCTCTTTATCAGGAACCAGGGAGACAATTTTTTCCCCTTGTAGCGGCAGCACTAACACTTCCACGAATTCCAGCTTCTTTCTGCTTTATCGTGCGAATGCTTGATTCGTTCCTTCTGACCTCAAGGCCGACTCCCACAGGCGAAATGCCGCTTTTCAAAACATCTAAGATTTCCATTTTCTCGTTGAGAGATGACGCTTCACCTTCCCTCTTTGCCTTTGAGGGATTGCTTTGACCACTTAATTGCTTTTAGGAGACTGTTTCATAGAAACAAAGGTTGCACACAATACAAATAGCCAACGAATGAGAAGTTACGCGCTCAACGCTCACGCCCGTTCAGGAGAGACTGACGACGACCTGTGAACCGGAAGGAGGCTACACCGGGGTGTGCCTACATAGCACGTCACTTTCATGTTTTCCGCGCACTGCTCCATATGAGGAAAATTAAGTTTTGTGTTTTGAAACTTTCTGGATTAAAAAAAAAACATTTTTGATCAGGGATTGGTTGAACCCTTGGAGGTGGAACCCGCGCCGGGGGTGGGGGGTGGGTGGGTGGAGCAGAACGTTTGGTGGGGCGGAACCCGTTGGAGGCGGAACCCGTTGGAGGGGGAACCCGTTGGAGGGGGAACCCGGCGGAGGGGGAACCCGGCGGAGGGGGAACCCGGCGGAGGTGGAACCCAGTGGAGGCAGAACGCCGCGGAAAATAATGATGTAATAAACTTACCTGTAAAAATCTTTGTGTACATTCTTAATATATTTTTTTAGGATAGATGCCTAGAAGTGGAATTACTGGATCAAATTCTATTTTAAGGCTCTTGTTTTTTCTTTTTTTTTGCGGTACGCGGGCCTCTCATGCCGTCGTCTCTCCCGTTGCGGAGCACAGGCTCTGGACGCGCAGGCTCAGCGGCCATGGCCCACGGGCCCAGCCGCTCCGCGGCATGCGTAATCTTCCCGAACTGGGGAACGAACCCCCGTCCCCTAGATCGGCAGGCGGACTCGCAACCACTGCGCCACCAGGGAAGCCCCAAGGCTCTTGATTTTTATGGTTACATTTCTCTGTGAAGATTGTAATAATTTGTAAATCCTATTGAGGTATGAAAATGCCATTCCCCGCAGTCAGCCAACACTGAATAGTATCAGTTTTTAGCATTAGCTAGTTTGGTGGGATGACAGTATTTTGTTTTTTCAGCCTTTTAAAAATTAATACTGAAGTTGAATATTCACTCTGTTTTATCGGAGTTCCTCGGACTGTTTATATCTTATATCCATTATTCTGTGAAGATTTTAGTATGTTTTCTAATGAAATGTATGAATTCTGAGTTCATTATGGATAGATACAAATACCTTGTCTGTCTTATTTGTAGCAAATTTTCTTCTCAGTTTTGTTGAGGGGGAGGGGAGAGGTCTTCATTTGGTTCTGATAATTATATTCTTTGACTTACAGAAATTTCACATTTTCCTTTACATTAAATCTTCTAAGTTTTCCTTTTTGTATTTCCTTCAACAGCTTTTTGGAATGTCCTTATTCGCAAAGGAACGACAAAGGTACTGGTTTCTTTGTCTACTTTCGGGTTTTGAGCTCACTTAGCCACCTGGAGTTTACTTTAGTGTTACCCTTAGGAGCGATCTAATTTAATTTTTTCCTAAAATTTCAGCTATGTTATTTTATTTATTATGGCCTTAACATTTATTTCTGGTAGAGCTGATGTTCATTGATTATTCTTTCTTTTTGTGGTCTTTTTGGCATTTCATGTGCATTTTTGCCTCTAGGTGACTTTTATCATTACACTGTCAAATATTATTAAAATCTCATTGACACTTGGATTTGGATTGCATTTAGACATATAAATTAATTTGACATTTTTACAACATTCATTTTCCCATCCAGTAACATCATATATCTCTTTACTTTTCTGTCCCATGAGCAGATTTTGTGATTCTTTTCATATAGCTCATGCACATAAGCTTATCCCTAGGGTTTTTGTGTGCCTTGGTTGTTAAAATAGTGAGTAGGACTTTTTTTGCTGTTTTTCTATTTAAAATATATTCTCACTTATAATCAATATTTTAATTTATGTTCCTGTCTCAAGTATCAAATTTGTATCAAATCTTGACAGTTTTTCAGTAGATGCTTTGGAGTTTTAAGGTTATAGGATGTGATACTTATTTGCCTGTAGTTATTATGTAATCTCTTCACTTAAAATAACTGTATCTCTTTTCTTTTTCAAATATTAATGCACTGTTTAAAGACATTATTACAGGCATACCTTGGAGATATTGCAGGTTTGGTTCCAGACCACCACAATAAAGCAAATATGGCAATAAAGCGAGTCACACAAACATTTTAGTTATTTTGTATAAAATAACTGTAGTGTAGTCTGTTAAGTGTGCAATAGCATTATGTATTAAAAAAGCACATACCTTAAAAAATACTTTATTGCTAAAAAATGCTAACCATCATCTGAGCCTTTAGTAAGTTGTAGCAGTAGTATCAAAGATCACTGATCACAGATCACCATAACAAACAAAATAACAATGAAAAAGTGAAATATTGAGAGAATTAGCAAAATGTGACACAGAGATGCAAAGTGAGCAAATGCTCTGGGAAGATGGTGCTGTTAGACTTGCTTGGTGCAGGGTTACCATAAACCTTAATTTTGTAAGAAACATAGTATCCGTGAAGCACAATGAAGTGCAATAAAACAAGGTATGCCTGTACATAATAATGGGAACAGAAGGAATCTTCATCTTATTCCTGTTGCTAATAGGAATGCTGCTAGTTCTTGCTTTGCTGTTAAGAAAATGACTGGCTATTGGTTTAAGTTAAATATTCTTCCTCGTGTTAAGGAAAGATACTTACATTCCTGGTTTGCTAAAATATATATATATTTTAAAATAAGGAATCAGGATTGAACTTTATTACTATCTTGTCATTATCCTTTGAAATAACTGTACATCTGTTCCAACAACTATATATATAAACACATACATAGACTGATTTCCTAATACTTAGCCATCTTTACATTCCTGAGAAATGTTTTATTTGATTCTGGTGTATCATTTATTTAATATACTGCTGAATTGTGTTTGTTAGTGTTTAGGATTTTTTGTGTCTATATTCATAAGTAAGATTGACCTGGAGTGTTTCTTGTTGTTTGGTGTTATTTGTGTTATGTTTAGGTATTGTTTATTCTGGCTTTATAAAACAAAGGGAAGCATTCTGTCCTTTTTTGTGCTCTGGAATAGTTTGTAGGTTTTAGATTCATTCGGTGTGATTTCCTCTCTCTTGCTCCTCTGTGACACTTTCCCCTCTCCGTTCCCACACCTTGGGTTTTTCACCTCCTGCTCACCCATGTCACTGTTTGGACTGTGGGGAATCCAAGGGTGAGATGCAGGTTGATGCTGCCTGCCTGCCTGCTGCCAATGGGTGTGTTTCCCCAGAGTTTAGTTGTGGATGCCTTAAACGGGCCCCATTGTGGGCCATCTTAAAGGCATTCACCAAGGGCACCATATGAAACAAGGGGCAAAGAGACCCAGCCACAGGTGGTTCACCAGAAGCCCAAAGACTGGGAGCAGTCAGCCTGCCAGGCAGACAGAATTGTCTGTCTTAGGGAAGCTACCCCTCCCAGCAGAGAGAAGGCCAAGGAAACCACCAAAGCCCAGTGAAAAAGAGGCCAACTATGGTACAAGCACCACACGGGAGGTTCTGCTGTCAGAGTACAATGTCCCAAGCAAGTAAGATCATTGAAGTCTTCCCTTACCTAGGACCTAAACCTTGAACAGGATGAAAAGTCACCCATGCCTCTCTTTGCCTGAGATAGGCCAGTGTTGGGGGCTGTGGTGGGGAGGGGAGGTGGGGAGATTAAATTAAATGAAGGTTGCAGTTTTGATATTACACTGATTGGTATTTAATTATTTAACACTGCCGGAGAACTTTTTCTCACCAGAAAGTGCCTAGAAAGCTGTGGAACCTATCCAAGCGTGTATCAAGGGGAACGATTTCACAGAGCAGAGTGAGTGGGGGTAGTTATTCGAAAGACTAGTATTGGCTTCTGTTTGCTTCCAATGGAGTTCAGCTCATTTGGCAAACAGGCCCAATGAGAGGCACTTAGAGAACAATCACTGAGCGGGATTCCCGGCCCTCTTTATATAATTACTTTTAGAGTGTTCTACTTTATTGTGCTTTGGAAGGTGATGGTAGTACATCGCTTAATCTAAAACTTAGACATTGTAATTTGCCTTTTATTGATGTAGTCTCTAATTGAAAATAGAATGAAAGGACAGAAATGTGCTTAAAGAGAGCAGTGAAAATGGCTCACATGGGATTTGGGCAAGTTATTGAACCTCTCTGTGCCTCCGTTTCCTCATCTGTAAAAAGGGCATAATAATAGAAGCTAACCTGGTAGGCTTGTTGTGAGAATTAAGTGGGTCAATCAATGCAGGTAACAAACTTACAATAGGGTTGTCACAACATATGTGCTGTTTATTCATACTTACTATTTGGGGGCTTCAAAGTAAATTGTCAACCCACTCCCAGCAGTGCACCTGTGGTAAACAAAGACCATGTACCTGTGTTCCCCTCACTTTCAATTGCTGACTTAAACACCTTTTCATAGTTTTAATATCTTTACTAAGGCCTTAGAACGTACCATGCCATGTGCAATACTGAGTAATCTCACCTCGACTGGAAAATAAAGTTCATTTTCCATCACGCACATAAGTATGTAATCATCAGTTTGTGAGCATTTAAACCTCTCACCTGAGCACATTTTGAGAAAGTTTAGTTGATTCTTATTTTTTCCCAAAGATAACAGTGCTTGGGCACACATCTCCACAGGGAACGCTGTGGTACAAGGCTGCTTCCTACTCCTGCCTTGTCCCTTCAGCCTCCATCTGTGTTACTTCTCAGGCAAGAGGTCCCATGTCTTGCTGGTAACTCACATTACAGAAAACATGTCTATTATTTATATGGAATTTGAAGTTTATATTATTGGAGTAAATCATAGTGGCCAAGATGGAAGTCAAGGGTTAAGAAGCCTCTATGGACGTTAAGACACAAATTAAAAGCAGATATATAAGAAATGATCCTCCTGTCCCAAGAATGCTCTGAGTAGGGGTTTAAGCTCTTAGAACACACCTTGCTTCGTCTGCTTCCCTTCACACACATTTGCATGTATGTCCATCCCAAGCAGCTAGAGAAAATAGAGTTGAATGATTCAGACCGTTTCCGTGGTTTCATGAGCAATCATCTAGTCTAAAAGACTAGGCCAAGAATTCTGAAAGTGGAAAATTTAGTGTTTCACTCAAAAATTTTATAAGCTATCTCCCTAAGTATGAAATAGCTTCAGGGAGTTGTATTTTTTCCTGCCAGTTTGTCCCTAACTATATGAGTCCATTATTTTCAGGGGAGCCAAGAGATCTCTTAACGAATTGCAGGGACTTCCTCTGATGCTTTAAAAAAAAAAAAAAATGCAGCCATTTACTGTTTTTTTCCAATTTGGAGAACTTCAATAAAATCTTTTTATGCACCCTATTTATTTTCCTAGACATTTAAAATTTTCATGCAGGCTTGGCATGCTCAGTAATTCAAGTATAGCGTAAAATGGCCAGGTTTTACTCTCCATGGATTATCTTTGGGGACTGAGGGTTTAAAAGAATGACAGCCATGAAAAATCCCAGGCCTGCCTCCAGCGGGGCACACAGAATCCTATCGCCACCAAAAAGTAACTTCTGCCTGCTCCACAGGAGGCATCGGACAGTCCTTGTAAATCATAGAACTTCACGCAGCTAACTTTAGAGCAGTGGGGCCATCTAGACTCCAAACAGGGAAGTACTGAGCGGGAAAAAAATCCCTTCTGGGATCTGGGTATTGAGAGGGTGAAAAGCGAAGCTTGTACATGTCGGACCCTCTTTAGCAGGTGATCAAGACAACGCAGCTGCTCAATGACTTTCCTAGATAAAACATGTTAAATATTAAATTTTAAATATTTATTATAAGTATTTAAATTGAATAGGTTACATATTAAAAATTATATTTTATGAGTGTGCTGGTATAAAAATGAATATATTCCTATTTTATATTAAAACATTTTATTCAGCCTAAAAGTTAATTGTTTTTCTTTTGACTTAAAAACAAATCAAAATATTTTTGTAGAGCCCTAGATGTATTGTGGGCCATAGGCACTGTGCCTAGGAGATAAACCTGTCTTGCTTGCACATACAAGTGAAATCCAGAAACCTTCCTGCCCTGTACTTTTAGACCGTATTGAAAAGCGTCCAGACATTCTGAAGGACTTACCATATTTCTTTGCATTTTGTGCATTTGTCTCCTATTTTAATGTTTCTTATGCGTCATATAATAGATGGCACATTTAACATGGTAGTGGTGGTTCTTTTGTTTCCTAAATGCCTTCATTGAATTGATGATCCTTCTTGCATATGTAACATCTTAGACCGGAGGAGATATGGTACCCTAGCCACGATGAGGAAAAATGGGCATCCCTCTTGGAACTGTCCTTGACCTGGCTCTTTACCCTCCCAATCACCTGGCCACACATCAAGAGGTGTTTCCTTTGTCATTTATTACTCAACCTTGGAAGCCACACAAACATCAATTCTCCTATCCTCTTGGTTGAAGCAGTCACAAGCCCAAACACATCCATGGCAGAATGACAAGGTCATATTGTAGAAGGACAAGTGGGATGAGAAATATTGTTGTGGGCACCTTTGGAGAATTCAATCTGCTAAACATCCCCCCCACCCCAGAGACAAATTAATAGAGAGTTGGGATCATTTCTAAAGGGAAGTGGGTGGCAAGGGTGATGAACAAAAAGAAGTGGCATTTTGCTCATTTTGTTGTGCCACAATCATCCCTGTTTCTTTACGGAATGGGTGACATACCCAGTACACTCAGGTGGTGGGGGTTATTGTTGAGCTATTTGCCAAGGAGTGAGGAAACAAATGGCAGAGAGTGGCCAGTGCATCCTCTCAGCCAGCTGAACTGAGATGTGAAAGGTCATGTAGAGTGGCTGTGTTTTTGTGTCATCTGACACCCTCACAAGTCAGTTGCTCCCTTCCCAAGAGCTCTGCCATTATGGCTGCTTTCCGGGGACTCTGTCACTCAGTTCTCTTGACATTACCAGTTGCCTTGCTTCCTGCTCCTCCTGTCTCCATGGCTTATGCCCCCTGTGGCTTCTAGAATATTGTCTTATCAAGTCTCCATCACTGCTTTAGTTAGCTGTCTACACTGATGGTAGGAAGCTCAGTGCTTCCAGACATCTTCCCAGCAGAAGCTGCTAAGGGCACCTTCCTTGTTAACTCGGATTTTATCAATGATCTGGGGCACCTGGGAGGAGTGTGGGAGAGGGAGTGACTCACCTGTCTTTGCTGAGTTCAAGGGTCATGCTGTAGCAGATTCTATTAGCATCCAGTTTGGGGCTGAAATTTTAGAAGATGGATTTATAAGAGCCCATACTAAATGCTATTGTGCATCTAATCATCTATCACAGGCATTGCTGCTTCAGAAAATTGTTCTTTTCCCAACCGATTCCTACCTAAGAGCCCACAGAGATCACATGCCATTTGCCTCAAGATAAATACTTTTCATTGCCTGCAGAAGTTAATTTCCTAAGGTTAGGCCCTGGGTGAATACATGAGGAGAAAAGAAGACTAAATCTCTGAGGGTAAAACACAAAACAAAGTGAAATAACTTCTTAACCAAAGCGACTGCCAAACTCCTTAACATTTTCCTTCTCTCCTATCTGCATGAGGGTCTATTGTCTTCCCTGTAATTGCCATCCTTGAGCTCATTTGGCTCTTAAAGTGAAGAATCACCCCTTTGAATTCAGTACAGACAGAACCAAGCCAGCTTGTCTGACTGTGCCATGCTAAGTGCTCTGGAGGTCAGGCTTCAAGTGGAGTCCATTACCACAGGGCCTTTGGCCCCAGAGCAAGCCAATGCATCTAACTGGAAGTTTCTGTAGGACCCTTAGGCCCTCGGTCTTCAGTACCTAAGTAAAGCATAGCTTGCCTCATATAAAGGAGCATACATTATCACCCCCAGGATGGTCAGGGACCTCCCAGATCTGCACTGGGATGTGCTGTGGAACAAACACCATGGACCTTCTCTGTATGGAGAGAGAGATCTAGACTGCACCTTTATCTGTCAGTGGCAAAAGTGTATACATTTATAGTGATCAGGAAAGAACACAGAAGAGCCTAGTGAAAGCAGACGGCTGCTTAGATCTACAGTTGTTCATCCTGTGTATATATAGGCACAGAGAAACGGAATTTTGAGAGGCTGTATATACTTTTTGTTGTACTGTCTTAGAATCTAACGCACCTAAGAATTTTTGGCGTGGACAGATATCAAAGTCTGTAGCAAACAATCATTCAGGGTACACATGTGGGTATACATATAAAAGTTTAACTATGTACATATGTATTTAATTCATATCTTAGTTCTCACTGCTGAGAAGCTCTACATTTTATAACATTACTGCATCAGTGAACGCTAGTACCAAGATTTTTATCGTCGGAAACCTGAAATATTTTGTGTTTGGAAGCGGGTAAAATCTTGAGGAGAAAAAAATGGCCAGATCCTGCATTATGTGTTTTTCAAAGGAAAGCTAGTTATTAGATGAGGATAAAACTTGGGGTTCCCCCATTAGGGAGTGGATTCCGGCAGACGAAGCCATGTAACATCATCCTTGCTCCATCCGCTTCAAAACTTAGGAATATTTGGCTTCTGGATAGTGTTGGAAAATGGAAGAATAGTCTTTATTACTAGAGAACCGGCTTTTCCTGAGGGAGATTTAAATGTGTGCTGCCCATGTGAATCCTTTTAAAGAAATTGCTCAGGGCTGGGGAATTTCCAATCCCAGCCTCCCTTAACCTGCAGATTGAGCGAGACACACATCTGTTCTTTAACTGCACAGTACTTCGAATCTAAACAACCAAGCCCTTCCACGAAGAAGGGTCTGCTCTCCCGGCTTGAATTTGGCTTAAGTTAGCCTTTGCACTGCTGGGTACGTCTTCTCTGGGTACCAGGAGATAGCCATCTCCCGGCAGCACCCCGCATCAAGTTCGCCCGCAGCAGCCTGCGCTGCAGTCACACATCATGGCCACTAGATGGCAAGAGGGGACTGAGTTGGGGCTCCGGCGGCGGCTCCTGTCACCCTGCAGGGGGAGAAACACTTTTGTTTCTCTGCTTTTTCTTCCTGCCCCTTTGTTTGACTTCACCATTTTCTCTCTCGCTTTCTCTCAGCTGTAGTTACGTCGTGGCTGGCTTTTTAGCACCTCCGTTCTAGGAGAGCCGGCCTGGCCCCGTTTCGGGCCGCGTGGGCTGGGCGCACACAGGGCTCTTGCGATGACCCTGGCTGTCCCGCGCCCAACGCAACATTTGCTCCAGATACTTCGCACAGTTCCTTTCAGTTGTCACCCAATCCCCGGCCAGGTGTCCCTGTCTCAGAATGGGCCTGTGCTCTGCATAACTTGGGGGAGGGGGAGGGGAGAGCGGGAGTAGCGCTCTTCATGCAGGTATTACAAAAAAAAAAAAGAAAGCAGCTTCAGACCGTGTGAATCAGAATATTATAATCTTGTGATGGGGGTTGAAAAAAAAAAAAAGATTCTGTTGAGGGAATGCAGACCAAACCGACCCCAGACCCGCCGTGTCTCCATACTGCACTGGAATTGGCCTTTCACCATAGGGACCCAGAAAGGAATTCAGAGGGGGCTGGAGGAAACAAGCTGCTGTGATAGATTTTTTTAAAAGGACATTCTAAAGAGCACGTGAGTTTTATTTGGTAAATGACTTAATAATCTGAGGAACCAAATCAAATGCCGAATTGCAGGCCTTCGAAAGCTGGGGAGAGCAGCTGCCAGGCCTTTGCTGCCCCAGTGGAGGGCGGTGGGAAAGGATTCCTAGGACTGGGAGGGGGTGGTAGTGGGGGTGAGGTCTCCCAGGCCTCTTTTTGCAGCAATTAGAAGCCTATGTCCCCCTTGAGGCAGAGGCGACTCCCATTAATGTTAATGAGATTTATGCTCACAGAGAGCAAGAGTGGGGGAGACTCCAGGACGAATCCCTAATGGGGTGTGCTTCCATGCTGCAGAAGAGGGACAGAGTCCTCTCTTCCAGTTGGACCTGCCAGAGCACCAGGGAGGCATCAAGTCAGAAAGGACCTTAGCAGGTGGCCTTCATCAGCACCTCCAGCTCCACCTTGGTGAGGGAATGCTGCCCCGTGGCCACCCAGTACCCTTTAGCTTCCAATCTGCTAAACAGGGGGTTCCCTGGGCCTCTGGCCAGAAAATTCCCTGTGTAGTGTGAGTGGTGATGGTCTCTTGCCTGGATTTACATCCCAACTCTGCCAAGTTTCTAGCTAAGTCTAGTTTCCTCCTCTATAAAATGGTGATAACAATGGCACCTACCTCATGGGGTTTTGTTTTGAGGATCACATGGAATAATGAAAGTCAAGGGCTTAGTGCAGTATTTTGGCCCATATAAAGTGCATATAAGTGGTTATCATTTATTATTATTCATTTAGGCCCGTATTGGTAGCCTATTCACATCAGGCAGAATCTAGTTTTACGGAAACACACCTCAGCGTCGTGATGGAAACATTTCATAATGAAAACCCAAGCAGGTGTGGAATGAAAATTCCTGCCCTTTCCAACTTCCCCCTCACAACCCTCACATACACTTGGGGCAAATGAGATCAGGATAGGCCAAGTTTCTCAGCTCCCCTCTTCCTTTCCTCCGTGGCAGCAGTGTGATTTATGGTTCTGAGGGGAGAGCCGCCCAAACTCAGTTGTTTCAGCTGACCTTCCCTGTGAGTTTTCAGGTTGAAGTGAAATCCAATGGAGTGTGAACTGAAACTCAAGAATATCTTCTGAAAAGTCCAATGGTGCTGAGCTCAGTAAGGAATCAAACCAAGCCAAACCCTCCGCCTTGCTCAGTGCTGCTGGAGCTCACAAAGAACGGGCCACTTCTGAGCTCCACGAGGAAGGGGCTGCTGCCCCGGCTGGGAGCAGAGAATCCCTGCTCTCCCTGGAGCAGGCCCGTGCCAGCGGCCTCAGAAGCTGTCTTGGGGACTCGAGGAGCTGGTTACACTGAAAAAGTGAGGCTGTGATGAGAGACTCACAGAGGCGTGGCCAGGCTTTTCTCCCCCAGGGAAGCAGGTTCTAGCTCTTTCCAAACCATTGATACCTTCTAAGTTGAAAAGCCATGGCACACTGAGAGTTTGGGCTAAGGCATGGAGATCTAGAAGCTTTTCTCTTAAAAGGTAATTGTTAGTATCTCTCTGAAAAGCCAGCATGGTTTCTAGGGGATTCTGAAATGATGTTCTTAACGCAGAACTAAAGTTTAAAAAGATGGAAGGAGAAGTTTCTGGTCAGGGTAGGAAGCAAAAAGCATGAGCTTTAAAGGCAGACAGTCCTGGCTCACACCCTTGATAGCTGAGTGACCTTGAGAGAGTCACTGAATACACTCTGCATCTGACCCTCTCTACCCCAATGTGTTTTGTACTTATGTTCCAATCAGAAGACTGCAATGAGAACTAGGGTTTATAATAATTTTACTCATCAAAACTAAGTGTGCTGAGTGCTCAATGCATTGGAGTAATTTCATTTAATCTTCAGAACACTTCTGTAAGGTAGGTCTTGAAACAGCATGTAAAACATTGACCAGCTTAAAGTGGTTTGGCTTGTTAAATAACTTGTTGATTAGTCAAATCTGGAGTTATTTTACAGACAGCACTGCGCATGTGCAAGACAGCGGTGCCCCCGACCCCCAACCAAGAATCTTCAGCCTGCAGAACTCAAAGGATAGAAATGTCACCTGAGCCGTTTACAAAGCATTAAGTCCTTCAATAAGGAAAATCTGTCTACCAGCAGCATGAGTAGTTTGATTTCTGATTTGAGACTAGCCAATCAGCTTCTGCCCCAACCCCTTAAATTCTGCCCGGAACGCTGGGTGGGGAGACAGGTTGAGAGTCTTGCTTCCTGTCTCTTTGTCCATCGACCTCTCGATAAAGCTCTTTCTTTTCTCAAAAAGCTTGTGCCATAGTGTTGGCATCTATGCATGTTGGGTAGCTAGCCCTTGGAAGCAGTGTGATTCTCGCTTTATAGGGAGGAAATAGAGACTTAAAGACTTAGAATGACCTTTCTAAAATATAAGTTTAGTATGTTAGTTCTTAGTTAAAAGCTCTACCATAGGTTTCTTAAATTCTTTAACCTAGCACACACAGTGTTTCATGTTGTAATGCTTCAGGACTTGGTACTTGACTAGTGCCATCTTTCTAACTTCCTGACCTCTAGTCCATTCTCTGACAACAAAGAACTGCTCACCCTGCCCCAGTTCTCATACCTCAAGGCTCTGCACAGACTTTCTTCTTCTCTTTTTCATCCTGGGGAGTCTCTGCCTAATCCTTCAAGATGTGACTTAGGTATCCCCTAACCTCGAGGGTAATCCCTAAGTCCCCAAAGTAAGGGTAAATGCCCTTTCTGGGTGATCTTGGTGAAGCTTCTGGGTCTGCCTCTCAAGGGTGGTCAATGTCTGACCAGTTATCTGTCTCCCCAACTAGGTAGTAGCAGTTGATGTCTTTTACCTTTGTATCCCCAAGACTTAGAGTGAAAAATTTTTTTAATTTAAAGGTATAGAAAAGATAATGTAGATTTTTGCTCTAGTTCAAGAACTTTATAACAGCTGTCCATGGGTGGCAGTTCCAAGTCCTAAAGAGACGAAGGTATTCTAACCTAACACATGATTTACAAAGTCATCCTTAGTGGCAGCAGCAGTGTTTGTATCCACTGCACATCCCAGCCCATGCTCTTTATCATCAGTAGTGAACTATGAGGGAGTGAGAGGCATTGATGGGGAGTGTCATGGGCAATTAATAATGGGAAAATACTGTGCTGAGTAGAACTCTATTAGAGGTCCTGGGAATCACGTGATGAAAACCTCTTTCTAACTCAGCATGTCCTTAGATTATTGGCCAACAATAGGAAACGCCTGTTAACATGTCAGATCATTAGAATAACAGGAACAGAGTTGAGGAAATGCTGTTCTGTAATAGGGTTTCTTTGGTACCCCAACAGCCTCAGCCTCTTTCTACATCATCTTACCTCATTGATTCTATTTTGATCCTTCCCCCAAGTAATGCTTTCATTGACCCACTTCTTTTCTCAAAACTGTCAACAGGTCTCCCCATCAACAAGGTTAACTCCAAGTACCTTAGCCTGACACCAAAGAGAACTTTTTGCTGCCCTGATTTGGGGTTCTTTCCATTGCTGGGCTTCTGCAGTAGGGAGACCAGGATGCCTACTGCCTCTGAGCAAGCCAGTAGCATTCCTCATTTTGGAAGTTTTGATACATTCTGCCAAATTGGTTTGAAAAAGGCTAAAGACACTTGATTTTCAAAAACTCACATATCATACACTTTGCCCCCAGAGTCTTTTCAAAGCCCATCTGGCTCAGGAGTTCTCAATCTAGCTTGTATATGGAGAAAGAAGGGCTGAAACTCAACTTCTGACTTCTTTCTGGTGTTCCCTTTAGTTTTCAATTCTTTTCATTGGTTCAGACTTCCTGAGGCCTTTTGAGAATCTGACAGCTATATGCCATCTTGAAAAAATATCCAGGTGCACTGGTCCTCTGCAACACTCACAAGAAAGACCTGGGACAGAGCACAAAGGGAAATGCAGGCCCATGTACCATATGCCACAGGTTTTTCCTCATCCCACTCAGTCCTCCTCTGCCCATAATGTCATGGATGCTATCACCCTTTTGGAGCTCTTCAAAGGAATCCAAGATTGGAAGGCCAGGTTCATATTTAGAATTCTTGGACTACTTGTTATTTCTCACTGGAAAGTGGTGGCTGGGAGTGGAGCTGGGCCTCATCCCTCAGCTGCTAAACTTCAGCCTGCAGCTTACCCTCCCCCCTTCTTTCCATCACTGGTGCCATCCCTCCCTGTGGGTGGGCCACTTGAGCACCTGTGCTATAAAATCCTACCCTGCACATTCCACCTCTGTCTACAGCCGTCCTTTGTCCGGAGTGGCATGGGTTATGCTCAGGAGGATGGACCTGGGGAAGAAGCTTGGGCTCTGTAGGCTGGGAAGTCCAGGGTTTGAGAGCAGAACCTTGCATCACAAAAGGAGGGGGCCGGCTTATAGTGGGCATGTTCCCTTGGTTTCCCAGCACCATGTCCTGTTGAGAGGGGCAATGCCAGAGCAGGGCACACCTAGACACTCCTCTTGTTTGATCTGAAGGCAACACTACATCTGTATGTACTCAAACAATTCTATAGACAATTTCTGAGGATTCCCCACCCTCTTGTAGCTCTTCCATAGGTCCCAGATTAGGAATTTATTTCTTCTTCATTACTTAAGAATAACAGTAAATCCCATTTGTGTTGCTCTTAATAGGGTATAAAATGTTTTCATGTTCAAAAACACATAATCGCACTTGAGTTCTAATTTCTTTATTTAACTCTATTCATCCACTTGTCAAAGAAATGTGCCAGGGGCTAGGCTATCAACTGGGAACTGCAGCAGTGGATAAAAACAGATCCTTTCAAAAAGTTCAGCATAGAGCTACTATAGGACCCAGCAAGTCCACTCCTAAGTATAATCAAAAGAAATGAAAACATATGTTCCTTTAAACACTTGTACATGAAGATTCAGGTACGTTCTTAATAGTCAAGAAGTAGAAACAACCCAAATGTTCAACTAATGAATAAACAAAATGTGGTAAATCCACACAGTGATATTATTCCACAATAAAAAGGAATGAAGTACTAACACATGCTACAACGTGGATGAATCTTGAAAATAGTATACTGAGTGAAAGAAGCCGGATGCAAAAAGCCACATAGAGCATGATTCCATTTATATGAAACCCCCAGAATAGATAATTCCATGGAGAGAGAAAGTAGACTAGTTGTTTGGGGAGGAGAGATTGGGGAGGGACTACTAATGGGTAGAAGGGTTTCCTTCTGGGGTGATGAAAATACTCTGGAATTAGATGGTTACTCATCCTCCTGAACACACTAAAAATCATTGAATGCTGTACTTTAAAAGGGTGAATTTTATGGTATTTGAATCATATCTTTAAAAAAAGGGGAAAAAAGCAAAGCAAACTAGATCTTGTTCTTGCTTTCACGGAGCCTACACTCTGGCTCTATGGAGGCCTCCGCACTTAGGTTGGGAGGTTCCAAGATGGGTTGACTGGGCCCCAAAGCAGGCCCATCATTTTCTGTCTCCCCCCGACCCCCAACCTGACAGAGGGGTAGGGCAGTGAAGGACCTGCCGGGAAAGGAGCAGATGGCTTTGCTTCCCAGCGTCAGTGTCCCCAGTGGCCTCCGGAAGCCTGTCTTCCCCCGCGTGCTCACCCTGCTCACTGGGGTGTGCGCGCACCTGGCCCCTGAGACCCCGCACGCGGGTGCCGGCTCCGCCCCGCGCAGCCCGGGCGCCCCTCGCCAGGCTCGTTAGCCGCTCGCGCTGCCTGCCGGGCGGCGTGCGCGGCAGAGGCTGAACAAGCAGCCGGCACATCCTGCCTAATTTAAGTGGTAATTTCCTTTGGGGGTTTCACTCAAGTGCAGCCCTGGGAAAATCGTGGCGGAGAGCTTTCCGAGAGGAAATGTTACCCTGGACTTCCCGGAGAGTTTTAAAGACAGAGAACTTTCTCTTTTGCTTGATGAGAACCTCTAAGAGTGGTGGTTTAATTAACCAAGGGCCCTCTCCTGGGAGTGTCCTCTGGGAAGGACTTAGTGGCGCGTCCTTTTCTGTCTTTTTTTTCCTCTGGGGAGAAGAGGGAGGAGGTGGTGGAAGAGAAGATTTTAAATGTGGATTTTGGGATGGAGGAGGGAGGGCTGCCAGGGATCTCAGAGATGTGGGATTTGGTCATCCTGGTGGCCCTGGAATTTTGTTTTTCTGGTGGTAAAGGCTCTTAGTTTCTCCTTTAGCCTTGGTGGTGGGGATGGGGACAGAGTGGGGTGAAAAACGCCCATCTTTAACAACCTTGCTGGATGATTATTGAGCAAACTAAAGCTTAAGGGCCTCTGGTGGGCACCAAGCCCTTGCTGCAGAAGATTTCAGTCGTGGATGGGCTGAGGCTCACTCAAGAGGGTCCGAAGGAACTAAAAGCAAAAAAAAATAAAATAAATAGCACTTAAGAGCAGCAGGGTTGAGAGGGACTGGGTAGAAATACAAACTAATGGCCCATTCTGTTAAAAGAAATTAGAAAACAAAGCTGCCACCGGATTCCCCTTTAATCGCCACTTCATTTATTCACTTGCCCCCAAAGCTCAGACTGGGGGGGGGGCGGTGTTTAACTTTTTTTTAAAGCAATGTTGTGGTGTTTAAAATGATTCCCCTTTAATCGCCACTTCATTTATTCACTTGCCCCCAAAGCTCAGACTTAGGGGAGGTGGTGTTTAACTCTTTTTTTTAAAGCAATGTTGTGGTATTTAAAATGATGTGTTATAAATTTTTCTATTATACAAGAGAATTAACAGCAGGCAAATGTAATCAATTATGGCAGATTTGAATCAAAGCGTTTTAGGTGTTTTTAATTAAGTACACAAGTTCTCTCTAAAGCAGTGCTTCTCAACCTTTTGTAACTCCTGATTTTTCACTCAAGAAATTTCTGAGCAAGGTATTCATGTACTCCTTTTTAAGATGTTTCTCAAACATACAGTGTTATAATGTTAAACATATTTTTCAAGTGCATGCATACCCTCACGTAAGAATTCCTGCCATCCTGTCATACTTCTTTAGCCATGCTTCCTAACCATCTACATTAGATCCCAACTATAACCCCTGGATAGTTCTAACAGCCGCAACTGTTTCCCTGATTCTTCTCCCACATCACCTTGCTGCTTCCCTGTGTCCTCTCAACTGCCCACCACACCTGTTCATGGAAGAGACAAGGGTGCAGGGTTAATTATTGTCTGGTCAGCAGCCGCCATACTTGCAGTCAGGACCTGCCTTATCGTCTTTTCAGGGCGAGGCCGGTGCTGAACGGTGGGAGGCTAAGTCCAACTCGCTGCCCTTGTTGTCTTTGCCAGAGCCACCCTAACTGCTCTTCTGGGAGGTCCCCCTTTTTTCTGTGTGTCAGGGTGAGGAGCCCATGGGAAGGGTGTCACCGAGTTAAACCATAGTGAGGATGTTATGGAGTTAGACCTGTACACCCCACCCCACGGGAAGTCAACACAACCCCTCACGCTGAGCCCTTGAAGCAACTTTTGGATGGGAGGCAGTAGGAGACTAGGAGGAGAAAAAAACTTCTCTGCTGGAAAAAAGGAGTATTTAACAAGTGCCTTAAAATTTTTAGGGAAAGACAAACTTTGAAACCTTAAGACTTCAAGTAACCACAACAAATTTTGAAAGGAATTCACCTGAGTATCAGGGTAGATGCCTGCAACTCATCATTCAAACTTCAGTTTAAGCCCTAATGTTAAGTTTAACCATAAATGAGGCTGACACCATGATAAAGCTGAGCTTTCGCTGGTGTCTGAGAACCACCTAGCCTGTGTTACCATCCTTCACATTTTCTAGGGCTCCTTAACTATTTAGCTTTGGATTCATCATGAAGACTTTTTGGCCTTATTGTTTTGGCATCTGCGTTGTTAGTTGTCTTTGCTTTTAAAAATTAGGCAGCTTATAGTACTACAAATGAGTAAAAAAAATTGGAAGTGGGGGCTTCTGATTGGAAGGTTTATGTATTTAAAATTGCAAAGGTAAAAATGGTAGAAGAACTGAAAATAATAATATAAAACATTTGGAAGAGGAGGAGGTTTAGAGTAAATGAGCTAAATCCTCCCTTTTCATATTAAGGTGTCTAGAGATATTATCTCAAGTTGATAAATGGAGAAAAAGAGGTTAAGCCTCTTATCTAGATTTATGGAGGTAACTGTTAAAGGAACTAAAAACAAACAGTTAAAAGAGGTTGAATCTAGGGAGTGGAATGGGGGTGGAGGCAGAGCAGAGGGGCAAGAGGCTGCTGCTTTTCACCCTAAGTTCTGTCCTTCTGTTCCCACGCATGTGTATGACTTAAGCAGAAATTTTTTTTTCATCTAAAAAGCAAGAAACAAAAAGAGGAAAACATGGTGGGAACATAAAATTGAGTCAAGAATTAGGTTTAAAAACACACACCACGTTGATTTGCACATTTGCTGCAGCTGGGCCGCACATTTGGCTCCGAGCTGTGTGGCAGCAGTTGGAAAAGGGACCTGGGTCAGTGGATTCATAATACCCACAAGATAAAAACAAACTAATTCTTGCCTGCTCTTTGCTACTAAAAGGTCAAAATGAAATTTCTTCCCGAGGTCTTTCTAAAGAAAACATGGTAATATTGTTAACACTCTCAACAACCTCACTGACATGTATCACATTTTCCCCTCTTAGTATGATTTTTTTTTTTTTTTTTTTTTTTTTTTTTTTTGCGATTCGTGGGCCTCTCACTGCTGTGGCCTCTCCCGTTGCGGAGCGCAGGCTCAGCGGCCATGGCTCACGGGCCTAGCCGCTCTGCGGCATGTGTGATCTTCCTGGACCAGGGCACGAACCTGTGTCCCCTGCATCGGCAGGCGGACTCTCAACCACTGCGCCACCAGGGAAGCCCCTTAGTATGATTCTTAACAGAAATAGTTGGGTGTCACACCCAGGTGTAAGTCAGATAAATCATTCCTTGGGAACTCAGCTCCCTGCTTGATCTAGGGATAGACTTTAGAATATTTGGAGATGTAGTTTTGAAATAACAGATGTGTTATTTTTAATTTTTCAAATTTTTATTTTATTTTTAAAATTTATTATTTTTTTGCTGCACCTCACAGCATGTGGGATCTTAGTTCCCTGACCAGGGATCGAAACTGCTTCCCCTGCATCCCTGTGCTGGAAGCGTGGAGTCTTAACCACTGGACTACCAAGGAAGTCCCTTTAATTTTTAAAAATTAAAATCGAATTTCTCACCACTGAGCTACTTAAAATTATTAGGTGACATTGAGCTTGAAACTGTAGTTTCTAATAAGCACTTGGATTACAACTAATCATTGTTGTCTGTTGAAATTCACCATGTACCCTGACAACCAATCAAGTTGAGATATTTTGTATATGACATTTGTCTATGCAAACAAAGTACTGTTAGAAACACAGTATATGTATACACATGTCCTGTGCCTCTCTCTGGGCATGGAAGCTGTGTTCTAATGGTGTCTTCAGGTGGGACAGCCTTCTAGGTGAAATAGTTATATTTCTAGTACTTCAGCAATTAAATAACACTGCACAGAAACTAACTTTACAGTAACAATTGTGGTTTGGTTATTATAAAAGCAATATGCTTATTAAAAGTGCAAATATATGAAAAAACTTAAAACAGCTGTTAATTGCATTAACACTATTAGCCATTTGAGTTTTTTCTATGTGTATATATAGATTAAAAATGTTGTAAGTAAACTGAGTTCTCTTAATCCAGTGTCTATCTTTCCATGTCATTAGACATTCCTGAAAAACTTTAAAGTCTGCATAACCCATCACTTTGGTACATATTTGGGTTATTCATCCAATTCCCGACTGTTGGACATTGATTTTTTCTTTTTTGGGGCATTGATTTTTAAAAACATGATGTAGAAACTCAATTTTTAGGGTTGAATTATTAGGCCCCTTAATTATGCTATTTCCCAAAAGAAAAATCTGAGAAACCTGAGATTTTTAAAGACGACAGAAATATTTTAAGGTCCCATTTGACTTACATGAACATAGTTTTAAGGGTGCTATTAACATCCCAGTAGTTTGACACTTTCATTTTTGAGGGAAATTTTATGGTCATAAATAGGAGTATGGCTCATTAAAATGTCTAAGGAGTTAACTACAGACCCTGAAATAGTTTCATATTTTTCAGTATTACTGGTTAGGCAAGACACTAAAACCTCACCTGCCTACAAGTCTCCAGTTTTCTTTTCCTTATTTTGACACTTAGATGACCAGGAAATATGACTTGTCCTGGATTAACCCTCTAGTGCACTGGTTCTTAAATGGCTCCATGGATCCTTGGTGTTTATATGAGCTGGGCTGAGATGTTTTACAGCTAAAATTTAATAATGCATGTTTTCTCTAAATTTCCAGGAGAAGTAAAAAAAAAAAAAGGTACCAGGTAGAATTTTCTCATCTCAAAGTTTTCCCTCCCCAGATTTCACTTAAACTGTAGCCGATGCTAAAGTTTTTTCTCCTTGAAACTGCTTACAAAGCTTAGGAGCAAGCAGCAATCAAATGGTGATGGAAAAACTCATAAGGAGCCTTCTGTGTCTAATCCCGTTAACTTTTTTTTAAATGGACATGACTGCTTATGGTAGATCATAGAGATAAATAGATAGTAAATGTCTTCTGCTAGTAATCTTGTTTCTGGATTCTAGTTTATGTAACAGAACTGACTATATCAACATATTCCTGGTATTTTGCAAGGCTATGGCACCACCTAGGTTTTCTGCCCTTTAAACCTGAGGACTAATGCTGGAGGTGGAACGTAGGCAGCCAGCTCTTAGAGAATTACAGCTATGCTAAAAGTCATGACTTCTGCCAAAGCCCTTCTCCAGAAAGTCCTGGCTCACTCAGATAAAATGCTCCAGCTCGTGTTGAGTGTTTTGCAGCAGCATATGCCTCCGACACAGTTTTTCTCAACCCCAGGCTGTAACAATAGCACTTAAATAGACTGAGCACTTCTGCCAGCTATGACTTCTCACAACAACCCTGGGAGGGGTGGCGCTCCCATTCCTATTGTACCCACAGAAGTGAAGGGTTAGAGGGTAAGAAACTTGTCCAAGGCTGCAAAGCTGTAAGTGCCCCTTTCTGCATCGTTTTCCTTTAGGGTTTTTCTCTGGCTGCTCTCAACTCTTGTCTGAAGGTGACAGTGAGAAGCATCTGGTATCCTGTTGTGGGCAGCTGAGGATTCCTGAGTACGGGATTTGGATTTGGGAAATAATACCTCAAAGGGGAAGGCAAGAGGCTTTTGCTGACTGTTATGTACAAGCCTTGCTACTACACGGCATTCTGCATCTTTATTTTGTGGAGAATTAACACTCAGGGTGGAGGGAGGGTACTTTTCAGGACAAGGTCATACAGTGCTTCATACGCTAGTGGAGTCCGTTGCTAACACCTCTTTGCTCTGTGACCTTGGATAAGTTGTATCTTCTTGCTGGTCCTTGATTTCCTCACTTGGGAATTTAGGAGCTTGGGCTAGATGAGCGCTCATGGCGCTCCCAGCTCCCACCTTGTGTGCCACGGTGACCCTCCACCTCCCAGGGCATGGCGGGAGCTGTGAATCCTGCTGTGTTTTTCATGAGTGTCTCCATGGGTTTCCTGTGTCAGTGTGTCTATGTATTCAGTTCTGAAGCATTGCTGCCTTAAGGCTGTTCATTCCACTTATGCTCAGGGTGTGAGAACTTAAAAAATGGTGATTTTACTTGGGACAGGGCTTCTTTCCTACAATACCTGCTCCCAAGGGTGCCCTGTCAATGCTCTGTTCAAAGTACTGCCTGGCACATATATGAATCCCAGTGTGGCTTTTTGAAAAGCCAAAAGCCACGGACAAAAAAACGGGAAAGCCTCTCTCACTTTTATTGTGTTCCTGGCTATTCCAAGAGCCATTTCCTTTCCTTTCAGGGAGATAAAGAGACATATATTATGTGGGCAGAAGATGCTGTGTTCTGGTCAATAACGCAGGCCACAGAGGTCAATGGCTTTAAGCCAAGCCTGGCTGAAAGCTGCCATAAATTTTCAAAGGTGGGGGAGGAAGATTTAGAGTCTGATGTACACTGGCTAAGAGGAGGAAAGACACTGGACATAAATGGCCCTCTAAAAAAGAACAGAGTATCAGTCCCATAAAATCCTACAGCAGTCTATACAGGGTCCCTGGAATGGGGAGAATTTTGCCCACCCAAGTTTTACCATGCAGTGGAGACAAATAAAAAGAGATCTGAAAATAAATCTCTGAGGCCAACCTGTCTCTGGAGACTGAAACTTGAAGCCTTCTTCTCTGATTTTCTGATTCATCAGCATCTTTCGTGTTGATGAGCTGACTCCAAGCTTGATGGCACAGCCCCTTAAAGCCTCCGTTTTGTCTGGTCTTAACTTGTTTCACCATCCTTCTCAAGGCCTGCTTTAGGATGGAAACATCATATATTCAAGCTACCCAGTCCCCCCCACCACCCAAAAAAACCCCACCAACAACACCTGCTTTAGAAAGCCACCAGGTTTATTTATCAGATTTTGTAGAGGATTGGGAGTGTATGTCTGTATATGTGTGTATAAAACAAAGAGTTGTGTTGTGGAAAGGAGGGATGACTTCACCTATTCTGAACACATCTGGGCTAAATTGCCCATCACATGGCATTTATAATTCCACACTTACTATAAGCATATGATAAATTTGTTTTAATAAATGTTACTAAGGTTATTGTATATAACAAGATACTGGATGAATATACCTGCTGCAAAATTCTGTCTCTGTTCCATAAAACACATGATCAACACAAGAAAGTACTGACAAGGAGTCATTACTAGAAGTTTAATTCCATGAGGGACCCTTTGTTGGAGGCTGTGTGTATGTATACGCACACATATGCATGTTCATGTGTACAATAAGGATTTCTCTTGAAAGATAAATATGAAAATGTAGGATTTAAAAACAGAGAATAATTATTTTAGCAGCTTAAAAAAAAATCTTACTTTGTTTTATTTACTAGTCTAATTCTTTACTTTGGCATTTTGCAAGCCCTCACATAGCCCTGAATAGTTTTCCAAGCCTTACACATATTTTATCTCATTCTATCAACTATCTGCGAAACTAAAATACACTAGGAGTAAATATCTTGTTTGATAACTTTCAGTAGCAGAGTTGGGGGGAAAATAGTAGTAAGCTTGATATTGCCTTTATGTGTGGCCAAGTTCTTCTGAATACATCACAAATGTTAACTCATGATCCTTCCAGCAAGTCTCAAAGATACAGATACTATTACCACTGCCATTTTATAGATGAGCAAAGTGAGGTTCAGAGAGGTTAACATAATTTGCCCAGGGTCACGTGAAGAGTCAGTAGCTGATTCAGGATTACAGCCAGGCGATTTCCAAGCTACTAGGATGAATTTGAAAGGAAACTGCATCTTGAGTCACAATCCAGGCTGTGGGAATGTTTGTATCAACTGCAAAAGCATATGGGAATTTCTTAGGGGAAAGAAAAGGACAGCTTAACATGGTTCAACAGCATATTTCGTTTTTAATTTCACCTAGCTGACACAATCACCTTATCAGTCGAGTATTTAGGAATAAGAAGATATTTATAACCAGATTGCCTAAAGTGCCCTAAGGCCACCATTTATGTCCATATGGCACTGTGCCCAGGAAGACACATCTGTGTCACAAAATCCCTACTTGCTCCAGAGAAGAATTTAGACAAGAGAAAGTGAAGCCATAATCGGGCAGCGGTGTCCTAGATGTTTACACTGTACCTCCAGGCACTGATGAGCCAACAGAAATGTGAAGTTGTAAATAAAATTCACTATCTTGTCCACTGGTTGGATCCAAAAATGGCCCCAAATAAGCTTTCTAGAGAAATCTTAGAAATCAGTGTCAGAGAGTGAATTAGAACTAGAAATAGGTCCTTTCAGAAGCTTAAGAAATTATTGGTCATCTTCATGAGTGTCTTGGAATATTAAAATATAAAAAAAAATTGCTTAAAATTGAGAATACACAACTGTATTTAAGCAATGATGACATTTACCTGATTAATGCTTCTAACATTCCCCCAGTACAATACACTACAAATGTGCTACTCACAAAATAATTACAGGACATATAAAAATATTAATTTATAATATTCTGTTGGGGGTAGGCTCCATTAATGCGACACTCAGAGTTGTATGATGAATGCCCTCTTTCACTGTATTAAAAAGAACAATTAAACCTGGGCTTTCATGTACTCACCCCTAATTACTTTCTACCCTGGAAGAATTTTATTCCACAGTTACTATTCCAGCTATCTTTCATAACCTGCTCCCTGGAGGGAAGTTGGAAGAAGAACTATTTATTTCCATTATATCTCTTATGTCCCTTTTCATTAGTTCTTTTTTTTTTTTTAGCTACAATTCAAGCTATTTCTTTATTGTTTTAGAGTTTATACAGTGCTTTTGAGCCCTGCAACTGCTCAAAACACACTATTAGCTGCTAGCAAGCATCTTACTGAAAGAAGCCTCGAGAGTTCATTTGTGCCTCTGCTCTGAAATTGTTAAGTGGAAGGACATTTTTGCAGATAATTCGCTTGGATGTATATATTTGTGTATATTTATATTATATACTTTTTTTTTGTTTGACCTAAGATACAGAATGGTATTATTTCCAATGTTTCAGTTTTCTCAGTTTCTCAAGTAAGAAAGATACTGCTCCCTGTTACTAAAAAAATTCTTTTTAAGTTATTTAGCCTATTTTATTCACTGATATTTGAAAGCTTCTGCAACTTAAACCTTCATTCATCAAAACTATGAGGTTCTACTTGGTGTAAGACACTGAGCTAGAAATTGGGAATACAAAAATGATCTTTTAAAAAGTCTCTTTCAGGGAGCTTAATTTTCACACCACATTTTCTTAGGAACTTAAACATTAGACAATTTAAAGGAAGGGGGGAAAAGGAGAAGGAATGAATTGGAGCTATCAGAACAGGCACAACTTAAAAATAAGGCTTAATAAATATCTGAAAGAACGTTTAGTTCATAATATGATTCTCTTCTCATTAACAAGACTGTATTTCAAGATAAAAATGCAATTTTCTACCAGTATTAGGCTTCTGCAACATCCTATATGGGCCAGTGCCTTTCTGAAGTGTCCCTTTTGTTTCAGTGTCCCTTTGTTTCTATTAGACCGTGAGGCATAATGTTCACTGCAGTATAATACACTTGTAGGTGTCAAGAGGAAGGAGGTGAGTTGGAAGCTAGAGACCTTTTTTCACTTATAGTTGGTCCTCATCTGCTCATAGGTGTGTGTGTGTGATATAACTGTATATACATATTTGATATATATGTGATTGTATATTTGATATATATATGATATGTATTATATATATTTGATAGTTACAGAAGGAAGAAAAAAAGACCATTCCGAGCTGCTGACTTAAAGAGTCATTTGGTCAGATTTCCATTTGGAGAAAAAGGTTGTCCAATTCCTGTTTGATCCACCCTAGCATATCCCCTCAGTATGGATGAACTGGTCTTTCTTCACACACGTTCTTTTCGTGCATGCAGAGAGCCCTGATCAGTCAAATCATACACATCTAACTCAGCTGCTTTTCTTTGAATTAAAAAATCAGGACACCCAAATCAGAAGATTAGCATGTTGAACACAGCACTGAGTTGTCACAGACAAGCATAAAAGACATTAAATTGCAGACTCGGCTATGACAATTTCATTTGCAATTTCTTTGAATCAAGGACAAAATGCCTTTGCTTTATAAGAAAATGCTGGCAGGACCAGGCTCTTTCAGTACTAACAAAAAGGGTGGAGGGATACGGGAGGATGAGAGGTGTGGAGGGAGAAAGAGAGAGAGAGAGAGCGAGCCAGAGAGCAGCAAGTCTGTAGAAATGGACTCCCTTCATGTAAGAACAGTCACTCAGTGCCTTCAGCTGTTCACCAGACTAAACTCCCCCAAGCATTTTACATCTATGTTTCCTTTTTTCTTTTCCATGTTCATTGCTTCACACAGTTGAAACAAGAAGTGAAAAGGAGCAATTTTTGCCTTGTTGTCGACTGTGGACCACAGGAGTCACCTTAGTTTGTAGAATGTTTAGAATGCCAGACACTAACTAAGCAAGCTGCACAGATGATTGTTAGGGATCCCCACAAGACCCTTTTGAGTTATGTGTTGTTATTACCCTTATTGTGCAGATGGAGAAATGGATGCTCAAAGAGGGTAAGATGGAGGCTCAAAGATCTCACAGAAAGAGGCAGCCAATATTTCTCCAAAGCCCTCACCTTGAGTTCCCAGTGCTCAACTAATTGCTGCTAATTGAAATGCAGGTGTCTTCCCATTACTGTAGGAACAGACTGGTTTTGTCCATATGTCCCTTGAGGACTTGGACAGTAAGAAAGTCAGTCTTTTTCCAAAGGAGCCTGACAAGTTCCCATTTCACACTGGTTGACGCTTTAGAAGCAGCCTGGGAGTTCAGGGATTGTTCGAGGTCTGAGAACCTCCTGTCCTCTCCACGTAGAGTGGAGAAAATTGTCACTCTGAGTGACAATCAGTTTCAAAAGTAAAACTGCAGGGATTTTGAATTTTCAGGTTTATTGTGGTCAGTGGATAAAACTGGTTAAAATGCTCTTCTCTCTACCCCTTGCACCCTCTTAACCCTCATTTAGTGGTTCATAATTGGTCACAAGCAAAGGTGGCCATCCCCATCACCAAGCCTCTCCTGCCTCCCCCTTCTTGAGTACTGTGCTAAGTAAAACTACTCAGTAGTTTAAGTAGAGTCCTAATTAATGAGTCTGATTCCTGCTTGACACAGGCTCATTTTTAACCTGGTAAACTCATTAAACCTCTGCTCTTCATTTAGCCACGGATGAACAGAGTATCATAATTTCAACTAAGTGTGCTCAGTAATTTAATGGGCCTCGAGTTTCCTGCATTCCCATAGTGTCCCATCCGAGGAGCTCAATCAGTATCGTTAGAAGTTTATTTAGTGCAATGAGAGATCTCTCTGATCTATCCTGAATTCAACCGAAAGCTTTAAGGATGAATGAAAGCAAACCGCTGGCTCCACGATTTCAAACAACCCATTTTGCTTTTAACCGTAAATCAGCCAGGGGGTCTGAAATGCAGACAGTTTCCAGACAGACCAGCGCATCTCCTGAGTTAATGAGACAACTCCTGCTAAGGAACAGTCCCCACCTCTACCAGCAGATGCCAGCACCTCCTCTTCTTGGATAAGACAGGGCCCAGGAGTTTGGTCTCCACTCCACACATCCTGAGATTTGTAAAATAAAGGCAGATTAAAAGCAACAAAAACAAACAAGACACACACATACACCCAAAGGTTATTCTCTATCTGCTTTCATTCCCAGTTACTGCTCAGTTAATCGCATCCAAGGCAATTCTCTGAAAGAGCTATCTGTTTTGTCATTGTTGTTACTGCTATATTTGTGTGAATATGTAGATATCTAATAAACCACTTCCGTGCTCCCATATAGAAGAATTTTCACAGCTCAAACAGGCCAGGGTGAGTTGGATTCCAATTTTAATGGGTTCTCATAAAGCCCCTGTCGATTGTGAGTACCCAGTAAGGGTTTTATAACAGTGACAGCTTTGCAAATACTGTAACATATGTAACTTGGATTGGGTCAATACATGGCGGAGAAATCAGATTGTGAGATGGTCGAGCTGTTCATTTTGGCTGTCTTTACAATCAATCAGCCAGACCAACTGAGCCTGCAGTGATACTCACTGATTATTGAGAAAGCTAAAACAAATGGATTGGCCGTGCTGTCTGCTGAAGCCCATTCAGTAGCTAAAACCTCTGTCAATATACAGACAGGTGCCATCTTTTGAAAACCAGTTGTTAGTAATAACTCTCAGGTCCAACTAAAAGCAAGGCCACATTTTGACTGCCACAAAAGGGATTAGTTCAATTTATTTCTGAATGTTCTGTTTGGTAGATTTTGCAGAATGACCTGTTCAGAAACCCAGAGTTTATAGACTGTGATCTATAAACAATAATTTCTGCCTCACCCCAACTTGCTTCTCTTTTTCTTCTTTGGGTATCTTCAGCTTTTGTGCTTAATTCAAAAGCTTGTAAAAAGAACAGTAGTCTCAAATATATTTCCCAACTGTGAAGATAAAATTCCTTAAAAAAGATCCAGGTTCCCGAGTGATATGCAGGACTCGTAAGCCCTTTCTTATAACCTGCACAAGTGACTGGATGTATTAAGCTACCACAGATCCTCACTGCATTCTTTACTTCCAGCCAACTCATCCGTGACTGCTGGCAGGATGAGTGCATTGTGTGAGCTGCCTAATCCAAATGTCTCTGAGTTGCTAGGTTTAGGCTAAGACCTTCCAATAAAAATGAGGGCAGCCTCCCAGTCTTTGCCTAAACTTGATTCAAATCACATTGACTTATGACTTAGAATGAATTACTTTCACTATATTTTCTTCAGGGACCACTCTGGCTATAATAGAGATAAGAAGCCAAAAAGCTGCTCCTCAAGATTTCTAGTTAGAGAAAGAGGAAAAATTAATCAAAATCAATTCAAGGACAATATTTCCAGCTTCATTGTGTTTCCTGAGGATCAGGTAGAGGTTGAGAGGTGACGGGCCACTAATGAAATGTGGCTAAGGAAAGATGGGGAGGGGGGACTCAGATGTTTAAAATACTTATTATTTATTCATCGTAAGGTACTATTTTTAGGGTGTGCAAGAATGGACTCCCTGTTTCCATTTAATCAGAGCTTTGGAGGAATCAAATTAAGGAAGATTACTTAGTCGTAAAATGGGTTTTTCTAGACCCAAAGGAACTCCTGTGCAGGTCAGCAGAAGATGGGGGGGGGGGAAGGAGATATACTGTATTGGCTCACACTAAGAAGAAAGAGATAACAAGATGTGATGAAAATCACAGGCTTTTAAATCTACTGTGGCAGAGACTGTAAGTTGTCTCACCAATCTACGTTAATTCATTATGAAACTTTATTTCAATAATAGAACCACCTGAGTTTTAGCTGTGCATTGGTCCAGTTGGAGACTACATTTCCCCACCTTCCTTGCAGCTTTGGTGTGACCTCATGATCAAGTCTGGCTAATGAACAGTGTGTAGAAGTGATATGTAACTTCTGGTCATGCCCTTAAAAGGAAGCTGCTTGCTCTCCGCTTTCTCTTTCTCTCTTTCCAAAGACTGGAATGTGGCTATGGTGGTAGGGGTTCATTTTTGACCATGTAGATGAGGGCAATCCCTAGTGGATGGTGAATAGAAAGAAGGCACCTGCATCCTTAGACCACCTCATGGTACAGAACCAGCCCATATCTCTAGACTGCCTGCTTCCTTGGATATTCTCGAGAGAGGTGGTTCAGTGTAGTGCCTTGCTAATCAAAATGTGGTCCTCAGATTGTCAGCAGCACCTAGGAGCTTATTAGAAATGCAGAATCTTGGGCTCCACCTCA
The DNA here is from genome assembly GCF_949987515.2 of Delphinus delphis. Lineage (NCBI taxonomy): Eukaryota > Metazoa > Chordata > Mammalia > Artiodactyla > Delphinidae > Delphinus > Delphinus delphis. The sequence continues at coordinate 68,674,591 of NC_082688.1, forward strand.
GGCCTGCTGAATTATAATCACTTAAAAAAAAAATCTCCTGACAATTTGTATACACATTAAAAGTTGAGAAGCATGGGTATATAGTGGTTAAAAGCATAGATTCTGGAGGCAGTTCCTGAGTTCAAATCCAAATCTGTGACTTAATTAGCTGTGCCACTTGGGGAAAATTACTAAAACTTTCTGTGACTCACATTTCTCATCTGTAAATTGGGGGTATTAATACCTTCCTCATAAGGTTATTGTAAAGATGACATCAGTCGATAATGTAAATAGGTTGGTGTAAAGCTATATAAAGACTTACTATTATTACAAAAAATTAACTTCTGTCTTGTTTAAACATCTGGTCCCTGATAAAGATGTCAAAACAATATCTTAACTTCATCTACTGTTAAAATAATGGATCTGTGTGAAGATTTGGAGAAGGGTAGAAATTGTGTCAATTCTTATAATTGAAACAACCACATATCTTGGCTCTTTCAAGATGATCTTACAAGAAAATTTATTTACATTCAACAAATATTTACTGAGCACCTCCTATGTGTCAGTCATTTTTCTAGGTGCTGGGCATGCTTCAGTGAAGAAACCTGGCAAAAATTCCACCTTCATGAAGACTATATTTTAGTGGAACAGATGGGAGGGCATGGAGATGGCAATTATCTATCAAGTTTGGATCTCATTATCAGGTTGTGGTTCAGGTTGTGTTTTTTGATCACTAGTTTGGAAAATTTAAACACCATAAAAAGAGGAAGTGAAAAATACTGAAACCTCCTGGGGCCTATGAAGTTGTGGTTATTACAATATCCATGTAGGGCCAACAAGGTTTTTGCACAGTGGAGAGACTTTGTGACCATAGGAAATCTGTATTCTCCAGCAAAGTCAGAAGACTCTGCTAAGTGTGGAGCTGGGCTGGTGGGTCTCCAGCTAAGTTCCTGACCAGGCTCAGCCATTGCTGAAGAGCAGGCAAAGGCCCCCTCTGTGAGGCATTTGATAATTATCACCAGGAAGTATCACTTCCTCATGGAGATGCTTGACCATAATGGGAACTCATTCATATAACTTTTGGGGAAGTGTCTAAATCTTCCACTCATTTCTTTAAAATTGTGTGGTTTTTCTTAAGGTGTCATTATTCTTTATATATTCTGGATTTTTTTCAAATTTGTGACTTTTCATTTTCTTGATTGTGTCTTTTGATGGGGAAATATTTTTGAATTTTATCAAGTCCAACTTAACAATTTTTTTTCTTATGACTTGTGTTATTTGTGTGTCCTATATGAGAATTCTTTGCTTAGCCGAATGTCATAAAGATTTTCCCCCTAAATTTTCCTCTAGAATCTTTATAGTTTTAGTTCTTGTATTTAGGTCTGTGACACAGTTTGAGTTAGTTTTTGTATAACGTGTGAGGTAAGGGTCAAGGTTCACATTTTTCCCTTACAGATACTCAGTGTCCGGCACAATTTGTAAAAAGTATCCTTTTCCATTGAATCACATTGACTTCCTGATCAACAGTCAATTGACTGTAAATAAAGTTTATTTTTGGATTACAGATTTATATATTCTTTTTTTTTTAGATTTATATATTCTTAAACCAATGTCACAGTATTTTGTAGCTTTATGATAAATCTGGAAGTTAAGCTGTGTATATCCTCCAACCTTGTTCTTTCACAAAATTGTCTTGACTCCTCTAAGTCCTTTTCCATTTGATAAAAATTTTAGTAATGTTGGGAAAACAGGCATAAACATGGGCTATGCAAGACAAAGGGACGTGTATGTTCCCCTAGGAAGGATTGGAAATTGATTTTGCAACTTCAGCAGGACTGTGCATGTATTAGCCAATAAAACAGCATTTTCTACCAGATTTCCTCATTCTCTCTTATTATGTCTGTTTCTGATTCTAAGAATATTGAAATATTTCCCTGGGCTTTCCAACCCCTCCTCTGGAGGAAGCAATGCAACAGAGTCCTATTTTGGACATAATGTCCATCTCTGGGAATCCTCATTCAGTGAGGAAACCTCTTCTACCTCTTCATATGAGATGCTGAGCTGTTGCCTTTTTGTCAGAGAAGTTCTTTAGCCCACGTCTATAAGAAGCAAAACTTGGAACTAGTAACACAACAATTCCATAAATTAACTATTACATATTATAAATTAGCAAACTGAAGTGTAAGTAACTCAGTTATTCCCTTTCACCAATTCTAAGACACATACAGCTCCACATTTTGTTATCTCTGAAATAAGGATTTGTCCCATGATTAAGCATAGTTTAATTGACTGCATTGTTTTCTGTGGAGTGATATATTATATGTCTTTATAGTTAATGGTGTCTTAGATTTAAAGATAAAAAGTTCATCTGTTATACAAAGATGATAATCGTGTTGGAGTGATGTGAAGTTTCAACAATAAATATTGTTAGCTTGTAGAAAACGTGGTAGAATGAATAAATAAAGAGCTGAAATATGAGAAGAAAGTCTCAGTTTCTCTTCCCTTTTTTTTGAGAAAACAGTAAGGATTTTATTATCAGAACAAGTAAGAGATACAAGCATAACAGAATACATAAATTAATTTTTCTGAATTTTAGACTCTAGGGTCTCTCTATGAAAAGGTCAGTTGCTTATGAGGGCAAGATGCTGTTCAAACTATAGGCATTTAAGACAATGTTTAAGACAGGGAGTCTTAACAAGGACATAGTCTTAACAATGAGATACAGTGAGAAACAGAAAGCAATTTTCTTATTTCCTTTCCTTAGTAAGGTGTATATATATATGTATAAAATGTATGAGGCTCATTTTGGGGAAAAAAATGCCTTCATATAGAAAAATCTTAATTTCTTCCATCATCCAGAAAAAAAAGAGTTTCAATCCCCTGGGCCAAACAAAATAGGGTGACACTAATTTCACATGAACCTCAAAACTATAATCTGACTGTAGTTACCATCTTCTTTAGTTTTAAAAAGTTTAGCATCCTTTTATCCATTCCAAACCAGTACACTGAATCTTCTCCCTTACAAGGTTTTTAACCAAATTGGAATTAAATTAATCTCATTTTAAAGTGCAAAAAAGAATATGTAAGACAAGTGCTTGCTCTGTGTGACACACACAAAAAAGCATCCTTCTAACAGCACTGGCCCAAGAGGTACTACAATAAAACTGGCTGCCGGAAAAGGGATCCATTAGGTCGACTAAAAGGGCAGAAAGAGTCCAGTTTCAGCAAAGAAATGCCTGCCAAGTCTGATTTTTAATTGTACCCAGATCTCAATCAGATCTTAGGTGCCCCTAACTGACAAGACCAGAGCACACAGTACCAGCACAGGGTCAAGAGGGCCAAAGTTGTCTAAACTAGTCAGTCAATATCTCTACTCCACTATTTGCCAATGCTTTTTAGGGACATTGCCAGTGGTAATGGAACTGAGGAGCCTGGGTTTTGGAACAACACAAATATTTACCTAATAAGCAATAATCAAAGTGTTTGTTTAGGGTGAATGATATAAAAATAGGTAATGAGTTCTCTCATACATCACTGGTTAATGATTTAGTCTGACTGTAAATTAAAGCAGTATAGAATGGCTTCTTCCATACAATAAAGACAAGCTTTGCACTAGTGTTTCTCAAAAGCCGAATATATCTCCAGCTCTACCTTCAGTTTAACAACTTAAACCCCAAAATACAAAACCTTTCCTATGGTAAGGTAAAAGGGAACAAGACACCCTCTACCCAGAGTCCCTGGAATAGAAAGAGCTCTAGAACTCAGTAAGCATGAGCACATTCAAGTTTGAGATTATGGATCTGCAGTCATTTTTTCTTCCCTTCTATCACTGGGGTGTCCATCTTGGGTGGCTTGAATGTTGCTGGATCCTCAGCCATTCATATGGCCTCGATCTGGATCAGCTCTATTGGAGAGGGCTTCTGGGCTTCTTTGTAGGCCTGGTGGCAAAACTTGAGTCAGACTTCTGGAGTGGTCTTGGCTCAAAGAAGCTCCATTTATCTGAGTTTCTCTCCTTATACCCACTTACAGAATCCATGGCACTGGGCTTGGGCCAGGTAAAGCTGTGGAAGAACAGTAGTGTAACAGCCTCTGGGTTTCCGCTTAGAGAAAGAGTGAGGGGTGCTGCTAGGGTGGGCTGGGTCGATGCAGGCTGCCTCTCTTTTTTTGTTGTCTCTCCACTGTGTAGCTTTAGTTTGTGGCATGCTTTTACCACTTGAATGTACTTGATCTCCCTCGGTGGGAAAGCCCTTGTGGGGTGTGCAGCCGGCACCTCTCAGCCCTGCATGTTGTTCAAAACAGTGAATGCTCTCCTGGGTCTGCTTTGTGATCAGAGAATTCATGATAACATGGGTAGTTCTAGCCTTTACCACTTGTCCACATTGTCAGTGCTATAGGGTCATGGCAGGTGGTGTGCATACTGGCGTCTCCTTAGTCTACTTTGGCAAGGTTCTGCTACTTGTGTCTGGAATCACTGGCTTCCAGGGGATGCTGCCCATAACTGAAGGAAGAGGTAACATGGTGTAGGGCCCTTGAGGGCATTGTCATGGCTGAATAACTGACAGTACATCCTGGTGGGGAGGGACATCTTGCCTAGAGGCCCACTAGGCTCAAGGGCAGGCCTTTGGAGTTCTCTCAAAGCCATTGAAAGACTGGGATCCAGGTGCTTTAACTGCAGAATTCTGGAGCTGAGTCCCTATGACCACAGTGAAATAATGTGACAATCATGCTGACAAATATTCATGAGGGACATTGTCCAGCCACCCAGATTAGTAAAGCTTCCCTGGAAGAGTTTATCCAGAGGTTCTGTTTCTCTGCCACTATGGGGCTGCCTATGGCCTGAGTTCCAGAGCTAGAAGGCTTCAAAGACCCATGTCTGTTGGATGTGGTGCAGTTGGAACCAAGCCATGGTGTGCTGGCCACAAAACGTGTTCAGGCCTCGGGCACTGATCGACAAGTGCTGGCTGCCACGAGGCTCAGACTCCGCCATTAACTTTGCTCTTGAAGAGCTAAGTGACATTGGGTAAAACACAGTATCTCAGTTTCCTTGTCTTAGAAAATGAGAATAAAATACCTGCTCTCTCTACTTCACAGGGTTCTTATTACATCAAACAGTCCTTGTTCTCATTGGTTTTATGAGACAGTGTAAGTGTAAGTGTGTGAAGTAAAAGAATGTGTGTGAAAATATTTTTTTAAGTTTTAAGGGGCACACAAATGTAAAAATAACTGCTTATGATTTTAATAGTAAATCCAGGCTAAAATGTCATCATTTTTATGTTCAATTAAAGTCAACCAACATTTCTGAGGCCCTGCTTTTGGACCTGACCCTTTGGGAAGGAGTGTTAAGTTGTACGCACACACCTTAGGTACGGAAAGGCAATTTTCCTTTGGCAAGCTCCCTGCCCCCCAAAGCAAAGATGTGTGGTAAAGAATTAGAAACCATTGTCCTGGGATACTGTGGCTTTTCCTCCTAAGAACCACACTTTGATTCTTGCTAATCCACCTCTCATTAGAAATGTGTATAGGAAAAAAGAGGTGGGTCCCTTAGCTCAGGGCTAGAGGTAATCGGCAGAACACAGGAGAGTCAGTGATGGACGGCAGGGGTAGAAAAGAAAAAGAGGGACCTGGGAATTGGAGAGAAGAAAAGACAATGTACAAAGAAAATTAATCCTCCCAATTGTGGCGTGTAGAGAGAAGGAACCAAGCTATAAAAATGGAAAGTGAGGACCTCAGATTCAGTGTCGATGCCAGGTGGACATGGCTTGAAAAAAAATGAGGCTATTATCACTGAAGTCCATTTGATAGAGCTTATGTGTAAGAGTTAAGCAATGATCACTCTTGTCCAAAATCATAAAATAAGGTGCCAGGGTGATTTGTCACTCTGCTCTTCTAATAAACCCCAACTTTAGGAAGCATCTATAAACTTGGGCCTCACCCTAAAAACTCTTACTATGTCATTGTAGATTAGTCCAGTCTCTGGCACATAGTAGGCATTCAATAAGTGTTTGATGAATAAACCAAAAGATTGCAGACCTACTTAGGTTAATTTATGTTTTCATGGGGTTGGAGGGTTCAAAGCTAGAAAAGAGCACATTTCCCTCCTCATTCTTTTATTTCCTTGAATGTGAGACCCTCAATTAAGACTCCTCCAGTCTCCGTACAGGTCTTTCTCCACTTACAGTGGGATTACATCCCAAGAAACTCATCGTAAGTTGAAAATACCGTTAAGTCCCCAAAAATTCACTTAATACACCTAACCTACCGAACATCAGAGCTTAGCCTAGCCTACCTTAAACCTGCTCAGAACACTTATATTAGCCTACCGTTGGGCAAAATCATCTCTCACAAAGCCTATTAATAAAGTGTTGAATGTCTCATGTAATTTACTGGATACTGTACTGAAAGTGAAAACCAGAATTGTTGTATGGGTACAGAATGGTTGTGTTTGGGTTGTTCATCCTCGTGATGGCGTGGCTGACTGGGAGCTGTGGCACTGCCACTGCCCAGCATCACAAGAGTATTGTACTGCATATCGCTACCCCAGGGAAAAGATTAAACTTGAAAGTTCCAAGTATAGTTTCTACTGAATGCATGTTGCTTTCCCACCATCATAAAGTCGAACCATTGTAAGTTGTCAGGGACCGTCTGTAGATAATTTAATAATAGCTGGTACTTATTTAATGGTTGTGTTGGGCACATGTGTGCTTGAGACGTTCACATGATCTCAGCCAATCCTTGCAGCATAAGTGAGCACATAATTATGGTACTTTAAACATGGAGAAAGTAAAATTCAGGGAGGCTGCCTTTAGACAGGGTAAGTAACTTGGCAAAAGTCACACAGCTAGTAAGTTGCATATGGGTTTCTGTAATTATTTTAGTAGAAAGGGCACTAGGAATTGGATCTTTATAACCACATTTGTTTAAGTGGTTAGAGCCAGAAGAAAGTGTGTACAATGAAGGTAAGGTATCATTAATACCTGAGCACTGTTGGCAGTGACCTTAAGAACAGATGGAATGGCTAGGGCAGAGGCTTTCAAATGCTTCTGATGGCAACCAAAGTAAGAAATGCATTTTAAATTCTAACACATACACACACACGTGCGTGTGCACACACACACAGTCACACATACCTATATACATAACTGAAGTAAAACTTTAAGCAGTGCTTACCATCACTATGTGCGATGCATACTAATTTTTTCTGTTCACTTTTCTTCTCTTTCCTTCCCTTCTCTTACATTCTATTCTACTCCAGTGTTTTACATGCTGGTTGGGACACACTTACTTGACTTCACTATACACTAATAGATTATGATCTGCAGTTTGAAAACCCCTGAGCTAGAAAACAATAGAGGTGGTAGAAGGAGCATGGACCTTTGATTCAGACAGTTGTGGGGATTGAATCCTGGGCTGCTATTATATTAACTGTGCGGGCTAAAGCAAGCAACATCTTCTTTTGAGCTTTTGTTTCTCATCCGTAAAAGGGGGATAATGATACCTACTTCAAAGGGTTATAGAGAAGAATGAGCAATGAATATAGGCGTCCACCCTAGCACGTAGCTTGTCTCCCAGAAGGACGGTGACAGCCATGTACTGATGCATTTAAGAATGTAGAGTGCTCGTCCTGGCACCAGCTAGCTGTGTGAGTTTATGTAAGTAATTTCTTTAAGCTTCTCTCTAAGTCATGTAATTCCTCTAAGCTTCAGTTTACTCATCTGTAAAAAATGGGAGAAATAGTAGTACCTACCCCATAGGATTGTTTAAGAATTAAATGTGATAACACATGGAAAACCCTTAGCACAGCACCTGGTGCTTAGTATGTGCTCAATAAACTATTATTGGCTATATTAGCTGTTGAACAAATATATCTGTTATTACTGTCCAACCACTTAAGGCTAGCCTGAACTCCCCAGGCTAGGTTACAATATCTATTCTGATGATACAAACTCAGGATTGTGTGTGTGCATGTGCACATGTGTATGTGTATGTGTGAAATTGGAATTGCTGTTAACTTTGTTCACCAGTATTTTCTAGAGGCCAAAACAAACTTGGCTGCAGCAGTGGAAATCATTTTAGTAAAGAAAGGTTAGTTCCAAATTGGATTCCCTCTCCTTGTTCTTCTTAAGTATTTCTACAAAATCCAATCTTTGGCTTGACATTAAAGGCTTATTTTCAGTGAGCAGACTGCACACACCAAAAAAAAAAAAAGAATTAAAGAAAAAGAGAGAAAAGAACATGACTGTACACACTAAGTAGTGGGAAGTGAGTTGAATTCTTCTGAGGTCAGTTAAGGAACTCTGTGGCATGGCCCCTGCCCAAAGCCTTACTCCTTCCCACCTGTGAGGCAGCCTCATGGGATTCATGCTCTGTGTAATCCCCTCCTCCTGTTGGGCTGGACCTAGTGACTCACTTCTAACTAAGAGGAAAAGGTGGAAAACAGTGTACGACTCAGAGATTAGGTCATAGGAAGCAGTGTGGTATTGCCTCCCTCTCTTCTGGATTCCTTGCTCTGGGAGAAGCCAGCTGCCATGTTGTGCCCCATGGAAAGGTGCATGTGATGAAGAGGTGAAGCCTCCCACCAATACTCATGTGAGTGAGGTTGGAAGCTGATCCTGCAGCCCCTTCAAAGACTACAGCCCCAGCCAATAGTTTGTGACTTCACCAGAGACCCTGAGCCAGAACGATTCACACAGGTGCTCCCAGATTCAGGGCTCTCAGAACCTGTGAAATAATAACTGTTTTTTCAAGTTGCTAAGCTTTGGAGATGATTTGTTGTATAGTAATAGTGACTGCACTACTCTTGAATCCCACTTCACAGCATCTCTGTGTTCCATCAGGCAGTTCATTATTCATTCAACAATTCCCTCATTCATTCCATGAACTTTTATGAATTGTTCACCATGTGTCAGGCAGTGTAACGACCTTCAGATCCTAACTTGAAGGAGATTACAGTCCAGTGGTGGAAATAAGCAGACTAAAAATTAAAAGGTGAGCTGCATGCTAAATGCCACCATGTGGTTTTGTTTTGAGGGCTTTGGGAACTCAGAGGAGGAAATGAGAACTTCCAGCCTGGCCAGATGAGAGAGGGATGAAAGGGAGGGGATGGCACTTAAGCCTTCATACTAAGGTGTGATGGCTTTGTAATGAGTCACCTTGTCTAGGCTGACTACATTTCCCAGAATTCCTTTTCTTCTACATTTCTGTTTAGAGTGGGCCACAAAGGAGATTCTTGCCGCAGGCAGAAGGGAAGCAGCAGCCAATTTGTGGTGCACACATGTTGATGCTAATCTGCTAACTCACCTTGTTAGTGTGAAGCAGCAGCCAGGCCTGCAATTTCTCTACCTTCCCTTGCGCCTTCCTTCAGCTTTTCTGACTTCTGGGTTCAGAGTGTATGTTTAGCTCTGTGATAAAGAGCTTTTGCTTCTGAAGGACACTTTCATCACCAAAGTGAAAAGCAAGACCAGACAAGGCTTCAGCCCTTCTTTGTTTCTGGGATGCCAGCCTTCCTGACTGCCTGGAGCACCAGCCTCAGATATGGAGACAAGAGCCTTACAGATACTGCTCTACCACCTCCCACAATTGTGTAGTCCAGTTCCCTGTGACAGACATGAGAGAAAATATGAACAGGTGAAATGAAAAAAAGCATTCGAAGCAGAGGGAATAGCATGAACAAAAACATGGAAGGGAACAGTAGGAGTAATACTTAACCACTGGCATGCCATTGCTACTGACCAATCAGAACAAACTCTGGCTCCAGCACTGACCAATCAGAATGAAGCAGGGTCCTCAAGGGCCCTGATTGTGTCCCCTTCAATTACTGGATTATGGAGACTATCTGAGAAGTCTGGGTGGCTCTTGTGGTTAAGGCATTTGGAGGATCTATCAGAGATGTGGCTATTTACCAATTGGAACAGAAATGTTTTAATATTTTAACAACTGGTACTATTATACTAGTGCATTCTAGCTGTATGGCAGCTCTGAAAAAACATGTGAGGCATATGTGATGAGGAATGAGTTTTTAATGTGACTGGAACATTGGCTGGCTTGGTGTGTGGCTGTAGTTTTAAACCCCAGTTACTCAAGTCAATGGAATTGACGAAACTGATTTAACCTGCTGTATCTTATGTGGCCATAGTCATAGTAGCTATTAAAACTGTTCTGTGGATAAATTGAATTTAATCCAATTACAGAAGACCAGGACCCTATCCCTTCACTGAGTGAGGGTTCAGAGAACAGGAATTTTAAGCTCTCTTCTGCCGTTGACACACTGTACGCCGGACAAGTCACTTAACACAACCTATCCTGGAGCCAGAAAGCAGTGACTTCACTTGGCCTTTCTTCTCTGTAATTTTCTGGGGATCTGAAAGGCTTTTCCATTCTTGAAAACTATAGCCATTATGCCCTTCAACTTTGGAGTAAAGATGAATTTAACCCAAGAAGCTTGCTCTGTATTTCACTGCCTCATCACCAGAATTTTAGTCTGGCAATTACTTCGTATGAGTTGATCCATTATTGTCCTGCTCTCTCTAGAGAGCATCACAACTGTGTAGTTTATCCCTCCTTTTGATTGATCTCTCAGCAAATCACTTGCCAGGTATTCCTTTTATACCCTGTAATGTCCCCTGGTACTTAGAATTCTCTGTACAGCAGGTGCCTAATATCAATACTTATTTCATATATCACTTCGGTAAATTTTCCATCTCCAAATGGAAGTCAAACAGGACATTCTAAACTAAAATATTTAAGGGTTTTGGATTGTGTATAGCTCTGTATTGTCTCTGCTAGCATGAATAATTAAGGATAGATTTGGACCCCTGTGTGTGCATGCCCATAATAATATATGTGAGCATATAATAATGGTGTATAAATTAAATCTTTTTGCTTCCAATGAAAAGGCAGCCTTGTTCAATGATGAGTAAGTATGAATACAAAGAGCACTTCAGCATACTTAGAGCCACTGATGTCTCTTAGATAAGATCAAACTACCAGAAATTAGTATTTGTCATTAAAAGAAATTCAAATCATAAACAGAAAAAATAATACAGTCAACCCTGAGATACTTTCAATATTCTTCTAGGGCAGTTGGGCTTAATTTGCACACAGCTAAGCCCATCCTTACTAATAAACATGTCACCATTGAACTCATTGTCCTTTTGGGAAATGAGAAATACAAGTTGAATGTTTATAGGGAAAAATAAACACAGGAAAATATTGGTCTATGCTTAAAAACAAACTTTGAAATCCAAACAAAAAAGTGGATATGCCGACTAACAAAATGGTAGTGTCTGAATGCAATTGCTGAGAATTTGGGATTTTGAATACAAATTCTTTCCTCTCAAGCAATTGAATTAGTAGAAGAAATTAAAAATGAACAGAAATGACTACAAACAAAAGTCTTATGGCTTTTACAATTACTACAAAGCAAATTTTCCTTCTTAACCGTGGAAAATTGTTCAGAAAATGATGAGGTAGGTTTTTGAGCTTTTCTACTTGTCTTGTTTTCATGTTTAGCAAATATACATTTAATTATATTTGAATATACTTACTGCAACTATAGGTGAAAAAAATGAACACGTTCATTTAGCATGACCTTATGAAGTGTACAAAGCAAAGGAGAATGAGAATTTTTTTTGTCTCCATTCTGTTTCCCGGGAATAAATCATAAGTTGTTCACTGTTATTGAACCGTTTTTCAATAGTTCACCTCCCAGCATTAGCATGAATAAATTTCTCCTCTCAGTATAGAAAGCAATTCACCGTTTCCTTTCTCTCTCTTAACCACATCCAATCCTTCAAGTTCACTTGTTCTCTTACACATAGGTGTATATAGTTCTTAATTCTTAGCAGACTTCTCATTCCCCAGTAGAAAGAAAGTCTCATCTATGCCAGTGCTCTTTAGTCAGAATTGGTCTTCTGAGTCCATATTTTGCTTCCTGTCAGTTCCTTTCATGAAGAGCATCACAGAAGCTTTATTCATTAGCATTCTGAGTGGTTTCTCTACTGTGGGGGTAGCTCTAATGTGATTTATATTTAGTTCTTCCCATGCTTCTAGTTCCTTACATCAAGCCCTCCTATTAGCGGTGAGATGAGTGAGCAAATTGGAAAAGGTTTTGAACCCTTGGTGAATTTCATCCTAAAATATACCAGAATGCTATAATCTGTATGCAATCTTCATTAAGAACTCCCACCACCTGCTTGCTGAAGCCACAGCACAGCTCCACTCATAATCACCATGCAGGGGGCAGCATTAGTTAACGTCATTAGACAAATGTTGATCTTCTTTTGCATGTTCATTAGCACCAGGTGGGAAGAAACTGCTAGATACAGGCAGGGAACTTTTGGGGATGATTCAGGATTATGCATCATTTAATTATCTAACTTTATGAGCATCCTTAAAAAACCAAAGAGGCTAACAAAGAATTAATTTTCTGTTTTTGTTGTTGTTTTCAGACACCTCAGGGTCAGTGTCAGTTTCCAGCCTCACTAAAGAAAGTAGAGGATGATCTTTACTAGTGTGGCATTGGGCAAGTCACTTAACCTCTCTGTGTCTCATATTCCTCATCTATAAAATAGTAATTTTATCTGTCTCATAGGGTTGGTATGAGGATTAAATGTGTTAACACAGATAAAAGCATTTTGAATAGCACCTGGTTAGGTGCCGTTATCATCATCACCATAACCTTTTGCTAACTCTTCTTTAACATTGTCCATCTAAACACTGGGGAGCCCACAGTGCCCAAAATAGAATCACAGAGAACGATTTGACTCTGAAGCACAGCGGCTTCTCTTGTTCTTTTCTTTTTAAACCTACATTCTTGGAGCACTTCCTAAGTGCCAGTCATTATGCTAAGCTCTTTGCAAACATTTTCTCATGCAAACCTCACAACAAGCCTAATAGGATAGACACTATTATAATTTCCATTTTATAGATTAGGAAATTGGAGTTTGGAGAAGTTAATTTGCTTATAGAATTAAGATCTGCAGAATCTAAGAAGTGGGTGGACTTATTTCATATTAACCTTAAGGTGTTGTATTCACCTTAAGACTAACTGTGATAAAGTTTTTAGAGCTAAAAGGACCTTTACACTTACATAATCCATATGAAGGAGTTATGGCTCAGAAGTTAACAACTTAAGCCAGGATCACACAGCCAGTTGTGACCAGCCAGGACCAGAATATTTGCAGGAATACCTGTCTCTACAATGCACTGCTTTTTATTTTAATATTATTTTACATAATTAATAGATCTCTTTAAGTGTGAAAATACTTAATCTATGCATTACTTTCAGGGCATGAGTTTCTTCAGCAAGGAAATCATATGCTTAAATGGAAAATTAATTGAAGGGAAGAATACTTCCGTTAGGTTTTTTACTTAATTTAAAATTAAACACAATTGCTTTAAGTGAGCAACATCTTAAAAGATGGTGTTAAAATCATAGCCCAGAAGCCAAAAATATGATAATAAAAGGTTTACAGTGCCTGTGTTACCAGACAGTCTGCAATCCCATTTTCTCTCCAATGTTTATAACTAGCATGGAACTGAGAGAATTAAGAACAGTCTTCTTTCAGCTTCTCTACGACTTCTGTTTTAAACCTGAATTTCTTAAGGCAGGGGAGAAAAGGGAATTCCCTGTTTCTGCATCCGCCACCCCCATTGCTCTCAACACACACGCGCGTGCACACACACACACACACACAACTACTTTTCCCAGAATGAAATCTACTTTTTTTCATCTATTCTTTCTCGCAGCCTGCACTCCCTCCCCCAAATCTCTCCCTCCAAACCTAAATTTCAGAATTTGACTCAGTGACATTCTGTCAAGATCAAAGTCAAATGATAATTTCCATGAAAATCAAAGTAATTTCAGTCTCCCTCTCTCCCTGAAAGCCTGGGTCTCATGCCAGTGAAACACTATAAACATTCCACATTTCCCCTTCTCCTCAGGACCAAACCCCATGCTCCCTCTTTTTTTTTCTGGCATCTCTTCTCTTCAAGTGCATTACTGCTTTTCTGCAGAAATGAATTTGAAGCTGAACATTTCTGCAAACAAGATTTAGCTACTTTTAGTCTGTCTCTGGCTCTCTCTCTCTCTGGGGTAAGCAGTGGCTGTGAGGCTTGAGGCTGAGGTGAGAATAAAGGACCAAGAAGGGGCAGGGGAGAAAGTTAGAAGATGGAGTGCTGGTGGTGGTGGTGGTGGGAGGATGGTGGGAGATGAAGTGGGGATATAGGAAATTGGTATTTAGTGACTTTCTGTATGTCAGGTATCACTGTAGGTATAAGAAAAAATTTTTATTTTACATATGAGTAGCCTCAAACTCATGGAAATCGTTTCAAATTTTCATTGTCAAAGAGCTTATAAAGGGCCTAGTTAAAATACTAACCCTTTGCTGTCTGACCCCAGAGTCCAGGTTTTGTACAGAAGTATGAGGTCAGTGGCATAAATATGGGGAGGACTGGGAGGGACTCTACGCCACACCGTGACCCCACCATTACACACTGCTGGTGACTTCCTTCACACGTCTTTATGGTGAATTATCCAGCTGACCTTGTATATAACAAAGGGACCAAAAGCACCTGCAAACTAGAGTTTGGACAAGGACCTTACCCTCTCTCATTGCCTCACCCTCCCTCCGTGCACAATCATGTATATGCTCAAGTAGCTCCTTGTGCAGGGGGGCAGAGGAAGTTCTGATTTTGATCTTAAAGTGGAAGGGGACCCTTTCTGAAATCACTGATGCATTCCAGGAACCCTCCCACAAAGTCATTGACTGGAGGAGTGACTTCATATTTCCCTTTGACCAAGATGTTACCTGGGAAGTTTCGTGCATATGAAAATCATTTTCCCCCTCAAGAAATGGAATAGTAATTTCTCCACTTAGTTAGGAAACACTCTCAGAAAGGAAAAATGCAGTATTTTTTTTTATTTGAGAGGAAAATATCAAATTCCTAACATAGGAAATCTCCCTAGAGTCTACCTTCAGTAGGAAAGCTCATTTTGTATTTTGCAAGTTTTATGAGAAAAGCATTCAGCTCTAATAAGTAGCTATTTGAGTATTATTCCTTGTGTGTTAAATTCATTTGTTGAGACTAACATAATACCACGGGATGGAGAGTGGTCCCAGTAGGAGTTATAAGTCATCCTGGGGATTATGACATGAAATGTTCAGATATCCATTATTAAAAATGAATCTGTTTTCTTTTGCTACTTTTCTTCCTAGTGGGGAAAAGAAAGAAAAGGAAAAGTACCATATAGATTCCACTAAAACAAACAAATAAACCAAATCCTAGAGTGTATATTCAATAAAATCTTGGCTTGACATAAGGTCCTGATTTGGTAATATGAGTCGGCAAGTGGTTTTCCTGATCTAATTGGATAGGAATATAAGGAAATAGAAGTCAGAATTAACATTTAATGAGCACACTACCCATGCCTGTTGCCATGTAACTTTACAACACTTGCTGTCCCACTCCTATTCTGAGCTCAGCCTTGTGACTTGCTTTGGCCGATGGAATGTTAACAAATGTGATGCAAGCAGAAACCCAAAAGGTGCTTGAGTTTCCACTTGTTCTTGTACCCTGCCATCGCCATGAGAACATGTCTGTGTTAGCCTGATGGAGGATGAGAGACACACAGAACAGAGTGAAGTCATGCCAGTCACCCCAGCTGAGACAATCTAGATTAGTCAACACCCAGGCAATCCGTGAACATATAAGCAAGTCCAAGACCAAAAGAACTGCTTAGCTGAGCCAAGATCAGCAAAGCTTCTGAGCACACCTCCCAGATGCATGAGTAATACATGTTTATTGTGTGGTTTGCGGTGGTTTGTTATGTAGTATTATTGTGGCACTAGATAATCGATAGAAAACGTACAGTGAGGAAATGGTTTCTGGATATCAAAACACATTGTAATTGTGTTGCATGTTATGTGCAAGTGACAGTAGGGACTTGTGTTAAGGTTGACTGTAGCCCTGTGTGAATGAGCCACATCCAGGTAAGCAGCGGAAGGGGTCTCACTTAAAAGATGAGATCATTTTTGCACCATTTGCTCAGGGAAAAGGAGTCTCTCTCCAGGTGGAAATTAAGATTAAGGATTATAGTCAGGTGGGTGTTATGATAGGATCTCTCTTAGGCAGGAGCTTTTGTCTAGGAGGGTGTTTCTCTACGGTCCATTCAGAATGACTTTAGCTGTGCAGGTATTGACCAGGTGAGAATTGATGGACCCAGGTGTTTCCATGTGACCATGATGATGATGATGATGATGGCAGCTGACTCTTACTGAGCAGGTTGCTTATTATGTCCCAGGTGCTATACTCAGCCCTTGATATATATTAGCTCATTTAATCTTTATAACAATCCTATCAGATAGATATTACTTTTTCCCCCATTTTATACAGGAGGAAACTGAAGCCCAGAGCTCTTAAGTGACTTCCCAGAGACAAATAAGAATGAAAGAATAGGGCTTCCCTGGTGGCGCAGTGGTTGAGAGTCCGCCTGCGGATGCAGGGGACCCGGGTTTGTGCCCCGGTCTGGGAAGATCCCACATGCCGTGGAGCGGCTGGGCCCGTGAGCCATGGCCGCTGAGCCTGCGCGTCCGGAGCCTGTGCTCCGCAACAGGAGAGGCCACAACAGTGAGAGGCCCACGTACCGCAAAAAAAAAAAAAAAAGAATGAAGAATAGAGCTGGGTGGTCACAAATCTGGCTCAAGAACCTCTATGCCAAAGGGCTTATGGAACCAAATAGACAAGTTGAGTTGGGACCAGAACTTTATACTTTGTAAACTGGGCTGTTTATATTCCTTGTATGTAGTTTCTGACTCTGCATGGGAACAAATTTCATCCTACATGAGACCAATATCATGGTGGCAACAGGAAGAGAATAGACAGAGCTAGAGTTGGGAGTGAGAGCAAGAGAAAGAACAAGAAGAAAACCTCGATGGGAAGGTGAAGTTGGGGGACAAGGTCAAGTGCCTTCAGTCAGGGGCTTACCTCACTCACTTTCCCTGGGAGATTCTCTACCTGGTGCTGTTTCCTTAGAGGTTCTGGGTTTAATTTTATTGAAGAAAGTGGAATTTCCTTATGTTTTGTAAGTGCCAGGCACTTTTCTAAGCATTTCACATACATTATGCATTGAATTTTAACAACCACCCTCCAATGATTAAAGATATTTTTAGCCTTAGTTTCAAAGATCCGTGCTATTCAAAATGCAGTTCCTGGACTGGGTGGCAGGCAGTGAGCTCTTTCTTTCCAGTCCACAGTGAGATGAGACACTGACAGCAGGTGTCTAGAGACTTTTAACAATTAGAGTAATTTTTTGACTGTTAAATCTAATCATCTAAAAAGAGCGTATATTTTATGTCTATGCTTTTTATTTTCCTGGTAATTAATTTCAATGAATTTTACATCAGTATTCTTCCTCAAATGGATTGGAAATTTAAGAAATATGGTTTAAGAAACATGCCTAGATAATAGAACTGAGGCTCAGAGAAATGGAGTAACTTGCCGCAGTTTTAGTCATTAAGAGGCAGGGCAAGACTCAAACTCAAGTCCTAATCCAATGCCCATCAACTCACTTTATTTTTATTAAAATTAACATCCAACTTGACTAAGAACTGTGCCTGCCCATACCTGCCTATTTAAACAATGACACTAAGCTTGATTTTGCAAGGCTGAGAGGAGGGTGGTAGGCACTGGGCCTTTCTATTGCTGGTCAGTCGAGTCATTCCAGAGCATAGAAATTGGACTTGAGAGCTGGACTTTATCAAAATGATGCTACCCATGTGTTCATGTAGTAGACACACAGCCATGGCATGATTCATGTAGAATCTCTTGGAAATAACAGCAAAGCTTTCTCCTTTGCTCCTTCTGTGACTCCCTAAAGGAGAAAAATAGGAAATACATAAAATTCTCATTTAAGAAAAATTGTCTAACAGACCCTACATTTAGTGAAGCAGTTCATTTTGTGGTTTAAAATTCAAAGGAATTTCTTCCTATCATCTGTTAAAAATACAGTTGTGTAGTGATTACCACGAAAAGTAGTAGATAGACATGGGCTTTGGAGCAAAAGACACATTAGACTGGGGTCCTGCCTTTGCCATTGTCTTACTCTGCAATCTTGGCATCATGCTAACATTTCTGAACTTATTTTCTCATTTGTAAAATATGAATAATTCATACCTCATAGGATTTTGGGATAATTTAATAAGGTAACTTATGTAAACTGCTCTCATCAAGTCTGAAGTAGGAGGATAATTACATCAGATGCCCCCAAACCAAATCCATTTAACCAGCTTGTTTGAGATCCTTTCAAATGCTGTGGCTGTACAACCTCTTAATAATTAAAAGTTTTTTTTTCTTTTTTTTTTTTTAATTAGTTACTCAGCAAGTAGGGTTTTTTGGTCAAGGAATGAAACAAGGTCATTTGACTCAATTGTAAAAATTGAATTAACTGAATGATTTGCATGTTTTGTTTCCGTACACAGAGTCTAATAATTCAGGATGATATTCTGGTCTATTGCACATTGAAAAGTGATTTCATTGAGTCTGTGATGTACTCACTTTCATAGATTACTGATAATCTTATCTCATAAGGATGTTGGGAGAGTCAACTAGATTATGTAATATATACGTGGTACATGATAAGCACTGAATAAATATATTTCCCCCGTATTCTGCTTTATTTATAAGTGCTACTGTTTATAGGTCAATGCCACTCTATAGCGTTTGATTATATATAATCAAATAGTACTTTTCTTTTAATTTAAGACTTAACAGGATGAAATTATTTGTACTTAGAAGGTAGAGATATGGGCACCTGTGATTTAAAGCCATTATGAATTTGCCTTGAAACGCTATGGTGAAATTTCTCCAAATGAATGATAATCAAATCTCTATGATAAATGATTCCCAAGGTCTGCACTCCCAACTAGTTTATGAAGCAGCATTGAGCCTTTGGCATTTCCTCAGTAATTTGTCCCTAAATTGTGTCAACAAGTGCTTGTGTACTTTTTAGAGTTTTACCTGTTTTTGCCTTTAACCATTCCAATATCCATTTCTGAGCAAGACACAAACCTGTGCTTTAAACTGTTAATTGATTTTCCTTGCAACATCCCATGGGTCTGAAGTCAAAAGCCTCTTTCAGGAGCTCATTATAGGCAACATTGGAAACTGTTTCCGAAACTAAACCATATAGGATTAGTTAGAAAACCACCTGGAAATATTGGATAACTTTATTTCTATCACCCGGCTGTCACTTTGGTTGAATCCACAGCTTTTAGATCCTTCCAGAGAACACAAAATAACCAGCTCACAGGATTATTTAAGCATTAAATGAGATGAGGTATATAAGAGTACTTTCCAAATTATTAACAATATACAAAGGCTATACCAAGGTCAGATATTGTTATTTTATAGAATGTTTTTGCTTCTCTGTGGTTCCTTCATGGTCACAAGATGGCTGCCATAGCCGAATGTCACATACTTATATGACAGTGTTCCAAGCAGGAAGGTTTTCTCAAAGTTTTATCAGGCAGGAAAATCTTTCCCAGAAGTCCCCACTCCAGCAGACTGCTCTTAAGTTTTCATTGGGCAAAACTAGGTCACACATTCATCCCTAAGGGAGGATAATAGAATTATCCATCCCAGGCAAGGGGAAACGGGATTACCAAGATTGATTTAGGCCAAAATGACACAAAGGGTCTGATTTAAAGGTCTTTGATATCCAGCCTCCAGTCCCAAGATCCTAGCATAGCTGTTCTGGGCTCCCTTACTTCTTGGCTCCTAGTCAGCTTTCATACAGACACTTCTCTCATCTAACCACTTCTTGGACATCTTGACTGTGCAATCTGATATTCCTTCTTAAAGTGTACTTAGCATTTCCATGAAGGAAGTATGGCAAAAAAAATCCTCCAAGTGTGCCTGAACTATACTACATGCATTCTTCCATGTTTGTCTCCTTCTCTGTACCTCTTGTCCATCCATGGTAATGTGGAATTGGAGGGGAATAGTGAGCTTGGAATCAGATGGACCTGAGTATGGCTCCATCACATCTTAGCTAAGTCATAGAACATTTTAGGAACTTCATTTCCTCATCTATAAAGGAATGATAAAAATACCTCCTCATAGGATGGAAAATACCTGGCATATGGTAGGGAACCAAAAGAGGTGACCCGTTTCTTTATTTTCATTGTCAAGCCACACTTCAGTTCCTGTGATTGCTCTATATCCAAGATGGGTTCCAACTCTTCACCTTGCTCACTGTGTTGGAGACCTGGTTTTTGATGGCTTATTCTGGCTTTAACACTGTTCTCCTTCAAGACATGCTCATTGCTTCTAATATTCTGCTTTTTGTCTATTGATTCCAGCCCAACTCTGGATAAAAGATGCTCAGACCCCTGTGCTGCAGTCTGAAAGACACAGCAATAAAAAATTTCATCTTCTTGTGAAGATGAATAAAATAAGACAAATGCAATGAACATATGAGAAAGTGCCATCAGGGACAGCAAAGCCCAGTTGCACTCATAAACAAAGGCTGGACAGGTGGCTAATTGCAATGGGTAAGGTAGGCTCTGGCAACATGAATAGCTACAAGGACAGTAAAACTTCACAGGACTGTGTTCACATAGGGTATGGTAAAAGAAGCAACAGAAACAGATCAGGAAAAGACAACAGATCAAAAGAGAAAGGGACCTGGGCATGACCCAAGCCATTCGGATAAATGAAGTGTTGAGAAAAGACCTGGAAGCCCAAAAGACCCATTTCTGTAGATTTCCTTTAAACCATAATGAAACACTTAGAATTAGCTATATTTGTTTAATTTGGGTACATAGTCAACTTAGGTTTTAAACTTTTTCATGGTGTGTGTGTTGTTACGCCAAGAATTTATTTTCATTTCATTTTTAGATATACACGTGTAGACCCTCAAAAGAAGCCGAGTAACATCTAGTACAGTTCAGTCTGGCTCTAACCACTGATTATCCCTAACTGGTTTCACTTGCACTCTTAGCCACACAGGGCTGGGGTGCGGTGAAATGTCTCACAAATATTTACCTGCTCTCACCTGTTGTTGAGACCATGGGTTCAGCATTTAACCTAGGCGCAGAAGCAGAAGACAGATTGGCCATTGTCGTCAGGTCCTTTTTGTTGGCACTCTAGACTGCTTGGAAACTACACACTGCCCCACACGAGTTGTTGAGTATGTACTCAACACCTGACCTCAGCTAACCTGATGACTGGTTTCCTGACCCTCTTCTTTGCCCTGGCGTTTATGTTGTTGAAGAGTAACATTTGTTTTGATTGCCAGCCAGGGTCTCCTATCTCCCCACCTTACCATTTCTGGGGAGATCTGCATCTTACAGTCTTAAGTGGCAACATTTCTTCGTACCAGTTATGCAGTCCTCTTTCCTCTAGTCACCAGATTGCTCAGTCCTGCCCTCCTCACTGGCTTCTGGCCTCTTCCCAACAGAATCAATCCTCTGTGGATCTCTGCCCTGAGTCCCAGTCTCATTCCCAGTTTCAAACTCTAAATTTGACCTGCTGTTCCCTCAGTTCCAGTGCCTCCCCAGAATAAGCTGTTTTGGTACAGCCTCCTCTTAGCAATTGTAAGAAAACACAGTGGAAGAGAAACATGCATCTCACGAGCACCTTCCCACTTTCTTGGGCTCCATAGACCTTAAAGGAAGGGCCCAACACTAAGATGGTGAGGGCAAAGCCTGGTACCCAGTGTTTACCTAGAAAACACATCCCTTTTTCTGTCAGTGGTATACTCATCTCTCCCTAACTTTTAAGGCAAGTATAACTCCTAGATCAGAACATCAATTTCGTTTCCAAAGAATCCAAGAGAAGTAGCTTTAATTTCATCAAATCTAAATGATAACAATAAGAGCAAACTTTCATTGAGTGCTTAACTGTGTTACCTAATATACTCCTCTCACCAACCCCCTGAGGTATCATTCTGATCATCCCCACTTTACAGATGAGAAGACTGGGAAACAGAGAGGCAAAGTAACTTTGCCAAGATTACACAGCAAATAATTGCCAGACAGGATTCAAAGTTGTACATTCTGCAGAGTCTGAGCTCTTAACCATTATGGAATGTGCTTCCAGGTCTTTGATATTATACTTGGTATAAATATATAATTAAACAAATCATAGAGGATATGAAAATTGTGGATTTTGGCAGGGATTTTTCTTTAAAAGTTGGGAGATTTAAAAAAATTTTTTTGCATGTGAAAATAAGTAATTTATCCTTTAATCAAAAGGAAGATAGGGGCTTCCCTGGTGGCGCAGTGGTTGAGAGTCCGCCTGCCGATGCAGGGGTTACAGGTTCGTGCCCCGGTCCGGGAAGATCCCACATGCCGCGGGGCGGCTGGGCCCGTGAGCCATGGCCGCTGAGCCTGCGCGTCCGGAGCCTGTGCTCCGCAACGGGAGAGGCCACAACAGTGAGAGGCCCACATACCGCAAAAAAAAAAAAAAAAAGGAAGATACATGGAGACACGGGATTGATGCTTTGAGAAAGCATTCAGCCATGTATATAGCCTAAAGTGTAAAGTCATTTATATAGCCTGAATGGTTCCAGACATACTGGTGCTTTGGTTGCCTTCATACCACCAGCCCTCCAAGTGGGCATGTGTGACTGTCCCCTTGGTGGCCTTTTGATGTCAGCGGGCTGAAAACTCTGCCAGATCGTGCTAAGTGCCTCCATTTTCAAACATGCAGAGGCTTGTAGCTTAATTATGCCTGTGCAGAACGATGATTACTGCATCTTTTTCCAATCACCTTTCTCCATGCTCCCACACCTCAGACCACCCTGCTTCTTTATTCTTTATCCTGTAAATACTCGGAGCCCCTTACCTTTGGGGAGGCAGATCTGAGACTTGTTTTCCCATCTCCTCACTTGGCTGCCTTGTGGATAAACCCTCTCTTTGCTGCAAACCTCAGCATCTCAGCATTTTGGCTTGCTGCAAGTTGGGCAAAACAAACCTGGTTTGGTAACACTTGAATACACCATCTTAACCAAATGATGAAAGTTAATATCACCAAAATTGGGACCAACCCATATCATGTACTTCCCAATATGATGCACTGAGAAAGAGACACTATTAACTCAATACTGTTCCTGCCCAAAATGCATAACCTGAATTAATCCCTGAAGAAACATCAGACAAACCCAAATTGAGGGACATTCCACAAAAATATTGACCTGTACTCTTCAGAAACTTCAATGTCATGAAGGCAAAAGAAAGACTAAGAAACTGTTCCAGATTAAAGGACTCTAAAGAAAAATGCAAGATAAGAGTAAAGAGTGGTCCTGGATTAAATCATGGACTAGAGGAAAATGTTGAAAATAAAGGGAAATATTGGAAATTTGAATGAAGTTGGAACATAAACCGTATTAGAGAACAGTCAACTTAGAGAAAAATGCACAACATAAACATTTTGAGTTTGTTTTATTTAGGGAATTGCTGAGGACTATAGCCTGGGAAACAGCCTCTCAGTGGCTCTGAGGGAACTGCTCTGAAAAGGTAGGAAAGAAGCCAGTTTACATATAATTTTTTTGGCTAGGGAATACATGCAGTCAAGCATACATCTTGGTAAAAGATTACTGCTAATCACAAATAACAGATAAATCAAGTTAATAATTTTAGTGCTTTTCTATGCACAGGAAAATGCAAGAATCTGGGGTCATTGAAATTCTTCTTAAGATATACATCTAACTATCTAAGGGCATGTTTACCCAAAGCACAGAGCGCCACATCCTGTTTTTCATCCCAAATTCCTCTCAGGTTCCACTGTCGGGGCAATTGCTGTGGGTACGTAGAACAGGGTGGTGAGCAATGCTCTTTCTTTTTCTTTGTTCACAGAACAGTATTATAGCAATGTTAAATTTCTGATTTTGATAACAGTACCGTGATGATGTAAGAAAATGTCCTTGTTCTTAGGATATATATGCTTAAGTATTTAGGGGTAAATCTCCAATCTACATTCAAATATGTAAGGAAAATTATATATTTTTTCTGTGTGTTTGGGAGTGAGGGAGAGAGAAAGAATGATAAATGGGCAAAATATAAACAGTTGGTGAATTTGGATAAAGTATATAAGTCAGCTCCTGGTGTTCTTGTGACTTTTTCATATGTTTGAACTCATATTAAAGTGTTTTAAAAGTTCAAAGAAATTTCAGCAAGGTACACGCAATTAAAGGTATACTTAAATGCATTCTAGTGGGTGCCTTGGAGGAGTGTGAGTTGAGACAGGGTTAAAGGAGAAAAATAAATAAAACGCAGAGTGGGACCATGCTTTACTGATGATTGTAGACCACAAACCAAAGAGAACGATGACCTCTCTGCAGCAAGGTCAGAAAGAGAGATAGGTACAAGCTCCTTATAACAAGAGCAGTCTGGATACTATTCTGAAATAATAACTTGGATTTGATTTACTAAATCTTTCCTTTTCCCCTGCATTTCAGGCAAGTAGCTGGAACCCTGATATGTCCTTGCTTTGGGGATTTTTGTAGGGTTGGAAGCAGCAGCTATTTGAAGACAGTTATGTCTCCTGTCTTTTACAAAAGCCTAAACCCAATGAAGGGATTTAGCTGAGGAGTGCATTTGAGGGTATTTACAGAGAAGAGGGAGAGATTTCACATAGAATAAAAAAAAAAAAAAGCTGGAGGTCAGAGAAGGAAGAGGCAATCTAGGGCAGATGGGCTCTGGACACAGAGTTCCCAACTACACCAAATAACTATTTTTTTAATTGGACCAGAAAGGATCATGTGCCAGGGATAATGGGTATCTCAAACATATACACCAGGGAGATCAGGAGAGGCAGGCAGGAGGGCCCCTCCAGGAGGAGGAGAGGAGGGCATTTGCCTTGCCCACTGGAGTCCAGGAAGCCTATTGGGCTCCCAGGTGAGGTCCCTTGCCCTCTGAAACCAGGGGTGGGGGACACGCCTAGGCCCCTTCTGTTCCTTTAGCCTAAGACCCACTCCCCACAGCCCCCAGGACCTTTTCCAGCCCTGTGGGTCCTGAACATTGGCCCCGCCCACCACCCAAACCTCACCCTTGCTTAGGCTCTGCCCTCCACAGCCAAGGCCTTTCCCGCCTTTTTTTTTCTTTCTTTATTTTTTTTTCTATTCCCTCCTCCTCTTTTTTTACTATTGTGGTACTGATGTACCTTATGGTTGTTTATTTGTCTATATTTTTATTTTTATATTCTTTCTAACATATCTCTTAGTTTCCTAGTCTAATTTTATTTTTTATTTTTTTATTGTTCTCTCTTTTTTTTAACCACCCCACATGGCTTGCAGGACCTTGGTTCACGAGCTGGGGGTCGGGCCAAAGCTCCTGCAGTGGGAGCACCAAGTCCAAATTACTGGACTAACAGAGAACCTCAGACCCCAGGGAATATTCATCAGAGTGAGCTCTCACAGAGGTCCTCATCTCAGCACCAAGACCCAGCTCTACCCAACAGCCTACAAACTCCAGGGTTGGAAGCCTCAGGCCAAACAACCAGTAAGACAGGAACACAATCCAACTCATAAAAAAAAAAAGAGAGACAACAAAAATATATGTCACAGGTGAAGGAGCAAGGTAAAAACCTACAAGACCAAATAAATGAAGAAGGAAGTAGGCAATCTACCTGAAAAAGAATTCAGAGTAATGATAGTAAAGATGATCCAGAATCTTGGAAATAGAATGGAGGCATGGATTGAGAAAATACAAGAAATGTTTAACAAAGATCTAGAAGAACTAAAGAACAAACAAACAAAGATGATTAACACAATAACTGAAATGAAAAATACTCTAGAAGGAATCGATAACAGAATAACTGAGGCAGAAGAACGAATAAGTGAGCTGGAAGACAAAATGGTGGAAATAACTGCCAAGGAGCAGAATAAAGAAAAAAGAATGTAAAGAGTTGAAGACAATCTCAGAGACCTCTGGGACAACACTAAATGCACGAACATTCGAATTATAGGGTTTCCAGAAGAAGAAGAGAAAAAGAAAGGGTCTGAGAAAATATTTGAAGAGATTATAGTGGAAAACTTCCCTAACATGGGAAAGGAAATAGTCACCCAAGTCCAGGAAGCACAGAGAGTCCCATAGAGGATAAAACCTAGGAAAAACACACCAAGACACATATTAATCAAACTAACAAAAATTAAATTCAAAGACAAAATATTAGAAGCAGCAAGGGAAAAACAAAAAATAACATACAAAGGAATCCCCATAAGGTTATCAACTGAGTTTTCAGCAGAAACTCTGCAGGCCAGAAGGGAGTGGCAGGATATACTTAAAGCGATGAAAGAGAAAAACCTACAACCAAGATTACTCTCAATCAGATTTGATGTAGAAATCAAAAGCTTTTCAGACAAGCAAAAGCTAAGGGAATTCAGCAGCACCAAGCCAGCTTTACGACAAATGCTAAAGAAACTTCTCTAGGCAGGAAACACAGAGAAGAAAAAGACCCACAAAAACAAACCCAAAACAATTAAGAAAATGGTAATAGGAACAAATATATCGATAATAACGTTGAATGTA
Organism: Delphinus delphis; assembly: GCF_949987515.2. NCBI lineage: Eukaryota > Metazoa > Chordata > Mammalia > Artiodactyla > Delphinidae > Delphinus > Delphinus delphis. Next base: position 68,701,098 of record NC_082688.1, read on the forward strand.
AATGGATTAAATGCTCCAACCAAAAGACACAGACTGGCTGAATGGATACAAAATCAAGACCTATATATATGCTGTCTACAAGAGGCCCACTTCAGACCTAGAAACACATACAGACTGAAAGTGAAGAGATGGAAAAAGATATTCCATGCAAATGGAAATCAAAAGAAAGCTGGAGGAGCAATACTCGTATCAGATAAAATAGACTTTAAAATAAAGACTGTTACAAGAGATAAGGAGGGACACTACATAATGATCAAAGAATCAATCCAAGAACATATAACAATTATAAATGTTTATGCACCCAACATAGGAGTAACTCAATACATAAGGCAAATGCTAACAACCATGAAAGGAGAAATCAACAGTAACACAATAATAGTGGGGGACATTAACACCCCACTTACACCAATAGACAGATCATCCAAACAGAAAATGAATAAATAAGAAACACAAGCTTTAAATGACACATTAGACAAGATATACTTAATTGATATTTATAGAACATTGCACCCAAAATGGCAGATTACACTTTCTTCTCAAGTGCACACACGCGGAACATTCTCCAGGATAGATCACATCTTGGGTCACAAATCTACCCTCAGAAAATTTAAGAAAATTGAAATCGTATCAAGCATATTTTCTGACTACAACGCTATGAGATTGGAAATCAATTACAGGAAAAAAAAACTATAAAAAACACAAATACATGGAGGCTAAACAATGTGCTACTAAATAACCAAGAGATCATGGAAGAAATCAAAGAAGAAATAAAAAAAATACATAGAAACAAATGACAATGAAAACACTATGACCCAAAACTTTAGAACTGCAGCAAAAGCAGTTCTAAGAGGGAAGTTTATAGCAATTCAATTTCACCTCAAGAAACAAGAAAAATCTCAAGTAAACAATCTAACCCTACACTTAAAAAACTAGAGAAAGAAGAACAAAGAAAACCCAAAGTCAGTAGAAGGAAAGAAATCACAAAGATCAGAGCAGAAATAAATGAAATAGAGACAAAGAAAACAATAGCAAAGATCAATAAAACTAAAAGCTGGTACTTTGAGAAGATAAAAAAAATTGATAAACCCTTAGCCAGACTCATCAAGAAAAAAAGGGAGAAGGAACAAATCAATAAAAGTAGAAATGAAGAAGGAGAAATCACAACTGACACTGCAGAAATACAAAGGATTATAAGAGACTACTACAAACAACTATATGCCAAAAAAATGGACAGCCACGAAGAAGTGGAAAAATTCTTGGAAAGGTACAATTTTCCAAGACTGAACCAGGAAGAATTAGAAAATATAAACAGACCTATCACAAGCAATGAAATTGAAACCATAATTAAAAATCTTCCAACAAATAAGAGTTCAGGGCCAGATGGCTTCACAGGCAAATTCTATCAAACATTTAGAGAAGACTTATCACCGATCCTTCTCAAACTCTTCCAAAAAGTTGCAGAGGAAGAAACACTCCCAAATTCATTCTACAAAGCCATCATCACCCTGATACCAAAGCCAGAAAACAATAGCACAAAAAAAGAAAATTATAGACCAATATCACTGATGAGCATAGATGCAAAAATCCTCAACAAAATACTAGCAAACAGAATCCAACAACACATTAAAAGGATCGTACACCATGATCAAGTGGAATTTATCCCAGGGATGCAAGTATTCTTCAATATACGCAAATCAATCAATGTGATACACCACACCAGCAAATTAAGAAATAAAACCATATGATCATCTCAATAAATGCAGAAAAAGCTTTTGACAAAATTCAACACCCATTTATGATAAAAACTCTCCAGAAAATGGGCATAGAGGGAATGTACCTCAACATAATAAAGGCCATATATGACAAACCCACAGCAAGCATCATAGTCAATGGTGAAAAACTGAAAGTATTTCCTCTAAGATCAGGAACAAGACAAAGATGTCCACCCTCACCACTCTTAGTCAACATAGATTAGGAAGTCTTAGCCACAGCAATCAGAGAAGAAAAAGAGATAAAACAAATACGAATTGGAAAAGAAGAAGTAAAACTGTCACTGTTTGCAGATGACATGATGCTATACATAGAAAATCCTAAAGATGCCACCAGAAAACTACTAGAGCTAATCAATGAATTTGGTAAAGTTGCAGGATACGAAATTAATACACAGAAATCTCTGGCATTCCTATACACCAACAACAAAAAATCAGAAAGAGAAATTAAGGCAACAGTCCCATTTACCATTGCAACAAAAAGAATAAAATACCTAGGAGTAAACCTGCCTAGGGAGGCAAAAGACCTGTATGCAGAAAACTATAAAACACTGATGAAAAAAATCAAAGATGACATAAATAGATGAAGAAATATACCATGTTCTTGGATTGGAAGAATCAATATTGTGAAAAAGCAATCTACCCAAAGCAATCTACAGATTCATTGCAATCCCTATCAAACTACCAATGGCATTTTTCACAGAATTAGAACAAAAAATTTTACAATTCATATGGAAACACAAAAGACCCTGAATAGCCAAAGCAATCCTGAGAAAGAAAAACAGAGTTGGAGGAATCAGGCTCCCCAACTTCAAACTATACCGCAAAGCTACAGTAATCAAGACAGTATGGTACTGGCACGAAAACAGAAATATAGATCAATGGTACAGGATAGAACGCCCAGAGACACACCCACTCACATATGGGCACCTAACTTACAACCAAGGAAGCAAGAACATACAATGGAGAAAAGACAACCTCTTCAGTAAGTGGTGTTGGGAAAACTGGACAGCTACATGTAAAAGAATGAAATTAGAACACTACCTAACACCATACACAAAAATAAACTCCAAATGGATTAAAGACTTAAATGTAAGACCAGACACTATAAAACTCTTAGAGGAAAACATAGCAAAAACACTCTTTGACATAAACCACAGCAGGATCTTTTTTTTTTTCGGTACGTGGGCCTCTCACTGTTGTGGCCTCTCCTGTTGCGGAGCACAGGCTCCAGACGCGCAGGCTCAGCGGCCATGGCTCACGGGCCCAGCCGCTCCGTGGCATGTGGGATCTTCCCGGACCGGGACACGAACCCGTGTCCCCTGCATCGGCAGGCGGACTCTCAACCACTGCGCCACCAGGGAAGCCCAGCAGGATCTTTTTTGACCCACCTCCTAGAGTAACGGAAATAAAAACAAACAAAAAAAAAACAAATGGAACTTAATTAAACTTAAAAGCTTTTGCACAGCAAAGGAAACCACAAACAAGACAAAAAGACAACTCTCAGAATGGGAGAAAATATTTGCAAATGAAACAACAGACAAAGGATTAATCTCCAAAACATACAAACAGCTTATGGAGCTCAGTATCAAAAAAAACAAACAATCCAGTTAAAAAATGGGAGGAAGACCTAAACAGACATCTCACCAGGGAAGACATACAGATGGCCAAGAGGCATATGAAAAGATACTCAACATCACCAATTATTAGAGAAATGCAAATGAAAACTACAATGAGGTATCGCCTCACACCAGTCAGAATGGCTATTATCAAAAAATCTAGAAACAATAAATGCTGGAAAGGGTGTGGTGAAAAGGGAACCCTCCTGCACTGTTGGTGGGAATGTAAATTGATTCAACCTCTATGGAAAACAGTATGGAGTTTCCTTAAAAAAACTAAAAATAGAACTACCATATGACCCAGCAATCCCACTACTGGGTACATACCCTGAGAAAACCATAATTCAAAAAGAGTCATGTACCACAGTGTTCATTGCAGCTCTATTTACAATAGCCAGGACATGGAAACAACCTAAATGTCCATCGACAGATGAATGGATAAAGAAGATGTGGCACATGTATACAATGGAATATTTCTCAGCCATAAAAAGAAACAAAATTGAGTTATTTGTAGTGAGGTGGGTGGACCTAGAGTCTGTCATACAGAGTGAAGTAAGTCAGAAGAGAAAAACAAATACTGTATGCTAACACATACATATGGAAGCTAAAAAAAAACCATGGTACTGATGAACCTAGTTGCAAGGCAGGAATAAAGATGTAGACATAGAGAATGGACTTGAGGGCATTGGGTGGGAGGGGAAGCTGGGGCGAAGTGAGAGTAGCATCAACATATATACACTACTGAATGTAAAATAAACTAGTGGGAAGCAGCAACATAGCACAGGGAGATAAGCTTGGTGCTTTGCAAGGACCTAGAGTGATGGGATAGGGAGGATGGGAGGGAGGCTCAAGAGGGAGGTGATATAGGGATATATGTATCCATATGGCTGATTCACTTTGTTGTACAACAGAAACTAACAAGTATTGTGAAGCAATTATACTCCAATAAAGATCTATTAAAGAAAGAAAACATATACAGAGTGGGTAGGTAAATGATGGCCAGAAGGATCTCTCTGATGATGTGCTGCTGTGTAAGACCCCAAGGTCTTTGTGCAATCCTTGGGAAAGTCTTATTAATAACTTAAATATCCTGCAAGGACAGATAGCTGGGTGCTAGATGTAGATCTAATTTAACTGCAGAGAATAAGAGAATGGACATTTCTGAACTCTTGAATTTGTGAAATAGATTTCCAACCTGCATCAAATATGTACTTCTATTTATCAAATAGTCATTTACTAAGCTGGCTTTCCAACTTCATATCTGCATTATACCCTGTATAATTTTATTGCACCACCTGCATCACATGATCATTTGCTATCTCCAGCTAAAGAATATAGAAGGAACTTTATCAGTTCCTGAAGAAGAGCGCTTTAGAGAGAAATGATGTTCAGAAATAACCACTAGTTGTTATCTTTAGCTTGCTCCAAGTGCCAATTTTTTTTTAAGCTGAAGGCTGTGTCACTCCAATAGAGGGAGAAAATGTGACCCTAGTATAACTTCTACAGTCTTAAAAAGGCTTAGGACAGGTGGGTGGCAGTAGATGAAGAAAGGAAGTAGTGTCAGTGCAAGCAACCAATGTTATGATTCCCAAGACAATTTAAGGAAAGAAGAGAACATTTTTTCTTTAAAATATTTAACAATTTTAGAAATATCAGTTCTTTAACTCCCTCTAAACAAAACAAAACAAGCTCCACATCTAATTCTTAGGCATGGGGCAGTGGAGAAGATAATCTATGAACTGCCAGAATTGAAGTGAGCGAAGAGAACAGTAGTTTTGCTAAATGAGTGGCTGGGGAGGAAGGAAAGAAGAAAAACAGGTAGAAGAAGAAATGGGCAGGTGAGTAGCTCTACTGAGTGAAAGGGGCAAGTTTCTCTGCATGCTGAAGAAAGATGACTACATCCTGGCAGAGGAAGACTTTGAGGCCAATCTGGATCATAAAGTATCAACATTGGTTTAAATATGCTTGTGGCACGTGTGTGCTCTCCTTTCTAAGTGGTAAATTAGATCTTTGCCTACAGGTGTGTGAACAGCCGAGGCCTGAGATAATGATCCCAGTGTACTGCAAGTAGCTGAAACATCTCTCTTTCTGGCAGCTTTTCAGTATCTTGAGCTTAGGCTATCATGTCATGTTCAGGTCTATCCTGACATACCTGGGATGATTTACATTAGTGCTTCTCAAACTTTCATGGACATATGAAGCACCAGGGGACCTGATTAAAAATGCAGATTCTGGTTCAGTATGTCTGAGGTAGGGCCTGAGTATCTGCATTTTCTACCACTTCTCAGGTGATAACAATGCTGCTGATCCTCACACCAAACTTTCATGAGCAAAAGCTTAGAACACACAGCCACAAATACAGAGATATTCAAAGATGTGCAACATGCGTATACATGTGTGAGCTGGAACACCCACACAGGTTGAGAAAAAGACGTTTACTCATTCATTTAGGTAATAAGTAATTTTGAGTGAATTTTTAAAGGGCAGCCACTTTAGACGTGTGTTCTCATAGAGAACACATTTTAGGAATGATCTTTGCAAATGGACCTTAAAAATCACAAAATAATTCTTTGCTTTCTCAAGGCATGCCATCATTCTCCAGCACCAATCTCTTTGAATGGCCTAGTTTTCCTTAGTCTTAGTTACTACCTGACTTTAGGATGGATATTTGCCTACATGCAGTACCTAAGAAGATATTTCTCTTTACTGTCTGAAATTCTTAAAATGGCTGTATGACATAGAGGTGAGAACATGGGTGTTGAAATGAGGAGGCCTGGGCTCAAATTTCAACTCTGTCACCTACTACACCACTTTAACCTCCTTGAGCTCCAATTTTTGCATTTGCAATATGGTGACAATAAAATCTCCCTCATGTAGATGACTATTCACCTAATTCATCAAATATCTATGGTAGGTTGATAGCCTGCAAAAGACACAGAAATGAAGTTGATTCAATTTCTTTACTCAAGGAACTCATAGTCTAGTAGAGAAAACAGACACAGTAGAAGTATGTAAAGGAAATAGCAGAGGGAGGAAATGATTAGTTTTACTGGGTTGGGGTTCAGGGATAAAGTCTTCCCAGTCCCAGAGGAACTGATAGAGGAGTTGGGCTTTGAACGATAGAAAGAGAGATCTGGTAGAAAAGGAGAAAATAAAGCCATGCTTCTCAAATAAAATCTGCATCCAAATCACTGGAATTGAAAGACCTGATAGTAACTGAAGCAGAGCATGTGATTCTGCATTTTCTAACAAGTTTTAAATAATGTTGGTCACATACCTGGAGAAGCAAGGGAGTAGGACATTTCAGGTTAAGGAAATACCAGCACGAAGGTGACACTGAAAAGCACTATGGTGGATTTGAAAAGCAATAAGCAGCTTTTAGCAAATACTTAGCAAATCACATATCTAATCAGTCTAATATCCAGAATATATAAAGAACCATTACAACTCAGTAACAAAAAGACTGACAATCCAATTAAAAATTGGGCAAAGAACTTGCACAGGCATTCCTTCATAAAAGACATACAAATGGTTAAAAGTCACATTAAAAGTTGTTTAATATCATTAGCCATTAGAAAAATGCAAATCAATACCACTTCACACTCACTAGCATGGCAATAATCAAAAAACAGAAAGTAACAATATTGGTGAAAATATGGAGACATTGGAACCTCTGTAATTGCTAGTGAGCATATAAAATGGTTCAGCTGCTGTAGAAGGCAGTTTGGCAGTTTCTTAAAAAGTTAAGCATAGAATTAGTGTTTGACCAAGCAATTCCACTCCTAGGTATAGACTCCCCAAATTGCAAAGCAAATACATGTACATGCATGTTCATAGCGGCACTATTCATTCACACCAGCCAAAAGATAGAAATAACCCAAATAACCATCAACAGATGAATGGATAGACAAATTGTGGCATATGCATACAAAATATAATAATATATACGTACAGTAATATCGTTCAGCCGCAGAAAGGAATGAGGTACTGATACATGCTACAATGTGGAGGAACCTAGAAAACATTATACCAAGTGAAAGAAGCCAGACATAAAAGATTATATACTGTGTGATTCCATTTATACAAAATACCCAGAATGGGTAAATCCATAGAGACAGAAAGCAGACTGGTTGTTGGGGGTGCTGGGAGTGAGAAGGAATAGAAAGTAACTGCTTAGTGGGTACAGTTTTCCTTCTGGGATGATGCAAATTCTTTGGAACAGGGTTAATGGTGGTGATTCCACAATATTGTAATTGTACTAAGTTCACTTTAAAAGGGTTAATCATGTCGTACACCTTAAATTTATACAATTTGGTCAGTTATATCTCAGTAAAGCTGAAAAAAAATTACAAAACAGACAACTCAGTACAAAATAAATAAATAAAATGGTTCATATTCTGTTGCGTGATTTTCAACTCAATTTTTTAAAAAGCTGCCGTTGGCCCTGATGAAAGATAATGAGCTTGAATTCAAGCGGACAGTGACAAAGGAGGAAACGATGCAGACCGTGAGAGTGGTACTGGATGGAGGAGAGCAGGAGAGAGGGAGGAGTGAAGGGTGGTACTGAAGCTTCTCACCTGGAAGAGCTGATGCTACGTTGCTGTAGATGGGAATAAGGAGGAAGATCAGGTTTGAAGTGTGAAGACAGTGAGTTTAGTTGGGTCATGAGGATGGGTGTGCCTGGGAAGTGCAGGTGGAGCTCTCTCTCACAGTCAGCTGGACCACTGGCTCCTGGAATATAATGGAGGAGAAGAGCTCTAGGACACCCTGGTGGACAAGCCTTATGGATGAAACTCCCGTCTCAATCAAAATATTGATCCATGTACAAGAAATCACTAACTTCCTACGTTACTATTACAAGATCCTTTTAGTAGATTCAGTTTTGCATTTTAATAGATTAGTGAAGACTGAGGATTATATAATATTAAGGGTTCATCCAGGGACACAAAGCATATCCATCCCAGAACCAGAATTTTTCAACACTCAAGCTCTCAGCACTCTTGCTTAAACACCACATTTACCAGGCACCATTTTACCGCTGAATCCCAGATTCAAGAACCAAGAGTTGCATCATTTCCCAGGATTGTTCGCCTCCTGGGGAAATGTATCTATCTTTGTAAAAGTCTCTCCAAATCCAGAAAGTTTCCTGGAGCAGTTTTTATTGGTATCTTAAAACCAGAGCAAGGTCATTGCTTTGAGCAAACTCAGTTTTAGCCCAAGAATCCTTCAGCATCATACATCTGTATTCTCAATTTCTTTGGGCCACATTTGTTGCTCTGTCTTCACCCACTTACCACTCTCTCCCAAAGAGAAGTGAAGCCATGAATTCCCAGGTAGAGGAAACACTTTCTCTGCTGTAGGGGCACTAAGGCAGCAACACCCATCTAAGTTTTTACCACTCCCCACCCCGTGTTCATGCCCATAAGCCTCAAGTTTGGAATCTATTGGAAATATTAATTTCATTGAAAACAAAAAACACTTTTGTAAGATTATGCTAAAGTAGCATTCAAGAATTGAGGAAGAAATTGTGAGCCCTGTAGAAATAGTTCTTTATTCACAACTGGAAACATTTGGTAGAGGTACAAGGAGGGACAGATGAACTACAGGTACGTATAGGAATTTAAGGTTTTTCTCCTTTTCTTGAACTATTTCTCTCTACAACCTCCTTGGATCCTCCTTAGTCTTCCCAGACAAGCCACATTGGAAACCTGCCCTCACAAAGTTCTCCCTCTGCCCCAGTTTAATTCTTTCCTTCCTTTGCAGCCGATTGTGAGCCACACAGCCCCAGATGGTCAGTCTGGGAACAGATATAGGCTTTTTCAAAGAGACAATATTGATTCCCTCTAGACCTACAATGACCTCTTTTTTCTATCTCTTCTTACTCCAGTTCACAAGGTTTTTAATCCCCACTGAATACAGTGCTCCAGTATGGGTCAGAGAATGGGCCACAACTCAAAATCAACTGTTCCCATCCAGGAGGCTTTGACTGGCGCGAGCAGCGTTCCATTAAGCAGGGTCTGGTGCCATTGTTTTTTACAAGGCTCTCACCAGCTGGCCTTGCTATGCTTGGCTAAGAATTAGACAAGGGAGGGAGGATCTGGCTTGAATAGGAGGAGAGACAAGAGCTGGCTTTAAAAGGTGACACCCTAAGGACAAGCTTGAAGGGACAGGGAATAGGCAATGTCCCCCACAGGGGTGGTTCTGCTTTTGCAGAAGAACCAAGGAGAGAAACAAGTTTACACTTACCTCTCTCTGAAACAAAACCAAGGTCAGAAGAACACTGAATCCACTCGTTCCAATTCGCACATGGCCTTTTGACTCCAGTTTGTGGGAAAAACCTATGAGGAAATAAAACAAAATTTTGCTTAAAACTTTAATTTTTACGATAGATATTTGCAACACAAAGATGCTCACAGCCATCACATTTTCTTGTGGAAGCTGGCTTTCTTGTCTTTTTGAAGCATCATTTATCCAGCAGCAGAGAAATATGAGATGTCCTATTTATAAATTCTGCAGCTAACACGAGCATTTAAAAATATAAACAATGCTAGATAAAAATTTTAATAAAATACATTTAAGTCATACACACTCAGCATAGTAAATATCATGCATTGATATTATTCCATGTCTGTTTAAACAGAGTTTACCAAACGTAATAACCTTGTAAAGGGACGATTTTATAAAAGGTTGGGATCACTAGCTCTAGAATCAATAGAACTCTGCCACTCACTAACTGAGTACCTAGGAAGAGTCTCTTAATTTCTCTAAGCCTCATTTTTCCTCTGCAAATGGAGCTTGGAGCTTGATCATACCACCTACAATGAGGTGCATATCTTAAGCACTTAATGCTAGCATATCGTAAGCACTTAATAAAAGATATAAATGTTATTGTCATTACTAATTTCTGGTGATTTGGGAGTCATCATAAAGTATGTCAATTATTACACTTAGCCCAGTCAGTCTTTTTATATAAGTGTTCATTAAAGTGGATGTTAATACTGTGAAGTCCTTCTAGGCTGTGCTTTGTGCTAAGTGATCTGTCACTGTTCCTGATCCTTCCTGTTTCTTAGCTTTTGTGTCTTAGCCTGTTTTCTTTTAGAGTCCTTCCCTTTGCTGCTTTTAATCTGATCTCCGTGTAAGCTAAGAAGAATACTGCCTTTCATTTTAAGGAAACTGGGTAATCTTGTGTGTTTAAATCAGTGGGTTTAAATTGCCACCCAATTCTAAACAAGCAGACTAAAGCTTCAGAATCTTCCCATAGAGAGAAGTACATGGGCTTTATGACATTTATTTTTTTCAACCTGCTGAGAGGTGTCTTGGCGTGAGGACATATCCACTGGAGGAGGGGAGAACAGTACTGTGCAGAGACGGAATGGAGTGCAAAATCGTGGAGATGGGCAAGGGTGTGTTGGAGAAGGGTTAGATGTTTGGGGTGACTGGAACATAGGTCACTGTGAGGAAAGGCTGTACATTGATGAGTTTGGAGAGCTAGGGCTCCGTTACTCAGAGTATTGTGTAATGTTAATAAGAATGGTATAATTGTAAGCATTTTCAATATTTTAGGTGCTGTGTTGAATATTATACACCTATTATCTGATTTAATCCTTACCACAATCCTGTTAAATCTACACTATAATTATACTCATCCTATAGATGACAAAACTGAGGCTTGGGAGGACTAAGTAAATTGCCCAAGCTCTATCCAGGGCTATTTGATTTCAGATTCTATGCTTGTAACTACCATGCTATATTCTGCCCTAGAATTAATGTCTATGATAATCACTTTGGCTTCTTTATGTGGGCAATGGGGAGCCAGGGGAGGTTTGAAGTGGGAAAGTAATATGATGAGATTTATTTTTAGGAAAATAACTCTGAACGATGGATTATAGAGGAGAGAGGCTGAAGGCAGGGAGAACTAAAGACATTCAAAATTTGCCTGGACATTCAAAATAGACCTGAACAAGACTTAAGCTAAGGCTTTGGTAGCAGGAATGAATGTGGGGAGGGACTCAAGAAACATCCCCAAGGTAGAAGCAGTAGGACTTGGGGACTAGCTGGATGAGGGAAAAGAAGTAGAGTAATTCACCCAGGTTTTTAGCTTGATGAATGAGTGGATGGTTGGCTACATCTATGCTGGGGCAGCATTTTTTATTCTGTCCTCTAGGGAAGAGAAATATTAATGTTATCACTCAAAAGGAGCCCATTAGCAAACATGCTTGGGTTAATAGGATTGTTTGCCACAGGACTTCTCAACATGTGTAAACACTACTGTGCATTGGGAATCACCAAGAGAACTGCTCCTTAGGCACTGGGGGGATGTCCTGGCAGTATGGGTCTGGTACTCAAGAGGGCCGGCCTGGAGGCAGAACTTTGAGCATTATTTTTTATTCAGCAGATCTTTGACAGCGTTTCTGTGTCAGTGACAGTGCTTGCTCACTTAATGTGTGTTGCTAAATATATTTTTAAAATTCTGAAACCAGTGGCTATGTATCATGAGTTGGAAATGCAATGTAGGTGAATGCTAAAATATATCTACCTCTGGGTGGAACCAAATACCTTTTTATACAAACTGTGTACCATCCAAGTTAAATTGGCAAGCTTTTGGAATTGTCAGAATAAAATGTTTATCAACTGAATAAAAAAAAACAGAGACAAGATTCGGTTAATTCTTTCATATGCCTCTGGAATGAATCAGAGGAGCCCAGTACTTCACTGGAGCCGACTTGAGGGTTCAGAGTAAATTCAACTCGGTTGACTGGGCTCTTACTTGTCCACAGAAAAAACCACCCATGCCTTTGTTTGTAGAATTACATCAGCATTTGTACATTGGCAGAAATATGCTCCCAGCTGCCCAAGTCTGTGGTTTCTCTGGTCATACAGTAAAGGACTTGTGACCTTAAATAACCCACAAGGGTTTGAGTGACAGAGCTGGGAATCCCTTCCTGGCAACCATAGTGCAATCTGTTGACCTATCATTTTGCATCAGTGTGGGGCAGATTAACACTTAAAGACCTACTAGATGGTTCACTTAGTCAGTGACAGCCCCCAAACAAATATGACCCCCATGGGCTTTGGGTTTTTTTTTCTTATTCTAATTGAACTCTTAACATGTGCCAGGCAGTGTTACAAATGCTTTATAGATATTAACCTTCAACCCGATATGGTAGCATCATAATTATTCCTATTTAATAAATGAGGCACAAAGAGGTGAAAGCAATTGCTTAAGATTGCAGCTTTATGCAGCAGAGAGGTGAAGATTCTGGTTCATATCTTTTCATCCACAGGGTATCCAGAGATGAATCCTATTACTTCCAGCAGAGTTTCCCAAACTTCAGTCATTCACATTGTTGACATATCCACAAACTACCTTTAATATTATTTAATGGATTTTTAAAAATCAATACACTTAAAAAACTTTAGCTTTCTGCCAGGATATAGAATATACAAATTCACACAATTCATGTGTTAATTTTTTTCTAATCCACATGAAAATAAGTCCATAACTCTTAAGAATTCTGTCCTTGTCCTTCCTAAAATTTGTTCTCTACCACCCATGGGCATTCACTCTTCCTCTGAACTGCTTAGGTCGTAAACTAGAAGTTATTCGTTCCAAACACTGAACACGTACAATCATTCCGCACAGTTCATCGTTATAGGGCAGTGTGCTTCTATGTTTAGGGCAATGTGCCAGTTAATTCCTCATTCCATATCATCTCCTCCATGAAGCCGAGCCTGATAACCAGAGCCCACACAGATTTCCTTGTGCCCTGAACCCAGAGTGTGCAGTCACTAATTAAGCATTTTATGGGAGACTGTACTACTCTCTAATTATGTCTTCTCTCCCCAGTAAGATGTTAAACCTCTCCAGAATATTACCACCATATCCCCCATAACCACAAATAAAAGAGTCTTGAATTTGCGCTTAGTGATCGATAAAGCACAATCGTTAATGCCCATGGTGAAAGTCATCAGATCTAAACACAGGAAGAGAAGAAAGATACAGTAACTGAGCCACCACCATTTGCCAGGCACCTTTCCGTCATTATCTTGTTCATTTGGAATTAATCTCCACAGCAGCTGTGTGGTAGGAAACTGAGGTGAAGAGAGGCCAAGTAGATTGCAGAAGTTCACACAGCTGGCAGGTGGCAGAGCTGGGAGCAAAACCAAGATTTGATATCTGGCTGATTCCAGGTGAGCTGCTTTTCTACTGCAGCAGCCTTCTGCACTCTGCTTCCAGTAGAAAAAGACACTTTAAGAGGAGGAGTGAAGACAACCTTCTCCATCAGGGAAAGACCCTGCAATTTCTCATGATCTCAAAACAAGAGTCCTCTTCTGCCCAGAGCTAAATTAAAAGGCAGTGACAAACTGTGACCATTGGTAAAGGCTATGGAAAGAGAACCTTAGCATAGATGACCAGGGTAATTAACCACCAACACAATTCTGTGGGCCAGAGTCTTGACCGGGCTCTTATTCTCCACTCTGAGTCATACAAATTCCAGGCTAGAGCATGGCCAATGGTTTATGCCTGAATGGGTTGGGCACCTGTGGGTCCAGCAGCTGCAAGGTGTGTTGTTGTTGTTGTTGTTTAAATCTTGGCTCATTCACAGGGGATTAACTTGTCATGCCTGGGAGGTAGGGATGACCAGGACTTTTACTCTGTTCAAAGCCTCACTTAACATTCTTGGATGGAGAGCCAGGCAGGAGTTGGCAAGCTGTAAGGGAATGCCCAGGTTAGGAGCAGAGCAGCTTCTTGGCAGCTCTGAGGACCTCAGCAGGTGTGAGGACGGGGTCCTGGCTGCCATTTTCTGACCTGCAGACGGTGTGGCTCTGTGTGCCAAGGTTCAGCAGCTTTCCAGCTTCTTCCTTTAGCCTGCCCTGCAGCCACCCTACACTGGTTCACTCTGCAGAGAGAGACACGCTTCACTCTAGAGGTCTCTTCAAATATGCAGGGAGAGGGGTGAGTCTTGAGGGGTCTGTTCCCAGAGAATGCAGATTGTGTTACTTAAAAGTAACTAAAATAGCACCTTCTGTCTTAAAAAGTCAAGGATATTGAATTTCAGTAGGAACAAATGCCGTTATTTTTTAATTTGGGGCATGGTGAGAGGATTTAATCCCTGTGTGAGCTCATATCTCAGGGATTTAGGATTTTTTCTCCACATAAGGATAACTATTCCCCTTCATGCAGGATTATTGTGGGAGCCAGGACTGAAGACCCGCATGTGAACTTGCAGCAAATATCAGCTCCCTTCTTTTTCTTTCTTCTTCCATGAATATCTTTTGGACTTAGAAAGAAGCTGGGTAGTGAATTTTATCTCAGTTGAAAAATTGTAATCTTAGTCAACATTAAACTCTTCCCTTATACCTCTTCCTTAGAAATATGTTCCTGCTTCAGTCACGTTTTCAACACACATGCCCCAAGGAAAAGGGAGGGTGGAGGTTGTGTATATGAACATCAGAAAGCCCCTGGTCCTGCGGAAGGAAAAAACAAAAGAGCTGAATTTATCTCCCAGAATATGCTTGTCCTATGAACCATAGGATACAGGCTGTGAGGGCGCCATGTGAGAATGCCTGGGGACCGAGATATTTTCCATCAGGACACTGGGTATTTTGAGCAAACTTTCTCCCAGTGGAAGGAGTGCTTAATGATAATAATAGCTACTGTTCGGTTAGGTGTCAGTCTTTGAAGCATTTAACACAGTTGACCTCTTGGCCCTTCTTTACAAAATTATTATCTTGCTATAATCTCCATTTCACAGATGAGAAATTGGAAGCACAGAGTGTTTAACTAGTCAAAGACCATCCAGTCGAGAAGTGGGGGAGCCCACATGCAACTTAGGCAGAATAGCTACAGCGTCAAGCCTTCAACTGCTCACTGTTTCCTAACGTTAAAGAGATGGGGCACTATGTGTGTAGTCAAGGCAGCCTGGCCTATGCCTCTCCCCACTTTGGAGATGAATAGGCACATGCTCACGGCTGAGCTAACCTCTTGAATCCCAGTCTCAAGAGGCAGCTGGACTGGGTTTTTTGGGTGAGGGGAAGGGAAGGTTGGATGAGAATATCACTGTACAACTTTCTAAGAAGATGGGTGCCTAAAGACAGCTGTTTCAGAGACATGGGGT
This sequence comes from Delphinus delphis, assembly GCF_949987515.2. Lineage (NCBI taxonomy): Eukaryota > Metazoa > Chordata > Mammalia > Artiodactyla > Delphinidae > Delphinus > Delphinus delphis. The sequence continues at coordinate 68,716,605 of NC_082688.1, forward strand.
TAAAGGAGTGGAATTAACAGAGACACTTGTAACTGACATTGTGCATGAACTGCAAGAAGTGAGGAGTGTTAGTAAGAGTGAGGATGGGAAATAAATATTGAAGCTGGGTCAAAAAGGATCTTGCTGTGATTTATGTCACAGAGTGTTCTGCCTATGTTTTCCTCAAAGAGTTTTATAGTGTCTGGCCTTACATTTAGGTCTTTAATCCATTTTGAGCTTATTTTTGTGTATGGTGTTAGGGAGTGTTGTAATTTCATTCTTTTACATGTAGCTGTCCAGTTTTCCCAGGACCACTTATTGAAGAGGCTGTCTTTTCTCCACTGTATATTCTTGCCTCCTTTATCAAAGATAAGGTGACCATATGTGCGTGGGTTTATCTCTGGGCTTTCCATCCTGTTCCATTGATCTATATTTCTGTTTTTGTGCCAGTACCATATGGTCTTGATTACTGTAGCTTGGTAGTATAGTCTGAAGTCAGGGAGCCTGATTCCTCCAGCTCCGTTTTTCTTTCTCAAGATTGCTTCAGCTATTCAGGGTCTTTTGTGTTTCCATACAAATTGTGAAAGTTTTTGTTCTAGTTCTGTGAAAAATGCCATTGGTAGTTTGATAGGGTTTGCATTGAATCTGTAGATTGCTTTGGGTAGTAGAGTCATTTTCACAGTGTTGATTCTTCCAATCCAAGAACATGGTATATCTCTCCATCTGTTTGTATCATCTTTAATTTCTGCCTTAGGTGGGTTTATTCCTAGATATTTTATTCTTTTTGTTGCAGTGGTAAATGGGAGTGTTTCCTTAATTTCTCTTTCAGATTTTTCATCATTAGTATATAGGAATGCAGGGGATTTCTGTGCATTAATTTTGTACCTTGCTACATTACCAAATTCATTGATTAGCGCTAGTAGTCTTCTGGTAGCATCTTTAGGATTCTCTATGTATAGTATCATGTCATCTGCAAACAGTGACAGTTTTACTTCTTCTTTTCTGATTTGGATTCCCCTCCTCGAGAAATGGAAATAAAAACAAAAATAAACAAATGGGACCTAATGAAACTTCAAAGCTTTTGCACAGCAAAGGAAACCATAAACAAGACAAAAAGACAGCCCTCAGAATGGGAGAAAATATTTGCAAACGAAGCAACTGACAAAGGATTAATCTCCAAAATTTACAAGCAGCTCATGCAGCTCAATATCAAAATAACAAACAACCCAATCCAAAAATGGGCAGAAGACCTAAATAGACATTTCTCTGAAGAACTTATACAGATTGCCAACAAACACATGAAGGAAGCTCAACATCACTAATCATTAGAGAAATGCAAACCAAAACTACAGTGAGGTATCACCTCACACCAGTCAGAATGGCCATCATCAAAAAATCTACAAACAATAAATGCTGGAGAGGGTGTGGAGAAAAGGGAACCCTCTTGCACTGTTGGTGGGAATGTAAATTGATACAGCCACTATGGAGAACAGTATGGAGGTTACTTTAAAAAGCTAAAAATAGAACTACCATACGACCCAGCAATACCACTACTGGGCATATACCCTGAGAAAACCATAATTCAAAAAGAGTCGGGCTTCCCTGGTGGCACAGTGGTTGAGAATCTGCCTGCCAATGCAGGAGACACAGGTTTGAGCCCTGGTCTGGGAAGATCCCACATGCCGTGGATCAACTAGGCCCATGAGCCACAGCTACTGAGCTTGCGCGTCTGGAGCCTGTGCTCCGCAACAAGAGAGGCCGCGATAGTGAGAGGCCCGCGCACCGCGATGAAGAGTGGCCCCCACTTGCCGCAACTAAAGAAAGCCCTTGCACAGAAACGAAGACCCAACACAGCCAAAAATAAATAAATAAATACTCACTTTATAAAATAAAAGAGTCATGTACCACAATGTTCATTGCAGCACTATTTACAATAGCCAGGACATGGAAGCAACCTAAATGTCCATCTACAGATGAATGGATAAAGAAGATGTGGCACATATATACAATGGAATATTACTCAACCATAAAAAGAAACGAAATTGAGTTATTTGTAGTGAGGTGGATGGACCTAGAGACTGTCATACAGAGTGAGGTAAGTCAGAAAGAGAAAAACAAATACCATATGCTAACACATATATATGGAATCTAGAAAAAAAAAAAAACTTCTGAAGAACCTAGGGGCAGGACAGGAATAAAGATACAGACGTAGAGAATGGACTTGAGGATACGGGGAGGGGGAAGGGTAAGCTGGGACAAAGTGAGAGAGTGGCATGGACATATATACACTATCTAATGTAAAATAGATAGTGGGAAGCAGCCGCGTAGCACAGGGAAATCAGCTCGGTGCTTTGTGTCCACCTAGAGAGGTGGGATAGGGAGGGTGGGGGGGAGATGCAAGAGGGTAGAGATATGGGGATGTATGTTTATCTATAGGTGATTCACTTTGTTATAAAGCAGAAACTAACACAACATTGTAAAGCACTTATACTCCAATAAAGATGTTTAAAAAAAAATTATGAAGCTGGAAAGGAAGAGCAGGCTCCAGATCTCAGAGAGCTTTGCACCAAGTAGTTTGATTTTATCCTGTGGGTCAGTGCTTCACCACTTTTTCCACTTCAGAGTCCTAAGAGAGTGATTGCATATCTCAATAAGTCCTGGGTCAGGAGCCAACAACTCCAAGTGTGAAATTCCTCTGGAACCCCATGTTTCATCTTTAATAGCCAGAAAAGTTGTGTTCTACTCCATAATATATTCGTGTTTCTTAATATAGAAATGTTTTATATTTATCACCAGTGGCATTACAGAAGATCCAATATGTTTATCATGTGCTCTTGCTTTCACCATGAGGCTCCTTACCTTGAGAAGGACCCCTTCCCTGGTTTGAGAAGGACCCCTTCCCTGGTTTGAGAATCACAGGTCTAGACAAGAGGAGCCATTGAAAGGTATTAAACTAGGAAGTGACATCATTGGATTTGAATTTTTTTTTTAAGATTTTTTGATGTGGACCATTTTTTTTAAAGTCTTTATTGAATTTGTTACAATATTGCTTCTGTTTTATGTTTTGGTTTTTTGACTGCGAGGCATGTGGGATCTTAGCTCCCCGACCAGGTATCGAACCTGCACCCCCTGCATTGGAAAGCAACGTCTTAACCACTGCACTGCCAGGGAAGTCCCTGCATTTGAATTTTAGTAAGTACTCTGTGGCAACAGCATGGGGAAAGGAGTGGAGAGGAGGAAGGCAAAATAGAGGGAGACAACTGGTTAGGAAACAAGGCCAATATTACGGGCAAAAGATGGTGTGAAAATCCAAAAAGAAAACAATATTCTGAGCCCTTTAGCTGGACGTGTTTCTTGAGAATAAGAACACAAAAGAGGTATTTTTCTGAAGACTGAAAGAAATGTCTAGAATTCAGTCTAGAAGAGGATCTTTACTAGTTCTTTTTAAAATTTTTATAATCTAATTTTGGTGTTGGATTCTCAATAGTCAGACTATGCATGAGTTTAGGACATCAGCAAAGCAGGGGCACAGAGAGAGAAGGATAGAGAAATTAGAAAGAATACACCATAATGGCATCCTACATTTAAGGTTTATGTCATTTTGAAAGATGGGTTTATTTAACAATTCAATACCGTTTTCATTCTTACTTGCTTATGGGAGTGTGGGCACTATAATCTTTCAGGGCATGATTCTCCTAAAGCTCCTAAGCTAGTCCTTAGAGGGAGGAAGCTGAGTTCCCCCACTTGAGAACCTGAGCAGACAAGAGGACAGAGTGAGAGCTGTGCACACTCATCCAAAGAGAGAAGGGTTTTCTCAACCGTGATACGCTATCACTGGTGGAGAAAGTCAGAGAATTTACTGAATGGTTAGAAAACTGGCATACAAACTTCTAGGTGTCACAATTCCACACAAGTTCAGCTCTTAGATCCCACATGATGACATGGTTGGATTCAAGCAATACATTTTATCTGCCAATGGAAATACTATTTGTATAAATAGTTAATTTTCCACTGTTCCTCACTGCAAAGGTGAAGCTCTTATTTTTCTTCCCAACTTAAGCCATATTTGAATCCTGATTTAATCAGTAGAAGATCATTAATTTTCTCTGACTCTTTCCAACAGGACCTCCTAGTTGCTAGCTCTTCATAATCTGGCATCCTCATTTACTGGGCAAAAAAGCCAGTAACACTGGGGATAAGCTATAACGATAATAAAAAATTAAAGTGATAACGTAGCTCTCATCTATTTAGCACTTACTGTACACCAGAGTCTGTGCTCAGTGATTTACATTCATTGTGTCAATTGATCTCCATAAGAAATCAGTAAGATCTATAATCATCATTATCTGAGACTGAGGCTTAGAGTTGGCAGAGCTGAGATTCAAACCCTGGCAGAAGAATTCTGAGTCTATCTGTCTTCACCTGTGAGCTACATGGACTGTTCCTCTGACAAGGAGCTTGGGTCTTCCATTCTGGGGGTAACGCAGCCAGAGCTGGACGGCACATACCCATTTTGAGCTCAACTTTTTCCTGTCAGTAGTACTTCCTGAAGCCTTTCAGTGATTCAGTTGCAGGTAAACTCTACCCTCTGTGAGCCTTGTGAGACATTTAAAGTCAGAGCCACATTTGTTCGTTAGAGCTACAGCACTTCTTTTCCTGAGGACATGCTATTTTCATTAGGATTAAAACTGCCCTCAGCAATAAATATTAAAAACCTGCCCAGTGAAAAGAGCAGCTTCCTCAGAAGCTTATGAGGATTAGAATTTTTAAGCAGGCCCTGCTACATATGACCACCCCTCTTCTTCGCCATCCCTTTGTGTGCTCCCACTTGGTGTGCTTTCAGCATCAATCAGATTTGGTGTTTTGCTCAAATCCGTTCATACTAATTGTCTGCCCATATTGCTGCGTGCTCCGGATAGAATGGTCAGGGGGAAATGGAACCTCACTCCTTCCCCCACCCCTGGGGGGATTCAGATTTCGTGTGCTTGATCTTCGTTGGTGGCGAGATGAAAATGCTTGCTATGCACAGCAGCTTTCCTCCCTGACATTCAATGGCAGCCCTGCTGACGGGGAACCTCAGCCATCCTATTTGTTAGAGAGCCACCCACGGAAGACTCAGACCAGCAGAAGCCAGGAATCAGCTAGCTGGGGCTGGGAGTTTCTCTGTGTGTGGTGATCCAGCAGAGAGACTTGCGCAAGTTCATTATTTGGGGTACAGATTGTGGTTCCACTGCTTCATGGCGTGAGATGATGATCCCCAGTTTACTTGTCTATAACATGAAGATGATAGTACCTACCCACTAGGGCTTCTGGAAGAATTAAAGGAGTTATATAAAGTGTTTAGCATAAAGCTTGGAGCAGAGGGATGCTCTGAATGTTGGCATCTTCCCCTCCCCTCTCTGGCTGCAAGCCTTAATGGTAGATGAGGCGTTTGTTATCCATGTTCCTAAACATCCCCAAAGACTTGTGGTTACTGCATTGAAAACCACATTGACTGTTCCCAGCTAATTGGGTATCCTTGGGCCTGAGCTTCTCCATGTGAATATATGAGCTTGGGATTTTTTTTTTAAGTATACAGTAATTACATTCTTGGACAAATGGTACATTTTCTAGAAAAGCACAGAGAATTCTTTCAGCACCTGGAGCTGGGTAGGAATTGCTTGATAAATGGGTAGCAACTCACAGAAACTAATGATTTACAATAAATGCTTCAGCAAAGAAAAGTCTGGGTAAGCTCTATATTTCATCCTTCTGGCAATAAGCTATACAAAGGTTTGCATCTTAAATCAACTAGTAGTTGTGCACCAGGAGGAAGTGGTCTAAATAGATTTGTATGATGGGCAATTACTCATCATGGAAAGGATCCCAGCTGTCACTGTAGCTTCTCCCAAAGCAGTCAGTGAGCAAGCAGTTATGGAATTACAGAGCTGACCTCCTGTCCACTGCCCCAAAGTTCCCTGAGCGAGAGTCACAGAGGATGTTCATCAGAGAGACCCAGGAGGCACAAAGAGCAGTCAGTGCCCACAGCTAGGAATGTGACATCTAGGAAGAGCCTGTTTCGTCCCTCCTTATTATGGTTACTCGTGGCGATTTTGGCTGGGGGCAGAAGAGCCAGACTGGAAGTCCTCCAATTCAGGATCCTCATGGCCTGAGTGCTAGCTGTGGACAGCATGGAGAGGAGCAGAGACTGTAGTCTTGGGGGCTGGAATCCCAACTCTGCTAATCACTGACTGTGTGATCTGGGACAAGAAAACTACATTTCTCTGATTGGCTATTTTTCTAGCTAAAAAAATGGGGATGATAATTACTACTTAAAAAGATTTTTGTAAGCAAGTGTGCATGAACATGGCTGGCACTCGGTGAATGTTATTCCACCTTATATCAGTGATAGTTAATATCCACACAACGCTCCTATATGCCAAGAGCCATGCTACACTCACAACTCCCTATTTTATAGATGAGGAAGCTGAAAGAATGGAGGGATTAACTGACTTAACCATGCATAGCTAGGATGGAGCTAGTAAGTAGGAGAGACAGGCTTTGGCCCAGGCGGGTTGCGTCCAGACCTGTCCTGTAGTTGTTATAGGGAGGAAACTTACCCTGGGCTGGAGCTTATAGAGCACTTTCTGGGCTGCTTCTCAGTATACAGCAGGCGCCATCTCCCTCCTCAAGGAGTCTACTCCATCTCGCCGAAGAGCAAGATAGAAATCTCAGAAGTCAAACAACGTGATGTAGAAACCCATAGGAAGTGCCACAGGAGCTCAGAGGAAGACGGTGAACCGGACAGAAGACATGGATTCCTTCTCCCATGGTTTCCATCTCCGTCACCTTTTGCATTTGGGTTTCTTCAATGTCAGTGTTTTACAGTTTGAAGGCTCTGATTTTGAACTAGAGGATGAAGCTTGCGTTGGGCTTAAGCAAAAAAAAGGAAATGTACATGCCAGAGAGAGAATTAATAGTAAAATGTGAGACTCTTTCTCCTCTGTACACAGAAATGTTCCATGGGAAAAACAGAATCACAGGAAAGTTATGTGTAAAAGGATGTGGAGGACGGAGGTGGAGAGCATAAGTTGGAATTCATTTTTTAAATTCAGAAGGATTACCTGACTCCAGTAGATGGTAAGATGAATATTATCTTGGTATCCAAGAGCAGAGATGACCATCCATTGATCTAATGGTCCCACCCTCACTTTTAAAATACATAACCAGGGACTTCCCTGGTGGCGCAGTGGTTAAGAATCCGCCTGCCAATGCAGGGGACACGGGTTTGATCCCTGGTCCAGGAAGATCCCACATGCCCCGGAGCAACTAAGCCTGTGCGCCACAACTACTGAGCCTGCACACTAGAGTCCATGAGCCACAACTACGGAAGCCCACGCGCCTAGAGCCCGTGCTCCGAAACAAGAGAAGCCACCGCAATGAGAAGCCTGCGCACCACAGTGAAGAGTAGCCCCCGCTCGCCGCAACTAGAGAAAGCCTGAGTGCAGCAACGAAGACCCAAAGGAGCCAAAAATAAATAAATTTTAAAAATAAAAATAAAATAACCAGATGGAAGGGTGGTAGTTGCATCCCCTAGGTCACAGAAGAACAAGCCAAAGGCTAGGGTGTCATCCCTTTGTTTCCGATGGTGAAGTCCACCTTGTTCCTGGTAAACAAGGCATCCTGTCCTCTTAGATCCCTTCAGTGAATGGGGGTGAGGGTAGGCAGGGATTGTGCACCCTGCTTCCTGAGATGCTGCATATTCATGTGGGGAGAGCGCTGGCTGACCTTTCCCAAATCCTGTTCCCCTCTGCTGGCTGTGCTTGGTGGCCCCGTGTCAAGCCTCAGTCACACAGGAGCTGCAGCCCGAGCCCAGCCCTGCGTGGGGAGAGAGGAACTGCCCTGTAGATGAAACCCTCAATGGGAGTGGGCAGGAAGGAAGGGAAAGGAGCCAATGCAGCCAATTAATTTTCCTGTGTTGCTTAAATCATTCTCCCCCAATCTGCTTTGCCAAGAATAAGGATAACTGTCCCCAGCCTGTCAAGGCCCTGCCTTCTTTTCAGTAAATCACATAGAAATCAGAAATAGACCCACTGGGTAACTCTGAATAAAGGCACCTCAGAAGGGAATGGTTGGTTTTGGTGGACAGTCACCTCCCCTCCATGTCACCTGCCAACTTTGAGATCTGCCTACCTCTTCACAAAAGGGATTGCTAAGTATTTTCCTACTGAGTCTTTAAGACTTGTTACGTGGATTTGGCTGTTCTATATTACATGTCCTGTTCATGAGGTCTCTGGCTAATAGTCACTTGTCCAAAGAAATGAACCTTCGTAAAGCGACACCTACTTTGATCGAGCACCAAAATCTCCCAAAAGTTTGGAACACTGGTCCCATGATATGTTCCCAGAAAAATGTACTTCATGGGAGGCATACAATACAGCCTCTTTACACCTTAACATATTAAAGGTGAGAATAGTGTTTATAGGAGTTTAACCCAGCATTTCCAAAACGTTCGTTGAATTCTTCTGCTTTTCACCATGTAGAGGCAACCCTCAGTCCCGGTTTAGTGGAACACACTTGTGAATGCTGACACAGTCTGGAAGGATTGCTCTGTAGCATGCTCTCCAGTGCACAGGCAGGCGTTCTGCTTTGTACCACAAGACTTTGACACCAGAGGAGTAACATTTAGACCAATAACACTATCATCCTGTATCTCCCCCAAATCTGTGTGTACACAGACTGACAAGTCAGCACTGCCTCACCGGCAGTTGGACCACGTCTCTGTGCAACACGTGTTGCTTCTGTGTTAGGAAAAAAATTAGCATTTTCTTCTACAAAAAGGCTTACACAGTCTGTCGACTTTTTCTCCCCCCTAGTAAAAATGATCAGTTTAGTATCCCCTTGAAAAGATAATAGTATAACACCAGGAAAATCCACAAATGACGCAGGGGCATGATCAGACATGAAAATAGAGGGAACTTTCTTGCACTTACCATTAAAGCAAACCCTACAAGGCAGGTACCCTTATTAAACCCATTTTTCAGATGAGGAAACTGAAGGTACCTTCTCCAGGATCTCACAGGCAGTCAGTTAGGACTTGAACTCAGGCAGTCAGACTCTGAGAGCTCATGCTCTTAACCATAGAAGGGACAGGTAGGTGATGGGGACTCCAGGTTGGTGCATTCAGAGTGATTGCATCTGAGGAAGCCACAGAAGTGCCTGGCCTTCCCTCTTCTAGATGTAGAGTGGCCAGATGCTTCTTCCAGATTTTTCTGCCATCCCTACCCACTACCCATGTCTGATGGTTCCAGGAGGGCTTGACCATAGGGGCTGACTCTCCTCTACTTAGCAGGGTTTTTATTAGCTGTGGCCCACACACACACCCTCTGCCCAGCTCTAGGGCTGGCTTCATGCGTGTGCATTCACACAGGGCCGTGTACTTAGAAGGGGGCTGTGCTTGGTTCAGTGCTAGCCTGTTGCCATCTTGAAATTCTCAATAACTTCTGAAGAAGGGGCCTGCCACGTTCCTTTTGCTCTAGATCTCACAGATTATGAAGTCATCCCACCTGCTTCTTTGGTGTTCAGTTTATGCTTGTCAAAGTGGTAAGATGATTTTGCGTGGCAAATCTCTAAGTGAGGATTCCCTCCATAATGTATGGAGAATGGTCAATGCAGATGATACATGGCAACTAGCCAAACAATTGAACATATAATACATACTCACGTTAGAAAACTATATGTGTGAGAACAGGCAGAATGATGTCCCTAAGACTCTATTCCAGCAATTAGCTATGTAGCCACAGGTCAATCCAAATCCATACCTGTTCATGTGGTGAACATCCTACTGTCAGAGAAATGCACTGTTATAAGACAAATTGCTTTGTTTCATGAGGATTGAACTAGAGATTATGAACTATCAAAATATTCATACCTTTTGATGCAGTAATCCTACTTTAGAGAATTTAGGCTAAGGAAATCCCTTTTTAAGGAAGAAAAAAAATGTAAGAACCCTGATATTCAGTGAGGTAGCAGCAACAAGAAAAGAGAAGTCAGACTAAATATTCAGAAACACAGGGATGGTTAAGTAAATTATAGATCTCAACTTGATGGAAAGTATGCCAGGAGTTGGTGAACTTCTTATGTAAAGGGCTAGAGGGTAAATATTTTAGGATTTGCAGGCCATGGGGTTTCTGTCACAACTACTCAGTTTTGCCATTTGTAATAGGCATAGGCAATACAAACATAGGTAGACATGGCTGTGTTCCAATAAAACTTTATTTACAAAAACAAGCAATGGGCCAAATTGGACTGGTGAAAAGCAGTTTGCCAACCCATGACACCATCACTGAAATGATGATTATGAAGACTGTATTAACATGAGATAGTTAATGAAAGGAGCAGGATGAAAAACAGTATATTCTCAGTGATTATGACTGTGTATATGTCTATTTTTATTTTATTTCTATTTATTTCTATTTTTATTCCTATTTATTTCTATTTTTATGTTACAGATTTGTCTATCTATATTTTAAAAATTGGGAATGAAAGCATACATATATGCAAGTAGTAGCTGGGCTGGAGAGCTAGGATTATGAGATGATTTTCTTTTCTTTGCTCTGAGGGAGATTTTCCAAGCCTTGATATTCTCTCATGTATTTAATGCTGAATATGTACAAAATAGATACAGATCCCTTAACACCAGGTCTTTCTACCAAGCAGTCAAAGGATGGTGAGAAAGCATGGACTGTGCTCATACATAACAGCCTTTGCTCCCCAAATCTTTAATCCCCTATCTTTGGAGATTTCCCTCCAGCTAGCCTAAAATCACTTTTGCCGACCCAGGCTCAGCTGGGCCCGTGGCCACTGTGGTGGTTGGCCTTTTCCAGGGAAGCTGGGTGCACCACTGGGCAGCAGAGAGTATGCGATGGGGAGAGGGAGAAAAGAGAAGTGACATTCTTTACAAAAGAAAGAAAACAGTGCTAATTCTATCTTACCATGAATCCTTGAGTTAATAACTGAACACAAGCTATCATGAATTTGCGTTATGAGACCACCTGCCTAAAAGACTCTCTTGTTTTGTTTTGTTTTATTGAACTGTGGGGTGGTCCCCCATTAGTGGATTTCACCGTACACAGATTTAGTCAAAGCCATTATTATATTTAAATTTGTTGAGCTGGAGTTTAATAAGGGATTTATCCCCAAAGGAAATCAACTTGACTTTGTATATGTGTTCATTTCAAAATACAGTATCTTGTCTCAGTAAATCCCAAAGAATGAGGGATTATAACAAAACAAAGCAGGCACTGCTTTTATTAAGCAGGCTCAACAATGTGCTGTGAAGACGGTGAGTTTTCTTTTCTTCCTTTGGGATTACGTAATTGAACCTGAGTTGTTATAAAGAGAAGATTGCTGAAAGAGGCAAACTTGAAAACGATATCATTTTTTGGGGAAAAAACCCCACTTTTTTCTCTTTACTTCAAGGATCTGATGCTAAATAAGATTTTCCTCTCTAGTGCTCCAGTCTGTTAGTTAGCACAATGAAATATTGATAGTTTCCCAAACTACACCTCTTGATACTGATTGTCATGGAAATAGTTGGGCTATATCCAAAGTCAAACATTAAAACGTCACAATAAAATTCATGGAGAGAAGAGTGCCTGGAACAGTCTCTTTAATTTTAAGCTGCGTGCATTTGATAAGCACCTCAAAGATAAATCATTATTCCCTTCACCCACAATTGATGGCAAAGTCAAATTAGAAGGCCCTCTTCCCTTTGCACAAATTGTTGGGCCCTAGAAATTATCCATGGCAAGAACTGAGACAAAGACAGTCATTCACCTGGCAATCCTAAAAATAGAAGGGCTTAGGGAATAGTGATAATAGTCAAACACGTTTTGAGGGCTTGCTCTGTGCCTTATACTATGTTAAGGATTTTACATATGTTAGCTCATTTAATCTCAGTAGCCCAAGATGTACACACTAATGCTGTACCTATTTTACAGATGAGGAAATGAGGTCAAGCATCCTGCCTAAGGTCACAAATTTATGAACTTGTTGATCAAAGACTTGAACTCAGGTCGCTGGGATTCCAAAACCTCTTTTATTAACTCATCCAGCATGTTGCCTAGCCAAAGGGAAGGTCCTAAAGGATTGGGAAGGGGGGCATTTCTTGAGTATATCAAAGGAGGCTTCTCCCAGAAAAAAGTTCTATTGGGTGGGGTCGAAGAAAATAATTTTACATTGTTGGCAGAATGTGAAATTATTCTATAAAACCAAGGACCAGCGATTGAACCAGGTGCTAAAGGTGGAGTAGAGATGGGAAAAAGATGAACAGTCCAAAATGATCAGGAACTCCAGGATCTCATTCCCTGCTTCAAAAAAAAAAAAAAAAAAAACCAGAAAACCTTAAGGCTATTGACCATAAGAAAATGACCTGAATGTTGCGGGTAGAAGGCATAAGGTCAGCTGGTAACTAGCATTTTAATAACATCTCTTGGGAAATTCATACTTATATTCTGTCATACCATGTACATGCACTTACAAGGAGGAGTAGTCACTCAATTTATCTGGCTTAACAGTGGACTACATGATATACTATACATAGTGTAATACAATATATATACATAATTGACCCTTTTCTTTAATATCTTATAGTATTTTAATTTCAAAAATTCTATATTTACCTACCTTCCTCATTTACAGAGCATATTAATTTAATGTTTTCTTAATGACAGTGTAGTCATCAGAAACATTATATATTATTCTATTCTAAAATTTATGCCTTTAGGTCTCATTGAGGTCTAGGGGACTCCCTGCTCCTACTATTCTCTTGGAAATATTTAAGCTACAATTTGGAGGGGTCTATGTGGTGTCAAGAAAATAGTATGTGCTTTGGAGATTTAAAGACCTAGATTGACTCCCAGCTGTGTGTTTTTGTGTAAGTGACTTAGTTTCTGTGAGCCTAAATTTTTCTCATCTATAAAATGGAAATAAATTGTAATACTTTCCTTAGAGCATGCATATTTTATATATATATAGGAGAGAGAGACACTTGGAACAAAGTTAAAAATATAAAGTAAATGGAAATTATTCTTATTATGTCACCTTTTTTTGTCAGTATCCTGGCTTCCTACTGTTAGTGCTGTTTACTCCAGTAAAATCCCAACTGTTAATTAGCTTACTCTTTCATGTTGTGGACTGACAAACCAGACGACAGCTGATAAGGCTTGCTAGAATTAAGACCACCGTAAGAATAAATAGGATCTGAGAAAATAAAAGGCATAGTTTTCATGCTGCTTAAACCAGACTCCCTGCTCCTGATCTGTGTTCTAGACTCTTGAACAGGAATGATAAACAGTTTTCATCTTGTATGCCAACTCTGATCTCTTGGAAGTGGCTGCCTGGAATGTTGGTTTGAAAATGACTCTGTACTTCAGCCCTGGTTCAGTGTGAAAGAGGGCAGTGATCAATTAGTAATGTCTGCCTTGGGCAAGGGGCTGGGATGAGATGGGTGGCACATGTGCCACATATTTGCTAAAACTAATCTAGGTTCTTAAGCTTTCCAACTCAGTTATCTTCATATAAATGAGGGGTATATACATGTGTGAATATATGTGTATATAAACCCATAAACATCTGTATGTGTATATAAATCCATTTATGTGTCTATAAAGTATCCACCTTATTGAAGTCAGTGGGGATTCTAACATGACATGGTTTTATTTTCACTAATCATTGTTCTCAACTGTTCTGTTAGAAGTCCCTTAGGGCATATCCCAAAATGTAGTTATTTTAAAAGGAATTAGTTCAGCCCAGTTTGAAAGTCTAATCCCAAAAGTATTATAAATCTCCTCGCCTTTTCTCTGCAGCACAGGCTTGATCTGTATTTCAAGAGACTTGCAGAAGTGAGGGCAAGTGGGCTTCTCCTTTAATTCCTTTTCCAGAGTCTCCTGGGTCAGACTCTGGGACACCGTCTCTCCCCCAGCCCCACCCGTTTCTGGGTCTCTCGATCCTCTGGGAAGGGAAACAGGAGAGGGCAGGGGTTCCTGGCTGCCTATCTATAACGGGGGCATCTGTGGTCTTACTCTGGCTTGGCCTGGTTTTGCCTGCCACTGGTGGCCTTTGCACATGGATAGTCTCTACATGGTTTTAGGAGGTGATGGTCACCTTCACTTCATCCCTCCATTGCTGAAGGATAGTCGTGTCTACTTTTGTAGACACAGTTCCGTACCTCCAATCCCCTCTCCAGATGGGACAGCCTTCACTTGGCAGCCACCTTGGTAGCCCCATGGCTTCTGCCTCCTGCCATGGAGCCCTGGGGAATCCTCTTATATACCCTCAAAGATAAGGCGGGTGGGAGTTTGTGCCTGATTTCTTCTCAAGCACATTCAAGTGCTGCGGGCCATCCTGCTGTCATCAGAAACTTCTGAGAAAGAGGCAGACTCCAGACTCCATATTCACTCAGGCCCCGAACTCCAGAGGATGCACTGAGCTCTCCCACTTACTCCCTCTCCACCCTCTGCTCCACCCCACTGACAGGACCAACAAGGGTCTTCAGGGTCCCAGTCAAACGAGCATGCATTGGGGTGGAGAGATGCTGGTCTTCCCTTCACTGGGGAAACTTCCATCTCTAAATCATTCTCTTGAGTGCTCCTTCTTTATGTTAATATGGTTTATATACAGCTGTACCTTCTGAATCTGGTGCTGAGCCTAACATCAGCAGGTCAGGCAGTCAGAAGGAAAAGAAGGAAGTAAAGTAGGGGAGAGCAAGGATGAGCTGCAACCCACAGGGATGAATTGGAATCTGGGTCAGTCTCTCACTGCCTCCAAGTCTCCAGCTTCAAAGATGGGGAATTCTGTAGAAGCTGATGCCCTTTGTCATGGAGCAGAACACACATCTGACCCCAGAGTTCAGCTGAAGGAGGGAATCTCATGAGAACTAGAAGAGCTGTGGGCTGGGCTCTTCCGCCTTATGCCTGGAAAATCAGCGAGCAGGTTCCAACAGTATGCTTGAGCTCTAACAGTGTCTCATCTTCTGAAAGTAAAGATAGCTGCTGCTTCACTTCTGTCTTCCCATTCCCATAAGAATTTCTCTTGTGGCCAACCCCAAACCAGACCATACTGAGAAGGGGATTCTGGGAAACATAGCTCAAGCTTAGCTAGGTTGACCCAGTACAAAATACTCCAAGGCCTAAGATTTCTAAGTTCAGTGTTTCTTTCACCCCCCAACCGTGTCTTCTTGTCTTCTCATATAGATGCAAATGGATATCAAAATTGGCTAGTGGATAGCGACAGCAGAGCTAATCTCTTAATAGTTCTGGTTGAGAACCTAGCCCCAGGTTTTGGAATGTGGGGTTCCTGATTCTTCTTATTTACAGCTTCAGACCCCAGTCACCATTTCCAAGGCAGTAGAAAAAGTCCCACTATATAAGATTGTATTTCCATAAGATTGTATTTTATTATAGTACTTAAGATTCTAGTTTACAATCCCATTACATAAGATTCTATTTTAAATGAATCTTCTGAGTGGGAAGGGATCAGTACTAGACTGTGCTAGTACAGCTTTAGCTATTTAGACATTTCTATGATCACCTAAAAATGTTCACAAGTGTAATGAGCGAATTCTAAAGTATACATGACAGTTTTACTAATGTAGATCTGTACCACAGGCTGGAAAATCTAAGCCAGTGCTGTGGTTTTAGCCCATGCTAAACTATGAAAGGAATGTACAAAATGATATTAAGTAGATCCTTGTTTATCTTAACTATATAATCCATCCCCTTTCTTAGAAATATCAGATTTCTGTAGATCAAAATGTTATTTTTAGCTTGATTCTATTGTATTATCAAATAACTCAGAATCCTTTCACTAGGATATAGTTTTTAGGAAAAACGAGAATGTAATAGATATGGTATTGATTGATACATACAATATCTAATTCTAGGACTTGGATTAGAAAGATATTTACTCAGGATATAAATGTAGGTGTATAATAGAGAAACTTATGAGATAGCTCATGAGGTTAAATGAACGGTGTTCTACATCGACTCCTAAATGATTTCCTGAATATGTTTTGCTTGTAATTTTTGCTACATTCACCCTTATCCATCCAGTACCAAAAAGGATCTGAGGTGACTGATTTTCTAGATTTAACCTAATCCTATGCATAATTCAAGATAAATAAACTACGAACTGTGTATGATTTATTTTACTCCTCAACTAAAGCTGTAGAAATATTTTCTCTAAGTACTGTTTCTAAATTTGGAGGATGTATTTAAATTCTGTGACTGATTTGTTGAAAGTGAATAAATATAACAAAAACCACCAACTATCCACACACACATGCACACATAGATGTTTAGAAAAAGGCATGGGAGGATACACTCCCACATGTGAGCAGCAGATCTCTTTGAAAGTGACAGCGAGACTGCAGAGGGAGGGAGAAGGGGGATAATTTGGTATCAGGGGAGATAAAAGAGGGCTTCCACTTGTAATTCTCACAATAAATGTGCGTTTTATATACTACTTGTGTACTTAAGGAAACAAACACTGTTCTAATGAAAAGATAACAGATTTTAATTTAAAAGGCATAGATTTGGATCAAAATAATATCAATCTAAACATTCATAATACTGTATGAACATTAGTAATTATAATCTTTTCTATTTTTTTGGCATGAAAGATCTTTATATTATCGTTAATTTTAAAATGTTAAAAAGCTTGCTTTGGGTGATTGCAATTTTATAAAACTATTATCTAATCTATCTGTGTACCTATCATCTATCGAGTGTGTGTCTGCTTGTGGTTTTGCATGCGTGTATAAAGGAATTCGCACAAGGCTAATGTATACACTAAAGCATTAAAGTGATCATCTCTAGGTGGAGACTGCATGTGGTCTTTCTCCTCTTATGCTGCCTGTATCTTTATTTTAAAATTTAGGAAATCCCGGTAAAAATTGTTAAATCATAGACTCCATTACATTCGACATCATTTAAATAAGAATATATGGAAAGAGTACTTTCCACATGACTCTTTCCCACTAGTCTTTATTTTTTACTTGTCCCCTTGGAGGTCAGAAGTTGACCCATTATGTACACTCATATATTATTGAGACCACATACTGTGTGTACAGACATAATATATGAATATGTGCATTTTTATATTATCTGTATATACATATCCAGATACAGGAGTAGTAGACTGAAAAATGAATATCTTCACATTAAAATAAGTAACGCATTTTTATACAAATAATAAACTATTTTTCCTTTTTTAAGGAGTTACATAGATTGGGAGGGAACTGTAGATAGATGTGTTTGTGTACAATCCATTTATTTTTGAACAAAAGCATTTAGTAAATTGTGCTGATTTATTTCCTTCTTTATGAGAAATTGTGGGAAGGATATATATGTGTGTGTGTATAATTATATTACAGACACATACACACACACACCCCCAATATAAAATCTAAGGCAGTTATCCCAATTGCTAGTAATCCAGGTAGATTGACAAAAGCTGCAGTACCAAGAGGAGCTCTGGTTTTTCGTGCCCTGGAGTGTTCTCCATGGTGAAGAGGTCACCAAGTAAGAAATGAAGCAATGAGGCCACACAGGTTCACACAGAACCCGACTGCAGTAGCAAAGAAGTTTCCAAGCATACGGGTGGGTTCAGTATAGTCTCCTGTTTGGAAAACGCTGCCCATTCCCCTTGTGCTGTCTTCCTCTGTCTGCTTTCCAACTTCCTCCCAAACTCCAGCTCAGATTGCAGCCCCCATGTGTTGGGCTACCCCTTAAAGCCATTTACTTATTTTCTGTCCACTTTTCTCATTACATTATTATTAGCCTGAGAAGCCACTGGTCCCCTCTGCACTAGTATCACCTCCCATCCTGCCCATCAGGAGCTGGGATAGAACAGTCCGTGTCCTTCTCCCCAGTCTCAGCAGCCTCTGCCTCCATGGTAGAACTCCAACCATGATCCAAACTCAGCTCTCTCTAGTGATCCCCAGAATAAACACAGCCTACACTCAA
Source organism: Delphinus delphis (assembly GCF_949987515.2). NCBI lineage: Eukaryota > Metazoa > Chordata > Mammalia > Artiodactyla > Delphinidae > Delphinus > Delphinus delphis. Next base: position 68,734,589 of record NC_082688.1, read on the forward strand.
GTCCTGCCTGTTCCTCCCAATGTCTCCCCTAAAATCCCTGATTAATTTATTCTGTATCTACCACCTAAACCTGATACATCTTCCCCGTCTTCACTATTATTAATTTAAGGTATTTTTCTGGTCAATACCACCCAACACTCTCTCCAACTATTATTTATGTCTTTTAAAAATGTCTTTCCTTTCTCTCTCTAAAAGTAAGCACATTTGTATTTCCTCACTCTTTCCTTCTCTGTATCACCTATCAAATCTCCTTCGACTATTTACTGCAAAGATGAAGGTAATCTTGAATGATAATAATAGAAAAAATATACACAATCCTTACCATACAACAATTTATTTTTTTTACATCTTTATTGGAGTATAATTGCTTTACAATGGTGTGTTAGTTTCTGCTTTATAACAAAGTGAATCAGTTATACATATAAATATGTTCCCATATCTCTTCCCTCTTGCGTCTCCCTCCCTCCCACCCTCACTATCCCACCCCTCTAGGTGGTCACAAAGCACCGAGCTGATCTCCCTGTGCTATGCGGCTGCTTCCCACTAGCTATCTATTTTACGTTTGGTAGTGTATATATGTCCATGCCACTCTCTCACTTTGTCACAGCTTACCCTTCCCCCTCCCCATTTCCTCAAGTCCATTCTCTAGTAGGTCTGTGCCTTTATTCCTGTCTTACCCCTAGGTTCTTCATGACATTTGTTTTTCTTAAATTCCATATATATGTGTTAGCATACGGTATTTGTCTTTCTCTTTCTGACTGACTTCACTCTGTATGACAGACTCTAGGTCCATCCACCTCATTACAAATAGCTCAATTTCATTTCTTTTTATGGCTGAGTAATATTCCATTGTATATATATGCCACATTTCCTTTATCCATTCATCCGATGATGGACACTTAGGTTCCATACCACAAATTTTAATCACACTTTATATATAAATTTATTCAATCTGTGTAAAAATTCTTGGAGTCAGTACATTATTAGCCATCACTTATAGATGAGGGAACTGAGGCACAGAACCATTAGACAAGGCCTCACAGCTTGCAAATGCCAGAGGTGGGATTTAAGCCAAGTCAGTGTCAGGTCAGAGGCCAGGCGCTCAATGACTGCAACTCTCCCTCTCACAATCCCTGTTACTGAAGTCCCTGGCCGTGTGGTCACTAATCCATGTGTTCACTCTCACACGTAAAAGAGTCATGACAGCTAAGTTATAGTCCTAAAGAAGAGGTTTCTGCTGCTTCTCTCTTACCAATTCCTTTCTGGGACCTTAGTCCAAGAACTTGATGGTAAGGAAAGTTAGTTAGCTGTTACTAAAAACAAGCCAAACAAACAGACCTGGTTTGTTGCTATTATCTAGCCTTGGATATTCCCTTGAACAGCCATTTATTTGCTAATAAGAACGAACATATTACAGATCTGAAAGGGGTAAAAACATGTACTGAAATACCTACTATGTACCAGACATTAGTCTAGGTATGTTCACCTGAATTAACTTGTTTAAGAAGATGATAAGGGACAGGTATGACCTTGGAGCAGAAGGCTATCTGAAGTCAACACCAGGAATAATACAGAACAGAATATTAAATTTAAATGGGGATAATTGCTTCAGTTACTAACATAAGAGAAAATGAAATGACACTGGGGATCTACTGCCATTCAGATACTGAGCAGTCTGAAAAAGCAGCCTACTCAATTATAAAAGCTACAACAGACTGACTCTTAAATCATACCCACTATATGTTTTCACGATAGATTTCAGCGAGAACATGGAAATAAAATTCTTGGTCCAAAGGTTTGAAATGATCCATCTGACCTGACATCAAAGTAGTGCAACAGAATATAGTTAATAAGATCAATACACAAAGGATGAGTTTCTCAAGCTTGCTTTTAAAGAATATTTAATGTTCAGCAGTCTGCACTTCCATGGAAACACAAAGGGAACTCCATAGTGAGGTAAGCAGGAGGTAATAGAGAAAAGGGACAGAATTACTAGCCTTGGTTACTGTTAATAATTACCTGGGTAGCAATGATTGCTTTTGGAAATTACACAATCTTTGTAGCTCTCACTCATTTGTGACCTCAGATTTCACTTGGATTGGAAACCAATGGGTTTCATTTCACTGGCATTCAGAAACTCCCCCACCTACCACCACCAATCCAAGATATGTTCAAGTACCTTTTCTCTGATCTTGCTTAGAAAGCACTCATCTGTGGGAGAAGAGGCACAATCTGTTTGGCCTTAAGGTACCTACTTTTAAAATTTACCCAGCTCTTGGCTCCTGGTGATTTTGTTCAGGATTAGAGAAGAGTTAGCCAAATGCCCAGAGAAGCAGCTGTTCCTCAAAAACAAACTGGGAAGGAAAACAATAGGCCATCCTGCCCCTCAGTCGGGGAAGGCAAATGGCTGGCCAACATGTCCAAAAAGGAACGTCTTTAAAGAGTGCCCACCGTTCAAATTGAGAATATATTTTCCAATGAGCTAAGGCCCATGGAGGACACCCTAGAGCTAGGAGCTTCTGTTCCGTAAAAGAATATTGTACTTAGGCAGAAGAAAGAGCCAAAGAGGACTGAGCTGGTTACTCTAGCCTTTAATTTGCCGCATCTCCACGGAAATGCTTTCCCATTTCCCCAGTTGTCTCCGTAAATCAATTTAGAGCTGCTTTGCTTAGACTCCAGGCAGACAGAGTGGAATCACAGCCCTTCCAAGAGGTGTGAGTTTCTCCCATTTATCATCCTGGGTGCTTACTTCAAAGCCTGGTTGGAGAACTACTTAAAGGAAAACAAATCCAAACAAAATGGGACTGTGCTGTCTGGATTTGGTTAAAAATCTTGAGAATGTGTGGCAGAAAATTCCAAGCACAGACCTGGAAAGCAACTGGCAAGAGACCTCACAAAGGGCTTAAAAAAAATAAACAATTGACGAACTCCCACCCACAAACACATCCCCACACGCAAGCCTTGGGACTGGAATAGAAATGTGAACTTTGCTGGAACTCACATTTGGCACAGGAATTGGCTTTTCCGGCTTTGGCCTTCAGCAAGTAGGTTACTACTGAATTACTAACACCACTGCCGAGCTTGACAGCCTTTTCACATTTATTGGTTCCCATTCAACCCTGTAAATATTTAAGCGGGCGGTGGCATTGGAATGTGATTATGTGATTGTATGTCATTAAAATTAGTGGATTCTCTGGTAAGAAAAACCTTGGAGTTTACAAACATAAAAAGACTATAAAAATATATGCATGTATGTGGTATGTGTGTCTGTTTGTATTGATATATCTAGCTAATTTCAGTCACTATAAAAAGAGAAGAGAGAAGGTTTTAAGGCCAAAAAAGAGGTCTAGTCCCGACGCATGAAGCATCTGAAGAGTTTTGGACTAGTATTTTCAAATGTTTTTCAATCTGTGGACATCTGTTGACTTACTGAAAAACACCTGAGGGGCAAAGTAAAGCCTTGTAATTCAGCCATCTGGTCATCTTCTTGTTCAAGCATCTGTCCTTCTATATCCTCTTCCCTAGGCCACAAGACGAGTAGCTTTCAATTCTTTTTAATCTCAGTCCATTGTAAGAAATGCTTTTTACAATGCCGTTCAGGATATTCATAACGCAGTCATAGATACTGTGGAAATAAATGTTCATAAAATAATACCCTAAGTTCATTTTGGTATTTTCTATTCTATTCTGTTTTATTTTCTTTTGTGCTTGTCATGACCCACTAACTTAATTTTATGTCTCACTAATGAATTGTGTCCTGCTGTTTGAAAACCCTGCGCGAGAATGTATTAACCTTAAGTGCAGAAATTATAATCGCTCTGTATCCCAACTTCTAACACTTGGTCACTTGGTAAGCATTTGTTAAATAAATGAGTGGTGAATAAATAAATGAATAAGTTGAACCTAATATTCTAATTCAGTATATAAAGCAGGAATGTTGGCCAACCTGGAAATCTATTTAATTTACAAATTAATCACAAAAGATACAAGCATAAAATAAAAGATAAGCATCACCCTCAGGTGGTGGGTGATTTTGGATATTTGGGTGAACATTATTACCTGTTGGCCAGCTCCACCATTGTCATCATTGTCATCTTCATTGTACTAGTAGTAGTGGTATTAGTAATAATATTAAATATGACAGTAGCAATAATACTAGCCCACACTTGTTGACCAGCAGCCATGTACTAGTTTCTGTGCCACCAGATAGAGCTATAAAGATGGATGCCACTAGTTTCCACTCTTAAAAAGCTTCTTCTATGGCATTCTTCTCATGCGTCTCCCAGTCCAGAAACCAGAGGTCCTGAAATCCTAATCACAGGTGACTTTACAGCTGTTGGCTAGTATAGAAAAAGGGCAGTGATGTCTACCAGAGAGGAAAAGGTGGGAGGGTCAACACCCCCGTGCTAACAGCTTTTACAGACAGCTGCTCAGTGAGCAGAGAAGCGAGGAGATAGGAAAGAAGACAGCGGTGCATTACTGCTATTAATGAACTGCTCAGGACGACTTTTTTGTCCTTAAAGAGAAAGAGTAAACTATCCTGTGGAAACCTTGCCACGATAGCAGGGAATTATAATGTATTGGTTAAGAGCTTGTTCTCTGGTCGGAAGAATTTGTTTTCAAATCCTAAGCCGCTTACCAACTGTGTGGTGTTGGTTAAGTTGTATGTTTTTCTTTGCCTCAGGAATAAAATGGGGACCATGTATGATCTATTTCATCAGGCTGTTTTAAAGCAGAGGTCACATATACAACTGCCTCCAGGGGCCTGTAGTGAAGGGGGTCAAAATTAGGGAGTGCTGTGAAATATAGAAAACTGAAGAGCACAGGCCCCATATAAAGACATCCAAATTTACATTCAGAAAACAGAGTTTCAATCTATAGGCCAGATTGGCTTGCATGCCACCAGTTTGCAATTAAGTAAGACAGTAATCATAAAACACTTCTCACAGAGACTAGCACATAGTAAGCACTCCATAAGTTGAAACTATTATTAGCTATTATTTCATCACATTTAAAAAAATCTCTGGAGCTATTTGCAGATTCTCTTTAAGAAAGAAAATAAATGGCCTCAGAATTACTCCTTTGCATGCCTCAGTAAATGGCATCATTAAAAATAAACGGGCCAAAAAAGAAAGAAAGAAAGAAAAATAAATAAATCAACGGGCCTTAGGCCAATCCAGGGATAAAATAAGTAGAGGAGCCTGTAGTCGATTGTATGCAGATGAGAGAATGTACATAAGCTCACGGTTAGTAAGCTAGAACCACCCCCGAGGGGAAGGGGACTCGTAAGGGAGACCCCCGGGCCCACGTTTTGAGGACCCCTATACTATTGTAACAGTGAGCATCAAGACAGTCCCTTAAGGAAGCAGAGAAGAATGAATTCCAGCCAGCTGGTATTAAACTCCAGCCCTCCCTTCCAAGGCAAAGTGATACCAGAAGGTTTTAGAGTCAGGCAGACGTGGGTACAAACCTCATTCCCCCCACTTGCAACGTACAAAGTGGGTTTAACCAGTCAGCCCTACAGGAGCGTTCTCTGTTGTGTCAAGGATGATAATGGGTTAGCATTAATGATCCAGTAGCATAAAAGGGGCTCAATACTTTTAACCTTCCTTCCTCCCCATTTCCTGTGAATTGTTTTGAATTGTTGAGGCTTATTTTTTCCTTAAACATCATCTTAATTTCCATCTGTGTGAAAATGGGAGCAGGACGGTGCCCAAAGTCTCATTTGGCCTGCAGGCTCCTTACCCCTCTACTCCCTTCCCTGATTAACTCCCATGGGTCCCAAATGGCTTCCCACCCTTCCCTCCCTCTGCCGTCATTCACAGAAACGTGCCATTCTGCTTGGGCTTCCCCCCTGCCTCACAGAGTCCATCAGGCTTACTAGAAAGCTCCCCAAAGGGCAATAAAAAGTTTATGTCAATCTCACGCCCACCTGCAGCATCTCTAGAGTACACATCCTCCTGTCCGTCCTCCTCCTTTGATTCCGGGCTTTGTAAATCTTTTACCAGATGTTGTCAAAAGCCTGGCAGATCCCCAAATCCTTCCCTGATAACACTCGGTCTCTTTAAACAACCTGGCAGCACTTCTAAGTGAGAAAAAGCCCTAAAATAAAATACACCCTGTTTAGTCTCTAAGGTCATTTCCTGGCTTTGTCCTGCAGTTTCTGTTTCCTCTAACTAATCACCAAGCGACAGTTCTGGATTTATTGTGGAGGCTACTTGAAAGTTTGGGTGAGCCTCTCAGGCAGACTACGTACCTCCTCCATCACTCTTCCACCCACTCCCCAGCAATTTATCACTTGCTGTGATTTAGTGTGGAGGCTTGAGGTACAGCTGTAGCAGGAGCCAGATCTTTGTCACTGAAGCTTTTCAGGAGGCAGAGGGGCCAAGCCAGCATGGCGGAGCATTGTGGGCACAGTGGAGCCCATGCATCACTGCCTGTTCAGGGCAGCCGCCTTTCACATCCCTGGCAGAAACTGGCAGTGGGAGCTGTGCGTCTACCTTGGCATGCTCGTCATCCATTTCCAACTTTTATAATGATACCTTACCTTTTTAAAGTATTTATATGGGCAAGGTGAATAGCTTTATTTCATTGACTATTCACAACAGGCATGTGAGATAAGAACTCTTATCGTACAATTTTTAGAGACGCCACAGCTCAGCATGGCAACCTGAGCATGTCTGACTGCAGAGTCCACGCTCTTAAACCCAGTCTTTGTTGAGCTGTCCTATACTTGACCCTCAGTGCTGATCCTCCAATGTTGAAGCATTCCTGATTGTGAGGAAGAATAATGATAGTAAAATTTACTGAGCACTTATGAAATGCCAGGCAGTTTAGAGAAACTATATGGATTATTGCATTTAATGCTCACAGTAACCCTAGGAGTGGTTACTCTTTTGAGCTCCATCTTACAAATTCCCGTTCCACTGCAGAACCAGAATGTGAAGCCAGGCAATACGACCTTTAATTCTGATACAAGCTAAAATTACTGGGACGTGTGTGTATATGTGTGTGTGTGTCTGTGTCTGTGTATGGTGGGAGGGTGGAATGAAACAAGCAGTGTAACAAATATTATAGTGTGACGAGCCCCATGTTAGAATTACACAAAGGGTGCTCTGGATGCAAAGAAAATGGGCCTATTCTTTTAGTCCATTCATGCTACCTTAACAAAATACCACAGATTGGGTGGCTTACAAACAACAGAAATTTATTTCTCACAGTTTTGGAGGCTGGGAAGTCCAAGATCAAGATGCACAGATTCAGTGTCTTGTGAGAGCCCACTTCCTGATTCATAGATGGTTATTTTCTGCTGTGTCCTCACATGGCAGAAGGGGTGAGGGAGCTCTCTTTTATAAGACACTAATCCAAGTCATGAGGGCTCCATCCTTATTATCTAATCACCTCCCAAAGGCTCCACCTCCAAATACCATCACATTGGGGGTTAGATTTCAACATACAAATTTTGGAAAGACACAAACATTCAACTTATAGCACCCACATTAAACTTTAGGTTTTTGGATTGGCATCACAGAGTAGGTGATGTTGGAGGTGAACTTTGAAGGAGGAGGTGTCACCACATTAGAATGTTTAATAGGGTCTCTCTGGAGCGCACCTTGCAGACATAGGGAACAGCATGTGCAGAGGCATGAAGCACCAGGGGCAGGGTTGGGACAGATGGGGTGTGGCTGGAGGGAAGGGGCGTGGCATGAAGTGGCTTTAAGAGTAAAACAGAGGCCAGACATGAAAGGCCTATTAAGTTATTCTATCACATTTGGAATTCATTCTGAAAGTTATGTGGAGGTTTGAAGGGTTTTGAGAAAAGGAGTAGGGGGGGTCACATATGTGTTTTTTGATAAATCATAATCTAAGGGAGGACCAAAGAGGAAGTCATATGTAAGGTCTGAGGAGGGGGCAGCAAGGAAGAGGCTGCCACAGTAACTGAGCTTAGCAGTTACTTAGGGAGGAGAACCTGAGCTCCTCTCATACAATCATGTAGAAATGTCATGTGCTGATGCAATTGCTTCCCTGAGAAGACTCCTAATGCCATACAATGAGAAGGGAAGGGACCAAGTAGCTGTACCGATAGGGTGAGCCAGTCATCTGGTCACTCATCATGTTTCCTCTGCTCCTGTGGGCTCTGGGGACTCTGCATAGCATCCTGCACAAACCTCACCCTTTCCAGCTCCCTGTCTTTGCTTATTCGGAATTTGTCGTCTGCCCCTGACAGTATGACTTCTACAGCTCTCAGTATGTGCCAGGCACTGTTGTAAGAGCTTTGTAAATATTAACTTATTTAATTCTCAGAAGGTGTGTAGGAGGTAGATATTACCATAATCACACTTTTACAGACAAGGAAACCATTAGTAACTATTTAGTGAAATGAACCCTTTTAAAGGAATCACCAGGAGAGAAGAGAAAGGACAGCAGCCGTTGTGTTGTCTCTTAGAATGCGATGCAGTGTAGCTAAGTGGTGAATTTCCCCAGTCATGGCTCCCATCCACTCTCACCTCACACCTTCACCAGCACTTCCCGCCAGGGGAATCCCTCTCTGTGAGGAAAATATTTGTTAGACCGCTCTGTTATTTCTTGGCCCCCAACAGAAATGTCATGTATGCTGTGACAATGCCACCTGCCTTTGATAAAACGTAAAAGAACCAAAGACATAACTTTTATTCTGCATGTATATATACACACACTTTATAAGCAGAAAAACATTTATTGAAATGCTAAGAATTTGTTAAATTAAAAAAATTAAAGAGTAAGCCACTAACAAATGGATTATAAATAAGTTTTAAAGTAATGGAGAATAACTGTGAGGAAAGTATGTACTTTTTGTTTTTTTTAATCAAAAGATTGTTGGGAACAATAACAATATCTATGACAGAGTTGTTTGAGGATTCAGTGAGATGGGATTCAATGCAGAGAGCCCCCGTGAGACTGGGCGTGGAGCGCAGACTCAGGAAACGTCAGGTCCAGGGAACAGGTTCCCAGGGACAGAACTCCAGTCTGCAGGCCAGCCCCAAAGCTGACCAGGACTTTAGCCCTTGTGGGCAGACAACCCAGGACTCAGCCACAAGTTGCCTCTGCTGCTCTAGGGACAGTAGTATGCTGGTAAATGTTTAATAATTAGCACTGGGGAAAAAAAAGAAAAGGAAAAGCTCTTCATTTGAGTGTGCTCCAATTTCTGTAGTGTAAATACTCCCATGATGATTGATTTCAGGCTGCTAATGTGATGTCAAAGGATGTAGAGTTGGGAAGATTTGCATAGCTGGCTCTTGTGAGCCACCATCTGTATTTCCAGCACACAACTTTCTTGGGGGACTCTATGTGTCCAGGCTGGTGGGCTCCTGCCTTGCTCCTAAGGCCTGACTTATACCTTGGACACCCAGCTATTAACCAACCACCTTGTCTGGAGCTTTGGTGGGAGTTACCCTGGATCATTTTAATTGATTAATGCTTTGGGTGGGAGTTGAGGTTGGAGCTGCTCTTGTCTCTTTCAAATGGGAGATAACCCGATTTAAATTCCCTAATTCTCTCTGTTACAATGACTTTAAATCTCTTCACTGTTTAATTAACAGAGAAGGTTTGCTCTCATGTATATTTGGCCCAGAGCAATTAAGCCACCAGCAAAGTTTGCAGGGAAAGGAAGGATGATCATTTAATTAGAGGTTAAATAATGAATTATTAATTATTGAATTGAGTTAGCATTCGTTTGTAAAGTGCAATAATTACATCTTTTGTGTTTTAATATGGAACTGTGTTTTATAATTATCTGCTAAGTCAGTTATGTAACCATTAGCATTTTGCCCAAGGGTCAGGTTACCATTGTTTTTTGTCCTCTACAGACTGCAGATGACAGAGGAATACAGTAACTGTGTTCTTTCACATAAATGGTATCCTGTTTACAGTAAAATGTTAGACAACTTGGGTCACTGAGTCAACTAACTCACTGCAGTTAATGTAGACAAAGGGACAGACAGTTCTGCGTTATCTGCAGTAGAAGGAATTGTGTCAAAAGGGAGAGTTTCCTGCTGTGAATGAGGTGGTGGTAGGAGCCGGTTCTAGTAGGGACCAGGAAGGACCAAAGCCAAGGAGGAGTGGTGGGGTGAGGTGAGGATGGGCATGTGGGTGAGGAAACACACACAGCGTGAAGACCGCTTCTATTTCAAGCTGACTTAACCATTCCTCATTCCCAGCAGCTGATCAAAACTAGAAAGTAACAAGGCACAATTCCAATTTCTTTCTTTTTCATCTGGTGTTCTTTGCCTTTTTGTCAAACACCCCTTTGAGAATCTAAAAGATATTCTCTGAATAATGTACCCACAGCACTTGCACAAAAGGTTGAATGCAATTTCAGAGTTCATAGGCCCCTGAAGTCCCCTCATGAACTCATCTAATGACACTCAAATTTGAGCATGAAGGAGGATTATTTGGGAAGTCATGTTAAATGCAAATTCCCAAGCCCCACACCCACAGATTTGGATTTCCTGGGTTTGGAAATCTGCATCTTAAACAAACACTTAAGGGAATTTTGATGTGTCTGAGAAATGAGACTACACGGTTCTGCAGGTTAAAAATCCCTCTTAGTGTTTTCAAAAAGACCTTTAGCAACATGAACATAGTGAAAAGAATCAGAGCATCCGACTCAGACTTGGACCCAAGATCAAATTTCTCCCCTTCATTGCCGGGCATGTCATTTAATGGTTTTTAGGCTCAGTTCCTTCATCTGTGAAGTGGCTATGATACCTAACTTGCATGACAGCTAAGAGAGAAATAAATGAGAAAACCAATTGGAAAATGCTGGCTGTCAGAAATGTTCGTGATCTCCCTTTTAATCTTTAGTAGATAAGGTAGAATCTTGATAGAAACAGTTTGTAACAATGGAAAGAATTCTCATTTCAGTGCCTACGTAGAACTGAACAGTTGCTGAAGAAGTGCATGATTTTTAGTATGTATTGGCAGCATTCTGTCAAAGTATGTCATTCTAGCTTTGATATGATAAATTATAAATATCAAGACCAGGGAGGAAGGACATTAGAATGGAAATTTTAGGGACCACCTTAGCACTATAAATATTTTTCTAAACTAGACTGGAGTACTGAGGATGAAATTGGCCAAAGAGAGAAAGTTACAGACATGGGAGTAGTTTTATCAAAGATCTGAAAAAGAATTGAACATACCTCCAAAAACCCTTTCCACTCCATACTAGAAGTCTTCCATGCTTGGTTATTGACTTACCCCTTCCTAGAAAATGGTTTCAATCTGCCTAAAATTTTTTATTTACCATAGGAATATTCGTCAGGTTTTGTAACAAAAGTTGATGTAAAAGCATAAAATTTGCTCTACACAAATTCCATTTGTGAACTACAGCTCAAATGAAACAAAAGATGCCTGTATTGATTTTTTGGCAGCTTTCTTTAAGGCACTGCATTACATTTGCCTTCACCCCGTTCTTCAAGATATTTTACAAATCGACTAAGCTGAAGGGGGAGATGTGCTTATTCCTAAGCACTCTGGCTCCTTTAAGATTCAAGAACCAGTAGATACTGTAAAATAGAACTAGTATTGATCCTGCATTTGTCTGAGAATGCTCAGTAGGAAAAAAAAATCTCAATTTTAAGGGCGCTTATATTACAAAATTATATTGGTGAATCTGGGTAATTGAAATTCATACTGTATTTCCTCTATGGGAATATCATAAATCGTGACATTTCCCAGGTTTTCTCAAATAATCCATTTTTCTAGAATGTAGTTAAAATATGCTATGTAACTAAATAGAAAAGATAGTAGAAAAAATAATATGCTAGTTTTAGAAGTTGAGGGGAAAAATAGAAGCAATGAATTTAGTGGAATACTCTTGACCAAGTCTTGAGTCCTGCTTCTGACTTTTCCTGACTTTGGGAAAACCATTTAAGCTCTCAGAATGTCTACAGTGCTTAGATATGCATGCCCTTAACTTGTCTGGAATGATGTAAATTCTAAATAACTTTGTTAAATTAAATTGTGGTGATTAAATAAGACAATACTTGTAAAGCACTTAGAGTGCCCATCATAAAGTAAGTGCTCAGTAAATACTAACGAGGATTATGAATATTATTCATTTTGAGTTGTTGAAAATGTAATTATGATATATAGGTTTGCTAAGAATATGCTAGTTCCTGGAAAAGCAGAGACTTGCAATGAAAAATGAAGCTGCAGAAGAAAACCTCTATCAAGATTTTGAAAGGGGCATCTGTCCACTTTTGAAAGGTTTAAAGGTTGGTGATGCTAGGTTTTCATCTCACCCAAATTTCTTAACAACACATCTGCTTTTCCTGTTCCTAGAAAGGGAATTATCAGTAGCAGAACAATTCATCCTTATCTGAAATGGCTAGGATTATATTTTAGCTCATATAGGAGTAAAGAGGGAGAAGAAAAAGGACAAGGAGAAGTAAAATGATTCATGAAGGTAACTGGAAAAGAATTAGAAAACAAAAAGAGAAAGGATGGGGGGAGAGTATGAGGTTGCTAAAAACTGAGTGATTCTTTCTGAAGAGAAGTTGTGGAAAGCAAGAGAAGTAGATTCAAACAGCTCTGCACACCATCTTCCAAGTGGACATTTTGGTTAAGCTCTGGGGCAAGAATGAATAGAACACCAGTCCCATACAGACTATTTATAAGTGAGGTGCTTAGGATTTGAGCAATGTCTAACACAGTGGTTCTCACCTGAGGGTGATTTTACCCCACAGGTAGTATTTGGCAATGTCTGGAGACGTTTTTGATTGTCATGACTCTGGGAAGAAGGAAATGAAGGGCAAGGGATGAGGTGTGCTTCCAGCCTCTAGTGGGTAGAAGCCAAGGATCCTGCTAGACATCCCACAATGAACAGCCCAGCCTTCACACAAAATTGTCCAGCCCAGGGCTTCCCTGGTGGCGCAGTGGTTGAGAGTCCGCCTGCCAATGCAGGGGACACGGGTTCGTGCCCCGGTCCGGGAAGATCCCACATGCTGCAGGGTGGCTGGGCCCATGAGCCATGGCCACTGGGCCTGTGTGTCCGCAGCCTGTGCTCCGCAACGGGAGAGGTCACAACAGTGAGAGGCCCGCGTACCGCAAAAAGAAAAAAAATTATCCAGCCCAAAATGTCAGTAGTGCCAAGATTAGAAATCCTGACCGAAGGCGATCTCACAAAATTATTTTTAGGATTATGTTGGCAATATTATCACTTTAAAAGGCTAGGTCTGCTAGTATCAGAATTGGCAGAGTTCAGAGAAAATGTGATAATTTTTCATTGTCTGATAAAGTAAAGGTTGGATCCTCCAGAGCTTCAGCCCTTTGGGCTCATCTTAATTCCAAAGCGTGATAAACTCTTTTAAAATCGAGTCTCCTCAAAATATTCCTGTATAATTAGGGGCACTGGCTCTGGATCTAGGCTTCCTGGACTTGAATTCCAGCTCTGCCATACTAGCTGTTCAAGCCTGGACAAGTTTCTTAACCTCTAAGCTTCAACTTCTTTATCTTTAAATGGAGATCATGAGAAGACCACCCTCAGGAAGTTGGGGGAGATAAATATTAGTCATTACCCTCCTCATTGTTGTAATTGTTTACTCTTAGGCTGCCTGAGTCTCTGTGCCCAATACCCCAGTAAGGACTTGCTGTTCCTTGGTTACTTCTAAGGGTAGAACTATGCAGTGTCACAGGTGAAAAGTTCAGGACAGGAAGCCTGACTCTCAAGGCAGTGCTCTTTGCACTTGACCACCTGAATAAAAATTCAGTCCCTATTTCAGAAACACTGAGTGTGAGGCAGTTTGACACGTGGAGCTTTTCCTTCTCCTACCCTCTTCCCTTCCATGATCTTTCTTCAGCAGAAATCAGTAAAAGTACAAGAAAAAAAAGGCTTTTCCCCCAAATATAAAATCAGGAGTTAAACTAAAACCACCAGCCTCCTCATTTGCATTTAAAAAATACTAGTTTCACAAAAAAGAAGCAAAAATGAATTGTTAGATTACAGGCTTGATATCATAGCGGCACGGATAATGGGAAGAGCAAAGCTACATGGAAGCAGAGAATAATTTCTGCTGCTAAAGAGGCAGGGAAGATAAGCCAAGAAAGGTGCTAGAATGAAAGAATCAAACTGAATTTTTAAAACAAGTTATATAAATTTTTAAAAAAGCAGACTCAGAATGTGTTTTTTAAGTAAGAAAAATGGATGGGTCTTAGATGGAAATGGAAATTCAACATAATATAAAATGTCACAGGAATAATAGACTAAGAGGGAACAGATGTTAAAACTTAAATTAAAAAGGTGTGGGTGAGGGAGAAAAAGAAAGCAAGAGGAAAATATAGACAGAGGGGGGAAAAGGATGTGGCATAGTACGGTGGAAAGATGCTGAAACAGAGTCTGGACCCCTGAGTCCTAGCTCTGGTATGTCTCGCTCTGTGACCCTGACAAAAATCCCTAAACTTCCTTGGGCCTCGATCCACATGAAGGGTGGGCTAGATGGGGTCTGCTGCGTCTAGAGCATGCTGGGCTTGCCCTGGTTAATTGCAGGAGTCTGGGGCCGACCAGGAGGAGCTGGAATCTGGAATTGGGCATGCCTGCGGAAGTGGGGCAGCTAGGGGAGGGGTTGGGTCAAGGGGTGGAAAGGAAGTCAAGTCTAGGGCAGAACCCAGGGTCTGGAGGCTACAAAAACAATGATGGGCACTAGGGGGCAGAAGAAGCTATAGCAAAGGTGTCCCTACGGTGACCCAACTATAGCAGGTGAAACAGGCAAGTAGGACATTGGCATTGTGGAAATTGGCAGTAAGGCCCCAGTTCCTGGGCTTTGGTTTGGGGACACGTTTCTACTCCCTAGTGGCTCACTGGCGGGACAGCTTGGAGCTCAGTGCCAGAGACACAGAGGAACTGGGCACGGGAGATGAAAATGGCAATGCAGCTGTTAAGAATTAGAGAATACGGTGGCCACCAACTCACAGAAAGGAGGATAAAAGTCTCTCCTGTATTGGGAGGGGCAGGGCTGGAATATAGGGAAGAAATAGCAAGGAGCAAGGGTGCCAGTTAAGGGGACATTGAGAAAGTTCTCTCAAGCTCTAATATTCATCCATTCCACTCAGCCTGGGGTCAAAATTACATGTGGGGCTCTGAAGATGTGCTGACTTGCAGTCGTGTCTCACGGCTTCACTTCCCAGCTTTGGGACGTTGGGTGAGTGATTCAACATTTCTAATGTTCGATTGTAAAACAAGGTTGAGAATATCTACCTCATAAGGTTGTTGTGAAGTCAAGAATGATGGAACATTTTTTTTGTTGTTAGAGAAATCTTGATGTTAAATACAACAAAAGAAGGTATATGTGAGTAGTTTGAGAGATACTTTTGCTCTGAGGAATGTGAAAAGCAGCAGAGAAACTCATGCTAATACATACAGTATAGAATGATTCCAGGTTTAGGGTGGGAAAGAGAGTTGGTTAAGACAGAATAATGAATCAAATGCTGGCCCTGCTGTTGCCAGGACTTCTCAACTTATAGCAAGACACAAGAGGGCCTTGCCAGCTCCATCCCAATGTGCATCACCCAGTTCTTTTGAGCTTCCACCAAATGACCAAGACAAACATTGCTTCAAGTACAGGAATCTGAGTTCCATTTGGGTCTGCTTGCCCAAGTTCCACTTTCAGACTTGTCCTTTTCGCCTGCAGGAAAATGTATGAAGTAAGTTCTGAGGTCCTAGGTAGGTCCAGAACTCTCTGGAATTGCCCAGAATTCCCCATGGCTTCCACTTGACCATGAAGAGGCGAGTAAAGTCAAACATCAGGGCTGTTGATAGCTGGTGTCCCACCTGGGAAGCTAACCCAGGGAAGGAGCATTACTCAGAGCCTACTTGAGGTGCTCTCCACATGCCCTTTGTGGCTGAATCCTCACGACAAACCTGAGAGTTAAGCCTTTTGTCCACTGGTGTCAGATGAAGTTTAAAGGTTTACTTATTTTCTGTGCGTCACACAGCCTATAGAATTGGGAGACTTGAGCATAGGCTTGTTTAACTCCCAAGGTGGTGCTGTCATTATTCTACAAGAGGCATCTCTGCAATAATAGGCTCTGAATTTTTAGACCATTTAGTTTTTTAACAGGAGCAAAGTCTAAAAGTAAGGCAAGTTAACCTGTATATATGCACGTGAACACGAGGGGTGTATGTGTGTGGGGGAGAGAGAGAGAGAGGCATTGCTTCTTGCATGCATAGAGCAGCAGCCCCTCCCCATTCTTTTTCATTCCAGTGTAATCTATGCACATGCAAAATAATTACTTCTTCCTGTAGGAAGTGTCAGTCCTCCAAGCAAAGAAGAAAAGGCTACAGCATATGTTACCGACACATGTTTTCGCTAGTCTTGTCTCTGTTCTGCCTGCTGTGGCAATCAGCTTTTGCAAATACTGTCACTTACCAAATACAAAAAGCATGTGAATGCCCAGCCAATGGCCTGGGATAAACACAACCAGGCTTTCTGACTTGGAACATCCACCCAGAACAGAGGCTTTGTTTCAAAAGAACAAAACCAGACTTGTATCATCAAAATCATTGGGGAGAGAGAGGGGGCAGTGAGGGTAGAGGAAAGACATGGACCCAACCCAACACACTGCTTTGGGTAACCTCATACATATGAAAGAAAATTGATAGTATTTGATAGTGGAGGTGCTCAACCCAGCCAAGCCAAAGATTGGGTGGGGCTCAAAAGCACTGCTGGAAAAGTTGGTATCAGGCCAAATGTCTAAGTAGCCAGTTGGGGGTCTGAGAAGCACATGCACAGAAGGGCTTTGAGCTCTGCCTCTTGGCAGGATGCCCACCCATCAGGTTCTTCCAGAGGGTGTGTTGGCAATGGGCACTTCTAATCCCAGAAGCCCTTGACAGGTAGGCTGGCTGCCGAGACCCGCCCCCTCCCCTTCCCCCTCAGGTGCCAGACTCTGCACTTTGGCCACGGCAGCTCCAAGAACTGCGATGAGACAAAGGAGGGGAGTCTGGCACTTAGAGCGGGGAGCCTGTCATCTCCTGGAGGGGCATTTGTTGGGTGCTTCCTGGCCTGGGGAGTGTGGCACTGAGGGGTACACTGTCCCTGGTGGGCACTCTTCTAGGCAGTGTGTGCTCAGGGCTGTGAAGGCATCTCCCCTCTCCACCCAGATTCCCTTTGCTGGGCCACAGGAGAGGAAGCCACAGGGTCCAGGAGGAAGATTCTGAGCTTAGATTCTTACTGGGTTCTTGGGAAAGTTGCATATTTTCTCTCACCTAGTAAGTTGGAGATGAAAATTATGCAATGACCCAGAAGATCATAAAAGAAAGCTGATGTGGAGCTACAAAGCTTTAAAGTGCGGGGCTTCCCTGGTGGCGCAGTGGTTGAGAGTCCGCCTGCCGATGCAGGGGACGCGGGTTCGTGCCCCGGTCCGGGAAGATCCCACATGCCGCGGAGCGGCTGGGCCCATGAGCCATGGCCGCTGGGCCTGCGCGTCCAGAGCCTGTGCTCCGCAACGGGAGAGGCCGCAACAGTGAGAGGCCCGCGTACTGCAAAATAAAAAATAAAATAAAGTACCAAAGAAATATAAATGATTATTTTCTACTACCCAATTAGAGCTCTTCTGATTACCCTATTTTATTTACTTGTCTGTTTGTCTCTAGGCCCTGATGGCACCATGCATACAACTATTACCAACTCATTAGGCTTCTGTAATCTCTGGTGAACCAAAAATTACCCACACCAATTCATGAATGGTCATTGTCACACTAGCACACGGCTGGCATAGACTTCATCTTGTTGTGCTGTGATTTATCTGATGCGTGGCTGTTGACCTCTGACAGGGGCTTCTTGAGATCAGGAACCATCTTCTCTATCTCTGCCTGATCGGCTAATAGCACAATGTCTGGTACAGAGTAAGTGCTCAGTGTATTTTTGTTGAATTAGATAAAAACTTACTGATTTAGTTGCTCTAAATGTTTCTGTGTGTGGGTCACTCACTCATGCATTTGGCGAAAATTTATTGAGAATCTACTATGTGCTAGATTCTGTGCCAGGCACTGGCTATACAATGATCAAAGGGAGCTCACAGCCCAGTGGAGAAGACAGACATACACCAAACGAGTACATTTATAAACCTATGATTGTAAAAGAAGAACAGATTTCTCTAGAACATGTAGCAAAGCGAGGTGACACAAGCTGAGATTCGAAGGAAGGAAGAATGGTGATAAATAGGGTTAAGTAAGACATAAAAAGGGAACACTTACATGCTATTACTATGTACCATACACTGTTTTGCTAACTTTACATACATGCTTATTTTATTCCCCCAACAACCCTGGGATGGAGCTACCATCATTATGCCTAATTATACAGGTGAGGACATCAAGGTGTAAGAGGTTAAAAACTTGCCTGAGGTCACAGACAGTGAGTTAATGGGGTTTGAAACTGGTAGCCTGGCCCTGGAGTCATGCTCCCCACATACAGAACAGCTTGTGCAAAGGGCCTATGGTTTAGCAAGCAACAAACAACAGATCTTCTTAACCCCAGGCTAGACAGGCTCCCAGCTGCTATCGTATAAAGTCTTTCCCAATACTGACAACTCTCCTTCCCTGAGAAGAATTCTAGCAAGGGCAATGTCCTCCCTCTTCTTTTATCTGTAAGGCACCTTTCACGGTATTAATTCACAGCCATTTTTTAGAGCCAAGGCCTGAGGGTGAGTGGACCCAAACGAAGGAGGAAAGACAAGTGCCCACTGTGTGGAGTGGCCAGGAAGTGTCTCATCAAGGAGGCTTGTTGGCATCTGCTAATTGCTTCTGGAGAAAGAGAAGAAAGGAAAGGGCTGACCCAGCAGGTTTCTCTGTTGCATCTGGAGACTGTAAGTCACAGAGCAAGGAAGTACTTAAGCAGACAAAACCATATCTTCTGCCAGAATGGCAGCACCAAGAGCTTTTTCATGGGCACTTAAAATTGGTTGTCAACAGAAATGCAAATTGAGCCCATCTTTGTCTTGAAGCCGTATGTCCTCTGGGATAGAAACAACATTTCCCCTGCTGAGAATGCTGTTTAGGGTTTACTTGGTTTACAGCTTAAGCGAGAACTGTATGGTAATCAAGGCGGGGTGGTAAAAGGAAAAAGAGAACCCCCAAGAGTTACAGCCAAGCCTCGACAGTCTTTTGAAAGAAAAAAAGAATTCACGAGCTACTCATCTCCACCCATCCTCAGAGAATCTCATTTGCTATTTGATCTCACTTACTGCCTTTCAATTTTTTCAAGCAGTTTTCTGTCTCCTTAAAAGTGTTTCTTCACAGTAAATTTCCAGGCTATATTCTGTCTATCTACTTTCTCATAAAACCCAGGACTGTTTTTGTTTTTTAATTTCTCATTCCAATCTCCACATGGAACTACCAGGAAGATCACTTAGGGAGCCTTTGTTTCTTACGGGATTGCTGTTCCTCTTCTTTATTATGTAATTTAGTTCATAGCGCTAGAGCTTGGGAGGGCGTCATGTTCTGCAAGAGTCTATCAAGGAAGACTGAAGTCCAGAACAACATGTGCCCAGTTTAGGATTGTGGGATTATCCTATTGCATAGGATTCAATGAGATAATCCTCATGAAGTACTTAGCATAGCACCTAGCAAGAGTGAAAAGTCAGGTTAGATGTTAGCCATTATCATTATTAAGATAAGGGGACCAAAAGCAGTAATTGGAACCAAGGTTAAAGTAGATAGGTTAGTTAGTTAGTTGATAGATAATAGTTAGTACGAGTATATAAATAAGTAGATAGGCTGGTAGTTAGGAGTAAGGTTAAAGTGGATAATATGGGAAGAGAACATAGGCAGGGGAAGGATCAGGTGGCTTATATGCTTATCCCGCTGGATTCCTTAGAGCAGGGAAAACCCAGGATCTGGATATAAATCCCCAGATTATTAACAATAACCATTTATTGAACACTTACTACATGCCAGGAACAATGCAAAATGCTTTAAATAAGTTGTTTAAATATAATCCCCATGGAACTGTAAGTTTAGTTGTTATAACCTTGGAATGCCTATCACAGTGCTTGGCACATAGTAGATGCTCAGTAAATATTCGTTGACTTTGAAACATTTTGCAACATTCTTAGTTTATCCCTTTTGAATGCACATAATTTGCTTGGTAATTCAAATGTGGAAGCAATATTATAGACATTTGGCTTTTAGGCATCTGAAGCATAGGAGAACATGCAGATGTTATCAGATTTGATGTTATCAAATCTGTTACTAAGATCTTTCTTCATTGGTGAGAAGGCTTTTCTACATTGGCCTAGATTGAAAGAAAGCAGCACAAGCCAATGATGTGTCAAAGGGGATGTTATTAAGAGAGATTACTTCAAGTTTTACAGACTAAAACATATTCATTCTTCTTGGCAAATGAATAACAAAGTAATTAAGGGAGTCAACATTCAAAACAAGGAAATGAAAATCTGAAACAGGCACTGAGACAAAACAAGAGTACCGCTTCAGCTGGAAATACCAATTAATAGAACTAGCCCTAAAAGGAAAAAATTGAACTTTCTAACATAATTCCTCTTAGTACTTTTTCTTTAAACAAAGATCTCAATATTTCTGATATGAAAGAATTTTAGAAGTAGCAAAACCAAGGTTTAAAAATTCTCCCAGGATAATTTAGGCCCAGGATGTTTTCCCCCAGTCCTATTTTCAACTATTTGAGGGTATTTTATCAACAATCCTGGGTGTTGGGTGACTGTTGGGATCTTCTCTCCCATTTAGAGGACAGGTATCATTGAAGAGTAACCACATGTGGCAAGGATTTATTTCCCTGTGATTTATCTAGCAATAGAAAAGTTATTGAGATAGGCAGCAAACTCTATTTTCTTTCAGAAAAATGAGGATATATTCTATGCAGGAAAGAGACTATTTTCTATTTTGTAATTTTATAATGGCTGTTGTTCCAGAGCCATCACCTCAATCAGGCAACAACTATATGTTTGAATACCTATGAAAGTGTCCGTATAATTCATAGTGTCACACCTCACTGAGTAGGTATATTAAGTCATTCAATGACTCCAGTGAATTTTTTTCCCCTGAAGATCTGGCTAGCTCATAGATTAGCAGTTACAGTTTTTTTTGGCAGTGCATAGGAAGCCACAGTCACTGAAGTGGGTGACTCTACTTTAATTTACCCCTAAATATAATCTCTCTCTCTCTCTCTCTCTCTTTCTCTCTCTCTCTGTCTCTCCCTCCCTCCCTCCCTCTTTCCCTTCCTCTCTCCCCCCTCATACATGCGCACACACACACACACAGAGTCACTCACATGGTTTCAATCATGGTCCAACCAGGGCAACTGAAGCCACACTAAGTATTTATACAAGAAAGCATTTAATCCAGGTGACTGGTTACAAAGATGACGGAGTACTTGAGAAGTTGCATGGCAGGCATGGAAGCAACCCAGAGATTAGCAACATCAGGAAGAACTGCCGTCCTAAACTAGAGGGATTCTAAAAACTCAACCAGAACCCAGAACCAGCAATTACTGAGTGGAAGCTAGAAATGCACTGCATCAGTTCAGAGGAAATTGGAGCAATAGAATAAAAACAGCCACTTGGAAAGATGGTCCCAGATACACAGAGAGAAGGAGAAAACGCCCTGGCTTCTTCCTTCCTTCTGCCTGCAATCTCACTGGTGTGTCCTATTGGCCAAACCTAGCAAGAAACCAGCTGACAGGGGCCACTGGGAAATACAGCTTTCAGGTATCAGTCACCCTGCCAAACTGAGCGGAGCAGGGAAGGGAGAGGGGACATACGTGGTATCAACAGGCCACGAACTGACATAAGCATATACCCACATATGCACACACACAACTTGGTTCCAAAATCAGCACTGTCCCTCTCTGAATCTGATGCTAACTGAATCAATATAAAAGAAATAAGTCCAGCCATTTACAAAATAATTTGACTTTCCAAGTCTACTTGACTCTAGGTTCCAGGGTGTTGCCTTTTAATCTGGTCAAGGCACAGCCTAGAACAAGAAAGGGATAATAGAAACCTAATCTTACCATGTATTAGGATCAGTATTTAATGCTTTTCAACATTATATCACTTTATCTTCAACCCCATAAGTTGATCACAATTTAAGTTTATAATGGTATATCAGCCTCATTGCACAAGTGAAGAAACTCAAGGAAATGAATACATTGTCCAGGATAAGTTTTGGGGCCCATATAAGTGGGTCTGACTTAAAATTTTTACTGACAGTGTACAGCCTGGGTTACAACTGATAAAAGGTGTAACCTATTCATTTGCTTTGTATTCTGCTATTTATTGTAGTGATATAGTTATTGAAAAGAGGAGAATAACAACTTGAACTAAAGAATAATGAAAGGTTATATGACTTTCAAATTAACAGAGGAAAATGGAAAAAAAATAATCAAAATAAGGGAAGAAAAGGAAAAATTGAATTTGCCAAAGAAGAAATATTAGAAAGCACATAGTGAGATAGTAGATTTAAGCCCGAATATATCCCTAATTCTATTAAATATAAATGGAATAAATGTACCAGCTAAAAGGTAAAGATTATCAAACAGGCTAAAAACATAAAACTCAACAATATGCTATTTACAAATGACACATAGAAAACAGAACAGAAATAATTTAAACGTAAAAGGATAGAAAAAAGTTAAACATAAAAAGATGGAAAAAAGTTATTTGGTTAGCAAATACTAACTAAAATAACAACAATAATAATACCAAGCAAAAAGTATTATTAAAAATAAGGAGGAATATTCAATAATGATAGTTTTAATCGGTATTAAAGATCAGTCTAGGGACTTCTCTGGTGGTCCAGTGGCAAAGAATCTGCCTTACAATGCAGGGGATGAGGGTTCGATCCCTGGTCAGGGAAGTAAGACCCCACATGCTGTGGGGCAACTAAGCCCACGGGCCACAACTACTGAGCTCACGCACCTCAACTAGAGAGCCTGCATGCTGCAAACTCCAGAGCCCACACGTCCTGGAGCCTGTGCACCACAACTAGAGAAGAGAAAACCCGTATGCCGCGATGAAAGATCCCTCATGCCTCAACGAAGATCCCTTGTGCCTCAACTAAGACCCAGTGCAGCCAAAAATAAATAAATACATAAATAAATAATAAATCTTTAAGCAAATTGACAGAAGTACAAGAAGAAACAGACAGTTACCACAATACTAGGACGTTTACACATCTGAGTAAGTGGTAGAACAGACAACAAATCAGTATGGGTGGAGAAAATGTGACATTAACAAACTGAACAACATGATTAAAAAGCTTGACATAATGCACACATACAGAACAGAATCATCCTAGTGAAGCACACGTCGAACTTCTAAAAGTTACTATATACTGAGCCATAAATTAAGACAAAGCCACTCTCTGACACTGTGGATTTCTTTCTTTTTCTGTTTTTAATTCCCCACCCCCCCCTTTGCTTGCCTTAGTCTTTGTATTTCATTTTGGAGAATTTCTGAAATTTATGGTGATCTTTAGCTATCTGCTAATACTTAGGAGTGAAACACTAGACAGCTGGTTTTAAGCTCTGAGTATGGGAGGCAGGCTTTCATCATTCACTAGGGAACCCCTAGTGTCACTGTATGTGGTCATTTCAATGATTCACTGAGAAGACTCCTTTAATCCCCTGTTTTCTCATATGTAAACTCAGGGTAACAGTTGCCCCTAGTTCACAGGGCTATATTGTAAGGATTAATGAGATAAAGCACTTGATATGCTTAAAATAGTTCCTGGCACATTGAAGTATTCACTATATATTAGTAGTAGTATTTGAAGTTCTCACTACTCTCATGGCTTCAGTATCATTGATTCAACATGTTGGTGGTACCCAAATGTATATAAGCAATAACTTCTGTAACATCTCCATGTGGATCTATCTCAGCCATCTCAAATATAACATGTCTACTCTCTCCTCACTCAGTAAATAATCACTCAGTAAGTCATCACTGTCTTAGTAAGCTCAAGGTGCCATAACAACATACCATAGACTGGGTTGGTGTAAACAACCAAGTTTATCTCCCACAGTTCTGAAGGCTGAAAGTTTAAGATCAGGGTGCCAGCATGGTTGGATTCTGGTGAGGATCATTTTCCTGGCTTGCAGATGGTCGCCTTCTCACTGTGTCCTCATGCAGTGTAGAGAGAATCAGTTCTATTCTCCTCCTCTACTTATTAGGACACTAATCTCATCATGGCCTCCCAAAGTCCTCACCTCTAAATACCACCACATTGGGGTTAGGGCTTCCACATAAGAATTATGGGGGAAATAAACTTTAAGTCTATAACAACCACATTTGCAATTGCTCAAAGGAGAATCCCAACTCATCCTTAAATCTTCCCTTTTATTAGTTTATGGCCTTTTCCCCCCCCAGTCAAAATGGAAGCTATTAGATGCAAAGACATTCTCTGTCTTCTTTTTGGGGGATAATGAAAAGTGTGTCTCTGCATTAGCTGTGTCTGAACCAGTGTATAAAATAGAATAAGGCACGGAAATAAGGAGCAATTGCACTTTACAACACTGCACTTGTGAAACTTCATTCTTTAAAGACTGGATTTGTTTCGAACTCCTTATCTTCCTCTTCTCCATTTTTTGTTTGTTTGTTTCAATCCACTTCCAGTTACTTTCAGATAGAGCCACATTCTCTCCTCCATTTAGATTTTGTTTAATCTTCTTTTATTCTTTCTCCCTTGTAACATTTGCTGGGGAGAACTGTACTTAGTTCCCAATTATCATGTTCTGACTGCCATTTCCAGGGCTCCTGGGCATCATAAAAAAATCCTTGGATTCTTCATGGAAGACTGTTGAATTTGGAAATGTAGACTCCCTTTCAGATATTTCTGGCTTGCCCTTTCAGACTGTGCTGGTAGGCCTTTGGGGCTTCATATTGTTTATTCTTGGAGACTTCCTGGAGCGTCAAAAATGGCTTAAAATGATTACTATGCTGTGCATTGGCATATATGACATTCAATCACCCTACACTGAGCTGAATTTCAATGAGACTTGTGTAAATGAATCAGAAACATATGGATTTCATCCTCCCTAACTACCTCTACTTTTTTAAAAAACAGGAACACAGCATTTGCGTTTTGCTGGATATAAAATGTTTGAAAGAGTTATGGCAAATCAGAGTGAGAGAGGCTTTTCCATTCCTGACAAGGCCATCTTGTCTCTCATATCATCCTAGTTAGTGATTAGGGGCTGTTAATTTCTGCTAAACTTCACTGTCCTCCTCTTGCCTTTAGATTTTCCTTCCTTACTGTAGGTTCCTATTAACCAACCCCTTACCTTTCGTCTTTCTGTCCTAGAAATAGCTACCTGTTGGCCACTGCCTTGCCCTCCCCGTACTCACATCCTAGAGAGATGACAGAAGGATATATAACCAAGGAATTCCAACACGTTGTGAAAGCACCGCAATAGAAGAGCATAAAAAGAATTTTGAGGAGAGAGCAACTTTGGGGGCATCTTGTATTTTCCTACCTTTCGTTTGCTTTACTTTTTACTCTCTTCACAAAGATGCTATTTTACTTTATTTCCTTGCTCTGGTTTCCATTTCTGATCTTTTTTCCTCCCACCTGAGTTTTCTATAGCCACATTGACTCTTTCCAATTCCCTGTTGCAGTTGCAAAAATTCTTTATCTCCATCTGGTGCTGCATATGCATAAGGAGTTTGGTACTTTCCTCTCCTAGACTCTTATTGTCCTGAATGGAATCCTCACAGTTGGAGCCTTTTGCTGCTCTTACGCTGCCTCAGTTTGGTGTAGGTCCAGAGAGCAGAGCCAGCTCCTGTGGGGCATAAGATGAGTGACTGCATTGAGATCTCCAGTTGCACAATACAGAATATGTGCCATGAATATCCAAGACTGATGAAATTCTATCACAGTGAGGAAAGAGAATGAAGTGTTGAGTTACAGGAGTAAATAGATACCCATAATAGATATAGTACATAGGACAGTCAGCTCCTCTGATTAATATTGCCCCTCTCCCCACCAATAATTGCATTAACTTAGTCACAATGCCCCCAATCATAAAAAAAAAATAGAAGTATTCCTCTATGTAGTTTTTTGTTAACTACAACAGTAATTGTGTCATTTCTGTTCTCCTTTACCACATTTGAAGCATTCTGCTAAAAGACAAGTTAATTCTATCAGTTATGAATATGTCAAGCCAGAAGATTCAGATTCTCAATAATGTCCCTCTAAATCACTCATGCTATTTTTAATGCTGTCATTTATAAAAGACTGAATTTGAGAATGTGATAGTCTCCACCATTTATAAAGTATTAAATAATGTTATAAATATTATTGGTCTAATCCCTGCCCTTTTGGTGTAGCTGACAAAGTACTTTGTTTTACGGGCATGGACTTTGCACGTGTGACCTATATCAATAAGGTAGCTTGTGTCTTTAGCTCCTGTCTTCTGTAGTAGGGGTAGATTTGTCTATCCAGTCTTTCCTAACCAGATACCAGTGACTTGTGAGATGACTGATCATAGCTGGGGGTGTGGTTAAAAAGTGGAGAGAAATCTCACTTGCTCACATGGAGATACATGGAAGTAAAATGTTTGCATTTGTCCCATAAACCCCATAATCTAGACATCTGAAACCCATCATATCCTTGGATGGAGTACCTATTCCCACAAAATATATTCATTCTTGATGATGACAATTCACATATATGTAATTCCATTATTACGATTCAAGACGAAGTGGTTTGTTTTTTTTTTTTTTCATTTGAGAGGAATTATAATCTGTTTCATTTGTTTGGTATATGACAGTATTCAGAGCATGTTTCTCATAACTCTCAAAACTGTCTGAGGTGGATATTATTATCCTCATTTTACAGATGAGAAAACTGGGACTTAAAGAGATTATTTGACTTCCCCAAGTTGTATAGGTTGAAAGTATCAGAACCAGGCTACGAAACCACATCATCTGACTCTACTCTAGTAGGTTATCAAAATTATTCCCATGTTATTTTCCATTGCACTTTGTGGTTACCCTTCAAAAGTTCTCATTTTGGTAAACAAAGACTTTAAAATAAAGTCTAACAAGGGGGCTCAACATTTAACATTAAATTTACTGGTCAGAAACTTCCTGGCTCACAACTAGAGTCTTCTAAATGATGGAAGGAGAGCAGTTAACATGTTGTGATGTTCTCTCTTTCAGCCATAACTTTTCTTCTAGGTTTATAGTTATGGTTTGGCTTTAGAGTACAAAGCAGTAAAACTTAATTGAACAGAAGTCAGATCAAGGTCTTTTCAAGCTGGACATAACGTGACACAAATACAGATGAATCAATATTTTTTAAAAATTTCAGTAACAGGGCTTCCCTGGTGGCGCAGTGGTTGAGAGTCCACCTGCCGATGCAGGGGACATGGGTTCGTGCCCCGGTCCGGGAAGATCCCACATGCCGCGGAGCGGCTGGGCCCATGAGCCATGGCCGCTGAGCCTGCGCGTCCGGAGTCTGTGCTCTGCAACGGGAGAGGCCACAACAGTTAGAGGCCCGCGTACCGCAAAAAAAAAAAAAAGAAAAAATTCAGTAACAAAAACCCCAGTGGAAAATATAACTCCTGACTTATAAAATCTCCCCACCATGAAGCATATATTGTGTGACATAACACAGGAATAGGCCCATACTGGAAATTAAAACTGTACCATAAAACTCATATATACAGGCCCAAAGTACACTTCTGATACAAACTCGTGTCCTTCAAAAACAAAAAACAAAACCCAGAAATATTTGTAAGTGAAAATGCAGAAGAAAAATGACTCCCCCCTCTTACCAAATCACATTAAATACATTCAATTCAGTAAATACATTACATATATTTTTCCAGCCTAATTTCCATTGTCCTGGAGTAGAAGTCCCTTTTTATTATGATAGAATAATATCCATCATTCTGATATTTTTAGAACTTTTCAAAATGATACTTTGATGTTATATTTTGCCTCATGTTATTGTAGTTGCATGCTCTTTTCCCAATTTCTGAGTCAGTGCTGTCCTACCTTGGTGGTAGTGAGAGTGCTGACTGTAGATTAAGTGTTTAAGCTAAGACTGTATAGTTACTATGGTAGGCTGAATAATGGTCTCCCAAATATGTTCAGTTCCTTATCCCTGGAACTGGTAAATATGTTCCCTTAAAAGGAAAAAGGAAGGTTGCAGATGTAATTAAGTTAATGCTGAGATGGCGAGATATCCTGGATTATTTGAGTGGTCCCAGTGTATCTACAAGGGTCCTTATAAGTGAAGGCAGGAAAACATCTAGAGAAAAGATCAACAAGGATATAGAGAACTTGAACAATACTATAAACCAACTAGACCTAACAGACATATATAAAACACTTCATCCAATGACAGCAAAGTACACATTCTTCTCATGTGCTCATAGAATGTTTATTCTCCAGGATATACCATAAAGCCACAAAACAAGGCTCCATAAATTTAAAAAGTTGAAATCATACCAAGTATCTTTTGAAACCACAGTGCAATGAAACTAGAAATCAATAATGTGCGAGAAACTAGAAAATTTACAAATATGTGAAAATTAAAAAATACTCTATTAAACAACCAATTGATCAAAAACTCAGAAGGGAAATTAGGAAATACTTTGAGATGAATGAAAATGAAAACACAACATGCCACAACTTATGGAATGCAGCAAAAGCAGTGCTCAGAGGGAAATTTATAGTTGTAAATGCCTATAGTAAAAAAGAAATATCTCTCTCACGTCAATGACCTAACTTTATACCTCAAAGAAAGAGAAAAAGAAGAGCAAACTAAGCCTAAAACTAGCAGAAGGAAGAAGATAATAAAGATTAGAGCAGAGATAGATGGAATAGAGAATAGAAACAAATAGAATCAATAAAATAAAAATTTGGTTCTTTGAATAGATCAACAAATTTGACAAATTTTTAGCTACACTGAAAAAAAAAAAGAGAGAAGATACAAATAACGAAAATCAGAAATGAAAGTGGGGACATTATTATCAACCTCACAGAAATAAAAAGGATTAAAAGAATACTATCAACAATTAAAAGCCAACAAACTGGGGCTTTCCTGGTGGCTCAGTGGAAGAATCCACCTGCCAATGCAGTGGACACAGGGTTAAGCCCTGGTCCGGGAAGATCCCACATGCCGCAGAGCAGCTAAGCCTATGTGCCACAACTACTGAGTCTGTGCTCTAGAGCCTGCGAGCCACGACTACTGAGCCCGTGTGCCACAACTACTGAAGCCCGCACACCTAGAGCTTGTGCTCCACGACAAGAGAAGCCACTGCAATGAGAAGCCCATGCACCGCAGTGAAGAGTAGCCCCTGCTCACCACAACTAGAGAAAGCCCACACGCAGCAATGAAGACCCAATGCAGCCAGAGGGAAAAAAAAAAAAAGCCAACAAACTGGATATCATAGATGAAATGGACTAATTTCTAAAATCATACAAATTACCAAAATTGACTTGTGAAGAACTAGAAAATCTGGACAGGTTTATAATAAGTAGAGAGATTAAATCAGTAATCAAAAACATCCAACAAAGAAGAGTCCATGACAAGGTGGCTTTAATGGTGAATTCTACCAAACATTTAAAAATTTTACATCAATCCTTCTCAAAATCTACCCCCAAAATAGAAGAAGAGCGAACACTTCTTAACTCATTCTATGAAGCCAGCATTACCCTGTTACTAAAGCCAGACAAAGATATCATAAGAAAAGAAAACTATAAACCAATATTTCTCATAACCATAAATTCAGAAATTCCTTAAAATATTAGGAAACCAAATTCAGCAACATATAAAAAGTCAAAAACCAAGTGAGATCCCAAAAATACAAGGTTGGCTTAATATATGAAAATCAATGAATATAATACATTATCGTAGCATAATAAAGGACAAAACCCATGTGGCCATCTAATAGATACAGAAAAATCATTTGACAAAATCCAACACCCATTAATGATTAAAATCTCTCAGCAAACCAGGAATAGAAGGGAACTTCCTCAGTGTGATAAGTACCTATGAAAAATCTTCAGCTAATATCAAACTTAGTGGATAAAGACTAAAACTTGTGTACTGAAGAAATTAAAGGCAACCAGATTGGAAAGGAAGAAGTAAACTCTTCATTTGCAGGTGACATCATCCTATATGTAGAAATTCTTAAGGAATACACAGACACATGCAGGCACACCAGTCAAAACTATTAAAACAACTTTAAGCAAGGTTGCAGGATGCAAGAACAGTATAAACCACTCAGTTGTATTTCTACAATTAGCAACAAGGATCCAAAAGTAAATTTAAGAAAATAATTCCATTCAGAAAGAATGAAACAGAATAAGATACTTAGTTCAACAAAAGAAGTTCAGGATTTGTACAATGAAAAGTTCAAAGCACTGATGAAAGGAATTAAAGAATATATCAATAAATGGAAAGACATTCCATTTTTATTGATTAGAAGATTCAAGAATCTTTTGTAGAAGTGACAAGATATGACTAAAATTTATATAAAAATGAAAGGATCTAGAATAGTCAAAACAATTTTCAAAGAGAACAAAGTTTACTTACTATAAGGTTACAGTATCAAGACAGTGCAGTATTTGCATAAAAGTAGCCCTATGGATCAATGGAACAGAATTGAGTCCAGAAATAAACCCTGACATTTATGGTCAATTGATTTTTAACAAAGGCGCCAAGACAACTCAGTGAGGAAAAGATAGTTGTTTTTCAATAAATGTTTGTACCAGCACTATACACACACACACACACACACACACACACACACAAACTCAAAATAGATCATAGATATCAATGTAAGAGCTAAAACTATAAAACATCTTGAAGAAAACACAGGAGAAAATCTTCATGACTTTTGGTTAGGCAAAGATATCTTAGATATGATACCAAAAGGCCAAGCTGTAAGAGAAAAAACTGATAAATTGAACTTTATCAAATTAGAGCTTTTATGCTTCAGAAGACACCATTATGAAAATGAAAGGACAAGCCACTGAGTAGGTGAAAATATTTGCAAAGCGTATGTCTGATAAACACCTTGTATCCAGAATATATAAAGAACTCAACACTCAATAAGAAGACAATCCAACTACAAAATGAGCAAAATGGCATATACCTGGCTAACAAGTATATTAAACAGTGTTCAACATTATTAGTTATTAAAGAAATTAAAACCACAATGAGTTACCATTGTATACCCACTAGAAGGGCTCTACTTCAAAAGACAGACATCAAGTGTTGGTAAAGATGTGAAGAAACTGGAAACTGAGTCCTCATAAAGTGCTGGTGGAAATGCACATCCATTGTGCAAAAACAGTTTGGCAGTTTTTTTACAGGTTATATAAACTTAACAAAGGACTCAGCAATTCCATTCTTAAGAATCTACCCGAGGAATGAAAACATGCACAAAGACTTGAACATAAACCTTCATAGAAGCAGTGCCATAGCCCAAAACAGGAAAAAATCTAAGTGTCTATCAACCTGAGAGTAGATAAATAAAATGTGGTATATCCACACAATGGACTATTATTCAACAGTCAAAAAGGAATTAAACAATGATACATGCTAAAAGAGAGATGAGCCTCACAAATGCTATAGTAAATGAAAGAGGCCAGATCCACGATATACACTGTGTGATTCCATTTATATGAAGTGGATGAAAAGGCACATTTATAGAGACAGTAGGTGGTTGCTGAGGCTGGAGGTGTATGAGTGAGGATTGACTGCAAATAGGCTTGTGGAAAATTTTGAAGGTGATGGAAGGGTTCTAAGATCAGCTTGAGCTGATGGTTGCACAACTTTGTAAATTTACTAAACACCATTGAATTGTGTACTTAGAGTCTATAAACTATATTCCAATAAAGTGTTCTTAGTTGTTAGAGGAAAAAAAGTTAGCCAAGAGAGAAAAAAAAAAAGATTAATCTGTTCTTTAATCACATAGCCTTCTGTGGTTTCTTATATTCTAGCACTTAATTATACTATTTTCAAATCAGCTGCCTTATTCTCTGACTTACATTCCCCATTGGAAAGGTAAACAGAGCATGATTGATGAATCTGGTAACTATTCTTTCCTGCTCAGGACATTATTCTGTTAGATCTTTAGATGGATCGTACCTGTCTTGACCAACTGACATTTCAAGCACCTGGCCCTGAAACCAGAAGCAGAAATCAGAAAAAGCTAGGAGACTACAGAGAACAAAGGCACATGATATGCAATTTCCAAGAAGACGTGCTTTGTGGAACTGTTCAGTGCACCCCAAGAGCTCAGCGTGAGCATCCTGCCTTGATGACTATCAGTGTACCTGCCAGTCAGCCCGAGGCAGGGAAGGGATCCCAGCCTAGAGGAGAAAAGGAGGAGAGGGGACAAGAGGAAGTGAGGAGAGAGAACAAAGTGTTGGCAAATCACCCTGTTACCGGCAATTTCTGTTACTGCAAAAACGGTATCTAACTCATAAGCTGCTAGAGACATGTAAGGGCCACTTGTGTTATCAGACAAACTGAAAATATTTAGTTCAGGTCCCTAAAACGTGAATCCTAGAACCTTACGATCACATTTCATAACTGTGGGGAAAATTAGAAAAGGAAACATTGGGCAGAGATTCAAAGAGGAAATGCCTTCTGCCAAACCAGGTCACCTGAGCTTTCTGTCTAAGCGTGGACCAGGGGAGAGTGGGTGAGACAAAGGGTCTGATTTGTGAATCAAAGTTTACTTTAACAGCGAGGCAGGCTGGGACAGGTTCTCATCTCATTCATATTTTCCCCCCGTAAAAGGCAGAGAATACTTTAAGACTGCTAGTCCCATGTATGTGCATGTGGATGTTTACTTGGGCGGGGCAGAGGAAGAAGAGACGAATGGGGGGGTGATGCTCAGAGGAAGTGCATGTTTCTTGAGGGTCAGCCTGATGAGTACTGGTAGGCACTTTTCCTTCATTTAGTCCTTCCAGCAACTTTGTGAGATGGGTATTATTATACTTACCTGACATATAAGAAACTGAAGCTCAAAAATCTTTCCTACCTATAAAATAGGTTACATTACCCATGATACACATTATATACAAGTAAGAACTTAAGGCTCCAAATCTTGATGGGCCAGTGTTACGTACTTAGTAAGTGGCAGAGCTGGTATTTAAATTTAGGTCCATGTGAGCCCTGAGCCCCTGTTCTTTCTTTTATACCACACTGCCCATTCAGGTTTGGATAGTTTAAAAAAATGTTCAGCCTTTCAGCTTCGGCTCTCTGATTTCTTGTTTCTGGATGATAATAAGCCAGCCAGAAGTCCTCCTAGGAATTCTTTTCTCCCCTAGGGCTAGAAGAATAGAAAAACACCACCATGCCCTTGAAGCTTTGCTAACAATCACAACTATAAAGGCTGGAGGCAGTGCCGAGAGGATATTGTTAACAAATGGCTTAAGAAAAACCTTCAGAGCGTCTGTAGCCCCTCCACCATTTGTAAAATCTTAGGGAGGAAACCTGATCCAGAAAATGGTTGGAAAGAAGCAAACCCCAGTATCAGAAAAATAAAAGGAGGAGGATCACTGCCTTCAGACAGCTTGTTTTATCGTGAACAATAAAAGTGTTCCAGTTGATTCAACAAAAAATAACCAAAAACAAGGCTATTTTTAAAAAGGCATTTATAGGACTGTGGGTTTCATTTCCTTTGCTTTTAGATCTTTAGCCTCTCATTCTGAGCAACAGATGCTGTCGTATAAGGAAGACCACCTGCTTTCCAGGGCATCTCTGCAACAAATAGCTTTGAGGGAGAGAGAAGAAAGATCACAGGATGAAAAGGAAAGAATTAGAAAGGGGGAAATGGGAAATTAAGAAGTTGGCTTAATGCACATCTTCTGAATTATTCAACTGCTAAAAAGCCGACAGATTTCTTTTGACACTTGACTGTCTCACTGTGTCTATATCCATATTTCACTTTTTAAGGACCTACTTAAAGAGAATTCTGTCCATCTGCACAGCCCAGTTTTGTGACATATTTATCTTGCTTTGCAAAATGGAAGTATAAAAAAATTTATAGAACATGGATATTAATTAAATGGTATTTTAGTTGAGGAAAGTTGCTCAGCTTTAAAAGGACTCCCAAGGGTGAATCTTTTTGTAAAAGAAAGACTTGGAAATTAAAATAGCAGCGCACACTCACTCACTCCTTCCCCTGCCCCACCCCCGGCAAAAAAATGACTTGGTATTTTTAAGTTCCAAAGTTTCTAAAAATGTGTTAAAAACGCTTACTTGAGGCAACAGGTATGACTTGACTCACTTGAAATTACAACCTCATAGGCTAATCATTTGGAGAGAACTGCATCCCAAATGCCAAGGAAAATACGATATTAAGGAAATTATTCATATAATTCCAATCAAGTTAACATTCTCACCTGAAGCATACCAGTAATAAAAGTAATAACAGGAAAATGTCTACAGTTTGGAGTCTCAGGAAATAATTTGTTCTAGAAAGCTGTATTTTCCATACAGTGAAGGTTTTCCTTTTATTAAACACCCAAATATTATTTTAAGTTTTAACTGGTTTTAAGATCTTTGTCAAATATATCATACATTGCTTTGCCTTCTTAAACAGTGTTTAGTTATAATTTATTCTATTAATACTTTCAGAAAGGATCTCAGAGAACTATTAAACTATAGTCTAAACATAATTAGAACTCTTTTTGATGTCCCAGGATCTTCATGCACCAGCAACAGCATGAGGCTATAATAAGGCAATGCCCTTGGGAAGATAAGCATACTTGGTCCTTTACTCTGTGGTGGCCATATCCCCCTGTATTGTTTTAATTGTTATGTCTGTTTTTTGAAGTTGCTCTGTCTCTTCCCTTGCTGTCAAGCAATCACTTTTTTGTCCATGTTACAGGGCTCCCTCTGACAGTATCCTCCCTCTGTCAGAAAGTGTTATTACTAATACTCCAGAAGCTCTGAAACCAAATGATCCATTAGAACAAAAAGGTGCTAAGTAAGGGCTCAAAAGAGGATCTGCTCTTCTAATGTGTAGCCCAACAACCAGAAAAAAGCAGGTTGGAATAAGTTTTCTCTAACAGTAGTTCTGACAGATGATATTCATGGTGCAATATTTGGGACATACTTATACTCAAAAATCATTTGCTGTTTATCTGAATTCAAATCTAACTGCACATTACCTGTATTCTTATTTGTTAAATCTGTCAACTCTAAACAGGTGCTGCTTACCTGCTTCAGTCTACTCTAGCCATCCAGGCTTTGATTACAATGGTTAAGTAGAATTGACCCCAACTAGATGGCTTAAGTAGAATTGACCCCAATCCTTTAATTCTAGATATTATGACAACAAAAATGTTCATTGAGAAATAACTAAAATTACATTATCTAAAATGAACCATATTTTTTAAATATAACATGTACAAAAATATATCAGTAATCTATAAAGATCACTCACCAGAGTTCAGGTATTTATCCTCAGCTTTTTGGGCAATGTAGCACTTATCCTGCATGGCTAAAGAAAGAGCCTCTGAACTAGGCAGGATTTTTCTTTTTCTTTTTAGATTTTGCTGATATTCTTGTGCCTGTGTTGTCTGTGCTTGGGCATTCTTAGAACTTGAAAGTATTTGAAGACTATTCTTAGTTTCTGCTAATGTAATTGTTTAAAGAGACTACAATAAACACATCTTCAAATGTTGACTTTTCTGGGGTGTTTAACCTCCTGGAACCTACTCTGCAAAATGACCATTAGAACTCACATTTTTACCTGGGACAGCTTGCTTCACCCAAGACACTGCCAAGATACAGAAGTTAATAGTCTAAGCCCTTTGGCAAGGAGATTCTTTTACTGGCACAAACTTGGCTGTCACAGTACTTCCAAATGTAATAACATCAATATTCCTCCTCTGCTCCCTTCAGAGGAGAAGAGAGTCCAATCAGAGTCACTAAAAATCTGAAAAACATGGATGATGCAACATTGATGGCACATATGCCCAATAAGCAAAACTTTCTTTTTGATTATTGAATATATTCCAGGCAAATTAGTTGACTTAATAACTGAGATGTGGATAAGTAAGATATTTCAGCATTAGAGTAGACAAGATAAATCAGAATAATTCTCTACTTCAACACACAAAAAATAGATGAGGCTATCACTTCTGTGGTATTACTGCCAAAATGTATTCAATACATGCCAAAACTAATCGTAATGAAATAGACAAACCCTAAATAAGGGACATTGTGCAGAATAGTTGGCTTATACTCTTCCAAAGTGTCAAGATCAAGAAAGACAATCTTAGGAACTCTTCCAGGCTGAAGACTTAAGAGACATTATAATAAATGCACTGTGTAATCTTGGATTGTACCCTCGACCTGATTTTCAAAAAAAATTAGATATAAAGGATTTTATTGGGACGATTAATGAAATTCGAATATAGACAGTAGATTAATATCATATCAAGTTAAATTTTCTGATTTTGGTAACTGAACTATGATTATTTAAGAGAATGGCCTTATCTAAGAAATCTACACTTCAGTGTTTAGGGGTAAAGGGCATGATGCATCCTACTCATTCTTGATATACATATGCAAAAGGAGAGAATGATAAAACAAATGCGGAAATATGTAAACAATTGGCAAATCTTGATAAAGGGTGTACAATAGTTCTTTTTGCTAGTCTTGAAACTTTTCTGTATATTTAAAATTATAACAAAATAAAAAGTTATCCTGAAAGTAAGGTAAATAACAGTTATCTTAATAATAACTTAAGGCCTCTCTTTAAAAAAAGGAAAAAATACTGTAGGTAGTCATGCTATCCAAATGAAATGTCATTTGACATTTCACGATATTATAATAATTGTAATACTATTTGTAACTGTACTATCAAAAAGAAATATTAAGCATTAAAAAAATAGACATAGAACTAATGTTTCTGACATGTTTATTAAGTAACTTCATCTTAATTTGATGCTCAACAGAAGAGTCATTACTCCAAACAACAAACAAACAAACAAAAAACCTTAAAATTGAAATAAGAAGTTTAGAGCAACTTAGTGGAAGAAATATGGTAGAGAAAAATGGGTGATGACCAATTCCTTCTGAAAATACTGTAGCCCAAATTGCTTAGAATTTGCTTCATTCTGATTCTAAAAACAAAATACTTAGTTCATAGATGTTATGGGAAAACAATATATTACAAAGCTACATTGGATCACTTCTTCAGACACTTTCATAATGATAAGCTCCCAATCCAATTATCAAGATCCAAAAGTTTTCTTGAAAAATTCTCATATCTAAGTATCCTTTAAAAGGAGCTGAGATTGTGGGTCTTCCACTTTCCGATTCTTCATATAAGGAATTTGAAAGTCACCACTCCATTCTAACAACAAGTAAAAAGATAAACAGACTGAAAAATCAACAACTCTTCTTGGATCCATCAGAGAGGGGAGATAAAAACAGACCCCTGTGCCCAAGATTGGAGAGACAGACAGGGGAATACAGGGAGTCACAATTTATTGGAGTAGAGACTCATGCATGGAAACCACCTGATTGGAAACTACTTAAGTGGAAACTGCTCAGGAACAACTCCCAGGGCAGAAAAAACTAAAATGTAATTGACAACTCACTGGAAGCTTAGTGTGCACAATGCTGAGAGTTAAAAACTTCAGAGTGATCTAATAATTGGGGGCGCCCCATGCTTTTGTAAGATTTACCACCAGGAACTCAAACCAGGTTCTCATAATAAATATTGAGAAAAATCTCCGGCTTCTGACAGGGAGAGGGGAAAAGTAACCATTTTGATATATGTCAGAGCATATTTCTTAAGACCTGCCCTCAGGAGAAGCTAGTTGGCTAGATCCTAACATACTGAGGTATTATCAGAGCCTAACTGACCTGCAGAAGGGAAATGCCCAACTCCAGTCAATATTAGCCTTCTACATGGGAGAAAGAAAATATTCAACTCTGGTACATTCTAGCCATCCTGTGACACCTAAGAGGGGAGAAAAAACTGAGAAACACTTGTGAAGTTCACAGTCCAGAGGCATAGGCTCACTAAAAGACTAAGACCTAATCATAGGATTATAAAATTCTTCCCCTCTCCCACACCA
Organism: Delphinus delphis; assembly: GCF_949987515.2. NCBI lineage: Eukaryota > Metazoa > Chordata > Mammalia > Artiodactyla > Delphinidae > Delphinus > Delphinus delphis. The sequence continues at coordinate 68,772,671 of NC_082688.1, forward strand.
TACCACCACTTTACTAAAGACCTATTTACAGGAGTTCCTTTTGCCAGTATGTCATGTCCAACTATCAAGAAAAAAATTACAAGGCATACTAAAAAGCAAAAAACACAATATGAAGAGAAAGAGCAAGAATCAGGAACCAGACATGTCAGGGATATTGGACCTATCAGATCAGAAACTTAAAACAATTATGATTAATATGCTAAGGGCTGTAATGGATAAAGTAGATACCATGCAAGAACAGATGGACAATGCAAGCTGAGAGATGGAAATCCTAAGAAAAAGCAAAAATAATTCCTAGAGATTCAAAATATTGTAACCAAAATAAAGAATTCCTTTGACTGGCTTATTCTAGACTGGACATGGGTGAAGAAAGTATCCCTGAGCTGGAGGATAGATTATTAGAAACCTTTAAAACTACAAAGTGAAGAGAATAAAGACTGAAAAAAACAGGACAGAATATCCAAGGACTGTGGGTCAACTACATACAAAAGATGTACCATCTGTGTAATGGGAATACCAGAAGGAAAAGAGAGAAAGGAACAGAAGAAATATGTGAAACAATATTGACCAGGAATTTCCCCAAATTAATGTAACACAACAATCCACAGATCCAGGAAGCTCAGAGAACACCAAGCAGGATAGATGCCAAAACACGTACACCTAGGCATCTCATTTTCAACCACAGAAAGTCAAAGAAGAAAATCCTGAAAGGAGCAAGAAGGGGGAAAAACCCTCACCTTAAAGAAACAAAGAATTACATCTGCCTTCAACTCAGAAACCAGGCAAGCAAGAAGAGATAGAATGAAATATTTAGTGTTGAGAGTGAAATCACAGAATTCTGTACCCTGCACAATTACCTTTCAGAAGTGAAAGAGAAATAAAGACTTGCTCAGACAAACAAAATTGAGGGAATTTGTTACCAATAGACCTACCTTACAAGAAATGTTTTAAAATATTCTTTATAGAGAAGGAAATTCATATACATCGTAAACTCAGATCTTGAAGAAGGAATAATGTAAGTAAAATAAAAATTTTTATTTTTCTTAATTGATCTAGCAAATAATAGTTTCCTGAAAATAATAATAGCAACAACGTATTTGATTACATATATATATATAGTGTGTGTGTATGAAATGAATAACAGCAATGGTGCAAGAGACAGAGGAAGGAATTAATATTATTTTATTTTTATAAGGTACTAACACTTCCTGTGAAGTGATACAGTGTTATTTGAAAGTGGACTTGAATTAGTTGTAATTGTATATTGCAAATTCTAGGGCAACCACTAAAAAAAAAGTAAAAAATATAAATATAATTGATATGCTAAAAAAAGAGGATGAATCAAATAAAATTCTTAATTAAAATCATGAAAGGCAGAAAAAGAATGGAAAACAAAAATAGGAAAAGACAACAAGAGCAACAAATAGAAAACAGTAACAGACATGGTAGACAATAATCCAACTATATAAGCAATCACTTTGAATGTCAATGGTCTAAATACACCAATTAAAAGGTATGGATTGTGAGAGTGGATCAAAAAGCAAGATTCGACTATATGTTGTCTACAAGAAAAATCACTTTAAATATAAAGACAAACAGATTAAAAGTAAATGGATGGAGAAAAATACACCATGCTGCCACTAATCAAAAGAAAACAGGAATAGCTGTATTAATTACAGGCAGAGCCGACTTCAGAGCAAGGAACATTATCAGAGATAAAGAAGGGAATTACATAATGATAACAAAGAGTCAATTCTCCAAGAAGACATAACAATCTTTAATGTGTATGTACCTAACAATGGAACATCAAACTACATGAGGCAACACCTAACAGAATTGTAAGGAGAAATAGATTGATCTACTATCATAGTTAGAGACATCAGCACCCCTCTATCAGAAATGGACAGGTCCACCAGGCAGAAACTCAGTAATGACAGGTTGAACTCAATAACCCCATCAATCAACTGGATATAATTAGCATCTATAGACTACCTCATTCAACAAAGGCAGAATACACATTCTTCTTGAGCTCACATGGAACATTCACCAAAACAGATCACATTCTGGGCCATAAAACATACTTTAACAAATTTAAGAATAGAAATCATACAATGTCTGCTCTCAGATCACAATGAAATTAAATTCGAAATCAATAACAGAAAGATAACCGGAAAATCCCAAAATACATGGATATTAAACAACACACTTTTAAATAACACATAGGGCAAAGAAGAAATCTCAAGAGAAATTAAAACATTTCATTTTTTAATATCTTTATTGGAGTATAATTGCTTTACAATGGTGTATTAGTAAGTGAATCGGCCATACATATACATATATCCCCATATCTCCTCCCTCTTGCGTCTCCCTCCCACCCTCCCTATCCCACCCGTCTAGGTGGTCACAAAGGACCAAGCTGATCTCCCTGTGCTATATGGCTGCTTCCCACTAGCTATTGATTTTACATTTGGTAGTGTATATATGTCCATGCCACTCTCTCGCTTCATCCCAGCTTACCCTTCCCCCTCCCCGTGTCCTCTAGTCTATTCTCTATGTCTGGGTCTTTATTCCTGTCCTGCCCCTAGGTTCTTCAGAACTTTTTTTTGTTTTCCTAGATTCCATATATATGTGTTAGCATATGGTATTTGTTTTTCTCTTTCTGACTTACCTAACTCTGTATGACAGTCTCTAGGTCCATCCACCTCACTACAAATAACTCAATTTCGTTTCTTTTTGTGCCTGAATAATATTCCATTGTATATACATGTCACATCTTCTTTATCCATTCATCTGTTGATGGACACTTAGGTTGCTTCCATGTCCTGGCTATTGTAAATAGAGCTGCAGTGAACATTGTGGTACATGACTCTTTTTGAATAATGGTTTTCTCAGGGTATATGCCCAGTACTGGGATTGCTGCATCATACGGTAGTTCTATTTTTAGTTTTTTAAGGAACCTCCATACTGTTCTCCATAGTGGCTGTATCAGTTTACATTCCCACCAACAGTGCAAGAAGGTTCCCTTTTCTTCACACCCTCTCCAGCATTTCTTGTTTGTAGATTTTTGGATGATGGCCATTCTAACTGGTGTCAGGTGATACCTCATTGTGGTTTTGATTTGCATTTCTCTAATGATTAGTGATGTTGAGCATCCTTTCATGTGTTTGTTGGTGACCTGTATATCTTCTTTGGAGAAATGTCTGTTTTGGTCTTCAGCCCATTTTTGGATTGCGTTGTTTGTTTTTTTGATATTGAGCTGCATGAGCTGCTTGTTAATTTTGGAGATTAATCCTTTGTCAGTTGCTGAAATTTAAACATTTTGAACTAAATGAAAATATAACTTATCAAAATTTGTGGAAAGAAATTGAGGAAGGCACAAATAAATGGAAAGATATTCTGTGCTCATGGATTGGAAGACTTATTGTTGTTAAAATTTCCATATGCCCGAAGTGATCTACAGAAAAGCAATGTACAGGTTCAATGTAATCCTATGAAAATCCCAATGGTGTTTTTCACAGAAATAGAAAACACAATCCTAAAACTTACATGGAATCACAAAAGACCCCAAATAGCCAAAGCAATTTTGAGAAAGAAGAATATAGTTGGAGGCATTACACCTTCTGATTTCAAGCTATATTACAAAGCTATAGGAATTAAAGCAATATTGTTTGGCATAAAACAGACACAGATATCAGTGGAAGAGAATAGAGAGCTCAGAAAAAAACCCACACATCTATATCAATTGATGACTAAGGAGCCAAGAATATACAATAGGGGAAGGATAGTCTCTTTAATAAATGGTGTTGGGAAAATTGGACAGCCACATGTAAAAGAATGAAAGTGGACCACTATTTCATATCATATACAAAAATCAACTCAAAATAAAAGACTTGAACATAAGACCTGAAACCATAAAACTCCCAGGAGAAAATATAGTGGGTAAACTTCTTCACGTCAGCCTTTGCAATGATTTTTTGGATTTGACGCCAAAAGCAAAAATAGCAGTGGCACCCCAAAACTACCCGTGCATTCCTTCCAGATCACAATCCTCTCTCTCCCTTCTGAAGTAATAATTATTCTGATTTCTATAGTAATAATTTCTTTTCTTTCCTTTATAGTTTTACCACCTACATATGCATACCTAAAGAATACAATTCAGTTATCTTATTTTTTTACATTTATGAAAATGGAATTATGCTGTATGCATTATTTTGTTCTTTTGTTTTCAGTGAACATTATAATTGTACAATTCATCCATGTTGTAAATAATAGAAGTTTTTCATTTTTGACTCTTTACTTCTCTACCCCCTTTAGTAGACTTTTAGCCCCTTTTGTTCACCATTATATTTCCACTATTTCATAGTATGTGCTTAAAATATATATGTTGTGAAAACCAAAGCCATCTATACCCACACAGCTTACTGTCCACGTTAACATAACGTTATTATGCCACTGTCTTACTCAATATTACTTCATTATTCCAGGAAAATCTTGCCTAGGAAGATAAAAGTTACAAATAACCTTATTTTTCATTTCAGAAACTTCCTTTAAAAACCATTTAAATAAACATTAAATTCACCAATATTCAGTAGGTAGCGTCAAACAACTGAAACAACTGCTTCCTCTCCAAGATTCTTTGAGCACTTGTCTCTCTACCTTTGCCTTGTTGTGTCCTCCAATGCTAAACTTTTGAATCACGATTCTTACCCAATCCTAATCAAGCTACCACATTGAAAAACTTGCCTTAAACCAGACTCTAAAACTCCATAAATATCCTAATTTTGCCCTCTGCCCTCTGAGAGGCATTAGAATTCTGTCAAGACAGTGGGTGGCACTTACACAAGTATTTGTACTGTAAATGTTACTTTTAGCATGGTAAGAATAAACTCAGCTTTGTCTGTTGACAGGTTCTTTTGATGATATTTTCAGGGAGCCATCATCGTACATTTGATTGAGTTTGTAAATGAACCAACGCAACCTCAGGCAGCATATTCAGCTTAGAGAGTAAGTGTGTTTTGGCACAGTGCAGCATTCCTGTGAACTGCTAAAGCATCCACTACTTTGCAAAGAATAACAGAGAGGCAAAGCTTCTCATGGAGATCAAATTAGAAAGGCCTGATACTTAAAGTTTCTACTTTATGCAAGAGCATTAGGAAAGTCTGGATAAATCCACAGAACAAGATACTAATGATTTGTGGCAACTAAGGAGTTACAAATAAATCTTCAGAACAAGACTGCTTAGTCCACACTTTATGCTTTTTTACGAAAAGATGGAGAGAGTACTCTCAGGATGCCTGGACAAATATGTTTCATGGCCAACAAGCTTACTAATGCCTCAAGCACACTGACCTTGAGAAATTGGAGTTATATTCATTAAAAGAGGTATAGGGTCCAGAGTTTCTAACCATTGCCATCACTACCATCAACAATGCCTCACCGTCATCTCAAAGTCATCTCAGAGTAAAACAACAGTGCAACGGGTAAGACTTGGGCTAGGATGGAGTAGATGTGTTTTGCATGTGAGATGGACATGAACCATTGGGGACCAGAAGGTGGATTGTGGTTAGATGAATAATGCCCCCCTCAAATTTGTCTACATCCTAATTCTCAGAACCTGTGACTGTTACTTTATGGGGCAAAAGGGACGTTGAAGATATGATTTTTAGGATTGAGGTGGGAAGATTATCCTAGATTACCTAGTTGGCCTGATGTAATCAACGTAATCCTTATGAGGGACACAGGATGAATCAGAGTCAGAGAAGGTGATGTGATGATGGAAACAGAGATTGGAAGGATGCCCTTTGAAGATAGAAGAAGGGGATCATAGCAAAGGAATGCAAGAAGCTGAAGAAAGCAAGAAAATGAATTCTCCCCTCAGAAAATTCAGAAAAAAGCAGTCCTGTTGACACTTAATCTTAGCCCAGGGAAACTGATTTTGGACTTCTGACCTCCAGAACACTAAGAGATATATTTGTTGTGGTTTAAACCACTAAATCTGTGGCAGTTTGTTATAGCAGCCATAGGAAACTAATACAGACAGAGACATTATACACAGTCCCACTAACTAAATTAAGACACTATATCCATTTTTGACTGTTGCATAACAAATTATCACAAATGTGAAGGCTTAAAACAACATACCTTTATTATCTGATTTCATAGATCAGGAGTTCAGGCAGTCTTAGCTGGGTCCTCTGTTCAAAGATCTCACAAAGCTGTAATCTACATGTTGGCTGGGGCTGGGGGTCTCATCTGTGGCTTGAATCCTCTTCCAGCTCTGGTTGTTGGCAGAATTCATTTTCTTGCAGCTGTAGAACTCATGGTGTCTTGGAAAGAGTCACTGTTTCTTCCATCTGACCTCTAGACCCTCTTTTAAATGGCTCATCTGATTAAGTCGGGCCCACTCAGGATAAGCTTTCTTTTGATTAATTAAAAGTCAACTGACTTAGGATTTTAATTAATCTTTAGAATCTTTTCACCTTTGCCATGTCACATAACCTAATTATGGGATGGATATCTCATTCTGTTCCCAGATCCTGCCCACACTCAAGTGGAAGAGATCATACAGGGTGTGTACATCAGGCAGTGAGAATATTGGGGCTTTCTTAAAATTCTGCCTACCAGAGACACATAAAATGTCATTTTTTAGACATTTTAGACACATAAGATCTTAGGTCCTAAACTAAAATTCTCATATTTCTGAGATTTACAGAAAATCTAATCCTAGCAATTGAGGATGTTATTTTTCTAGATATATGTATATATATATATATATATATATATATATATATATATATATTCAGTGCATGTATATATACACAGAATCCTTATAAAGGTTTATATCTATCTATATATCCTTTTGCAGGAAATTATTCTGTTTTACTGATTAGGAATCTTTGTCGAAAAAATCAAATTACCTATAATTATGAAACAAGAAAGTCACTGAAGGCCTGGGATCAAAATTCAGGTCTCAACAATTCTTGTTTGAAGTTTTACCCACTATACCATAATATAATCAGTATGTGGTAACCAGAAAACACATTATGAACTCAGTATGAGAATTCAGATTTATATGGTATTGATGTCAATAATTTCCAGCAGGAGACTATAATACAAGCCCTCACAAATGCTGGCGTTTTCCCTTCACACCCCTAGGGAAGCTTTAATCTTCCAACATTATCAATTAAGCACTAATATTGTATTCTTACTACCTTCTTGTATGTTTAAGAAGTTGACATGGCCTCACTGCTCAAGGCACACACACTATTTATGAGGTTCATGTCCTTACCATTTCATCATGGAGTCCAATAATTTATTATTCATTTCATTTAGGACAATTAATGGTTTTGTTGACAAATCATTTTGCAGCTATAATTTGGCAGTCCTGATTAAGTCATGGCCAGTAGCCTCATGAAACTAATCGGGAAGATAAAAGAAAGAAAGGGGGGCGGGAGAGAGAGACAGAGAGGGAGAGAGAGGCAGAGAGAGAGAGAGGACTCGTATCTTTATTGTTTCCCTTTTTTCATACCTTTTTTCTGGTAGACGCCAATGGGTCAGTATAGATCAAGTTTTTATTCAATATGCTAACCCTCTAGTCACAGTAGGGATTTAGTAGGATTAGAATTTTCTCTAACATCCGGTATTGCAAATAATGCTTCTGTTTTCCTCTTCTCATTTGTTTTCTCCTGGAAATCAGAATTTATACTGTACCAGACAAAACTCCAGGAAAGAAGCTAGGGGCTATGGCTTCTAGCTTCACCTCTGCCTCTAACAAGTTATGTGATCTTGGCAGGTTATTCGGGGCCTTGGTTTTGCATCTAAGAAATAACAGAAGATTTTAAAACTCCATCTAGGTTTAAAATTATATGATTCTCTGTTGAACTAAATCCAAGTGAAATTCAGTATCTATTTAGTGAAACATTATTTTGTGTCATGACTTTGGTATTACTACTTTTATTGCTTTTTAAAAAAAAATGTATTGCTTTTTAATAGCTTGGAAACAACTCACATTAACTATGACAGCCAAGTAGAAATGAAATTGGGAGCAGAAATAATGATAAAACTGCCATCTAATGAGCACTTAGTATGTGCCTGGTGCCATGCTAAGTGCTTTAAACATTTTATTTAATCCTCAGGACAATACTCTGATAGGATTATTACCTCTACTTTATAAATGGGGAACCGGAGGCAGCTTAGGATGGTTAGGTGACCTCCCCAAGGTTGCATTGCTAAGCTAGTCAGTAGCAGAGCTCAAATTTGAATCTACACCACCAAACTCCAAAGACTGTGCTTTTGAGGTTTAAGCTCTTCCATTACCACCTGCCCCTTCACTTGCATGGTGGCCAGTCAAACCCAACGTTGTTAAACTGTGAGGTTACCCAAGCAGGCAACATAAACTGTTGTTCACACTCGCCTTCCCACACCCTTTGGAGCACACTGGTGGGAGACTGAATGGCTAGCAAGTGTGGGCTCACTCCTTCCTGCTTTCAAAAACTCTACCTCACAGGGTCTCTGCTTCCCTTGTTAGCATCCCCATGGCTTTAAGAATCAGGGGAGTTCAAAGGTAGATCTTCCTCTGGAAAAATCTGGAAGACCACTTGCACTACTGCATTCCAGAATACTTGCCTTTACTAATATGCAACTGCTAGCAGAAATTGACCTATTTTTTCCCACTTTAAAAGAAATTATTGTAAAATTGATACGACATAAAAATTTAACACTGATCAAAAGGGTAAAAGTAAAAAGTTAGAGTCCTCTAGAATGTGATAGTTGGATGAACATGAGAAATCCTTTTTATTTCCTAGATGATAAAAAATGAGTCAGTGAGTTTGTACAAGTCACTCAGCTAGTCAGTGTGGTAGGAGTAGAATGACACTCAGTGCCCTGACTCTCTTGCTTTGGTGCCTTTTCTGCTACTGGGGAGTTCTGATTAAAGAAATATCACAAGATGCATGAGAGGAGAATGCCATGGAAGGACCAAGGCAGAGATTGAAGGAGGCAGACATTGTAACTGCAAGCCAAGGAATGCCAAAGAGTGCCAGTAAACCACCAGAAGTAGGAAGGAATCTCCTCTACAGGTTTCAAAGGGAGCATGGTCTTCTGACATCTTGATTTTGGACATCTTCAGAACTATAAGAAAATAAGTTTCTGTTGTTTCAAGCCACCCAGTTTGTGGTACTCTGTTCTGGCAACCCTAGTAAACTAATACAGAGAACTAAAGGGAATAGTAGGTGCCCAGAGTGGGGAATGGGGAGCTATCAAGTGGCAATGAGAGATGAGTACAACGAAAATTGAGTTCCAAAGACAATTGTGTTCTACTTCACAAGTGACTCAGGAATGTATGGTGTCCTCCTCTTTTAAGTCTTAAGGGAAGACCAGCCTTCAGCTGAGTGTCTCTTGCCTCCTAGTTGCCTCCAACTTTCTGGGGGAACTGTTATATAGGGAGAAGCTTAAAGGCATCTCTAGGGTCTCATTCTTAGCCTTTCCAGATGTACTGCTGCTCTGACACCAAGGAGTTAGCCATCTTTTGCAGCTTAAGAACTTTGGGGAGGAAGAGACGTCTATTACCTGGGAAAGCTCCCAAGAGCCTCCAATCGCTGCAAACTTGATTTCTATGATTCCCAAGTCAGCCCTAGTGAATCCTTTCTGAAGTTTTTTTTGTTTGTTTCTTCCCATCTAGCTCACTTTCTGCCCATTCTCTCTGAAACATCCCTTCCCTAGTGCCAGGGAAACAAAATAACATAATTGCAAGAACTGGAGTCTGGGCTCCCTCAAAGAGAATATGTTGGGAGTGCGTAAATGCTGGTGAAGGGGGTGCAGGGGGGCACAGCTCTGGGAGAAGGTGTGGGGTATGTTCTTTGGCACTAGATGGCACAGGGTCTGGGGAAAAAAAGGCTTTCTCAGCCTATAAGCACCCCTGCTCCTTGTGAGAACGCTGGTGGAGGGAATTCCCATTGGCCTCGGTCCTGGACTGGCTTGGCCAAGCCTGTGTGCTCCACACTTGCTGTAAGAAGTAGGAGAGAGCCTGTGCAGAGTCTCCCGATGGGAGTTATAATCCTTCTCTCCTCCCTAGAGAATATTTCTGGGGTTATTAAAGGACTCCCCATTACTTCCAGCCCCTCCCCTCTAGAGTGGGTGCAGGAGAAATCAACCAGAACGGCAGCATCCGAGCAGCTCCCAGCTGTGACTGTTCCACCCTCTGCAGAGAGCCTGGTGCTATGGTTGTTGTGGGTTCTGGGGCTTCCAGCCCATCTCCCACAGGTGAAGTGACCTGAAACCAGAAGAACAAGATGGCGATATTCATCTTCTCTCCCTTCTTCCCTTCCAATCCAAAAATAGGCTTCAGTAACTCTAGCTGCGTGAAAGCCACTAAAATCCCACCCAGGCAGGCCATGACGGTGAGTTGGCTGCTTCCAGAACCATTCCATTCGCCTCCAGCCCCCTTTCTACTGCTCCTTCTGTGCTAAGCTGCCTTCCCCTGCCCCTCTGCTTTCTAGTTAGGCTCTGACCTTTCAGAGCCACCTACCCAGGCTGCTCTGACCTTAGGACTTTTTTTTTTTTCCTCCAAAAGAATCCCTCCCTGTCCCTAAATCCTCATCAATAATCATTCCCCACCACAGCCCTCAGTCTGTACTTAGGAAGAAAACAACTGTGAGATAAATTGAAATAAAGAATGGTAGATACTTTCTAGTGAGCTTAACATGGCTATACTTCCTGGAGTATTTATGTCTTAAAATACTAGTAACTTGATGTAGTAAATGAAATGGTGCCCCCCTCCCAAAATATACCCATGCCCTGACCACTGGAGCCTGTGAATATGACCCTATTTAGAAAAAATGATCTTTACAGATGAGTTAATTAAGTTAAGGATCTCAAAATGAGATCATCCTGGATTTATCCAGGTGGTCCCTAAATCCAATGACAAGTGTCCTTATAAGAGTCAGAAGAGAAGACACAAACACAGAGGAGGACAAGCCCATGTGAAGACAGAGACAGAGACTGGAGTTTTATAGTCACAAGCCAAGGGCCACCTGGAGCCACCAGAAGCAACTACCTTCCTAAACATAAGCATGCTTAGCAGGTGTTTGCATAAGCCTTCCTGTAATTTTCTGTGCAAATATCAACTTACATGTGCTTATTCTTTTGTTTAACACAACTGGGATTATACTATTCTGCTTTGCCTCTTGTCTTTTCCACTTAGTATATCATGGACACATTACACATGGGCCAGAAAAAGATTTGCTCATCTTTTGATGGCTACAATATTCTTATTGTATGGCTCTACCACAATTTATCTAACCATTCTCTATGGAAAGACATTTAGCTTATTTCTGGTGTTTTGCTCTTTTAAACAATGGTACAATGACAGCAGTGTACATATGTCTTTGTGTATTTGGCAAAAATTTTTAGAAATGGAATGTGTAGGTCAAAGCGCATGTTACCCAATTACCTTCCAGAAGGACTGTACCCAGTTTTACTCTCACAGGGTTTGAGAGGACCCATTTCCCCAGGTCATTGACCACACCAGGTGTGATCAACAAGTTAAATTGCTACTGACCTGTGTTTTTCATATTCCTCAGATGTTACTGGGTGGGGATGGGGAGAAAAATCTTCCATGCCTAGAATTATGACCTAAAACTCAAATAAAAATTCTAATTAATGTTATTTCTCACACCTAAGGGAAAATATCGTCCCCAGATTATATTGTAGCTTTGTTCCCTCAACCCTGACATGTAGTGTTGGGTTAATCCCAGCCATTCCTCATCACCTTTCAGGGGATTCTCACCGTGACCTGAAAAATATTTTGACTTTTCAAATCCTGGTGTGATGACTTGAATGAATTTTATGCTGCTCCATTAATCTTCTGCCAGACACATTTGTCTGTAGCACATTGTACCTGAGGTCTCTGTTCCACTTGACTCGGATTTTATTTGGTGATTGTTTGATGTTGATTGACAACATTCCAGGAAATAAAGATGCAAACTTGATATCCTCAACCAGAGTGCCTGCTGGAGAAACACAGGCTGCTGTATTTCTTTGGGATAACTTGCCTCCTATTAACCCTGATTTTGTTTGTGCACATAAGGCTCCTCAGCTGCATGGCAGATCCAGGTCCTGAAACCTCATTTTTTGGCTAATTCCTCATTTCCAGTCAAGTCACATGGAAAGAGTATGTTGGAGGGACCCACACAACCTCCTTCTTATCCCAGTTTATTCACTACTATTTGCAGAGCTCTGTGACTGACACCCAAAGCAGCAGATCTGCAGTTCTGCAAATCCACCGTTCTTCTCGCATCCTTGCCAGGAGTGCTGCAGCCTGTGATCCCACCAGCTCCCATGCTCTGCAGTGGTTTTCTCTCTGCATGGCTGCTCCAGGGTACCATCACCAGCTGGCTGCCTGTCAGCATTGTGAGATGTAAATGTCCCTGTGCCTCTAGCCCTCCTTTACTATTTCTTGACACGGTTGCTATAATCTGGAGATGGAGATAGAAGATGCTCTGAATTTCCCACCTCTGTTCCCCATGGTGGGGGTGGGAGTGCGCTACTGGCTATTTCTTAGAATGGATTTTAACTGCTCTGTAAAAACCAATTAAGAATTTCTTGTTATGTATATTTTACCAGTAAAAAAAAAAAAAAAAAAGCCAAACAAACAGAAAGACAAATTAAGAGCTGAGAGTGTCCCATTATTTTTCTTCCAAAAAAGCCACCGAAATTAGGTATTTCATCCTAAAGGTGTCTCTCCCCTCTGCATTATTATGTGTCTTAATAGAAAAACATGAGGGCCATTGGGCCTCTCCTTGGCATGACTTTCTTGATTTCCAGGGTGCTGGTTAGCTAGGTTAATGATGTACTAGAGCAGCGGACCCCAACCTTTTTGGCACCAGGGACTGGTTTCGTGGAAGACAATTTTTCCACGGACTGGGGGCGGGGGATGGTTTTTGGACGATTCAAGTGCCTTACATTTATTGTGTGCTTTATTTCTATTATTATTACATTGCAATATATAATGAAATAATTATACAACTTACCATAATGCAGAATCAGTGGGAGCTCTGAGCTTCTTTTCCTGCAACTACATGGTCCCATCTGGGGGTGATGGGAGACAGTGACACCTGAAGTGTGTTGCTTAAATCCAGTCTACTCCGTAATCTCATTTTGTTTGTTTGTGTGTTTGTTTTCATAATCTCGTTTTGGAGTGTTTGTTGTCACTGCAAAAAAACCTCCTTCACAAAGATAGGATGTTGGAAATGGAAGCAGGCTTTTCAGTGCTTCTGTGGCAATCTCAGGATATTCCGCCTTGACTTTAATCCAGAACCTATGGAGATTTGAAGTTGTCTCACACATACTTTTATGGCCACCGTCATTTGCAATCTCAAGCAGTTGATCCTCTTCTAGCATGGACAAAGTTGATTCACCTGGCTTGTTCACAAATGGGTTGCAGATCCATTCCTTCCCAGCTCAGGGGTTTTTTGTGGTTGGGAAGTAATGCTCAAACTCTTTTGAAAGCTGAGATAGGTAATCATGCACCAGCTGGGAGAAGAAAGGCCCTGGCTCAGTCTCCTTCTAAATCTCTAATGTTTGAAACATGTCAAAAATCCTAATGTTCACTCGTTGCCCCCATAATTCCAGTTTGGCTTTGAATGCAGCCACTTTATCTACCAACCTGAACACAGTTGTCGTTCTCCCCTGAAACGACAGATTGAGTTCACTGAGCAAGTTGAATATGTCACACAAGTAAGCAAGTTTTGTGACCCATTCTGTGTCACTGAAATGTGCTGCCAGTGGTGACTGTTTTTCTAAAAGAAATCTCTGGAGCAGCTCTCATAACTCAAAAACTCTGGCCAGTGATCTACCTCTAGAAGCCGTCTCACTTCTGTGTATAAGAGAAGACGTGTGTGCTCTGCGTCCATCTCCTCACAGAGCTGCGCGAACAGACGTGAGTTAAGGGCATGCACTTTAACATGGTTGATAATTTTAATCATATCCTGCAAAACACTGCTAAGTTCAGGTGACATTTTTCGGCTAGCCAGCATTTCTCTGTGGATGACACAGTGTGTAGACTGACATTCAGAAGCGACCTCTTTGACCCGAGGAGTGAAACCAGAAAGCCATCCAGTCATGGCAGCCGCTCCATCCTGCATATACCGACACAAAATGACCAATTCAGTTTTCCTGATATGTAATCATTCAAAGACTTGAATAGGTCTGCAGCTGTGGTGTTGGTTGGCAACAAAAGTGCACATAACATATCCTAATGCACATCCTCTTGAAAAATATATCACACAAAAGCAAGCATTGTTGCCTTGTTGTCAACATTGGTGGACTCGTCAACCTGGATTGCGTACCACAGTGACTCATTAATCCTCTCTGACAATTGCGCCTCAATATCCTCTGCTATTTCATCAATTCGTCTAGTTATGATGCTAGCCAAAAAAGGAACACGTGCCACCTTTTGAACTGCAGCCTCTCCTAAAAGCTCATGACAGATGTCCTTAGCAGCAGGCAGGATCAACTCTTCACCAAGAGTAAAGGGCTTCTTACTTAGCTTTAGCAATGCAGCTAGCCACTAAGAATGATGCTCAGTGCAGACACATTTGATGAAGCGGTGGCCTTCAATAATTGCTTCTGTTCTTCGTGTTCACGTTTTTTTCTTTTGAAAAACCCCAAAGGCTTGTCTTTTAATGCAGGGTGCTTACTCTCCATGTGGCGAAGCAGGTTTGAAGTTTTCAGGGCTTGGTTGGATAGCCAGTTGCCACATATTATACAAAGCAGGCTTTGAGAATGTGAATCAACTGTTGCAATGAACCTGTAATTTAAGTAGGACTCTTGGTATTTTCTTTTAAATGCAGCTTTCTTTTTGTTGGCGGTCTTAGAGTCTTCTGCCATCTCATCATTGGGTCTTTCCCCCTTTTCAAAGAAGCTCTCCAGCAACATTTGTTTTTTACTCATTTTGGCAAGGGTTAGCTTGTGAGCTTACGAAAACCAAGACAAGTGCACAGTGTGGGAATGAGGTGCGGACAGAAGTGGTAAATAAAATAATGGGCGGGCCACATGCAGACTAAAATAAGTGTCAGATTCTGACTTAAAGCCTGCCACAAGATGCAGCTGTACAACTGAAGTACATGAACTCACTTCCCACTATAAAGCCTGCCACCAGATGCAGCTTAATTTTCACTTGCCACTCACTGATAGGGTTTTGATATGAGTCTGCAAGCAATTGATTTATTATGGTCTCTGGGCAGTCAAACCTCTCTGCTAATGATAATCTGTATTTGCAGCCGCTCCCCAGTGCTACCATCACCCCTCAGCTCCACCTTTGATCATCAGGCATTAGATTCTCATACGGAGCGTGCAACCTAGATCCCTCGCACGTGCAGTTCACAGTAGGGGTCGCGCTCCTATGAGAATCTAATGCTGTGCTGATCTGACAGGAGGCGGAGCTTAGGCTGTAATGCGAGTGATGGGGAGTGGCTGTAAATACAGATGAAGCTTCGCTCGCTCACCTGCCACTCACCTCCTGCTGTAAGGCCCAGTTCCTATCAGGCCCACGGACCAGTACCCGTCCGTGGCCTGGGGTTTGGGGAACCCCTGTATTACAGTGCTGGTACTGGAGATATTAAGCATATCCTCTTGTAGATTTCACTTGGGCAGCACATGATTAGATCATGCACTTGAACTTCTGAAACTTTTGTCTCCCAATTACAGTAGAGCCATGGATATTTTCACCTCTGGATTCCCTCTAACCTCCCCTTCCATAGTACTACATACTATCAGATCACACAAAGTCAGGTGGGAGGTATGATGAACAAAATGCATTGCCCAGACCTTTCATTCTTTTCAGCCTAGCTGCTTCCTCTTTGGGGTTTCAGGGAAGGCTGCCTTCCATCTCTGATTTCCCCTTCTCAGCAGCTCTGCAGCACCTCACAACTGAGAATAAGTGGCAGACAACATCTTTTTCATACCACAGTGCAGGTCTGGGCAGGGTGTGGGCAGGAATCTGAAAAAAGATGAAATAAGTAAGAAGTGAGTCAGAGTTCCAAAAACTGGATGGGGGTCGAAGATGGAAGCAAAAAGAATCATGGAGGATTTTGACCCCAGCAATGTGACCTGATTGCTGTACCTTCTTTCATACTGTATTAGCGATACTTTCGCAGCTGAATCGCCATTTCCTTGAGCCTACTGGTGTGTGGAAATCATTTTAAATAGCACTTAGTAGCATTTAGATTATTTTATGATAACGCAGTACCCATCGAAAGGATTATTAAGCTCATATTTGCAGTGGCCTGGGGAAAAAAATAATAAAATTGATCTCTTCGAGAGATGGCTCCCACAGTTGCCCCGTCAGCAATTACTCATTTAGAAGCCTCTCTGCCTACATTAGAACCTGAGATAAATTGGCATATGCTAATGCAGGGCTCTGCTGTGGGTTTCTTCTCCTTTAGGAGTTCAGGCTCTCATTACCTACCAACTGACGCACAGAATCCTCTACCCTATTTCCTTCAGTTTGGTGTCACTGTTATATTGTTTGCTCTGAGCCAAAGTAATATCTTTTCCTTTCCATATGCCTATTGCTCCTTTGATAATGGGTTTCCAGAGCAATACTGCAAATAATAAGCCAATGGTCAGAGCTCTCTTGCTTGATTCCAAAAATAATACCTCATTAGGAAGTAGATCTCGGCTTTTTACTATGGAATGGGGAGATTTTATTAAAAAAAAAAAAAGCACCACTCTTCATGGCCCACAGAAGCCCATAAGTCACTGGAGGGAGATAATGTTGCAAAGTGAATCCTCAGCCTCTCAGCAGGCACCTGAAAGTTGAAACAGGTTAGTGGTGTGCTAGAGTTGATTTGGCGTGTCTTGGGAGAGCCCATGTTGAACGTCTCTTCCCAACTCCAGGTTTGGTGACCTGAGGGTAGCCTGTAATTGGCCAGGAAAATGGGGAAATGCTACAAATCAGAATTTCCTTCCTCCATCCCTTCCTTTCTGTCTTTTCTGCTTTTTGCAGAGCGGATTATTAAACATTTGCCACACCCAGCCACCTCAATGGACTCTCCAGAGTGAAACAGTTCTCCAGATACAGCTGGGTAAAAACCAAGACTCGTTCATTGCTGGAGGCTCACTGTGAAAGTGGGCTGGCCTGTTCTGTTCCCGGGGTAGCAGCACCAACTGTTTCCAGCTAATTATTTCTGTGCAACTTATTCAATCCAATACCTACACCTCTAGCTTCTTACATATTCCTCTGGATCATAACCAAGAGATTGCTGCAATGAAAGTACCATGAGCCTAATTATACTTGGTTTTAAAAGGGAAAAAATTCTTCTTTTCACACACACACACACAAAAAAAAATTCTTCTTTTCAATAATTTAATTATGAAAGACATTGAGAGGTCGGGTGCACAGTCTAGGGTTTTGACAGCTAGAGGAGGCCAGGAAAGGATCGCTTCTGTTATTACATCTATTGTTTTCCTAAAACACGGAAAGCAGGACAAGTCCCAACATCTGTTTTAAATTCCTTTAGCGTAAGGCTTTAATTACTATTGAATCAAAATTTTATGATTTAAACTCTTACCATTATTCTAATGTGCAGGAGAAAGATTCTGATGGGGGATGAAAAGCATGGAGGAAAAGGTGTTCGTGACAATGGAACTCCAAAATCAAAATTTTCTCACTTTATTTTCTCATCATAATTTCTAGAACTAGCCTAGACTATAATAGTATTATCTAACTACTATTTTAATTGCACAAGCACATTGTTCAAAAATACTTAAGTAGGAGAGTACAAAAGTTGAAGAGTACAAAATGAATAGCAAAATTCTCTCCCCACCCATTGCAGCTCCCGATCCCACTATTCAGTTAGTTAATGGCAAGATTTTATTGTGTACCTTTCCAATTAAAAATAGAATATTTGAATGCTAAATATACTATTGCATTTGATGATTAAATATTCATTATAAGCCCACAATAGTTTCAAAATTTTTTTACCAAGTGTGCTTTTACTCAGGTATACAGACATCAAACAATGCTCATTAATATTAAAAACCTGGCTACTTTGCTGCACTAATTACAAAAACCCATGGTTTTGCTGCTTTCCCTTTGGAATTTTTTTTCAACATAACCTGAATACAGTAATGGAAATGCATGGGAAGTGAAGAGTCCAGAACTGACTTAGCTTCTCTTGGCAGGATTTTTTTGCCCTGAAAAATACGGGATCCCAGAAGAGTGTACCCTGCCCACCTCCCATGTCCTCCTACATCACAGCTCACTGGACTCATAAAACCAAACACCACCACTGCTTCTCCTTCTCAGAGCAAAGGACTCTTTGGTACAGTCAAATCTCCCAGAATTCTCACAAAATGTTCATAATTGCAGCCTTCCGATGTCTCCTCTCCAGCAATATTAATGGCTTGTATTTCCTGGTTAGTGTCCTGAAATACCCATCCCTCCTCCCTCCCACTGTTTCACTTATTGGACTACATGGCCTGTATTGCCAGGGCATCTGCTTCAGGGTCTCCTGCTTCTGTCTCCCGGGGCCCTGAAGCTTGAGATTCATCACACAATTCACGTTGACACCCCACCCTCTCTCCCCCGGCTGGCCTCAAATCCCAGCTACTGCTTTGTGTTTGCCTGTTTCTGACTTTTGGGTGAAGAGGAAAGGGTGGAATTCTGTTTTTCTTTTTTTTTTTTAAATTAATTTTTATTGGAGTATAGTTGCTTTACAATGTTGTGTTAGTTTCTACTGTATGGCAAAATTAATTAGCTATACATATACATATGTCTCCTCTTTTTTGGATTTCCTTCCCATTTAGGTCACCACAGTGCATTGAGTAGAGTTCCCTGTGCTATACAGCATGTTCTCATTAGTTATCTATTTTATACATAGTATCAATAGTGTATATGTGTCAAACCCAATTTCCCAATTCCTCCCACCACCCCATCCTTTCCTCTTTGGTATCCATACACTTTTTCTCTACATCTGTGTCTCTATTTCTGCCCTGCAAACTGGTTCATCTGTACCATTTTTCTAAATTCCACATATATGCATTAATATACAGTATTTGTTTTTCTCTTTCTGACTTACTTCACTCTGTATGACAGTCTCTAGATCCGTCCACGTCTCTACAAATGACCCAATTTCGTTTCTTTTTATGGCTGAGTAATATTCCATTGTATACATGTGCCACATCTTTATCCATTCCTCTGTTGATGGACATTTAGGTTGTTTCCATGACCTGGCTATTGTAAATAGAGCTGCAATGAACATTGTGGTACATGTCTATTTTTGAATTGTGGTTTTCTCAGGGTATATGCCCAGTAGTGGGATTGCAGCATCATATGGTAGTTCTATTTTTAGTTTTTTAAGGAACCTCCATACTGTTCTCCACAGTGGCTGGATCCATTTACATTCACACCAACATTACAAGAGGGTTCCCTTTTCTCCACACCCTCTCCCTCATTTATTGTGTGTAGATTTTTTGATGATGGCCATTCTGACTGGTGTGAGGTGATAACCTCATTTTAGTTTTGATTTGCATTTCTCTAATGATTAGTGATGTTGAGCATCTCTTCTGATCTTATTATAGTGGTTCTTGCTGCCTTCATTTGTTTAGGCACAGCCTCTGGGCAGTTGCCCTGTCAGGAGAAGTGGGTGTGCCCAAGTTCCTTGCTAAAGACTCCTCTGTGGCTGGGGGACCTCCCCATACAGGTATTGTTTCCGCTGTCACAGTCTCGTCTGTCTCAGCAGCAAGAATCTATTTCTGGGCCTCTAGCCTTTGCTCCTCTACTGCCCGTTCCTTTTCTGGGTACCTCTCAGCTTCCTTGTGCCACACAGGTCCTAAAGGCTGAATAGCCTTAACCTATTTGAGAAAAGTATTACGTTAATCTTTTTGCACATGCCCAGAAGCACATGATTCCAGAGCGTTGTGGAGCAGCTGGGAAGACACACACAGGGGTTGTGGTTATTATGCATGAGTCTGGTCTTAAGCCCCACTTGCAGGAGGTTATTTGAGTATTTGACTTATAGGTACCCTCCCCGCCCCCATACTTCCAGTATAAGCTCTTCCCTAGAATGATGCTGCAAGGGAATGGCTACCTTTGTGAATAAAATACAGCTCAGAGCCTCCAAGGGTGGCCATGAAGATTAAATTCACCACTGGGGAAACGGTAGCTGGACCGTATCTATCTGGTTCTTGCCTGAATTTTGTGCCGATATTCACTGCCTCTCCTCCTCCCCATCGTGCTAGTCTAAGGATTGGAAGTTAGAGAAAAAGACCCTGGTTCATTCTGGCTTCACACACAGACATTTGTTCATTCAATAAATATTTATTGAGCACTTACTCTACACCAGATATTGTTCTAATTGCTAGAGATATCAGGGAAGATTCTCGATCCTCCTCAGCTTCCCTATAGTACAACTGAAACAAGAATGGAATGTTTATATAAGAATAGATGTTACTAACAGGGACATAAATACAGAGAACCCAAGAAATTGAAGTTATCTGGTTTACAAGATACAGTTGATTTCTGTGTAGATCATATATCAGACCACATGTGAAATCTCAGCCTCAATTTTAGACCCACCACTCAGGAAACCATTTACATAAATCTACCACCTTCAAAGCATAGACCCCACTGCTCAAGTCTCAAAGAAAGATAGTATTTCCTCTCCCTACAGCTTAAAGCCTGTCTTGTTCTGCAGGAGGCAAAGAATGTAAAATCATCGTGTATTATTGGATGCGCTGTAGCCTGCCTTTCTTTCTTTCCTACTTTGATCTAAGAAAGATTAAAAAAAAAAATTGTTGATCTACCATTTCTAGTATGTTTCTTTCAACTTCTACTTGTATTTGTATGCCTGTTTTTATTTTGTTTGCTTTAATACATAATATATTTGGTTCATAAAGGTTTAGGGCAGCAATTCCTCCTCTGTAGAATGAAACCATGGCCAAGAAAAATAGCTGTCTTGGTTCTGTTTAATGATTTCTGATGTGAATTATACTTTGATAATATTTTGATTCTTGCTTCCTTTATATTTTCAGTTTTTAAAATACACTTATGCATGTCATTTTTGAGTCTTTTTAGATGTCTCTTTAAAATAGCAGATAAATGAATTTTGTTTTGTATGAAATATTTTTCTTTTAAGAGGGAGGGTAATACATACACCAAAAACATGTAAGACATCTTGGGTTACAAACTTTGTCTCTCGAAATTTCTCTTGTTCCATTTAAATGCCTTTATAGAAAACCTATTTTTGTCTGTCATGATGCTTACAGAGCAGTGGTTCTAAAAGTGTGGTCAGTACACCCATGGGGGTCCCTGAGACCCTTCAGGAAGTCCATGAGGTCAAAACAATTTTCATAATATTACTAAGATTTTTTTTCTTTTATGGTGTTGACATTTGCACTAAAAGTGCAAAAGCAATGATGCCTTAGCAAGAATCCAGGCAGTGGCACCAAATTGCAATATTAGTCATTGTATATTCTATTTGATAGTAAGGGGAGGAACACGCAAGGCACTTCTACAGCACACCTGAGTATGATAACTGTCTTGAGGAAAACCACTGGGGCAATTGTTCGAGCAACAAACTGAACTAGCCACCTTTTTGCGTGAAAGAACAACTAACAGACAAACTATGGTAAATCAAACTTGAGTATTTGTCAGCCATAGTCTTTCAAATGGACTAAACAAAACTGTCATTTTGAGGAAAAGAACTGACTGTATTTGTTGTTCAATGATAACATTCAAGCTTCCAAGTGAAAATTAGAAGTTTGGAAAACTTTTCTTTCTTTCTTTTTTTTTTTTTTTTTTCTTTTTTGCGGTACGCGGGCCTCTCACTGTTGTGGCCTCTCCCGTTGCGGAGCACAGGCTCCGGACGCGCAGGCTCAGCGGCCATGGCTCATGGGCCCAGCCACTCCGCGGCACGTGGGATCTTCCCGGACCGGGGCACGAACCCACGTCCCCTGCATCGGCAGGCGGACTCTCAACCACTACGCCACCAGGGAAGCCCTGGAAAACTTTTCAATGACCACTGTGACCTTGTTAGCAATACTTAGCAAAGTCCAATACTTACTTTTCTGATGATTATCAGTGGGAATATTAACGAATGTGAACTTTAAAAATTGTATTATGAAATGTGTCCACATTTGGAAGATCTGCATAACTCAGGGAAACAATATGTTTTCAAATGATTAATGAACGATGTTATATAGGTGAAGATCCATTCAAAGTGCAAGATAGACTAATGGATTTGGCTATAACTGAGTATGAAAAGTTATTTAAAATGATTTCAATTTCCATATTACAATTAACCTTTAAAAACTACCACATTTCAAGTTTTGGTGCAGTATTTTTTAAATACCTACAATTGTCTGAAATGGCTCTTTACTCTCTTTTGTAACTACATGTCTGAGTGATGCTAGATATTTTTCACACACTCCAACCAAAGTAACATATTAAAACTAATTGAATGCAGAAGTAAATGTGACTTCTCCTGTCTTCTACTAAGTCAGACATTGAAGAGATTTGCAACAATGTATATAAAACAATGTCACTCTTCCCATAATTTTTTTGTTTTGGAAAACAGGGCTTTTTACGCAAAAATATGCTACTTATGTTAACATGTAATGGGGTTTAAAAAAATAAATACATAAAGATTTTCTTTAAACTCTATTTTAATTTCTAGTACGGTAGATAGGTATAACCTGTATAAACAAAGCCCTTCAGGATCCTGAGTAAATTTTAAGAGTATAAAGTCATCATGAGACCAAGAAGTTTGAAAACATTGTTATGGAGTATGAAACCTTATATTAAAAGTATTGCCAGGGTGTGACCAAAAGTGAGTCTTTTTATGGACTTTGGCTGGGTGAGCCACCTTAATCTATAAATCACTCTTTCTCTGAGGCATATCTTTTATTTATTTATTTATCTTTGGCTGCATTGGGTCTTCGTTGCTGTGCATGGGCTTTCTATAGTTGCGGCGAGCGGGGACTACTCTTCATTGTGGTGCGCAGGCTTCTCATTGTGGTGGCTTCTCTTGTTGCGGAGCACGGGCTCTAGGTGCACAGGCTTCAGTAGTTGTGGTGCACGGGCTTAGTTGCTCTGCAGCATGTGGGATCTTCCCAGACCAGGGCTCGAACCCGCAGGGGTTCTTAACCACGCAGGCATATCTTCTTGTGTATGTCATTGATTATTTCTTGTTATTTGTTTACTCTCCTTTAGGGACACCAGTTATCCACATGTTGACTCCTCATTCTCCATCCTCCTCATCCTCTCGCTCAACAGTTTTTTCTTTTTACTTTATTCTGTGGATTTCAAGTCTGTTACGATAATCATTCTGTATTTTATACATCTCTCATTGAAACTTATATTGCCTTTTTATCCTGGCATTTTATATCTTCCTGGCTTTCTATTTCTGTTTCTCTATTGCAAATAGTTTCCTGAGAGTTTTTTCTGGATTTTACAAGAGAATATTATTTTGGAAATTTACCTTTCCTCTAAGTCTTTTTAAAAAATTATTATATAATGTTATTTCTTGGGTTCAGGCTAGATTTTCTTTTCTTCTTCTTCCTTTTTAATGTTTCTCTTTGCTAATTTTTTAATTAAGAAATTTTTTCAAATTTGTTTTTGTTTTCAAAAAACACAGTTTTTGGCTGAGGTGACATTGGCCCTGCTCACTGCCTCTTCTGTGGCAACCCCTCCTCTTGCCAAATCTACATCTGAAAAGTACAGTGACACGCACTGAGTCTTAATTCAATTTCCAACTTCCTGTGGGCTTTCACCTAGTTCAAAGCTACTTTACCAATGTCCTATATTCTCTTTTCTCACAACCTGATTCTTGGTCACTGTCAACAAGTGAAATGCATGAGAAACTATAATTTGTGGCTTATACTTATAATAAATATATTCCACTTCCACTCTACCTACAACCTTTTACTTAAGAACTACAACTACTATGAGAATTAACTGTGCCGTCACCATTACCCCTCATCTGCCTCTTGTATAGATCCTTAATGTTAACCTGTATCTCTGATGGATACAATCTAATGGTTGAGAGCAAGGATAATGAGCAGAGTATTCAGGTTGCCCCATAATTCGTCGCACCTTGAGATGAATTATGAGTAATTTGTTTTCAATATAATTCAACCCACCTATATTTATAGTCAGCAAAGATTCACTTCCAGATATTGGCAATGGGTTATCTAACGAATTTAGTTTTCAGTGTTGATATGAGTTTTCCTCTTTTTTTTGTATCTTTATAAATACTCTAGTAGATATTGGGAGACAACATAGTGGAGACTAATAGACAGATGCTACTTTGAGATTGTTGGCAATATTAAACCAATCTCTAAGCTACTATAACTCTGTGAACCCTATGAGATAGCCCTACGATTTCTTCTACTGAGAATACAGATCAAACTTCTTGTAGGATGAACAGAGTATCCAATTCCCCCTTAAGGTGGCTGGGGCAGTCCTGATGTGGATGACACCCAAGTAGACTAATGTCAAGATTGGGTCCAGGGTTTAGGATCTTGAACAGTCTACAGCAGATGGCACCAGGGTGTAAATATAAAAGCTGGGGAAAAGATTTAAGGGTCAAAGCAGAGGAGACTACTTAGTTATTAGTTCTTAGAAAGGAGCAAAAGGCCAGATATAGCTAATGAAACTCAAGGTCATTCATTCAACAATATTGTTTCATAAATAGCCATTGTCTATAAACTATATTATTAATGCTTAAGCCAAGGAAATGGAGAAATCAAACAGGAAGAAGGAATAAAATGAGTGGGGCAGGTCCAGAACTCATGTTGGAAATAAGGCTATGATGCCCAAAGTGTTTTCTTCTCAGGTGCTGGGTGTCCTGATTTTAAAGATTGAAGATCAAGATAAATACTGAGAGTCATTTCCATGGCATCATACACACCCTACGTATCTTTATTTTATCTCCTATCAGTGCTAACTGGATTCAGAACCAACCCAGTTTGTTCAAAGAAGAACTGACGCTATGTTCCAAATATAAGAAACTCAGCATTAGGTTCTACCAAAAGGCTTCTGGTCAGCCCCGCAAAGATACTGCTTGGCTATTTTCTCTTTATCCCTAAAGTGGGAAGAAACATTCTGACCCATCCTATCCCTTGAATAAACATGCCAGGTTATAATCTGTCTGCAAGTGATTTCTGAAAAATCCATGTCCCACTTGTGACTGTCTCCTAGTAAAAGGCAGAACGATGGGGAAGATACAGTTAAATCCAAGTCAAGCTCCCTTGGAAAATCTCTATAATTTACACAAGCAGTAGCTCTGGCATGGTATTTTCAGAGGTGCTCCTAGCTTATTCTCTTAGCTCCTCTGCCATTAATTTTGGATGCAGCTCTCCTTTTCAAACATTGATTTAGGATACATACAACTTAATGAAAAGAAAACCAAAGAGAAATAAATGCTTTAAAGCACATCATTATGCAGATGGTAATGCATTTGCTTCTGCTGTCAACAGAACAAAAAGATAAAGGTATATGTAGCAGCTGACAAATTTAGGTTAGACACCAGAGAAATGAGACATTACCAATCAAAAGATGAAAATAACATGGCATACATTTCCCAAGGGAGATTGTATACCTTTCTTAGTAGGTTTTTGAAAGAAATGGTTGACAATGATATTTCTTGTAATATGTGAATAGAGTTCTATCTGGACATAGGGGAAAGTACTTGATAATCATCCTCTTCCCATCCCTTGCCAACAATGATTATAAATCATATCACTGTAATAATTCATTCACATGGAAAAGGACATTTGCCTTTATTTTCTTCTCCCTTAAGCAATGAAATCATTACCCTTTCTAAGTTGAATCTGCTCACAGTTTCCTTTTTTTGTACTGATTTTGCTGTTCATTTACCAGGCTGATGAAAGGGTATATATATCCCATAAAGCCTTATAATTGTAATGAAATCCCAGAACTCTTCCCCTCAAACAAACAAGCAAAAAAATCAAGGAAAAACTAGGTTGCAGCAGGATGAAATAAAGACAGATTGTTCTGTGTTTGCGTTAAAAGTCAAGTCCCAAAAGCTTTCCAAGCTACTTTCCAGGCTCCTTCTAGGGCCAGACCAAACACCAAATCTACATAAAACAATCAAGATTGGACCTGTAGTTTTTTCTGCCTCCAGAGTAGTCTGACAAAACCCAGCTGTACTTTCTAGATACCTCAGTTCTATGATTTGTGCTATTTGGTTTCATAGAAAATAGCTTTGATACATAATGCCTTGATAATGATGGAATGTTAATAGGATTTTTTCCCTCCAGTCCTCTCCTACCCAAATAGGCCCCAATTCTACCTTTCCTGACAATTTCATGTCTCCTCCAATAATTACCCACTCCTGAGCATGTTATGAAGACTTTCTGTTTTGTGCTGACAAGTTGCATTTTTATCTCTTATCATGAAATTCATTTCTTTTTCTTCCTCTCCTGCTCATCTTTCAGTTCTCAGCTTAATGTCCCTTTCTTAGGAAAATTTCCCTGATGTTCCAGATTAGATTAAGTACCCTTACTGCACACTCCATGCCCAGCTGCATTTCTCTTGCACAGCTCTCATCATAAGTGCAGATATTCATACAAGATCTGCACCTCATTAGATTCAAAGTTCATGAAGGTGGGAATCTTGTCCCCACCCCATTGGGAATCTTATTCCCAATGTCTAACACAGTGCCCGACACTTAGTAAGTATTCAACAAAGGTTTTAAATACTTCATTCAGTAGTAAGTTTTGAATATACCTATGCCACCATTAACACTCAAGAAGGTCAATAATATTTCCTTTTACTACCACATACTGGAGTTTTTAGTCTTAGTATTTCATTTCACAATTAATATTCATTTAAAATTCCTTCCACCCTTATTATTTCCTCTTGTTAGGGATGGTTTCTGGTTTTGTTTTTCTTTTTCATTCTCCCCCACCACTACCCCATCCTCCTGTCTCTTTTAGCTTAGAAAGAAGTAAAATTCTTACGGATACCTTCTTCCTAGAGACATTGTGGTCTTTCTAGAATCTAATTTACCCAACAGGAATAAATCCATAAAGGTAATTCATGTAGGTGGATAAGGCTAGTCTTCCTTAGAACCATGGTCTCATTTCTGGAATTTTGGGGAAATCCTGCTCACACCCAGCTTCTTTGGGGTGCTCATAATTCCATTAGCACGTGGGTTGTTGAATTTCACAATTGGAAATATGGCTTTAAATGTAAGTCATTATAAGAGAAATTATACTTGAATTCAAGTCTCATTGAAGGCCTCAAATGACTTCTCATCATCTTTTCTGAGAATGTTGGAAGGATGGTGGTGGGACCCTGGGACAGGTGGAGCCAAGGGGAGGAGCTGGAGGAGAAGTCTTCCTGCATCACCACTTTACTGAGGGCTGGCCTGACTCCTCACCTGTGACCCTCAAAGGCCTTGTTCAACACATATTTATAGTTTAGTAACATAAGAGAAGTTGCCGTGTACAAGGTGCTGGTGCTTTCTATATAGCCTGTATTCATGGAGACTGCTTACCTTGGAGCAGATCTTTGTTCTCAGAGGACTTTTGAACAGCCCCGTTAGTTAGGAAAATAGACAAGAAGATATTACTCTTGAGGAATGGTGTGGCATCATTTTTGGCTTCATAAAGGCTGGCCCACCCAATATCCATCAGGAGATTGAACTCAGACGTCTCTGGTTGGGCAAATTTATAAGCAGGCCAAGGAATTTCCTACAAGGAAAGGAATGGAGATTTGACCTCTTCCCTTTTGAAGATTAATGATGCTATAACCTCTAATAACTTGAAATGGTATCAGCTCAGTCTGGAAAATAATTTTTTTTAAGGAAAAAGTAAAATGAAAGACACTGAGAACTGCCAAAATGAACTGACCGTGAGGGGAGATGGCGTACAAGTATGGAAAGGAGATAATGGTGGAAACCATGGCCTCACTGTTGAAAGCCTGGTTGAAGATCGGAGAACTCTGGAGTCTAGGCCTCTGGTGATGTGGGATTAATACATCTGAGATTAACTCTCAGGAAAAAGACCTCCTTTTTCTCCCTCAGTAATCCTTAAAGCCTCCTTTATACAAATGAACAGGGACAATATCATACGGTGCCAGCTCTTCCATTTTACAATATGACACCAAGTGATCGCCACAGAAGCTACAGGACAAAATCTGGGTTCTCACCACTGGTCTAGATTCCCTAGTTCTTTCTTTCTCCAAAGGAGTTGAAATTTAGCCTATACCTTCTGGAATGAGTAAGCCCATAGTGTACTTAGATAACTGGGGCAAGAAAGATTCTGAGGAACATATTAGATTTTCTGCTTATCTGGGCAGAGAGAGGATTGAAAAATTAATATGAATAAAAATAATTTAAGAAATACACATAACCTCTAGTCTTCCCCAGACTGGTAAAGCAAGTTGAACAAAGAGAATTAACATAGTAGGCCTGAGACTGTTACCCTTAGAAAGGGCTGTTTGCAAGATTGGCCCTTGGCTGGCATCTGGTGATCTGGATTTCAGGAATGTTCCCATGACCCTAACTGATAAGAGGGTCTCACTGTGCCTAAACTGTTTGTACAAACAATGTGGTTTATACTGAACATCTGTTTCCTTCTGGGAGTCTTGCATTTCAGTACATGCAAAGCAGAGGGTGTCTGTGTGATCAGTCCCAGTGAAAACCTTGGGTCCTGAGTCTCTAATGAACTTCGCTGGCAGATGTCACATGTATTGTCACCACTCGTTTCTGGAGGAATTAGGTGTGTGACTCCACTGTGGGAGTGGAAGCTTGTGCCTGGTTTCCTCCAACTTTGCCCCATGCACCTTTTCCCTTTGTTGGTTGGGCTTTGTATCCCTCGGCTATAATAAATCATAGCCATGAGTATGACTATATGCTGAGTCCTCCTAGGGAATTATCAAACATAGGGTGTTATCTTGGGAGACCCCAACACACAAGTAAAACACACAAGGAATATCAACCCCATGGGATGCCACTTTTTCAATGCAACCAGCAAATTTTAGCCAAATATTTCCATTAACATTTTAAAACATTTTCTGATATTTATATATTTATTATGGTATCCTTTTTTATACAGAATTTTGATTCATTTTTCTTGTACATTAACAGGGTTACATTAATTTTTTTTAAAAAGTTTTCTACTTGGGCTTCCCTGGTGGCGCAGTTGTTGGGAGTCTGCCTGCCGGTGCAGGGGACGCGGGTTTGTGCCCCGGTCCAGGAGGATCCCACATGCCGCGGAGTGGCTGGGCCCGTGAGCCATGGCCGCTGAGCCTGCGCATCCGGAGCCTGTGCTCCGCAACGGGAAAGCCACAACAGTGAGAGTCTCGCGTACCGCAAAAAAAAAAAAAAAAGCTTTCTACTTTAATGTCAAGCCATCTGAACTGGATGGGATTTTAGAAGAAATATAGTCCTATCTACTCATTTCAAGAAGAAACTGAAGCCACAGCAGAAGAAATATAAGGTGGGCTTCAACTAGCTTTAGAAGTGATGACTCAGGACATGTGGCTTTTGTAAACCGTTTAAACCCAACATACAAAGTCACATATATAGTACTTAAATTTGTGACATTAAAGGAAGAAAAATAACTGACATACATGTATCAATGTATTTATAGCAGGAAATTTCACTCTTGCTTTAAAATCGACCCAATTATGTTAGGAGTTTAAGGAAATCTGCTGATACATGGTACCATCAGCCTAATGAAAACTATTGAAAAGTTTTATAAATACTTAATCAAATCAACTCCAAAATAAAATCTCATCCAAAGTAGTCCAACTTCTTCCACTACATACATTGCTGTTTTTCCTCTTACGTTAACATAAACAGTTGTGCAAAGGCTGGTTTTGTGTGCTTTTATCCTCTTACAGTCCTACCAATCTTTTCCTCTTCTTGGTCTCCAAACTGCAAGAGAACTACAAGAGAACTGCCTGCAACCCAAACAGTAACATGTGGGGATATTCTTCTTACATGTTCCCTTTGGTGGATTATCATGACTCATTGGTGCATGAATTAAATTTTAAATTATTTTTAGGGAAGAGGGAAAACATTGGCCCTGTGAAAATTCATTTTGTATCCAGTTGCTCAAACGACTATAAAGTTTCACACTGGTCTTTCCTTGGTTTGGGGCAGGATTTAAGAAAAACATAATTCTGTGTTTCACCAATTCTAAGATACACATTTTTTCAAATTTTAATCTCTCAAATCAGGATTCAGTTTACAATCAATGGCATATCGGAGGTTTAACTGGCAGCATTTTGTCTTTACTGGTACATAAAAAAAGAATGTCTCTTATAAACAATGCTATTGGTTTTAAGATGAAATACAGTAGGCATGTTTAAAGTACCTATGAATTCAAGTAAAATATGCTGTTGGATATCTTCCTGCTGTCCTTCCAGTTCTACTTTCCTCTTTTCCATCTTGGGGCCCTAGGAAGCTGAATTGTGCACACGGCATCAACCAGGCTCCCTTGCCCTACGGCTTTTGGTTGGATTTGGTTAGTGAGAGGCACTGGCAGGCAAGCTGGAGGGCAGGAGGAGAGTGAAGTGGGATATATACTCCCATTCGTCCCCCTGCAAGGTCACTATGGGTAGGCTGGGTCCCTCCATTGAAGGCCAAGGCTGCCGTCAGTCCATCCATCCCTCTCCAAGTTGTTCTTTGTCCTTGATCCTTGAGATCTAGGGTTAGTGTCACTATCCAGGTGTTACTAGCCCTGGGCACTGCACCATTTCTTGTTGCTTTTCTAGATGATGCCCACACGTTTATAAATAAGTCCTTTATTAATCTCTCCTCAAACTTCCAATCTCAGTATGCCATCTGTTTCTGCCAGGACCCTAACTGATACACACATTCTTTAGCCCTTGCTTCTCATGGACTAGAAGGATCTTCATCAGCTGAGACCTTTTTTAGAACTGTAGACACTTGGACCCCTCCCAGACCTACTGAAACAGAATCTTCATTTTAACAGGATCCTCAGATGACTTGTATGTACATTAAAGTTTGAAAATCACTCATTTAACATATCAGTAGATACAATCAAATCTAACATCAGAATGTTAATGGCTTATTAAGAGACGATTATCTGGTCCTTACTGTCTGTTATGGGATGCTTCCCCAACTCTTCCTCCATTATTTGAACCAAAAAGAAAATACAAAGTCTAAAATGAAAATGTCCTTATTTGGCAAACCTGCAGGAGCTTATATAAAAAGTTCTTGATTCTCATCTCAAAATAATTTCATTTTAAATTCAGTAGAGCTTTTGGAAGGAAAAGGAGAGGGGAACAGTACTTACAGATATGGTAATGAACAACAACTAGGTCCACCTATGCCAAACACCATTAAAATAAGAAAAGAGTAGAGTTAACTGGACGAAAACGTTTGCCATATTGTATATAAGTATTGGGAATTGGAGCCTCATTTGTCAGCACTAAGCCATTCATATTGATTTTTCTACTGCAAACTGGAAGTTTGGGATGCAGAATGAAGAAATGATTGTCAACAAGATCTCTGGATGAAAAAAAGAACATTTAGTCAAATTAAGAAAGCAATCCTTGGGCTTCCCTGGTGGCGCAGTGGTTGAGAGTCCGCCTGCCGATGCAGGGGACACTGGTTCGTGCCCCGGTCTGGGAAGATCCCACGTACCGCGGAGCGGTTGGGCCCATGAGCCATGGCCGCTGAGCCTGCGCGTCCGGAGCCTGTGCTCCGCAACAGGAGAGACCACAACAGTGAAAGGCCCGCTTGTCTGGATGTAGAAAGCAAGACAGAATCCGCAGGAGGTTTTAGAACCTGCAAATTTGTTGGTCTGTTTAAAATGCTTCACACATTATTCAAGGAAAAATCAGACATGCCATGTATGCAGATAGCTTTTAAGGCATCCTTCTAGGTTAAAGAAATTTATGGGAATGCAGTTGAAGTTATTCGTCCTCCTTACCATATAAGATTACCTCACTTTGTACCAGGTGTTTTTGAAAATAGTCTGAAACTTCCTTATATCAAGAAGAAATGTTTGATTTATAACTTGGGTTTAAACCTATAATGAGGCGTTCCAGTCTGAGTGATCTCATGTGCCCGAAGCAATAATAACCCCAGGGTGTCAGTAAACGGGAAGCCTTGCCTGGATGGATGTTCCACAGAGTCTGTGTCAGCCCTTTTCCTCCCTGCTCGGAACTGCTGGGAAGTGTGGTCTCTGGGGCTCCAGGAAGGGACTTGGCTGATTTTTCACGTGTCAATCTGGAACAACCCTTCCCCTGACCCCTCCCCCTGCACCCCCCTCCCCTGCAACAATGCCCACCTCCACCCCCTGTATCTTCTGTCGAGGTGGTAGGATGTAAGAAAACAAGGTTAGGCCTTCAATCCCTAGATGTCAGGCCAACAGTCATGTGGTGAGAGGCACCTGGTTAGAGCTGAAAAAGTACAGGTGAAGCAGGTCGCTCTAGGTTCAGATCATGGCTCTATTACATTTTCTGTTTGACCCAAGCCATGTTCAGTAACAGCCCTGTCATCTGCTTGATTCCCAGAGTTTTTCTAACACAGAGCCTTCTCTTGCAATTGAGTATCTTCCCATCTTACTACTGATGCCTTGATCTTCCAGGAATCACCTGGAAGGGCTCTTTCCCCAGGCTTGGTCAAGAAAGCTACCTTAGTCCTTTCTACCCCATAGTTCTAGGTAGCAAAGCAGCATAGCATGGTGACAAAGAACACACTCTGGGCCCAGCCTGCCTGGAGTCAAATCCTGGCTTTGCCATTTAGTAACTGGGGAAAATGACTTACATGCTCTGTGCCTCAGTTTCCCCCATGAAGACATAATTATTACTATTTTAAGGACGTGTTGTGAGGATTCAATGATTAATATATAAAAAACACTTAGAATAGTGCTTGTTAAATAAAAGAAGGCTTTTATAATGTTTATGATTATTAAGTTCATTAAAAATAGATTCCCCAGTAAACGTCTTGACTTATGGTAAAATTTAGCTTTGCTGGTTATTTCTTTACTGAAATCCTCCCTTTTGAAAAACTTTATTAATATTTTTACTAGATAAAATTGTAAAAATTTTATATTGTAAAATTGTAAAAATTTTACAATAAAAATTTTTGTACAAATTTGGAAAATAAAGCACTGTTAACATTTTAGTATATTTGATTTCAAATCTTCTCTGAACATGATTTTGATTCAAATTGAAATCATAAAAATAAATTTATATGTACCCTTTAAAAAGAAACATAATATCACAAATATATCCCCATGTCAGCAAATATTCTTTGAAAATGTGGTTTTTAATGGCTATACAGCATCACATTATACTGATACCACAATATACATTATGTGGATATCACAATTATACCATCCCCTGTTTTCTGTTTTTATCCTGCTTTTTGTCTATTTCTAAATAGTAATTCTTTGATGAATGTTCTTCTACATAAATTTTTATGCACTGAGTTCTGCTTTCAGCCAAGGTGGAGTAACAGAGCTCAGATTTATACTCCCGCATCAAAAGACCAAAACAATATGAAAAACTATGAAACAATGTTTCAGACATTGAACAACAAGCAACTTAGGACAGTGATTCCTGGGAGAGGAGAAACACATGAGACAAGTCCTTCAGTTGCCCCAGTTTATTAATCGAACGTCAGCGATTATCCTGGGTAGTAGAGATGGGGTTGGGAGTTCAAGAAATCTAGGTGGCGGAACGTCAGAGAGGAGAGAGCTGCATCTACTAGCTGGCCATTAGACTGGCTATTAGAAAAAGTGTTGCAGCGATCCACCCAGCACATGTGTGTGAGAATACGCTGAGGCCAAGGAAAGGACCACCTCAGAGGAGCAGTTGGACTAACCCATGCAGTTCACACAGGGCCAGGAAAATCTACGTTCCCACCAACCCTCTGGAAAAACCTCATAATACCTAGGCTATCAGGAAGAGTACTTAGAAGGGAATCACCTCAGTTGTGTGGCACAATTAGCTATAGACTAAAGCCTGCTCTGCTTCCACCTAATAAAGTCTAAAAGCAAAGACCAGAAAGGACAAACTTTCCAAGGAACTTAACTGCATCACCTGCTAGTTTTTTCTCATAAGTGAAATCAGGAAAAAAGTCCCAGAGGAATGTAGCACGTTATCACAAAAGTGCCACTCTGACACGTAGGGAGAAATGTTTGGAGGAAGACAAGCCTGCACTGCCGTGGAGGAGGGAGAATATCCCGGTCCAGCAGTGTTCGTTCGTTCGTTCATTCATTCATTCATTCAAGTATATGATGAGCACCTATCATGTGCCATGAGCCTTCATACATTTTAGCACCAAACAGTAGAGTCACTCCATTTACAGAGCTGGTGCTCAGCCACTGTTTGGGGAACCAGGACATGGCCAATTGCTTTGTACCCTCTGGCCAGCCTCTCTGGTATATGCCTGTATGATGAAGGGAGAGAAAAACATCCAATGGACACATCAAACCTGGTTTCCTAAGATCAGATCAAACTGTGCTTCCTCTGAAAGTTTGATTTGATTTGTGCTAAAACAACGAAAGGATCTGCTGGTTGAGACCACCCTGTTATGAAATTTGCTGACACTCTGTATCTGAGGCAGGAGAGTTCTGCTTTTCTCCTGTTCTTGGATCACACACTCAATGAATGGACTCTCTGTGGTGTGTTGAGTTTCTCTCATCTTCTTCATTCCAAAATTGTCTATTTAGATGGTTTCAATTTGAGACAATTTTCAAGCAATGATTGCATCAAACTAGAGTCTAATTGGGGGAAAGTAATTTCTGGCAAAATCCCAAGCCAGGAGATTTTCTATCTGAGAAAATTATATACTGAAGCTGCCAACTCAGAATGGAAAGTTTAGCAGCATTAAACACAACTCTACCGTTGTCCATTTCTATACCTGTATTTGGTGAAGAGCCACACAGGACAAGGCAGAAGGTACGAGGATTTTTTTTTTAATTTATTTATCTATTTATTTTTGGCTGCATTGGGTCTTTGTTGCTGCATGTGGGCTTTCTCTAGTTGCGGCGAGGGGGGGCTGCTCTTCGTTGCGGTGCGCCAGCTTCTCACTGCAGTGGCTTCTCTTGTTGCAGAGCACGGGCTCTAGGCGCGCGGGCTTCAGTAGTTGTGGAACGCGGGCTCAGTAGTTGTGGCTCGTGGGTTCTAGAGCGCAGGCTCAGTAGTTGCGGTGCATGGGCTTAGTGGCTCCGTGGCATGTGGGATCTTCCTAGACCAGGGCTCAAACCCCTGTCCCCTGCATTGGCAGGTAGATTCTTAACCACTGCACCACCAGGGAAGCCCTGAAGTTACTAGGATTTATTCTGCAGTTTTCTCAAGACCAAAGAGTGAGATACTTGTACCTACCATTTGAAGGAAACTTAGTGATAATGTCTAGTCCGTTCTCCCACCTCAGGAACTCAGCACAGGCCAGGCTTTTGTTCAAACTGCTCCCACACTGGAATGCCATTCTCACACCTCTAAATTGATCCAAAACTTGTTGAAGCTTACCTTATCCAAAAGCTTTTTTCTGTCTGCTCCAGCCCTCATGTATCCACCTCTCTAAATGCCTGCAGACCTTAGGACCATTAAGCATTTAGTGAGATGTGGTTACCAAAAGAGCATTCATTGTTTTCGGACTGTCATGATGGAGAGTGCCACATCGTCCATCACAACATGGAACCAGCTCAGGGGCTACCTCCTCTCTGAGTGGCCGTTCCCCAGGGGGCTCTCACAGCACCCTGGGCTTTCTTCCTTCTCATACCCACTACACTGTGTTATGGTCTTTTCAATGCTTGTCTCTCTCAACCACTGAACAACAATTCCTTGAGGCCTGAGATCATGACTAGGATGTATTAACATTCCCAGAGCATAGTACAAAATAAAAGCTCAATGGATACTTACGGAAAGAGTATAAGTGAGAGAATGAATAAATGGATGCATAAATGAATGAATTCTAGAAGCTCAATTACTCCTGGTTGATCAATTCATTGATTCTAGTGCAAGAGAGCAGAAGAAGGATTGTTTTCCTCTGTGCTTAATGAAAGTTGAGGATAATAGGTAACTCAGATCATCCTTAGCAAGCATGAGTTGTAATAAAGGAAAGAAATGAGAAACAAAAGCAACCACAGTCATGTTAAGCCCTGTTAACATCCAAAACATATAAGATCAGTTATGCAAAACCAGTCTCCATCTTTTGTACAATTGAATACCATCTTTTTTTCTAGTCTCATCCCCCAGGAAACTCACCTCCACCACTTTAGAGGGAAATCCAGCCTGCCACTCTCATTTCATCTGGTAGGATTAGGCTAGAAATGTATTTTGGCAGAGGCTGATAGCTCCACCTACACCCATTATCATGCCCAGCCAAAGGTAACACCTCGTTTCCTACCACCTAGGTGTGGTCAAATAACTCGGTTCCGGCCAATGAGGTATGAGTGGAAGTGAGGCATACAGCTTCTGGAAAATTTCCACAAAAGCAGGAAGCATGTTCTCCCCTCCTTTCTATCCATTTCTCAGAGCCTGTAACATAGAGGAGGGCAGAGCAGCAGTATGGAAGGAGACTGCATCCCTGATATTAGGCTACATACCAGCCCCTTCCATGAAAGGAGATAATTTTGTTATTTTATGATTTCAGGGTTTTTGTAACCATGGTCTAGCCTATATCTTAACTACTACTTGTTCTTTAGGCAACAAAAAAGCCAGCTCCTACCTCTCTATGGGATAACAGCTCTAAGAGGGTAATGGAGAAAAGGTGTTGGATTAGTCCTCCTTTCAGAAATGAGGACACTGAAGTTCAGAGAAGTCAACTAATTTCACAAGGTTACATGGCAAGTACATAGTGGTACCCAGGTCTGTTTGACTCCAAGGCCTGTACTCTTTCCACTTTAGGATAACAGGAATAGTGATAGTAACAGTAATAGTAATATCTAACATCTATTAAATGTTTATTATTATTATTATTTATGTCAAAATCTGTGTTGAGCATTATGGGTGAATTATCTCGTTTAATTCTCAAAACACCCTTTGAAATAGGAGCTACACTATACCACTGATTTTACAGTTGAGGAAAGGGGACCTAGAGTATAATTAAATAACTTTCCTCAAGTCACGAAGCTAGTAAGAAGCAGTTTAAAGTGTCGCAGTTTAAACTGTCATCTGACTGACTTGAGCTACAGGTCCCACCCTCTACCTGACTATGAGCACATGTTTAGATTAAATTATTAGTTAGAAAAGGAATGTACAATACCCAGTCTTTGCCTTAGGCTATAGAGTAAATCATCCTTCTGAATTCAAGGGTCTAATCACCATTTGGTGACTCACATGGGGCCAGTTTGACACCAGTGTAGAGCTGGTGAGAATTAAAAGGCAAAAACATTTTTTTCCTGAGTTATTTAATGCACAAGAACTGCAGTAAGACTCATTTGCCTACCTGCCACTGCCAGTGTATACCTTCCTCTTACTTGCTGATAATGTATAGACCCAGATCAACGAGTCATTGTATAGAAGTTGCAAACAATTCATTATACACGTTTGAACTAAGTTTAATTCTGCTAACATCCTATGAAGAAGCTAGGGATATTATGAAGGATGGCTGACAAAATATAGACATGAATAAGCCTCCATAGGCCCTTGACTGAGGCTTGAATGGTGATCAGTACTTTTTAGGTGGCCATTGTGGACTTACCCCTTATATCGACAATAAAACTATTCATGCTGTTCTCAAACATAGAGTTTTGTTTTTGCTTTTATTTTAAATCATATATTCTATGAACAGAAGCTTAGGTGTTCCTATCAACAATTCCACCTGGTATTTGCTTCAAAAATCAGTTGAAAATGAGAAAGAGGGAAAGGAATACATGAAAATAAAAAGCATTTTCAAAACTGATCTGCATAACTCTAATAACAAAACCTGAAAAAGGCATTATAAGACAAGAAAATGGTAGGCCAATATCTCTCAGGAACATAGATGTTGTGATAAACAGATCTCGGGGAGCTCTGCCTCCTAGCGTTCATGCCCTTCTATAATCCCCTCCAGTTTGAGTGCAGGTGGGAACTGTGACTTTCTTCTAACCAACAGACTATGGCAGAAGCAATGGGATGTCACTGCCATGATTGCACGGCATTTATATAATATGTCTTGCTAGTTGGGTGGCCCACATGGCAGCGAAGTGAGGGTTCTCTCAAAAAATTGAAAGCAGCCTTCAGATAATAGCCAGTGAGCAGCTGGGGCCCTCAACTGTACAACTACAAGGAAATGAATTCTGCCAACAACCTGAAAGAGCTTGGCAGCAGATCCTTCCCTAGTTGAGCCTTCAGATGAGAATAGAGCATGGCCAACACCTTGATTGCAGCCTCTGAGACCTTAGGTTGAGGACCCAGTTAAACTGAACCCAGCTGACCCACAGAAACTGTGAGATAATATGTGTTGTTTTAAACTTTTGGTAACTTGTTATGCAGCAATAAATAATACACATGCAAAAATTGTCAACGAAATATTAGCAAATTAAACTCATCAGTGCGTTTCAAAATTGCAAAGTTGGTTCAACAGTCGAAAATCAATAAAAAAAAATTGGCAAAGGAGGTAGAGTCATATAGTCATCTCAATAGGTACACAAAGAGCACTTGACAAAATTAAACTCCTCCACAACAAACGTTCTTAAGTGAACTAGGGAAAAAAAGAAAACTTCTTCAATTTGATAAAGGGCAAGCCTACAGCTAACATCATATTAAATGGTGTAAAACTGAATGCTTTCCCCAAAGATTTAGAACAAGACAAGGATGTCTACTCTGACCTTTTCTGTTCAGCACTGTACTGGAGTTTCTGTCCAACGCAATAAAGAAAAACAAAAGTATAAAAGTCCTAAAGATTAGAAAGAAGTGAAATTGTCTTTATGCAGAGACAACATGATTGCTTACATAGAAAATTATAAGGAATTAGTTTCCTATTGCTGCTGTAACAATTACCACAAACTTTGTGGCCTTAAACAACACAAATTTATTATCCTTACAGTTCTATAGGTTAGATGTCTGATATGAGTCTCACAGGGCTAAAATCATGAGTGTTGGCAAGGCTGTGTTTCTTTGTGGAGGCTCTAGGGGAGAATCTGCTTCCTTGACCCTCTACCTTCTAGAGACCACCCACATTCCTTGGCTTGTCACCCCCTTCCTCCATCTTCAAAGACAGTAACATTGCATCCTCTGACCATTCTTCACATACAAATATTTTTTCTCAGTGGGTGTTTTACCTTTCGGTTTTCTTAGTGGTGTCTTTTGAAGACTAGAAATTTTAAATTTTGGTTAGGTCAATTTAACATGTTTTTCTTTTATGGTTAGCTCTTTCTTATGCCCTATTAAGAATCTTTGGCTAACCCTAAGTTGCATAGCTTCTAGAAGGTTTATAGTTTTAGCTTTTATGTTTAGGTCTGAGATCATTTTGGGATTCACTTCAAATTAAAAATTTTATATAGTGTATGAAAGGGGTCCAGTTGGTTACCCAGTTGATCCAGATCATTTGTGGAAAAGATTATCCTTTTTCCATGGAATTACCTTGGTATCTGTCTTGTGTATTAATTGATTGTATATGTGTTGGTCAGTTTGCAGACTCTATTCTTTTTTTTTTTTTAACTTGCTTTTTAATTAATTAATTTTTTTTTGGCCGTGTTGGGTCTTCGTTTCTGTGCGAGGGCTTTCTCTAGTTCCGGCAAGCGGGGGCCACTCTTCATTGCGGTGCGCAGGTCTCTCACTATCGCAGCCTCTCTTGTTGCAGAGCACAGGCTCCAGACGCGCAGGCTCAGCAGTTGTGGCTCACGGGCCCAATTGCTCCGTGGCATGTGGGATCCTCCTAGACCAGGGCTCGAACCTGCATCCCCTGCATTAGCAGGCAGACTGTCAACCACTGCGCCACCAGGGAAGCCCTGCAGACTCTATTCTATTCCTCATCTATTTGTCTATCCTTTAACCAATATCACAGTGTCTCAATTACTGAAGTTTTATAGTAAGTCTTGAAATTAGGTAGTGTGGCTCCTCCAACTATGTTGTTCTTTCTAAAAGTTGTTTTGGATGTTCCAGATGCTTTGCATTTCCTTATACATTTTAGCATCACCTTGATAATTTCTACACACAAAAAAAAAAAGCCTGTTGGGATTTCAATTGTAATTGCATTGAGTTTATAGGTCAATTTGGAGTAATTGACATGTTAGTAATAGGTAGTCTTCTAATCCATAAACACTGTATAGCTCTAATTTATTTAGGTCTTTTTTTTTCGGAAATAATACATAGTTTTCAGTGTAGACATTTTGTTTGATTTATTTGATGCTATTATAAATGGAAGATTTTAAGTGTAATTTCACAACTGTTTGTCCAGGGGCAAGCAAAAAAAAAAAAAATTTAAGGCCAAAAAGTTTAGATGCAGATTGTGTTTACAATATCCTTTAACAAATGAATTAAAGTCATATTTGATCTCACATCTGTCAATAAAAGTTGGTCGAGTACCTACTATTTGCAAAACTCTAGTTACCCCAAGAATACAAAGTTGATCACATACAAATCCTCTAGGGGATTTTCTGGAGACATTATATCAGTGCTTATCAGAACCGTCCACTTCTTCCAGTGAGTTTTTAACTCAGTGGTTCCCAATCATGGTTACACATTAGAAGGACCTGGGGTGTTTTAAGGAAACAAAGATACCCAGAACCCACCCAAAGCTACTCGTAAGCAGAAATTCAAAACTTCTCTCTAGAGAAGTCATTCCAAAGTATTATTGTCCTTGATACGTTCATTTTGGCCACAGTGCTGTTATTCTTCCTTCTTAAAAAAACCCACCCAGGCCCCTTTTTACTGTATTACTTTCCTTCTTACACACCTAAAGCTTTATACATAGCATGCATTATACATAACCTCAAAGAATTGGTGGGCGATCGCTTGCTAACAAAAACAAAACGAGAAGGGAAATGTGCTAAAGCAGCTTTCCAAGCCTTCCCCTGGGAATGTGTTCATTGGACTGAGGACATTTCAGTGAGGTGAGCTAGGGGACACCAAACGTTCCAAACAAGCCTGGCTACATAATTTGCCCAGCCAAGTGCAAAATGAAAATGTAGGTGTCGTGTTCTAAAATTATTAAGAATTTCGAGACAGTGATAGGAAAGCGTTTATCCAAGCATGGAGCCCTTCTAAGCGCTGGGCCCTGTGCAGTCGCACAGCTTACTTGTCCATGAAGCCAGCCCTGGTTCCAAGGACCAGAGCGCTCGGTTTACACTCAGCAGTTCTGCACACTTGCTGGTAATCAGGAAGGCAAAGTAAAGCAGTTGATTGCATTTCCATCCCAATAGCTGTGTTAAAAAAAAAAAAAAAAAGGAAAAAAAACCTCTTTAGTTCTTAATTTTTGATTTATTCCCTCATTTGGTTTCTGGAAAACTCATTTGAGACAGAACTATCCTATCTTCCTGTTCTTGTTTTGGATAGCATACGTATTTTTAATATTGTAAGTTTTCTTTTCTTTATTGACCAATTTCCATAAAACTTAAAAATCTGAGTTGAGGACTCAGATCTGAGTTCAACTCCATTTTTATCTGAGAGCCGGTCACTAAATGCCATTCCTGCAGCTTTCAGCTCTTGTCTTAAAGAGAAGCACTATCTACTGGGCACCCTCTGATTTATATTGATTTTTTTCCCTCACAGTAAAACTATGAAGGAGGAAATATTTTCTCTACTTTTCAAAGGACAAACCTAAGTCTCAGAGAGGTTAAATAACTTGTCCGAGAGGGTACAGAGAAGTAATTAAGATCATGGACTCAAATCTCATGTTTGCAGTTATATGCATGAGACTTGGGAAAAATTACTAAACTCTTATGAATTAGATTTTCTGTAATTATATGATGGAAAGAGTAATATAAACCTCATAGGATTGTCATGTGGACTGAGATAATATAAGCAAAGTGCTTAGTTCAAGGTAAACACTCAATAAACGGTGGTGCTTATTATTAAAGTCACATCTAGTAAGTAGCAGTGCTCGAATTTTTCCTCCTTCTCTAAAGAGAGCATTGGTAAATTTCCACGCTCTTGTTTTAGATAATCCCTGGATTAAAGAAAAAGCAATAAGCATCAATTACCTTAAAGTTGAGCTTGAGGCTAGGACAAGAAACTATTACATGTAAATATTGGAGAAGATACTCACAAAATACAGTGCTGACTAGCATTTTGAAAATACCACACCTAAGTGTTCAAGGCCTTGACATTCTTCCCTATTCCTGATTATTAGGCTTAAAACACCAGAAGCATCTTTAACTCATAGAAGAGTATGAAGAGTTGTCTTATAGATGCACTTAAATGAGTTGACAGCCTTTCCAATACTTTCTATCCATCCCAGACACAATGGTGGATACTTGGCCTATGTCACTGCCTAGTATAATATGGTTTTAGATTAGAAAGGGCAAGGGAGAGGAGAATTGGACCAGAGTATTTTCCAGGTTCTCAAAAAGATCTGTGGTTTTTCACTGAAAACCTGTAGAGAGAAAGGGCAAATATGTCATTCTAAAAATTTAAGCTTACTGGGTTTTTTAAAATTATATAAAAAAACTTCTTATTGTAAAAAATTTGGATAATACAGAAAAGTAGAGAAATTTCAAAGAAAAAAAAAATCAACCAAGTTTCTACCCTCAAAGCCAATCATACTCTGATGCTTTTTCTTCAGGGTCTTTGTTACCAAGTCTCTGCCTGTTTCCTTCTGTCCCTTCCTTCCTCCTTCCTTTGTTACACACCTGGTGCCTTCATGCCATCTTTCACTGTTGCCCCATCTGCACACTCCTAGAGTGCTATGGCCAAGCACTGAAACCTGACCTCCCAGAGGAGCCCCATCCACCAGGCTTCTCATAATCCTCTCACTCTGTAAAAGGTTTGCAAGCCCTGGGCTCCCTTTCCTAGTTCTTCAGCTCTCTGCCCAAGCTAACC
Organism: Delphinus delphis; assembly: GCF_949987515.2. Classification (NCBI taxonomy): domain Eukaryota; kingdom Metazoa; phylum Chordata; class Mammalia; order Artiodactyla; family Delphinidae; genus Delphinus; species Delphinus delphis. Next base: position 68,815,593 of record NC_082688.1, read on the forward strand.
TGGTAACGCACCTGCTTTTGGTTGGTAACTGTACTCCACAGGGGCCTCACTATTTTCAGAAGAGAAATCAGGGGATAAGAATTTCAGGTAGCCCAATGAGAGATCCATTTAGTGGAGATAAGACCATCAAATGCATTAAACAAATGTATGCTCAGTACAACTGGAGGCAACATCATGGTATAGTAAAAAGAACGTGGACAAACAGATCTACGTTTAAATCCAGCTGCTCACTAACAGGCAACTAACTTAACCCCTCTGAGCCTCAGTGAAGTGGTATGGCCAACATCATAAGCTTGCCATGGAACTTTTAAAAATGACAGGTGTAAAATGCCTGGTCTACAAGAGTTCCTTTAAAAGATTAAATTAGTAAAAAGTGCTGTGAATTTTCTTTAAATGGATCAGACATGATTCATGTCCTCATGGAGCTTACTATCTAAGAGAATAAATAAGACATACTTAAAAATAACAGTAATACTGAATTTTTAAACTCTTATTAAGACCCAGGTCCAGAAACCCATTTTATAGATGAGGAAACTGAGGCTCAGAGGAAGAGAAATGACTTGACCAAGGTTACACAAGTAGGAAATTACATAGCCAGAATTTGAACCCTAGTCTGCACCAATGCATACTGACTAATACAACACAGGCACTTGCTTTAAAGCTATTTATAAGACTAACCCTGGATGCCAGAAAACATCATCTTACTCAAGCAAAACTGTAGGTCCCATTTTGAAATTTTGTCTAAAAGTTAGACCATGACCCATCATAGAAAGGGGTTGGGAATTGGGGCAGTAGATCTAGGGCCTCAAATTTAGATTTTTGACCCCCTTTTCAGATGAGATTATACATACAGTCACAGAGATACACCGTGACAACTTCAATCACATGATTTAAAACTAGTCCCGCTACTGGTTTGCAAGGTGGCTTACACAGTCTGTGCTGGCATTTTTCATAAATATTGTATCATCATATCAATATCATAATTATATTGCATTGCATTATACAAATTAACATTGGTTCAATTTAAATATTTAAAAATACATTTTTGTAACTGTATTCTGTCACTTTGTTATTTTTATTCTGAGAGCCTCAAAAATGGAAAAGGCTGTGCCTCTCTCAGTCAATACTCTGAGTTTCATCAAGGCCCAAACAGGAAAGGAATCACAGCATCACATAGGCAGAACTTTAGTCCTTCCATACAGCCCACACACTTCCTCAATAACACTGCACCCTAAGAAAGAGGGCCAAAGACTTCTAGGACCAGGGAATTTACACTAGAACAGTGTTTCTACCATTACCATGTGGCCAGGCAGCAGGCTGAGTCATCAGGGCCTCTAGGTCTCTATATAGACCCTCTGGGTCTCACCCAGGTTGGGTTGTCACACACACCAGGTAGCAGCATTATTATTCTCAACAGAAAACTTTTCTGGTAACAGCATGAAAACTCTGACCAGACTCACTTTGATCATGAGGATTTCCATGTTTCATTGGCTTAAAACTTTCTTTTTTAAAAAAGGTTATGGGACTTCCAGTTTCTGGTTTGGCAAGAAAGGAGCTTGAAAATTGCAACTCTATCCTAATAACAAGAAAAAAATGAACAAATTGAAAAATCAGCAATTCTAACACAAGTTGGGTCACAGGGCAAACCAGTGCCCCCCAAATGGGAGAGACAGACAGGCAGATACAGAGAATCACAACTCATCAGAGCAGGAACCTCTTTGGGAACAAGTGCCAGGGTAGAAAAACGTGAACTGTAATTGATGAATTGCTGAAGGCTAAGTGTGGACAAGTCTGAGAGTCAAAAACTATAGGGGTACCCAGCCATCTGCTGTGGGGCTACCTGAGTTTTGCCTCCAGAAGCTCAACCCTCTTGCTTCCTGCAGGAGGAAAGGAAAGTAACCACTTTGAAATATGCAGAGCACTGTGTTTTTCTTTTTTTTTTCAGGTTTTGTTTGTTTGTTTGTTTTTTAATCAGAGTATAGTTGCTTTACAATGTTGTGTTAGTTTCTGCTGTAAAATGAAGTGAATCAGCTATATGTATACATATATCCCCTCCGTCTTGGACCTCCCTCCCACTCCCCGCCACCATCCTATCCATCTAGGTCATCACAGGGCACTGAGCTGAGCTCCCTGTGCTATATAGCAGGTTCCCACTAGCTATCTATTTTACACATGGTAGTGTATACCTGTCAATCCTAATCTCCCAATTCGTCCCACCCTCCCCTTCCACTGCTGTGTCCACATGTCCGTTCTCTACAACGTATTCCTGCCCTACAAATAGGTTCATCTGTACCATTTTTCTAGATTCCACATATATGCGTTAATATACAATATTTGTTTTTCTCTTTCTGACTTACTTCACTCTGTATGACAGACTCTAGGTCCATCCACATCTCTACAAATGATCCAATTTCATTCCTTTTTATGGCTGAGTAATACTCCATTGTATATATGTACTACATCTTTTTTTTTTTTTTTTAAGAAGATGTTGGGGCTAGGAGTTTATTAATTAATTAATTTATTTTTTGGCTGTGTTGGGTCTTCGTTTCTGTGCAAGGGCTTTCTCTAGTTGTGGCAAGCAGGAGCCACTCTTCATCACGGTGCGCAGGCCTCTCACTATCACAGCCTCTCTTGTTGTGGAGCACAGGCTCCAGACACGCAGGCTCAGTAGTTGTGGCTCACGGGCCTAGTTGTTCCAAGGCATGTGGGATCCTCCCAGACCAGGGCTTGAACCCATGTCCCCTGCATTAGCAGGCAGATTCTCAGCCACTGCACCACCAGGGAAGCCCTGTACTACATCTTTATCCATTCATCTGTCGATGGACATTTAGGTTGTTTCCATGTCCTGGCTATTGTAAATAGTGCTGCAATGAACATGGGGGTACATGTGTCTTTTTGACTTATGGTTTTCTCAGGGTATATGCACAGTAGTGGGATTGCTGGGTCATATGGTAGTTCTATTTTTAGTTTTTTAAGGAACCTCACTACTGTTCTCCATAGTGGCTGTATCAATTTACATTCCCACCAACAGTGCAAGAAGGCTCCCTTTTCTCCACACCCTCTCCAGCATTTATTTTTTGTAGATTTTTTGATGATGGCCATTCTGACCGGTGTGAGGTTCTCTTAAAAAGGTTGCTCTCAGGAGAAACTTTACCCAGAGCTTTACCTATAGGGGTTTTATCAGAGCCTAACTGACCTGGGGGAAGGGAAAGACCCAAGGCCAGTTGGCTCTAGACTTTTTTTTTTTTCATCCACATTCTTATGTATTCTTTTTTTTTTTTTTAAACACCTTTATTGGAGTATAATTGCTTTACAATGGTGTGTTAGTTTCTGCTTTATAACAAAGTGAATCAGTTATACATATGCATATGTCCCCATATCTCCTCCCTCTTGCATCTCCCTCCGTCCCACCCTCCCTATCCCACCCCTCTAGGTGGTCACAAAGCACCAAGCTGATCTCCCTGTGCTATGCAGCTGCTTCCCACTAGCTATCTATTTTACGTTTGGTAGTGTATATATGTCCATGCCACTCTTCATATGGAGGAAGGGGAATATCCAACTCTAGCCCATTCTAGCCATCCTGTCCCACATTAGAGAGGACTGAGAAGCACTTGTGAATTTCACAGTCCAGAGGCACAGACTCACTAAAAGACTAAGACCTAATCATAGAACTATAGAAAGCTGGCCCTCCCCACACACCTCATCACCACATTACTAAGGGCCTATTTATAGCAGTTCCTTTTACCCAGTACATCATGTCCAGCTATGAAGAAAAAATTACAAGGCATACTAAAAGGGAGAAAACAAAATTTGAAAGGATAGAGCAAGCATCAGAACTAGACTCAGATATGGCAGGGATATTGGGATTATCTGACCAGGAATTTGAAACGATGATGATTACTGTGTTAAGGGCTCTAATGGATAAAGTAGACAGCACTACTAGGAAGGCAGATACCAGACTCCTCCCTAAAGTGATTCAACCTTTTTATACTTCTCTGGATACTGTATGAGGCTCCTGTTGTTCTACATTCTTACCAACTCTTAGCATTACCCGAGTTTTTAATTTTGACAGGCTTGTAGGTATGAAAACATATCTTTCTGTGGTTTCAAATTACAATATGTTGATTAGGTTTAGCATCTCTTATGAAAACGTGTATTTCTGCTTCTGTGAAGCCTCATCATAACTTTAACCTTTTTTAAATTAGGTTGTTCATCTTATAAACTTGTAAAAGTTCTTGTCTAGATATGAAATTCTGTCAGTTAATTGTCTTTAATCTCCCCACTTCCACTAATTTATCCCTGGCAGCCAATTAACAAGGTTAACTTTCTATAGAAACTTTCATGATACGTGTCTACCTAATTGTCTCAGAATTCTTTTCAGAATTCAGCAAGGAAAATTTTAAAAATACACTTGAACACAATTGATACAACTGAATATTCTTTTTCTTTCATCCTAATCCCAAAGTTAGGGAAAGTGCCGGAAATGGGTGAGTCTTTAAAGGGTCAAAAGTTTTCAACAGAATCTTAGTTGAGGAATTTTGCTTATTCACTGCTCATCTTTATCTTTTTGGTTTGAGAGCACAATTAAACATACGTATATTTTATGTCCATGAGTATCCTTAATTCCCCTATTTATACCAGCTCTGAATTGTAGCAGAAACAGAAGGTGTCGGGGAAAGGCAGGGAGAATGTGGAGCCAGAGGCAGGGAATTTTATTGATGTTGCCTCTGTCTATAGGGTGTATCATATTTTTAGGAAAAGGAGGAAAAAAATGCATTCTGAACTGGTTTCAGTTACTTACGTTACAGAGGGGATATCCATGCCTAGAACAGCTTTCATGGATTTATTTGCCAACTGACATAAATTAAAACCAGACCAAACTTCATTCCAAATCTTTTTTTTTTCTTCCATTGATTTTCCTTGCCTTCTCCCCATTCTCTCTACCCCACCCCAGACCCTTCTCCTCGTAATGTCTTTAAAAATAATATTGCTTTGCATACGTTTTCTGCTTTGTCAAGAAAACATTTTCCAATTGCTCTGGTTTCCATTCTGCCTAAGGGAAGATTTTCTTCTCTCCTTCATTCCTTCATTGTAATCCTCTCAATTATCTAAGAGCCTCTGCCTAGAATCTCTAATAAACGTTTGGAAAGAGGGAGAGGGCTCAGGCTTGTTGATTGAGTGGTTTTGATTTTTTTTTCTTTTTTTTGAGACCAGGAAACTTCAGTTTAAGTCTAACATCTTCTTTTAAGAAAACATCCTTTTTATATTAAGGCAATCATTTACATTTTTGGGTCATTTTAACAACAACTGAGAGCTCCTTAAAATCATAAAAACTTCTAAGCACAAAAGCTTATCCAGCTCTGGGGAGACAGCCTACAATGATGGAAAAAATAAAGAACATTATCCTTATTAAGACCTGGGTTCAGAACCCAGTTTGCTCTCTTCCCAGGGGCAGGGCCTCCCTCTGAGCCTCAGTTTCCTTCTGTATAAAATATTTAATGCATAGCTATGTTGTGGAGATTTTCAGTAAGAAAAATTTTAAAAAAATGTTTTCTCATTGTTCTAGTTAGAGTTGTAACTTAAAGTGAAGGAAATTAGAAGGATGATGGGGGCTAAGAGGTGGATGGAAGATTAGGAAATATGCATCACCAGGAGCACTAACCAGGCTGCTCTGGAGGATGAAGCACCAGCAACTACAGTAACCCCAGGCAGCAGGCATGTGAATGAATCAACTAAAACCATTAGAGTCCCATGGCAGTTCCTTAACTGAAGGAGAAATGGTTCCCCTATCAACACCCAAATCTTTTCCCCAACCGTATAGCTAATTTCCCAAAGAAAATGGGGACTCTTTTTGGAAGAGGATGAGGATGCTTGATGGCCAAAAATCAACCAGTGCCAACTACATACGTTCTTAGAGCTAATTTCATTCTCTGAATCTTGACTTTATACTTAAATTCCCCAAAATATCAATACAATTCCTAGGAAGAGATTCAAGAGACATACCTACTTCGTGTGAAATACAACACAGTCAGCCACCCATAATGACCCAGGTCTTCTGTCCGCTCAAATCTCAACACACTTTAAGGTTCAATAAAAATCACCTCCTCCATGAAACTTGCCTCTACCATCCCAAACTGAAGGGCTTTCCTCTCTCAGAGCACCTCCAGCCCACACTCACACCAATACTGAACACACACGTTGCCATCCTAGCTATTTGCGCGTGTGTGTGTGAGAAACAAAAACCTTACAAAACAATACTTAGCCTTAATATGTGTGATGCATATTGATATTGTAAAGTTCTATTCTATTTTTTTAGTGCTGATTGATACTAAAATGATTTCACAATCCACTGATGAGTTTCACAAAACAGTTTGAAAAACATCAGCCTATTAGTGGAATGTGGACTATAGACTTGGAGGAACCAGATTCAAGACCTGACTCTGTCACTCAGATGTGTGGACTTAAACAAGTCACTTTACCTCTCTGAAACTCAGATTGTGTCAAATAGGAATCATAACAAACCCTTTCTTCTACTTAAAGTGACTGTGAAGCGATACACAAAAAGTATATAACATAGTGCCAGGAACATAGTAATGCTAGCTATTACTAATATTAAAACTTAATAACTAACAGAACTGGAATCAAAGATTAGAATATTGTGAAATGGGAAGAAAAATGTAAACTCAAATATAGTAATTTTACATCATTTGTCTAATGGACATGATCTTTTTCAAGCCTCAGGTGACTTCACTACTATTGGAAAACCTGGGACAAGGAAATCACATCTATAGATTACACAAAGCCTTCTTTTTGCCAGATTATCTGAATGGTTCCCTTTCTTGATTCTGCTATTAAAAAGGATGAAAAGTGACCTGGGGATTGGATTTTTCAATTAGGTTATAGATGTCTTCATGGATCAATCATCTTCCTTCCCATTCTCCCCATGCATATGGCCCCGTCCTGTTTCACTTCTTATTCTCTATTTCCACTCTTGGTATCGTAATCCACATGGTTGCTCAAACTAGAAACTTGGCCTCACTCCTCAACAACAGCAGCCTCCATCTCTAACAGCCAATTCTACCTTCAAAATATTTGGGGGACGCATCATTTTCTCTGTATTCACACAGACATTGCCCTAATTCAGACTTTCCTCAAATTTCCCTTGGACTGTAATAGTCTTTTAAATGGTCTTCCTGCCTATCTCCCCATCCCCAAATCCACTTTCTACAGTGCTCCCTGAGTATTCTTTCTAAAACACAGATCAATTTTCATGTAACCATTTGTGTCTCCCACTTCTGCCACCAACCTGGACTTATATATGATCCATGGTTCCCCAAAACCTGCAGGATAATCTCCAAATTTGTTAGTGTTACATTTGAGGCTCGCTACAGATTAACCTTTGGCTGCTTTCATTCTCACCTCCTGCTACCCCACCCTCAGACTCTTCCCACCAATTGTCATTCAATGAAAGAATCATACTCATTACTCTGCCCTTGTATTGCTAATGTGCTGTTCCCTCAGCCTAGAATTCTCCTTTTCCGTATGGAAAATTCCTATTCATCATTCAGGTCTTAGCTTGTCCGTTTATTCAACAAACATTTGTATAGCACATAAATGCTCAAAAATTTTTCTCAGCAATAGGGTTCAAAGATGAAGAGAGAGAGTTCTTACCCTCAAGGAGCTTTGTCTAATGGAGGAGCTGTGAAGCCCTGGGCAGGATTAATCATTGTCTTCTCCATGCTATCCAAATACTTTGTACCTAACTTTTATTGAGGCCTTTATCCCATTATACCATAGCTCTGTGCTTATGTATCTATGTCTCTCATCAAATAGTAAATGCCTCAAAAGCGTGAATATCTCTCAGATTCTTGCAATCCCACAATCCACCCCAGGGCCTGAAAACCCATAAATAATGTCTGCTCTAGGAATGAGAGTATAAACCATGTAAAATGGAACAGTGTGATCACAGATTGATTTCAGCAGGACCCATATTATCAGGTCCAGGTCAGCCGTTTAAGTCTTCATGGTGAAAGAAAGAGTAAGAAAGGCAGGTGATTCACGAGACTTAGAAATGAGTACATATTATATTCCACACAATTTTTCTTCTCCCCTCTATCCATTTTTCAGTTCTTAGAATTGTGGAGGGACTGGTGGGGGGAAAAATGTCATCTTCAAATGTGGCCGGATAAGAGACTTAGGCTCTGGGAGTAACATTAACCTAATATTTATTATTGGATCATATGTCTTAAAAGACTGCTCAGATTCATGTAAATAGGGACTGTCTAAAATTCCTATTAGTGTCACTACTAATAATAGTGTTAATATCATCTCAGCAAGAGGATAATAATCCCAAACTAAAGTAATTATAATTTACTAGACTATTAAGCTACATTCCTATAATGTATTAAAACCAAATTAATCAGAACAACATTCAAAAGAGAGCCTGGAATTTTCAAAGGCTCCTTTCTCCAGGATCTCAGAATGTATTAGTAGTGTCTCTATTTTTTAAAAAGTAAGATTCCTATAGAATTGAGAGTCCAGAAATAAATATATACATTTATAGTCAATTGATTTTCAACAAGGGTGCTAAGACTTCTCAATGGGAAAAGAATAACCTCTTCAACAAATCATATTGACACAACTGGATATCCACATGCCAAAAAATGAAGCCTTGCGCTTACCTCACACCATATACAGAAATTATGATGTATCAAAGACATAAAACTCTGAAAAAAACATAGGGATAAATGTATATGACCTTGGATTTGCAAAGATTCTTATGATATCAAGAGCATGAGCAACAAAATTAAAAATAGATAAAATGGATTTCATCAAAATTAAAACTTTTTGTGCATAAAAGGATACTATTAAGAAAGTGAAGACATTCCACAAAATGAAGAAAATACTTGCAAATCATAGATCTGATAAGGATCTAATATCTAGAATATAAAGAACTCTTACAATTCAACAGTAAAAAAGACAAAAAAACCAATTTTTAAATGGGAAAAGGACTTTTAATTGGTGTAATTTAGTCTGAATCCAAAGGCCTGAGAACCAAGGGAGGTGATGATGTAGATGCCAATCAAGGTCTGAAGGCCTGAGAACATGGAGCACAGAAAGCAAGAGCAGATCAATGTGCCAGCTCAGCATTTAGGCAGGAAGAGCAAAATTCTTCCTTCCTCCACCTTTTTGTTCTTTTCAGGTCCTCAACAGATTGGATGATGACCACCTACATTGGGGAGTGCAACCACTTTACTGAGTCCACTGATTCGAATGCTAATTTAATCCAGAAATACCCTCCCAGATGCACTCAGAAATAATATTTAGACAAATGTCTGGTTACTCCATGATCCGGTCAAGTTGACACATAAAGTTAACCATCACAATAAGTTAAACATAGAATTACCGTATGACTCAACAATTCCACTCCTGGTATTTATCCTGAAGAATTGAAAACAGGTGCTCAAACAAAAACTTGTACAAGAATATTCATACAGCGCTATTCACAGAGCCGAAAGGTAGAAACAATTCAAATGTCGACCAGCTGATAAGTGGATAAACAAAATGTGGTATATCCATACAATTGTATATTATTCAGTCATAAAAATGAATGGAGTATTGACACATACTACAACATGAATGAACTTTGAAAGCATTATGCTAAGTGAAAGAAGTCAGGCACAAAATACCACATGTTGTATGATTCAATTTACATGAAATATTCAGAATTGGCAAACCCAGAGACAGAAAGTAGATTAGTGATTCCTAGGGTTTTGAGGTAGAGAGGGGAATGGAGTGACTTCTTCATGGGTATGGGGTTTCCTTGGAGGTGCTGAAAGTGTTCTGGATAGAGGCGATGATTGCACAGCATTGTGAATGTACTAAACATTACTAATGGCAAATTTTATGTGTATTTTACCACAATACAAAAAGTTAAGATTTCCTAAAAATGTTTTTTCTGGCCTGCCACTCCCAGTCTCTTCAACCTGAAGCTGCTGTGAAGAGATTCTCTTTGACTCTAAAACAGTCCTCAGCCACACACCTTTGTTACCTTAACCCAATCCTCCCATGAATAATTCTAAAAATAGCTAATAATTGTGTGCCAGGAATATTTTACTTATTTCTTAATTACTTACAAAACTCCTGCTATGTGATACCCTCTACATAAGACATTGAGATAGCACAGTGAACAAGACAAATGAGAAATCTACTCTCAGAGAATTTAAATCATAGGAAAGAGGCAGACAGGAAATAGATAAATGACAATAGGTAATTTCACAAGTGCCCGGTGTTATGAGGATAATAAAACAGTGACGTGATGGAGAATGATAGGGAGAGGGGGAATCTAGTTGAGCTGAGATTCTAAATTCAGGAAGGAGCTGGTTAGGAGAAGAGCCTTCCTAGCAAAGGGAACTCATGTGCAAGAGTCCAAGGCAGGAAAGGCTTTGGCTTGTTCAGAAAAGGCTAGAGTGCCTGAAGCATAGTAGGTGGGAAATGTAGGAATCAGATCCTGTAAGGGCTATAAGTTTATTGGGAAGCTGTTGGAAGGTTTTAGGCAAGAGAAACCATGATCTGATTGGTGCTTTAGAAAGCACCAATTGCTGCTGTGTGGAGGTTTTGTAGGATTCAGAGTGGAAGTGGGGAGACCAGGTAGGAGAAAGAGTTGTGTTAGATTCCACATGAGAGACAGTGGTGGCCAGAGCTGTGTGGGAGTTTTAGAGGTGGGAAAATCACCCAAGACTCCTTGCCCTGTCCCCGGCTTCCCATTTTTTGGCCACTCCTGCCTTTTGGACATAATGTATGATATCCTGTTCTCCAAACCCAGCCTCAGGACCCTGTCCCATCCTGATTTTTCTGCCAGTACTTTAGCAGGAACTACCCTGTCCTGGTCTGCTTGTGAGCGCAGAGAGGCAGAGGTCTGAGCACATCCATAACAGCAACAAAAACAAGAAATACAAGAAAGGACAGTCACCAAGACTTCTTCTATTTTCCAGAATGTGGGCTCTGTTACAAATACAGTGGTCCAGACACTTCCTGTTTATGAAAGGAGGTCCTGCAGTTCAGAGCAGGGCTTGCTTTCAAAGGAGGCTTGGGTTCTGTTGTGATTCCATGCAGGCGATCCCCACAGGCCACAACTTCATCCTAACTTGGAAAGCAGTTTATTTATCCCATTATCAATGGTGAGCCCCAGACTGGGTGCCCAGCTTCTGGGTCCCCTCTATTTTTCCTTTCGAACTGCTCATTCTCAAATCGAACCAGAGGCAGATAAAGTGGACAAGTAACCCAAATTAGACAAAGGATTTGAATGGAGGGAAAATGACACCCATCAAGATATGCCTTGGAAAACAAAACCCCTTCACACTTCAACTTCATTAGGGAAGGCCGAGGTCTTAAAGGAAGATGCCTCACATGGATTCCATGTTTAAAGAAAAATATTACTTTGGTGTAACAAGAAGTCAAAGGCCTAGAAAGTAAGATTCAGGAGCTTTTGTGTGATGAGAGAGAGCTGAGAGCTACAGGAGGCTTCCAATTATTCTTATTTCAGTGGGTATAAGAAATTGGAAAGGAAGAGAGGATGAAAGCTCCCCTGGTCTCTTGCAGAAGTTTGAAGATATGGCAGTGAGAGCCTGAACAAAGGTCACCCTAAATTTTTTTAATTTATAAGCAGATAACCAGAGAGCATGTGCAGGCTATTGAGTAAAAGAAGCAGTAATCTAAGTGGATTGAACATGCAAGTTTAGTATTGTAATAGAATAGAAGTTACCGGCAGTTTCATCTGACATACATAGCTAATGGAGTGCATAATCATGACTGCACTTTGGGGTAATTAGGCATAAATGGTAAACTGTTTACATAATTAAGTGTAATTGGTTTTACTTTTACATAACTGAACACATTTTAGCTTTTCTTTTCTCACTTTAGGTTTTCCAGTATCCATACTGCTATTAGTATGGCTGATTTTCCCTGATATTAACACAATTATCACCATCCTAAGGAAGACTCAAACCAATTAATGTATGAATGTTCAGTCTCTCTCTTCTGCCTACTCCTAAGACTTTAGATATCCCTTGTCACCCAAAGAGTTCCTTTTTGGTTAGAACAGTTATTGGGGCTTTCTGTGCAGAAGGAGAAAGAGGAAAAGAAAAACCAATACTGAAAAATTAGTGAAAAGTTTGCAGAGGAAATTGCAGAAGTGCTATTTAAGGGGGTTGGGTGATAGACAAAAGAGCGATTCTTTGAGTGATCCACTATTGCATCAAGAAACACAAGTAAAACCTTCAAGTTATCTTGAAATTTCTTTTGACTGCTGGATATTTTTTTTTTACCGTGATACAGCTTTGAAACTGGACCACATGGATCACGACATTATACTGATATGTATATATATATATCTGTTAAAGGTCTCAGATCTTACTCCATAATCATTTGAATTCCATTTTCTGTCATTCCCATACTATATGCCAGGGCTGTGGACCATTGTCCTCTATCCAGTTCTACTCTGCCAGTCTCTCTCAAATGAGGATTTTCTTTTCCGTATGTGGAAAGCTTTGTGCACAGAAAAGACTATTTACAGCTATTTGGTCGATTATAACTGCTAAAATCATAAATCCTAAAATCTAGGTTTTCTCATTTCTTTAGGTTCAATTTATAAATGGTGTAATTTTATTTAGAAAACTAGCAATTCTATCTCAAAAGAAAAATATAACTTGTCTTTTTACTTTGTATTATGTTTAATTATAAATTTAACAGATTAGATGTCACTAAATGGTCCAACCCATTTATGAATTAATTAAAACATCTTAAACATTTTATGATGGAGCTTTGATCTGTCAGCTTGGCTAGGCTACAGTCTTCCAGTTAATTAACCAAACATTAATCTAGGTGCTGCTGTGAAGGGATTTTGCAGATGTAATTAGCACCCTTATTCAGTTCACTTTAAGCAAGGGAGATTATTCTGGGTGAACATGACTTAGTTTAAAGGCCTTAAAGGCAGGGCTGACGCTTTCACAGGAGGAAAACAAAAAAAGGAACTCCTCCTGCGGACAAAGCTTTGGCCCATGTTTATGGAGTTCCAGCCTACACATGATCTTCTCCCCTAATGACCTTCCTTACAGACCCCAGACTTGCTTAGCCATCATCCACAATCACACAGGCCAATTTCTCTGTGATAAACCACACACACACATCATACCTCCTCCTGGATCTGCTTCTCAGAGACTGATAACACATTTCAAATTTGTAAAGCCGATTCTCTCAAAAACTTCAAATACCTGACAGGGCAGACTTACAATCCCTGTAAGCAAAACTTCTATTAATCTAATAGAAGAAATTTAAAAAAAAAAAAAACAGGTTTTCTTAAGCTTGAAAAACTGTTTACAAAACTAATCATCTTCTTTTTTCAAATTAAAAAAAATCACAAATCTAATAATTGAGCATTGCAAATTAAAATCACAAAGAAAAGATGCCAGTTTCTCTAAGTGTTGAATTTTCTTAATATTTCAAATGCCTAAAATAACTGATACAATAGATTATGAAGCTTTCACAACATTGTTAATCAACTATACTCCAAAATAAAATAAAAAGTTAAAAAAATAGATTGATAATTTAAAATTTTTTCCTATAAACTCAAAATATAATAACTATAGGTTTAATTTACTTCATTATATCTGTATTTATTTGTATAAGCTGCCAAAGTTGTAACATCACTTACCCAACTTTTTAAAGGTCATAAAAGTAAATTTGAATTTGAATCAGGGTAAGAGAATTTATAACTCAGGCAAATGGTACAAACAACTGAACAGTAACCTCAGCCAGCCTAAAATACGTTCAAGAGATCTCATTTCACAGATGTGTCAGAGAGTTTTAAAGACAAATACTTATGAGAAGTATCTGAACATGAATTTCAGTTTGACCTAATAAGGTAAATTCTATTTGAATCTTCCCTGTTTTGTCAGAGGAAAAACTGCCAAAAAGCTAGAGGTGTCTGAAGTGGAGAGAAGAGGATGTCAATGAAAGGAAACAGGGACAGAAAAGAGAGGCCAGAGTTTAGGGAACTGAACCAAAGAAGGACAAATATTTGTCATAACCCTCATGAAAACTACGACATAGAGAGCTGATGCTGTGCAAATGGAGGACAAGGGGGACATTTAAGAAAGCTTCCTGTAGAAAAACTGGCAAAGCTTGGTGAGGACACAGGAAAATTCTGGTATAATTTGAGAAGCAATGCTTCAGGTCAATGAACTGATTGTAAATACTACCTATATCTCAACTTTACGAAAACTGTGTAGGATATAGTTAAAGTTTTGTTTTGTTTGTTTTTTAAGCAACATGTCTCCAGAAAAAATTTCCAAGGGAGAAGGGAAGGGAGGGGAGGAAGGGAAGGAGGGAAGAAATGGGAGGGAGGAAAGGAGAGGAAGGGAAAAGGGAAGAAATGAAAAGAAAAACCACCAGAAGAAGAAAAAAACTTCCAAGGCTGAGGAAGAGAAGTCTGGGGTCTCAGAGGCCAGGAGAACTTCCAGGGGAGGTGAGGCCCCTGGGACCACAAGAAAGGAAACAAAAAAAAGCCTTGGGTTAAAGAATCTAAACTAAATTTTGCATAAAGTTTTGAAAATGTGGATTTAGAGACTGGTAGGGATGAGAGTAGCCGAAGATGTAAGAACATTGGAGAAGAGAAAAAAGAATTTTCTAAAGTGTTATTAGATTCCCTTTAATTTCCTTTGAAAATTCAAATAAAGCCCGGAACTGCATTTTAGAAACTTGCGCTGGCTGGACTCTGCATCTAACTACACCAACAGTCTGAGTCTGGGCCACTAGGCAGCCTGGTATTTATTCAGATCACATATTTTAGAAAGTGATTCACTAAATTCTTAGATGCAGAAATGGAGAAGAATACTTTCTGTTGCTTGAAAAAAGTACAGATTTATCAGTTGCTTTTCCAGCAAAGCCAATCTGCTTTACAAGGGGTCATCTCTTTCCTTTTATTCGGGGACGAGAAACCTATCTGCCTTTTGTAGATATACTTCTCAGGCACCGCATTATGTAGGTTTCAAAGAAAATTTATAATACTGGTGGTAGTGTCCATTTATTTAATAATTCATTCAGCAGACATCTGTGAAGAAGCTATCACATGCTCAGCACTGTGCTAGGTTCTGAGATTAGGGAGATAAGACACAGACGCTTTCTTTGAGAAATTTGCAGCCTGGTGGGCAAGACTGTGATCTGATTCTTCCAGTCTTTTTGGAAATTAATTTAGCAACAACTATTAAAAAGCATACAAATTTCTCCCAACCCAATAAATCCATTCTCAGAAATTTGACAAAATGAAATCATTAAAAATCTTTTTTAAATTTAATTTTTAATTAATTTCAATTTAATTGAAAATTTTAATGTTTAATAGCTTTAGTCAGCCAGATGTCATTTCAAATCCTGTTTCTGCCACTTAGTAGACTATGACTTAGCTTCCCTGGAGTTGTGCTATCAGTAATATAAAAATAAGGATTCTAGCGTATGAAGTCATTGTAAGTCATTGTAATTAACTGAGACATGTAGAGTTTATCACTGTGCCTGGAACATGAAGATGCTTAATAAACAATCATGAAGATGGTCTCCCCTGAACCACAGAAGGGTTACAACTACATAGAAGTTTATAAACATGAGAACGAGGCTGAAAAAACATGTGCCCTTTGGATTTTTTTTAATTTTAATTTCCTACACTGTTGTTCTGTAGATGCAACTTTGAGCTCCAGATTCTGAATTATATTAATATGTTTCATTGTGTTGGGGAGTGTGATTGTTTTTCTTTTTCCAAAGGCAAGACACATTTTGAAACATAATAAGGGAAGAGCAAAACTTCTCGGTTTCAGTGCATCCTTGCGGTTGGATGTTCAGCCTCACTACATTAGCCATGCAATCATTAGCCACTCAATAAACATTTATTGAAGATCTGTGATGGGCCAGACACTGGGCCAGTGACTGCACATTCGGAATGAAATGATGTGATTCTTGCCCTCGAGGGGTCTATTTCTGGTATTTACAGACAAATAAATCTATTATTACAGAACAAGAAAATCCTACCACAGAATTATGTCTACTATGGGAGCCTGGAGGAGAGGCACCTAAACCAGACTGGCTGGTTAGAGAGGGCTTCCTGAGGTCGTGCTTAAACCTAGTTCTGAAGGATGAAGAGGAGTAGCTAGATAAAAAAGCAGAGCAGTCATGCCAAGAAGAAAGAAAAGTATATGCAAAGGCAAAGAAACAGCATGAAGGATCATGGACAGCCAAAAACAATCATTCTGCACTTCATATTTGTATTATGTTCTCTGGAATTGTTCTTCAGATGAATTTAAACCAATTTTCTCAATTATCAATTTTTCTCACCAGAGAAGAAAGGAAGATTTAACTCTGACATTACCCCCAAATATTCACCACTTTGCTCCTTGATGGTGGCCTCTCTCCAAGAAATACAGAACAATAACAGTGACCCAGAAGAGCAGGGAGGAGAGCATCAACTAGTACCTTGGTTTTCTTGGCCATGTTAGTCTGGCAGAAGATGGACTCCACTGGAGGAACCAAGAGCCCTGAACCTTTACCCAAAACGCATCTGCACAGTTTTCATTTAGTGCCTTTCACCTCCAATCATGAACTTTTCAATTGCATAAAGGTGAGAAGTGGGGAGGGGCACATTGAGAACACCTGGCTAAAAGGGCGTATTTTATGATAATATACTGAATGGAGTCACATCTCACACAGGGTCTAGTTTTAACGTTTAGACATAAGACACACAATGAGTGTGGCCAAAAGTCCTTTCTTAAACATCTCGTAAGCCACCCACAAAAAATAACGTGCATGTTTCATGTTGACAGCACTGTTCTTCAGTATTGTGTGTGTATAAATGTATAATGCATACAGTAATAAAAGTCTATAATAAATGGCCTATATGCAAAATAAAATTTAAGGCATTTTCATGTAAATTATTTAGAAGAGCACTTGGAGATTTGAATTTAAAAACTTATGATGGGTCTCTGTAAATCCCTATTCAATGCTTAATGTCAATCCAGGAACCTAGGATTTTTACAGGCCTAAGGAATTTATTCCAGCAGAGAGAGCACTGGACTCGGAATCAGAAGACCTGGGATCAAGTCCTGCCTCAGTCACTTATTGACCAAAAGGGCCTAAGGGTTTATAAATACTTTGGTGTCAAAGCCTTTGCAGTGTTTGTTCAAGAAAGAAAAAGTTCATGTCTCTATTTGACATTTGATGTGTTGACACCATGCACCAGACGTGGGTATACAAAAGCCCTGGGCTGCTCAGCCAGGAACCCATGACTTCTATCCCTTTCTGTGCTTAGTAATAAAAACTAATCAAGGATTTTAATTCCCTTGGGTACCTTCACTCATTCTCTCATTTACTGCTCAATAAATTTTTAGACTATTTTTAGAGCTGACTATTTTTAAACTATAACGCAATTTTTAAACAGAGTTAAAGAGGTTTCCCCACAGCTTCATATATGGAATGAAAGACAGCCACAGGACTCATAACGTATATGATAAGCTGACCACAAGTTATTTTTCAGAAAGCGAGTCTCATTCAGCTTTGACAATGACTGAGTTCCAAAATTAGGGAACAGAGCAAACAACCAAGTTTTGGCCTATCTGCCAAACTGGTACTAAGAGGGAGGAAAAAAAGAGGGAGATGGAGACAGATGGAGGAAATGAGAATCAACATTGCCCCACTGGCTGCACCCTGAGAGTTCTAGGAAGTTGTGTGTATGATCATCACTGTCTCAGGTCCACTCATACGTGGACCCCTCAGAACTTAGGAAAACCAGCTAACTTTAATCTTAACCTCTACACACTGTAACAGAGACGGTCTTTTTCTTTATATGAATGGCTATATTTCATTTTTCAAAGATGGTTGGTAAACTGGGTTCCATTTGGGATTTCTAAGATATCCTGGGACTGTTTTCCAAATAATTCAGGCTCAAGAAAACTGCCAAGTGTGCTTTGTCGTTTGATTTTGTTTTTCAAATATGGGTAACTTAATCCATATGTTGCTCATTCATAAAAATCTCTACAATGCAGTTTAAGATTTTTTGAGCCACTTGTTTTCCCAGGAGATCCTGGGGCTTACTTAACACTTTTCTAGAAACTATTTTTAAATCAGATTTCAAAACAGGAGGCTCTCTTTTCCTTATGAAATCTGGATCCTGAAATTTTAGGTTGGGTTTGAAAAGTGATTCCAAATGTTGTGCCTTTTATTTTGTTTGTAGACCACTTGTTCTGAGACCCATTTTAGTGGGTAAGTCATCTCAGCTTTGTATGGAGCTTAAAATCTGGTTTAGGGGAAGAAGGACAAATAAAGAATGCAAGCAATGTTAGTCAGGTCTCGTTTCACAACTTTTTTTAGGAGCAAGAATCCCAGGAGCTAATGGAAAGATCCTACATTTCCTTCTGTATGTGCAGGCTGTATTTTCCCAGGGAACTAAAGTTTCATTTAGAAAATTACTTTTTCAGGGTTCTCATTATGCTACTGCCCTGGAAGGTTAACTCACATCATGCAGACATGAAGTGACATGTCTGTTTCAGCAAGAATAATCCTCCCCCAATGGATGTGGCTCAAGTTCTAACCTCAGAGAAGTTGTTTTGCTCCCAGGCGAAGGCCTCCTTCACGATGCCAATTCAGAAGCTCTGCCTTATTTCCTCCTTTTTCCAACTTTTATCTTCTAAAAGATAAAATCTGTTTCAAGAACAGCACAGAAATCTGTTCTCACCCCCATTTCTCCCTGCCTCGTGGTCACCCTCCACTTTCTTTGGTCTGAAACCAACTGTGTAAATGAATTCACTTCTATATTGCTAATTGCTGTGGAAACTGAGAACTCAGAGGCTGCAAATGTGGCTTTGTTTTTCTTGACATTTTAAAGTAGAGCTAGTCTTTTAACTGCCTTGGGGGGAAAAATACTCTACTACCCAAATGGAAGAGGCCTGAGAGAATTCCCTCTCACATCATGATTAAATGTAGGGCTTCCGAGGCTGACTGCCTGTGTTAAAATCCCAGCTCCATCACTTAACTAGTTGTGAGACCTCAAGCAGTTCACTTTAATCCCTCTGTGCCTCAGTTTCCTCATATGTCAAATGGGGATGGATACAGTACCGACCCAAAAAGATTATTATGAGCAAAGAATGAAATTAAACAGGCATAAAGTCAGGCATTCAGAAAGCACTAGCGTTACCAGGATCTCTCTCCCTTATGACTAGCTTGCCCCTCAGCTAGCAATACCCTTCAGAGAATTCTCAAAGATTTGTTTCAAGAGACGTACACTCCATGTGTGCTTCTACCTGCCATTTATTCCACAAATATCTGTGGAGCTCTAGGTATGTGGCAGACTCTGTGATAAGTGTTGATGTATTATTTTGTTCCTGAAAATACAGACTCAAGACTCACTTTCATCAAATGGTAACAAAGAAAACGAAATGCTCTCCTCTGTCCTTCCCCAGCTTCTGTCTGAATCAGAGTGCTGAGGCTGGGAGGACCCAGTTTCTCCCAAAGGCTTCTCCTACACCAGAGACTCATTAAATGAAAAAGCATGGGTGCTTCTGAGAGAAAAGGGCTGGAACATATCAGCACTTTGCATTAACAGCGTCCACCTGGTAGACCCAGACTCCTGACCCAGCTAAGAAGCCCCTTTTGCATGGAAAGAGGCCACACCGCTGAATGGGACTAAGTGATGCGTTCCCTCCCAGGTGCCCAGGGACCCATGCACACTACTCATTAGCTGTAAATGGTAGCTACGTGTGGAAATCCCAGCACATTGAGGAGAGAATACAACCCTAAGGAACCATAAATCACCTGCATTGATTCTAAAACTGACTGAGATGTGGCTGGAGGGTTGTTTGTTCAGAATTTAATTTGAATCACCAGCCATTAGACGGGCCTTTATTTGGTGTTGGACTGCTGCATTTCTAGCTACTGAAGCTGACTCAGGTGTTCCCGAGGTTTTGTCTTCCTCCCACCCCTGCCCCTCACCCCCATCCCCCAGACTTGTAGGCAAAGAGAGTGGAATACATTTCTTTCAAACCTTGCTTCTGCCCGTGTTGAAAAGCACTCATGTCAAGGGGGAAACATGCCAATCAAGTGACACGGTAGATTTTGGTGCCTGCAGCAACTGCTGAATTCACAGCTGGGCACAGCTGGATGTGGGTTAGGTTTGGCCTCTTCCAGTGGTGACCTTTCTATGCCCTTATAAAGGCCAAGGCCCAGTGAAAAATACAGCCCAGTGTATTTATAGCTGTTGGATGCATTTCCAACAGCAGGCGAAAAACAAGAGAAAATATGAGCCCCTTATTTCCAGCCCTCGGTTAACTAGCCACCTGAAACCCTGACCTCAGACCGTCTCACCTTCCTGCTCTGTGCCTCCTGCAACCATATTAGCTGCTCACTGTACCAGGCTTAGTCTGAGCCGTCCCATGATCATACTCCATGGCCAAGTGCGTGGTGTTCCTCCTCTTCATCCACACCTTCCCTCTCTCCCATGTCCCCGTCTGGCTCAGGTGATTCCTCTCCTGCTCCTTCACTCACTCCCTGCCTCAGTTGTCCATTAGCCTGCTTCTGGCTGCACTTGTCCTCCTGATCTAGCTTGGGCTCTGAGGTCAGACACATTCAGATGACCTTTACTCATTCATCCCTTTCAAATGCTTTCATACCCAAATGGTAACACCCATGCCCCACCACTGTAACCATCTGTAGAATATGTTCCATTTCTGAGTTTGTTCCACAGGACTTGGAGAGAAGTCTTGAATTAACTATTGCAATTATAGCATGCCCATATAGGTCATCCTTCCAGGCTCTCCTCCAATGCCATTTCCTTCTAGATGTCCTTCTTGATAGTCTCAGCCAGATTTGACTTCTCCTACCTGTGAATTCCCACAGCTCTTTTCTCATCAGCCTTTTACATCCCTACACCTTTCAGTGTGTCCATTGTCTAAATAGTCTTATCTTTCCTTCAAGATTATGACTCTCTGAATGCAGGAATTATGTTTTATTCATCTCAAGCCTACTCTTTTGCTTTTGCCATTGTACATGTGTTTCATTTAATTAATTTGGGCTGAGCAACCAAATTATCACTTGACAATACTGGTAATTTTCAGCCTTCACGCATTAGACATTCATAAACCAATGATACATGGTTTTTTATACATGATATTTGCAACAAATATTTCTGCATATTTCTTTGCCATTATGGCTAAGTCGTGAAGCTTGAATAAGTAAGAGAGAAGCTAAAATTGAGGAAAACCCCACCCAACAAGAAAGAGGAATAGCAGTCCTTGAGCAAGGAAAGGGGACTTCAAAGAGAAGAAGAGGAAGGAGATCAGAAATGCGAAGATACCGACTCGCCGAGGATTCAACTCGTTTGGGTGGGGTTCAGTGAAAAATTTGAAACCTTGGATAAATTAGAGAGGAAGGTAGAGGAGCAGAAATTCTAGTTTACTATGGTTATGCCAGATACTGCAGTCTTCATAAGAAGACATGAATCCAACATAGAGTCACCTAGTAGTGGTGTAGAAGTGGTGGCCTCAGAAAATTGGGTAGAGAGAGAGCCTGAATGAGTATATCCATTAGTATATACAGTTGACACTTGAACAACGTGGGTTAGAGGTGCCAACCCTTGACTGTTTGAAAATCCACTGATAACTTCACAATCAGCCCCGTGGATGGTGTAGTTCTATAGTACATATTTATTGAAAAGAAAATCCTAATATGAGTGGACTGACACAGTTCAAACCCATATTGTTCAAGAGTCAACTGTATATATACAGTTGTGGGGAAAAAAATAAATCAATTTCCTCAATCCTACTTGAGGGACCCAGCAAGCTCTAGCATGACAATATAAAGCTGTGGGCTGAAGTGATCACCCATGGTGGCCCTATGCTGGGCTGGGAATGATCTTTGGACCTAGCTTTCCTATCTGCATGGTCAGCTGGTGGCTGCCTTCTGTCCCATCTCTGGCCCCTGTCAAAGCCTTTATTATCTCCTGGATTGTCCACATTCAGGAAGTCAGTGTCTGAACAAGATTATTATTAGTGATTTTTATGCTTTTCGAATGCCTGATCTGCTATCTAGTAGCTATGTGACCTTGAGCAAGCTTCCATGTCTACAAATTGAGAATCATTATTTCTATGACACTTAATTATTGTTATAATGAAGAATTAATACACCACATGATGAATCTGGCTTGGTACACCCAGTAGACCGCATTATGAAATCAGAGTTATACTCCTGCCTTTCCTCTATCTGCTACATGTCTTTGCTGCTTCCCATACCTGTGCTCTCTACTTTATTCCCTTCCACCCTTTCTAGGGACTTGACACCACAGTTATCCTTCTGCCCTCCAGGACCATTCATGGTCCTCTCTTTGTTGTGGTTTACCCCTTAATCATCTAACCTGCCCTTGTCTTCCCTATCCTGAACAAAACCTTCTCAAGCTACAGCTGTCTTGGCTTGGTCTCATACTTTCACTTCCAGAATGATTGTTAAGAGTGTTCTTAACACTCTTGCTGACTTTATGTCACAGCCTACAATCTCCTTAATTAACTGTAATCTAGGCTATATCCTGACCATTCTACTTGAAAATGCCCTTTCTCTTGATTCTCATCAATGACCTAGTATCAATATATCCCCAGTGACCCACCCTTCCAAAAACATTACTTACATCCTTGAATCATGACACTTCCCTTTCCAGAAATGTCAGTGCTTTCGGGTAAAATTCGGAGTCTTCACTTTAGCATTTGCTTTCCATGACCCCAATTTATCTTTCTACACCTGATATTGCCATAAAGACAAAATTAAAATAAAGAGTTCCATGATCAAATAGAGTACAGAAAACTTTGCTTACTATTCCCTGCTCAGAGATTCTTAGTATATATTGTGATATTAAAGGCTCTATGAGGAGCTCTGCAGGAAAGAAAACTTAATAAGTAATTTCCTATTGCTCAGTAATACCCACAACATATTTTTATGACTATGACTTTTTTACTGTACAAATCTTGTTTCAAGTTGCTTTTAAGCTACTAAAATAAAGGTTTTGTGCTCTATATTTGTTTGCATCCCTCCCCGAGCCTGTTCTAGGACTTAGACATAGTGTGTGACCAATATCAACTGGATTTCCAAGTTGCTTTCTGTCACTAGTATAAGCATGACTTTTTCTTGCTTTAAAAAATTTACTTTACACCACATTTGTCTGAAATGAATAGGAAGGCAATGAACTATAAAGTCTCTATGACACAAATATTTTCTTTGACTCTCCCAAATGCCTCATTTCTCCATATCCTATATGACTTGAAGGAAGGAAGAACAGACTTTTAAAATCACCTATGGAACAGACACGATTTATACACATATTTACCGATGATAAACTGAGGATCAGAGTCACCCGCCAATTAAGTGACATTGTCTGTATTCAAATTCAGGAAGGCTGATTCTAAAAATCTCTGCTCTTTGCACAAAACTGAAGCCTTTACAAATAGTGAGGCACACAGAAGTAACACGCAAATGCTGTTTGATGAAAAGGGAGGTCACCCAAGAAAAGAACACCATTCATCCAGTGGCCTGGATGATCATATTTGCCAAGAGTCATGTGAGGAACAGGAACTGTAGGTACCAGCTGCCAAGTCCCAGTCTTAAGCCATGAAGAACCAGAATGAAGGAAGACTGAACAAAGAAAAAAAAATCAATAACGTGATCAAATTGCCTCAGCTCCTGCAAAGGTGTTTGCTCTAGGGAAAAAAATAAACTGTAAACTGTTTTTCTCTCCTTGACTTCACGCTGATTACCTGGTATCACGAAAATTTGACTCAACTATGGCAACAGGTTGTCTGTTGCAGAAGATGGTGAAAGAAGAAACTATAAGATTCCATTAGAGCCATTGACTGTGTTTTATTCTTTTCCACCATGTGTTTCCCACTTTCTAACAATTAAATGCATGAGTATTCATTGAATGCTACTTGAATGAATGAAAATAGGTTTATATAAGAGAACTACTTAAATTCCCTACCAACCCCTTAATTAGTTACACCAGCCTCAATATCTATGAGGAACAAGGCATTTACAAGTAAAATTCTTTCAAAATTTGTATTCTGAAAAGAAGAACTATATCACATTGCTTGTGGGTGGCTGAGTACATCAGTCATCAACATGTCAATATTTCTACACATATGACTAATATTTCTATGGTGCATTATCACAACACCTAGTGTTCACTCAACACTTCCGTGCATTCCTGATCTCAGAAACAAATCAAACTTTACCTTGTGGGTCTACATTGAGTGCAAGCCCTACTGATGGAAAAACCTGTCTGCCTACAGGACACTGATAATGTCCCTTATATGTGACCTGGTAAGTCAGAACAGTACAGTGAAAAAAAAGTGGCTTGGTGGCAGCATTTCACTAGACGTTAGAATGACGTGGTCAGAAATAAAATAAGAAAGCTTTTGTTCTTGGTGCTTTTCACAGAGGATTCTTGGACCTTCTATGAAAACCCAGTTCTACGAGGCTTTTTCTGCGAAATTACTGGCAGATAGGAACTTTTCAGCTAACACATGTCAAAGCCTCTGCCAGGAATGTAAACTGTACAATAATTTTTTTATGTCTTTAGACACCTAGAACAGAAACCTTAAACACCCAAGTGTCAAAATAAGACAGATAACCCAATAAATTTGCTAGAGCAGGGACAGGGAAAACAAACACAGCCTTCTGTTATACGGATGTCTGTTAACTCACTCCAACCACTAGCCTGAAACCTTAGCCTGCCACACGTCTTTCCTGTCGGGCTGTTTATTTAGACTCCTGTAAAGCCTCTCGGCACCCATTTTTAATTTTCAGCTTGCTTCTTGTCAGTTTTCTGAAAAGCATAGCAAGATCCACTGTTTAACAAAAACACACAAATCAGGGAAGGAGGAGATGGATGGTGGGACATGGTGGGTGCAAGCACCTCCTGGCAAGTGTGAGAGGACTGCATTCCTGGTCCCATTTGTTTGTAACGGGGTGCAGGGGTTGCCAACTGGGGTCATTCCATCATGCATGCTTGGGCTTAACTCTGTGACCATCCTCAGGAAGGGTTTTGCTTCATTCCGTATTATATTCTGCGTTCACTCATGAAATATTCTGTCCATGCTCTTTGGTAATGTGGGTAAGAAAAAGAATCTTCAGTGGCAATTCATTGCATTCTGGTAGCTTCCTATTCTTGATTAGAGGGCTCCAGCAGGCTGCAAGCAATCATCTTGTCCCTCTAAAGAGGAAAGATAACAGACTTTTGAATTCAAAGATCACCATCAGGGCGTGTTATTTTTCTTCAATATGACTGATAATCCGTGAAGCAGCACTACTTAGCGAGGAACTGTTACCCTCAAAAGTGCTGGACTTGATCTATGGGTAAAGTGAACATATTTTGTGAACCAAAACTTGGAATTCAGAGTCTCACACGAAATAATTGTGGCAGGTTCCAACTCAAGAGGCAGTTGGGGAGATGAAGTGTGGGTGCCTCAGGTACTGGAATTTACTGGCAATTTGATGACTTCGGGGAGCAAGGTTAAAGACTATTTAAAACCGGGCTGCTTGCTCTGCAAAAGCGTGCCTTATGGTCTCTGCAGTTATGGGAAATATAAAATTTCTTCATCTCTGCACTGTCTCTTGGCTCCCACCCTTGTGTAGTTGGAAGCAATCTCTCAGTTTCCTAGGAGTCCAAAGACTCAATTTATACTTCTTTTATAGTGTTCATCAGTTACTACAGTGAATAGTAATTTATCCCAGAACATAGTGACTTCTTTAAAATTGTAAGGTTGTCAGGGGCTGGGGGGCAAGAGAAGGAAAGAAAGAGGTTCTTAAAAAAAAAAAAAAAGTAAGTTGCACCCATAATCCCATTGCATATGTGTGTGTGCACATGTATGTGTGCACGCCTGCATGTATGTGCATATAAAGGAAGAGGCGACAGTCTCAGATCATCTCTAACATCCCACCCCTCCCTCAGGACTAACCACTATTGGCATTTAAAGGCATTATTTTCCTAGATTTTTTTCTGGTGCTTGTAGCTGATCTATAGGTGGACATTTACACATATATTACACAAACAGCCACATATATACTTTTTTTCACAAAGATGGAATCTACTATACCTATTGATATACAACTTGTTTTTATAATACCATTTTATTATATGTATATCTGGTAAAGTCAGTACATATTGTTCTATGCATTGTTTCTAATGATTGCATAGTATACCTTTAACTAATCCCCCAACTGATGAACATGAAGCTCATTGCCAACTTTTGGTATGACAAACAAGGCTGCAATTAACATCCTTGTATACTGCTTGCTAGTATTCTGTTGAGGATTTTTGCGTCTATGTTAATCAGTGTATTGGTGTGTAATTTTCTTTTTTTGTGATATCTTTGCCTGGCTTTGGTATCAGGGTTCTGGTGGCCTCATAGAACGAGTTTGGGAGTGTTCCTCCCTTGGCAATTTTTCGGAAGAGTTTGAGGATAGGTGTTAACTCTTCTCTAAATGTTTGATAGAACTCACCTGTGAAGCCATCTGGTCCTGGACTTTTGTTTGTTGGACATTTTTAATTACAGTTTCAATTTCATTACCTGTGATTGGTCTGTTCATATTTTCTAATCCTTCCTTGTTCAGTCCTGGAAAGTTGTACCTTTCCAAGAATTTGTCCATTTCTTCCAGGTTCTCCATTTTATTGGCATATAGTTGCTTGTAGTAGTCTCTTATGATCCTTTGTATTTCTGTGGTGTCAGTTGTAATCTCTCATTTTTCATTTCTAATTTTATTGATTTGAGTCCTCTACCTGTTTTTCTTTATGAGTCTGTCAAAAGGTTTATTAATTTTGTTTATCTTCTCAAAGAACCAACCTTTAGTTTTATTGATCTTTGCTATTGTTTTCTTCGTTTCTATTTCATTTATTTCTGCTTCAGACTAGACTACAAAGCTATAGTAATCAAGACAGTATGGTACTGGCATAAAAACAGAAATATAGATCAATGGTACAGGACAGAAAGCCCAGAGATAAACCCATGCCTATATGTGTCATAGGTCACCTAACCTATGACAAAGGAGGCAAGAATATACAATGGAGACAAGACAGTCTCTTCAGTAAATGGTGCTGGGAAAACTGGACAACTACATGTAAAAGAACGAAATTTTAGAACACTACCTAACACCATACACAAAAATAAACTCAAAATGCATTAAAGACCTAAATATAAGACCGGACACTATAAAACTCTTAGACGAAAACATAGGAAAAACACTCTTTGACATAAATCACAGCAAGATCTTTTATGACCCACCTCCTAGCATAATGAAAATAAAAACAAAAATAAACAAATGGGACCTAATTAAGCTTAAAACCTTTTGCACAGCAAAGGAAACCATAAACAAGATGAAAAGACACCCACAGAATGGGAGAAAATATTTGCAAATGAAGCAACAGACAAAGGATTAATCTTCAAAATATACAAACAGCTCATGCAGCTCAATATCAAAAAACAAACAACCCAATCAAAAAATGGGCAGAAGACCTAAGAAAACATTCCAGTAAAGAAGACATACAGATGGCCAAGAAGCACATGAAGAGATGCTCAACAGCACTAATTATTAGAGAAATGTAAATCGAAACTACAGTGACGTATCACCTCACACCAGTCAGAGTGGCCATCATCAGAAAATCTACAAACAATAAATGCTGGAGAGGGTATGGAGAAAAGGGAACCCTCTTGCACTGTTGGTGGGAATGTAAATTGATAAAGGCACTATGGAGAACAGTATGGAGGGTCCTTAAAATACTAAAAATAGAACCTCCATATGACCCAGCAATCTCACTACTGGTCATATACCCTGAAAAAACCGTAATTCAAAAAGACACATGTACACCAATGTTCATTGCAGCACTATTTACAATAGCCAGGACATGGAAGCAACCTAAATGTCCATTTACAGATGAATGGATAAAGAAGATGTGGTACATATATTCAATGGCATATTACTCAGGCATAAAAAGGAACGAAATTGGGTCATTTGTAGAGATGTGGATGGACCTAGAGTCTGTCATACAGAGTGAAGTGAGTCAGAAAGAGAAAAACAAATATCGTATATTAATGCATATATGTGGAATCTAGAAAAATGGTACAGATGAACCTATTTGCAGGGCAGGAATAGAGACGCAGACCTAGAGAACAGACGTGTGGACACAGTGAGGAAAGGGGGTTGGGGGCGGGATGAATTGGGAGATTAGGTTTGACGTGAATACACTACCATATGTAAAATAGATAGCTAGTGGGAACCTGCTGTATAGCATAGGGAGCTCAGCTGGGTGCTCTGTGATGGCCAAGTTGGGTGGGATGGGGGGGAGGGAGGCCCAAGAGGGAGGGGCTATGTGTATGCATATGGCTGATTCACTTCGCTGTGCAGCAGAAACTAGCACAACACTGTAAAGCAATTATAGTCCAATAAAAAAAAATCCTTGTATATATATTTTCACTGATTTTAGTTATTTTTTCCTGAAAGATAGATTCCTAGAAATAGTGATGCTGACAACTGGGACTTGCCTTTAGTTATTCATGTCTCAACAGAAAGAATTTGAGATTGAGGGGGAGGGATCATCAGCAACAGAAGCACAGAGGGTCTGGAAGACAAATGTTAGCAGGGCCCATCCAAACGCTATTGAGAGAAAAGGAGTCTCTGACTTCAGGTATCTGGTCTCATTGGGAAGGGATCTCTCTGAGGGGAGTAGTGCCTCTAGTTCTCTTAGGTGATAATTTTAATTCTAGTGATAATTAGATAAATTTAATAGCATCTTATTCCTATAACTTATTCAGATTCTATGCTCACTAAGCAACATTCTGAATACAATATGATTTCTCCAAAGATACTACCTGAGAGAAAGTTGAGTATAGAAAAAAGGTAAAAAATAAACTCTCCGCCAAGCCTGTGTTTTGGGTTTGGGTAAATCCACCCCGGAGACACAGATCCTCCCAGCATGCCCATACAATTCTTGAAGGTACAGAATTACCATCCTGTGGGGTCATTTGAAAGACAGCCTGTCATTAATATGGCAACAACTTGCCCCCATCATGTATCTTCAATTACATACTTGGATAGATGCCAAGCGTCTAGAAGGCAAGAGACACCTTGGTTTGAGTTTGTCAGCCCTATAGGTAGGGAACAATGGCAGAGGGAGCACTGGTTGCCAAGTCAATTTCTCAACATCCTCCACATTGAGATCCTCCTTGTTCAGGAGCTCATCCATGACAACAGTACTGCCTGCAGCTGACTCCACTGTCTTCAGTCTCTTTCTCCTCAAAAGCATGCTAAAATAGCATCCTCTTATTTATAAACTAAAGTATAATCCCCTAAAAGCTAGCATTTAAGGTCTGAGTCCATAAACTTAGTGGTCCAATGTCTCACTATACCTTTTTATTCCCATTTCCAGGTCTCTGCTTGTATTATTCTCTCCACTTGAAAGACCCTTCTATTCTCATTCCCCTGTCCTTGAGAAATATAAAATATATTTGTAAGATAGAAGGTAGAAATGTCTCTCTGAAGGGCAGGAAGTTCTGTAGTAAAGCAAAGGCTGACAAGACTGGAGACTTGGGCAGGGATGGGGAAGAGTTTGGGACTAACCAGTCACAGAGATCTATCTCCCCTCCCTCATGTTCCTGGCTTTTCTTTTGAGCTATGGTGCTTAACCATAAGGTTAAGGTCTTTCAAAAGAATAAGGTCTTTATGGGCTTCCCTGGTGGTGCAGTGGTTGGGAGTCCGCCTGCCGAGGCAGGGGACGCGGGTTCATGCTCCGGTTCAGGAGGATCCCGCATGCCGCGGAACGGCTGGGCCCGTGAGCTATGGCCTCTGAGCCTGCGCGTCCGGAGCCCGTGCTCCGCGTACCGCAAAAAAAAAAAAAAAAAAAAGTAAGGTCTTTAAAAAATATTTTCATAAATAGTCACTGTTGTATACCTATATTACTTTTTATAAAGATAAAATTGGCATTTTATCTCAACTTTTCTTGTGACCAAGATAGAAGAGCTATGAAACTCAAAACTTACATCTGCATTTGTTGCATTAACATGATACTGTCCCTTAGAACTGAATAATAAGTGAATTATTCATTGAGGAGGAAAAATAACTTTCTAAAATTGACCAATATCACATTTATTTTCGTTTTGAATTTGGTTAACTGACAAGGCCACCAAGCAATCATTTATGAAATTGTTGTAGAAAAAAACTTGGTCAAATTGGTCAAATTCTCCATGTTAATACTCATTATAAATTTAACTTTTTTTTTCCTTGAGAAAAACATAGAGATTTTTAACAAGTTGTTAAATATTCTTCTAGTATAAGGCAATTCAAGATCCTGAGTACCTTTCTCAGAAGGATTCTTATTTTACTTTTTTATATTATGTGGAACATGTAATGCTTTCCAAGTTCCAAGGATAAATCTTTGTCTAAAAGTTGCCCTGACTTGCTGTTTACCTTGCTGTAAAGAACAGAGAGACACAACCATGAACCCATCTCAAATGAAGTACAGACTTATGCTTGGATATCTTTGCTGCCAATCAGTTCTGCCCCCAAGAAAGTTAGAAAAAGATCCAGGACACCTCTCTCCTTTGAATCAGATGTCCAGTTCTCTGAGAACACCCACCTCCAAAACTGGGATATGCAGATCTGCTAGACATAAGAAAAAGGTAAAAATTTCACAGAGCATTGAAAACTATGTGACAAGGTATTTTGTGTAATAAAGTTCTGAGACAAAAATAAATGGGCAACATAGTAACAACTTGACTGGTTTCTACATCTCAATGTCTAGAGATTTCTGCCTTATATCTTATTTTGGAAGAAATAAAAATTGGGCCAAAGCAAGAGAAAGGAGCTAGTTCTGAGTTTGGCAAGTGTCCAATATCGATATGCAGTAAATGATCAAAGAGAACCCAACTCAAAGATTCAAGCCCTTAATCAGAGCTAAGGATTTCTTTCTTATAGAAAAACCCACCTACCAGTTTCATAGGACAGCCTGTGTTCAGTTACCTATTTTACCAGTCTTGAGCAGATAGCATCACAAAAGAGCAAAGTTAACCAGGAACGAAGAGAACCAGATCTTATCTCTACCCAGTGGTGACTTCCTTAGGCACATCACTTAGTGTTTTTGAGTTTCATTTTTCTTACTATAAAATGTAGGTAATAACATTTGCCTTCCCTATCTCAAAGGAGGATTGAGAGGATTAAATGAGGTAATATATGTGAAAATGCTTTACAACTACAATACATTATTGTTGTGATCACAATATCATTTTCTATTTCAGCCCCAAATCATCTCCTATGTTCTATATAGACATATATATAGTATATATAGTCACTGTACAGTACTATATGGGCAGAATAATTGTTATGTCCTACATCTTCCTGGATGACCCAGATTTCAACATTTCTACCCTGCTTTCCTCATGAGTATACCCCTCAAATCATTGTCCTTACTTAGATTGGAAATCACAGGCACTTAATTTTTAATGAGATGTGTAAATATACACCACATAATTAGAAGTCTGCACACAAACAATATTTTAATAATAATCTCTTTCTAAAAGACAGAATGCTCAATAGTTGGAAAGGTCTTATAAGAAAACTGGCCAAGTGCAAAAAGAAAGAGAAGGCAATATAGAACTATCTCAGGAGAGGAAAGGGACAAAGAGCTATCAGAGGTGACTGTTTCCAAATCAGGTACAAGTTACCCTTTGAAGTTTGATAAAACTATCTGCCTGGACCTTTGGCGATGGCACAAAGCCACGAGAGACATTTCTCCAATGAGAGCCAAATGTGAATTATGACTAGTTTAGAAGAAAATGCCTTTCAGAGGAAGTCTTTGGCAGCTGTGGAAGCTGGATTTAGAAAGGAGTTAATTTAAGTGCACAAATAAATGGAATCTATATACATGGGTATTAGGAGTGTCATTTTTGACATTTTAAAAGAATAGATCTTGACCTCAGTTGGAATATGTATGTGATGTGTCTCCCATCTCATTCCTAACATCACTAACTGGTGCATTATTACTTGGACACTAAATGAAGAGAAATGGCATTCCGTCACTGGATCAGCATGTTATTTTAGAAATCCCAGTTTTAACACAAGGAATATGTTGACAATGGATGGAGCATGCACTCTCCGCAAACCTCACACAGAGCAGCTGGTAAATCACCCAGAAAGCCAATTCTATATAAATGCTTATGAAACCTCTGAGGGAAAATCCAAAAATTTTTTTTAAAATCACAGTTGAAAGTGAAATACAGTCTTCCAGCAGCAACAAGCTGGGAAAGTGAATGGCAAAACTTGGGTTTTTTCCTCCACTGAAGGAGCCAATCTTCTCATCCTGTATTTTTTATTTATTTATTTTAATAGGAGGCAATGAGGGCTTATGTTTGTATCCAGGTTGATTCTAAAACATTGAGTGGATTAATGTAACAAAGCCTCTAGGATGTGAAAGGTCCTGATGAGAAACTCATCTGGTCTAGCTTATAACCACAATATCTAATTCAGATGACCTCCTGGTAATTCCAATAGCTTTCCTCTCTAATTCCAGTCCAGCTTGGCTGTTGGGTCTCAGTTTTCATCATGCTTCTACTCATGGCTCAGCCACAACCACAGTAACTATGCACATCAACCATGAGGAGATTTAATATTTTTGTTTGTTTATTTTTAATCTAATGAGCTGAATTTGCAACATTTAGCAACTAATCACTTCCAAAGAGGTGATTTTTCAGGCAGCCATCTTGAAATGACCATGGTTTTCCTTAGTGCCATGTCAAAGATCAGAGATTGGCAAACTTTTTCTATAAAAGGCCAGATAGTAAAATTTTCTGTTGCAACTCCTCAATTTTGCCACTGTAACACAAAAGCAGTCATAGACAGTACATAAACAAGTAAGGCTGTGTTTCAGTAAAACTTCATTTAGACATACATTTGAATTTCATATAATTTTCATGTGTTATGCAGTATTATTTTTCTTTGGATTTTTTCCAACCATGTAAAAATGTAACAACCATTTTTAACTAGCAGACCATACAAAAACAGACAGCAGGACACATTTGGCCCATGGGCCAAAGTTTGCTGACCCCTGTCTGAGAACCTCAGAAGGGAAGAGAGTGCCAAAGGACACTTCCGGGAGTCATTACAGGATACAACCCCTTCCTCAAAGGTTGAGGTCAACTAAGTATGATAGTCATTAGTGTTGTCCACTGACTGTTCCCTGGTTTGTACCTGGGCACAGGATAGCAATTGTCCTTTCCCACACCCTTGCAGTCAGTGTGGTCACACGTCTTACTCCAGCCAAGGAGATATGAGAGGAAGTGACATGTGTCTCTTACAGGTGAAAAATGAAAGAGCAAATACATGATTTACCATATTCCCTTCTCAAGGTTAGAGCAAGTACGAATGGGCAAAGTACCAACTATTGACCTTCCGTACAAGAAATAAAGTTCTGTTGTATTAAGCCACTGAGATTTTGAGGTGATTTGTTATCACAGTTTAGCCCAGCCTGTACTAAATGCAATCAGCCTATTATATAGTGCGATCAGAGGACACCTATGGTTTCTTAAAATGAAACATTTAAGCCCATTTCAGCAGGAGACAGTCACTTTGCCAACTGAAAAATTAGTTACTCAAATATATCATCAATTTATTATCATTGACTCTTTCGACTGTAGAGAAAACCATAAAAAGTAGTAGATCATTTTTAAATGATACTACTCAGTGCAGATGAAAGTGTTATAAGATAGGTAATTTCATATTCTGCTGGTAGGAAAATAAACTCCTGGAACCTTTCTAGAAAGCTGTTTTCCTATATATCAAGATCTTTGACAATTTTTCAAAGTTTTTGATTATGAATTCTACTACTAGGACTCTATCCTAAAAAAATAATCAAGAATCCAGGCAAATATTTATAAATAATGATAATAACAACATTCTTGTTAAAATAACAACAACAAAAACCTTGGAAATAATTATGTCCAATTTTACAGGAAAGGCCAAAAATTATGGTATATTCATATAATTAAAAAATTACACAACTATTTAAAATTTCGTTTGTAAAGAATTTTAATGACGGAAACAGATTATATTTGGTACAATTAGAATAATTCAGTGGCTTCTATGTAGATTACATATGATATATGTAGAGAGAGAAAGAAACAGAAAGTGAAAAAGAGGACTGGCATGAAAAACACCAAAACGTGGTAGGATTACAAATGGTTATTATTTTATTCCATTGACATTTTTATATTTTCCAATTTTTCTACAAGGAATGTGTATTACTCTTATAATCAAAAAAGCAATAAAATGTATTTTTAAAGTAGTCCCAAGCCAGCCAGCTTTAGGGTCCCCCTCAGAGCACGCCAAGTCCTTTCCCTCTTTCCATAAGCTCTCTTTATTGATGAAACTCCCCTTCCTAAAATTTTCACTTAGGACCCCAAATTAAGTTGTCAGCATCAAACCAGCCAAAAAAAGTCATGACTTGTAGAGGTCCACGTTGGAAAGAATGAGCTATGATGCTGATCTTTCTTCCTGATGCTGGCATATTAATTCAAAACTTATTGCTATTTAAATTAATTTATTTTCTTAATTCTTAGAAATGACTTGATTCAGGAGGATTTCATAGGCCTTCTAAACCTCCCTTTTCAACCTTACCATCCCCACTCTAATGCTAGCTGCTGTAACAGCAACAAAGCTCAGTGGCTTAACATAGTATTTCTTGCTCACTTTACAGTCTGATCAAGTATTTGGTGGGCAGCCTCTGTCTGATAATGCCAGCATCCAGGTTCTGCCATTTCATGGGACCACCATCTGCCAGGGCTTCCTCAGGGGTTCTTGCTGGATCCTCTGCATTCAGCTGGTCGAACAAGCAAAAAGAGAAAGT
Source organism: Delphinus delphis (assembly GCF_949987515.2). Classification (NCBI taxonomy): domain Eukaryota; kingdom Metazoa; phylum Chordata; class Mammalia; order Artiodactyla; family Delphinidae; genus Delphinus; species Delphinus delphis. Next base: position 68,850,547 of record NC_082688.1, read on the forward strand.
TAGGAGGAAATGGCACACAGTCACTCTACCTTCATTCCATTTGTCAGAAGACAGTCATGTAACCCCGTGTAACCACAGGGGAGGCTGTGAATGTAGTCTTTCTGTATGTTCAGGAAGAGGGGATGGGGTTGGGAAACATCGAGGCTGTCTCTGCTGTATTCACTACAGGCAGCTGCGAGGAGCTGTCTGCTCTCAGTTCTCGACACTATATACTCTGGTTTACCTCTGTCTCTTCACTAAATGAACTCCTCCATTCAGCCAAGCTTTTCCTGCCAGATTCCAGATTGGTTTTGAATCTGACCTCCAAGTAGCTTTTCTAAATTGCCCCAATGAGAGTGAACTTGTTCCTTTCCCTAGGGTCCTGTTGCATGAATCTCTGCTATCACCCTTCTCAGAGTCTGCCTTGTATATTTTTCCTTCATCAGAGAGAAGGTGTCATCCTTCACAATGTGCCATGGGGCCTGCATGGTGCTTTCACACAGTAGGCACTCAGCAAATGTTAACTCCCTTCCTTTGCCTTTCAATCAACATTTGTGAAAGCTAACCGAACAAAAATGCATTGGCCTAGTGTCTCACATAAATGCTGCGGGTTTAAGCTCTCCTTCTTAGCAGATATTATATGAAGAACATTTATGCGGAGGTCCAGAAGAACCATCCAAAAAGTGTATGGGGCTTTAAAATCTCTGTGGGATTGATTTAAGAACCAAAGGATCTAGCATAAGATTTCTTATTCCTCTGATGATCCTGTTGTATTTTGCAGATTTTAAAACTCTCTGTAGATTTTTCCTTTTCCTGGAAAATCCAAGTTCTTCAGTAAATCAGTTTTTCAGCCCAGTGGGTATAAAAACGGCCTGTGTAGTGAATGGGCTTCAGCTTTGCTGAGTTTGCAGGCAAATGGAAAGAAAAGCAAAGAAATAAAATGAAAGTGAGAGGTGTGAACTTTCCCCATCCATCTTAATGGAGTGCTAACCTCCCTGCCTCAAGGTGACCATTTGAATTCTAGAACTATTAAACAATGTGCTGAAATCCAAACAGTCTGAGAGTGAAATCTCCTTGAGAAAGGACAGCTGTGTCCAGTTTTGACTATGGTTCAGGCTTAAGAAAACAAACACACACCAAATGAAACTGATCTTGGCTGTCCTCTGTCAGCTTTAGGCTCTAGAATCTCCCCTCTTTGCCCTGCCCTGAAAGGTTCACCCTCTTTAAAAGGTGGATGGGGCACAGAGCATGGCCTTGCTTCTCCAGATGGCACCTGAGGTAGGGAAGCTTAAATCAGAGACTATCTTTCACCAAGGAGTGCCTCAAAAACTCTTAGAATTTAGAACCTCAACAATTGTTGGTGTTCACCATTTGGAGTGATTGGTATGGCGCCAGGTACTTGGCCCCGCTCAAAATAAGGGCTCAATATACACACACAGATGATATGGAGGAAAGGGGCCCAAAGAGAACTAGGACCGGCCAAAAGAGCTTAACAAGAACCCAGAAAGAGCAAGCAAGGGTACTTGTTTCCAAAGCATTCTGCTTAGTAGTCTCCTCCTTTATAAAATAAAAGAATTGGAACCGAATGACCAACAACTAACTGCCTGCTATTTCTGATGTTTGGTAGTGGGGTAAAAAAGAACACCTGCTTGGAAGTCAAGTCAGACTTGGGCTTCATTTCCAGCTGTACAACTTAGCAGCTGTTTTACCTCGGGCAAATGCCTTAATTTCCCTGATCTAGGCACCTTATCTTTAAAATATGGATTATAACACTGCTTCATTATTTTGAGAACTAAAGGACATCATGGATATAATAAGCAATCAAAATTGTAATTATTCTTCCGTGATGAATAGGGGCTTAGGAGGAGCTTCCAGGGAGTCTTTCCTAATAACATACATTCCTTCAGTTTCTCCTACCTTCTCTATTTTGCCTGGTCAATGGCTGCAAGCAAACAACAAGCAAAATCCCACTGAAATCTACACAAAGAAAAAAATTATTGGAAAGCAAAACACCAAAAGGTTAACAGTGTTTTGGAGTGTAGGGACTCCATTTGGACGATTTGGGTGGTTTTTGTTTGTTTCTCTTTGTCTGCAGTTTCTATATTTTCTATATAAGCACATATCACTTTTAAACAATTTACTAACTATTTTTGGCTAGAAAGAAAAGAATGAATGATCAACAAATACAGAGTCATCAGTAGACTAGTTATTAAGCAGCCCTTTGCAGGTTGTTAGACATAAATCATGCAGACATACACTCCAGGTTTCATGGGAGAGTTCTAAGTGAGGATATTCCATTCCATGTGTTTGATTTGCTGTGGTGTATATGGTTACTCTATATACCAAAGGCTACATCACATTAGGGAAAACATACGCAATCCCACCTATCTGGGAAGTTAGAGCCTAAAAAAGTCCTGTGTGTATATTAAAATAATAATAAAATCAAACGATGTGATGCCTAAGCAGAAAGCAAACACATTGGAAGGTGGTAAGTGAGGAAGTTATACTAAATACAGAGAGCACAGTGTGTTTTTAGGCAGAGAACTCTGGTTCCAGTGGAGTACTTCATGTTGGTGGAAGAGATGGCAAAGGAGGAGAGAATCTGGGGAAGGTTAAAAAGCAAATTAAAAATTATTAAAAGCTTTACACTAGGGATGAAAGAAATGCGGTAGAGAGGGGTATTGGGAATGAGATTCTGTAATTACAATGATTGTAGAGAAATTCACAGGCCTTGGGTGCAAAAGAAGAGTTGTGCCTCTACAGTTCTGTTACATAACAAAATTACCTGTGATGCAGCTATAATCATGTTAGCTTTTTCACCAGGTCAGTGTTGTTTAATGTGAAAAATTGGATACCCTACTTAATCAAAATGTGTTTGGCTCTATGTGTCACTAAAAGTGACTTGAATAATAGAATTCCAGAGGTAAGGTAGTCTCAAGGTTGATTCAGTGACTCAATAGCATCAAGGATCCAGACTCTTCCAAGTAGGTTTCTTTCTGCCATCCTCTGTGCGTCATGGCTCCCTGCATAGCTGCAAGATGGCTATAACCATTCCAAGCGTCATATTCCTATACAACCTTCTAGATAGTAGGAAAGAGTTGTGGTGGAGATGGGCAAGGAAAGCCAGAGTGGAAAAGGATTTCTCCCCATATGTCTCTCTCTCTTTATCAGAGAGAGAGGTATTTCACGGAAGCTCCCCCAATAAACTCCCCTTTATGTTCAATGGTCACCACTGGGTAAAATGGCCACCTCCAACAAGGAAGGTAGGAAAGCAAGAGTCTGCATTTTCAGTGTCTAATGTGGGCTGTGGTCTCTACCTGCATGGAAAAAACAGGGTAGCAATTAGCTGTTGTGTAGAGAATCAACAGTAGGCTTTACAACTACTATTTTTAAATATATTAAAATACCTTCCTTCTGTTAATTTACTCCCAAGTTCTCTATTCCTACAGAAAATTTGCTATTTCACCAAATGATTCAATTGGGCTACTTTAGCAGATATTGCTTAAAATAAAAGTACTTGGACTCCTCATACCACGCTCCCCCCACCACATACACACACAGAGCAAGCACTCCTAATACTCACCTCTGATTTTATTTTTTCTCTTTGCTCTTCCCAAAATATTTTTTCCTTGGCTAAAATTGCAGAACAGGATAATCTTACAATTACAAAAGATAGTATTTATTTTTTGGATTTTTGTGGACTTTCCTTTTTGGTTTCACATGTAACTAAAGGAATTGTGATAACAACAACAACAACAAAAACCCAGAAGGGCTTCCCTGGTGGTGCAGTGGTTAAGAATCCACCTGCCAATGCAGGGGACACGGATTTGAGCCCTGGTCTGGGAAGATCCCACATGCCGCAGAGCAACTAAGCCCGTGCGCCACAACTACTGAGCCTGCGCTCTAGAGCCGGCAAGCCACAACTACTGAGCCCACGTGCCTAGAGGCCATGCTCCACAACAAAGAGAAGTCACTGCAGTGAGAAACCCACACACCACAACGAACAGTAGCCCCAGCTCGCCGCAACTAGAGAAAGCCTGCACACAGCAACGAAGACCCAACACAGCCAAAAATTAATTAATTAATTAATTTAAAAAACGAGAAGCCAAGAATATGTGGTTTCTGTGAATGTTTACCTTTTTTTTGTAAAGTTTGAAAGAAACATTTCATAAACACTTTTGAAATCATACAGTAAATGATGAACATTGTTTTTGCCTAAGCACTGAGAGAAAATTAAGCAAAAATAGAAGTTAGACAAAAACATAGTGCATAATTAAAGTAGCTTCTGTTAACTCATTCAGATGCCATCAATGAAACTTCAAAAACCAAAGGTGAATGAATATACATTCACAATAGTTTAATTTTTAAACAAGTAAAACTTATTTCTGAATAGTATTTGAAATTAAAAGCTGCCTGTCCTGAATGAGTTAAGAATAATTAAACAGTGAAACTAAAAATAGGTGACAATTTTTTTATCTCTTTTGTTTTGCTTTCCAATAAAAACTAAATGCAACACAAAATAGGAAGAGCAATTTAAAATTGTCATGCATTATAATAATTGCTTTGTAATTAGAACACTTCATCTTTTATAAGAGCTTTTTACCTGTATAGTGCATTCATCTGCACAAATATTCCTAAATTCCCTCAGGTAATTAGCTTCATGAAATATTGCTGGATAGCACATCCCCCCTCTTCATTACTCCTGAGATTTCATAAAATACAAGCACTGTTACCACAATGTTATGTTGTGAAATGTAATTAACAGAAAATATTGTATGATATTCACATCAAACATTACTTGGGCAAAATGCATAGAGACCCTAAGTATTCCTAGATCACCAAATTATGCAAACCAAATTTACCTCACAAACCTTGACACCATAATCCTTCTTCAGTGAAGACATTCAAGGCCTTGGTAAGCATTTGATTCTGTGTTTAACCACACAGATTCCCAAGACTCCATATCACACAGTGAATCTATGAAATGACCCAGGAGAATTCTCTTCAGCTCCTTTTCAGTGAAGCCCTCATCTCTCTAATCCACTAGAGCCAATTCCACTTCCCTGCTGGCTTCTGTTTATGATGTCTTTATTACTTGTCTTCTTGGAAGCCATAGACCATATGAGATCTTTCATTCATCAGTTCTCCACCCAAGGCACATATGTTGCTGAATTCTCTCCAGTAATTCAGAAGAAGGGAAATTTCCTTTTGCAAGACAGTGACATCATATGGCTTTCTTCTCCTTTCCTGTTCATATTAAATCCTGTATATGCCCTTCCACCTACTGAATACTCCACCAATGCTTAGAGTCTACCTGTGTATTAAAGTCTTGCACCCTTGTACTGTTCTCTTACTACTAAGTGTAAGAAAGCTATTTCTTTTTAAATGTAACTATTGCCGCAGCATTGCAACATATCAATTAACCTTTTCCCAAGTCAATAACACAAAGATCCAAGACCAAGGGAAAGAAATGTTTCTGTTCACCAGAATCAAAATTGCAATTGCTAAAACTGGACAGGTACATGTAAAAGTATGAAATTAGAACACTCCCTAACACCATACACAAAAATAAACTCAAAATGGATTAAAGACCTAAATGTAAGGCCAGACACTATCAAACTCTTAGAGGAAAACATAGGCAGAACACTCTATGACATAAATCACAGCAAGATCCTTTTTGACCCACCTCCTAGAGAAATGGAAATAAAAACAAAAATAAACACATGGCACCTAATGAAACTTCAAAGCTTTTGCACAGCAAAGGAAACCATAAACAAGACCAAAAGACAACCCTCAGAATGGAAGAAAATATTTGCAAATGAAGCAACTGACAAAGGATTAATCTCCAAAATTTACAAGCAGCTCATGCAGCTCAATAACCAAAAAACAAACAACCCAATCCAAAAATGGGCAGAAGACCTAAATAGACATTTCTCCAAAGAAGATATACAGACTGCCGACAAACACATGAAAGAATGCTCAACATCATTAATCATTAGAGAAATGCAGATCAAAACTACAATGAGATATCATCTCACACCAGTCAGAATGGCCATCATCAAAAAATCTACAAACAATAAATGCTGGAGAGGGTGTGGAGAAAAGGGAACAGTCTTGCACTGTTGGTGGGAATGTAAATTGATACAGTCACTATGGAGAACAGTATGGAAGTTCCTTAAAAAACTACAAATAGAACTACCATACGACCCAGCAATCCCACTACTGGGCATATACCCTGAGAAAACCATAATTCAAAAAGAGTCATATACCACAATGTTCATTGCAGCTCTATTTACAGTAGCCAGGGCATGGAAGCAACCTAAGTGTCCATCAACAGATGAATGGATAAAGAAGATGTGGCACATATATACAATGGAATATTACTCAGCCATAAAAAGAAACGAAATTGAGTTATTTGTAGTGAGGTGGATGGACCTAGAGTCTGTCATACAGAGTGAAGTAAGTCAGAAAGAAAAAATAAATACCATATGCTAACACAAATGTATGGAATCTAAGAAAAAAAAAAAGGTCATGAAGAACCTAGGGGTAAGACGGGAATAAAGACACAGACTTACTAGAGCATGGACTTGAGGATTTGGGGAGGGGAAAGGGTAAGCTGGGATGAAGTGAGAGAGTGGCATGGACATATATACACTACCAAACGTAAAATAGCTAGCTAGTGGGAAGTAGCCACATAGCACAGGGAGATCAGCTAGGTGGTTTGTGACCACCTAGAGGGGTGGGATAGGGAGGGTGGGAGGGAGGGAGACGCAAGAGGGAAGAGATATGGGAACATATGTATATGTATAACTGATTCACTTTGTTATAAAGCAGAAACTAACACACCATTGTAAAGCAATTATATTCCAATAAAGGTGTAAATAAATAAATAAATAAATAAACATAGGAAACTGTGGAAAGGTTGAGCTAAGAAATTTCATTTAAGAACTTAATGTTAGTATTTAAAATATAGTTTTCCAGATAAAATAGTGATCAATTAAATTTGAATTTCTGATGATGGATTTTTTTAGTAAAACAATGTTCAAACTTATAAAAAAGAGATATATATTTTGTTTATCTGAAATTCAGATGTAACTGGGCATGCTGTCTTTTTATGTGCTAAATCTGGCAACCCTAATTTATAAGATACTATAATATCATTTAAGTATATTTTATATTATTACCAACAATTTAAAAAGTAAATGTTGTTGCAGGAATTTTTTTGGAGGGAAGAAGGATGCTGTATCATTGAACACTAGCTTTGAAATGAAATTTGGAACAATGATCTCAAAGGAGTGACATCAAAATTACAAACTGCTCCAGACTTAGGAAACTTCCTTACCCAGGAAGGCCAAGGAATGTTTGTTTTGCAAAGTGGAATAAATCCTTAATTGAAAAAACAAAAAATTTGGAAAAGTACTGACAAAGCATATAATACACATCATTGTAGAGTTAGAACTAAAGCAATGGTGGGGACATGGGATGAAAAGTATGTAAATATCTTATGTTATGATAAAGTATAAAGAATATTAACCCCCCACCCAAAAAAAGAGAAAGTGAAAAAGGAAAGAGAAAGGGTAAAGTCAAATAAAATCATTTACCACCGTATAGATAAGAGGTGGATGTCAATAGATAACATCTATTTAATATAGGCAAACCAGATAATAAAAGAGTAAGCGATATATATATAAAAATAATCACATATGAGATTCCAGACTGGAGGAGAAAAAAACACTATGAAGGATAGTATTAGGACAGTTAACAAAATTGGCATGTGTTCTATAGATTAAAGCACTGTATCAGTGTTAGCCCTCCTGATTTTGAGAACTCTCTTTTGGTTATATAAGAGAATATCCTTGTTCTTAGGAAATACACACTAAAATATTAAGGTATAAAGTGGCATTATGCATACAACCTACTCTCAAATTGTACAGAAAAGATGTATTCATATATATGTATATGTGTGTGTGTATATATATATATACACACACACACACACACACACGTGAGAGCAAAATGCAAATATGGCAAAATGCTAAAAAATGGTCAGTCTGATAAAGAGTATATGGGAGTTCTCCATATTATTCTTTCTGCTTTTCTAGAAGCTTAAAATTATTTCAAAATAAAAGGTTTAACAGGGAATATATGGGATATGACAACAAAAGCACAGACAACAAAAGAAAAACTAGATAAATTGGAGTTCATCAAAATTAAGAACTTTTGTGCATCAAAGGACACACTCAAGAAAGTTAAAAGACAACCTACAGAATGGGAGAAAATACTTGCAAATCCTATATGTAATAAGGGATTAATATCCAGATCATTTAAAGACATCCTATAACTCAACAACAACAAGAAAACAATCTAATTCAAAAATGGGCAAAGGACTTAAACAGACATTTTCCAAAGATATACAAATGCCCAATAAGCATATGAAGAGATGTTCAACTTTATTAGTCATTAGGGAAATTAAAACCCACATGGCTATAATTTTTTTTAATGAAAAATAACATGTTGGCAAATGAAACCCTCATGAATTACTGGTGGGAATGTAAAATGATGCAGCTGCTGTGGAAGACAGTTTGATGGTCCCACAAAAAGCTATTGAACTACTGTATGACAATTCCACTCCCAGGTATATATCCAAAAGAACTGAAAGCAGGGACTTCGATATTTGTACACCAGTGTTCATAGAAGCATTATTCAGAATAGCCAAAAGTGGAAACAACACAAGTGTCCATTAATAGATGAATGAATAAAAAAATATGGTACAGGCATACCACAGAGATGTTAAGGGTTTTGTTCCAGACCACCACAGTAAAGCAAGTATTGCAATAAAGCAACTTACATGAATTGTTTAATTTCCTACTGCATATACAAGTTATGTTTATACTCTACTGTAGTCTACTAAGTGTGCAATAGCATTATGTGTAAAAAAAATAGCTTAATTTAAAAAGTCTTCATTGATAAAAAAAATTCTAACCACCATCTGAGCCTTTATCAAGTCGTAATCTTTTGGCAATAGTAACTTCAAAGATCACTGATCACAGATTGCCATAACATATATAATAATAATGAAAAAGTTTAAAAATATTGTGAGAATTACCAAAATGTGGCACAGAGACATGAAGTAAACAAATGCTGTTGGAAAAATGGTGCCAATGGATTTGCTCAACACAAGATTGCCACAAACCTTCATTTTGAAAAAATGCAATATCTGCAAAGTGCAGTTATGTGAAGTGCAATAAAATGAGGAATGCTTATATATTCATATGATGGAATATTATTCAGCTGTAAAATGGAATGAAGTACTGGTACATGCTACAACATGGATGACCCTTGAAAACATTAAGCTAAGTGAAATAAGCCAGACACAGGACAACTATTGTATGATTGCACTGATATGAGATACCTAGAGTAGACAATTTCATAGAGACAGAAAGTAGAATAAAGATTACAAGTCTCTAGGGGGCAGGGGATTAGGGAGTTAGTGTTTAATGGCTACAGTGCTTATGTTGAGATGATGAAAAGCTTTGGGTATAGATAGTAGTGATGGCTACACAACATTATAAATGTATTTAATGCCATGGAATTGTACACTTACAAATGGTTAAAATGCCAAAATTATGTATATTTTACCACAATATTAAAAATCATAAACAGGAATATATGTAGGAAAATGATCATGTAACTTCAAATACAATGCCAGATACACTAGAAACCCTCAAAGTGCTCTCTGTATTTTGAATACTGTACAAAGAAACTGGCACACATTTTCTTTAAAAGAAACAAACAAAACTCCCAAAATTTTAAAATCTATTTTGGGAGAAAGAAGACTCTGAGTTGTGAAATGATTATAGCACCTATCATAGGCTATTACTATATTACTTTTTAATGGTAATTTAATGAAGCTTTAAGTTCCTTTAGGTTGAAAATCATTACTTACCTTTGTATTCTAAGACCAGTTATTGGATAAATAACTGAATGACAGAGGGATGAATTCATTGGACTAGGGGTTTAAGGAGCTATTATGAGCAGAGAGAAACAAAAGTATGAGAGAGTTAGAAAAGAGATCACGAAGGGGAGTCGATCTGAGCTAGGAGGCCATGGAGGATTTGGAAGGGTAGAAAGATAAATTGAGGACCCACTGAGCACAAGAAGCAGAGAGGCCTTGACCAGTTTCATGCTTCCATGAAGCAACGTGGCACCAGGACATTTTTGTTCTTACCTTAGAGACACTTCAGTAAAATCTTTTGCTTCTAGAGTAAAGCCTCAGTGAAGCTCAGATTTGTCACATGATCAAATAAGAAGCTTAAAAATGGAATAATGAGCCTTTTCTTCCATTCTTCCCCAAATTAGCCATATTTCTGAGTAAAATGATACCTTCTGATTTAGTTAATTTTAAGTTAAGGTAAGTGATTTATGATTTATAAAGTTGTAGCTGCGATTTTAGTTAGATGAATCAGATGGTAAATCAAAACGCAGAAAGAATGAACAGCCTGAGGATCAATCAGAGACCATTCTAACTCAAATTTCAACTATAAAAAGAGAGGTCAGCAAAGGTTTGGGAGAGTAGTAAGAAACCTCTTTCAGGAACGTAGTCATTAAAATAACTTCCTGTAATCTCCCCCACTAGAAATAAACTCTGGAAGGGTCTGGAAACAGCAACATCTTGGGAACACAGTGTACTGTCTTGCAAATGAGAAATGCCAGCCATAGACGCTGTTGGACATGCATAAATTTTATTTCCAGGAATTCAGCCAGGGATATAAATGAGGGAGTTAGTTGACACTGATGACTATGGCTCTTAGGTCTACTTTGAATATAAATATCCACCTACACGTCCATTCTTCTCTCACTAGTTTGAGAAAATAGCTATCTTGATCTATAATATATTGAAACTGAAAGACGCTAAATGAAAAAAAGCAGGTTGCAAAATCTGTAAATACACACTTTTCTAATATAAGCCTTAAAATTCTGGAGAAATATATGCTAAACTTTTTTTTTTTTTTTGCGGTACGCGGGCCTCTCACTGTTGTGGCCTCTCCCGTTGCGGAGCACAGGCTCCGGACGCGCAGGCTCAGCGACCATGGCTCATGGGCCTACCCGCTCCGCGGCATGTGGGATCTTCCCGGACCGGGGCACGAATCCGTGTCCGCTGCATCGGCAGGCGGACTCTCAAGCACTGCGCCACCAGGGAAGCCCTATGCTAAACTTTTAATAGTTACCTAAAGTGGGAGGTGGGTGGGGAGGATGGAGAAGCAGGGAGAATTAGAACTTCCTTACTATTTATTGTTCCTCATGTGTTTTAATAGTAGCAATTATTTATTAACACCTGGTATGCACTAGGCACTCTTCTAAGTGTACATTAGATGCGTTAACTCATATAATATTCACCTAAGCCTCATGAAGTAGGAACTATCATTATCACCATTTCGTAAACAGGGAAACTGAGGACCAAAGGTTAGCAACTTGCCCAAGGTCACACCACTAGTAAGTCAAGGAGCCAAGATTCAAACCCAGGTAGAATGGCTTCCCTGAACTGTACCTTCAAACACCCAACAATCTGATACTCAGAGAAGAAGCAAAATCACAACTCATGAAAGGAGCAAGACAATTACTTGAAAGAACTATTACTGTCTGGACCATACATTTTTTAGTCCTCCTGCCCAGAACCGTTATCATAGGAGCTGCTGCTGAATTTCTTGACCTCATCACAATTGGCTGAGCCTAGGGGCAGAGTGGGTAGGGCTGAGTGGGTATGGGGAGAGTGGTGGCACCTGACCCAAGCTGTCCAATCAGAATTGTCCTCCTGGATTTCTTCAACTAGACCTGGAGGGGCATAGAGACCCCCTTCAGATGGTGGGAGCCACAGGCTGTGAGGCTCCGAAGGTCAGAGCAGCCACGTTTCCCGCCCCGTGGAGGACACGTAGTGAGAAACAAGGCAGCGGGTAAAGAGAGAAGCATCGGAGAGGGAGACCTTGGATAGAGATCGCCTGCGTCCTGAGCTACAGTAATCCCCAAGGCCCAGGGGCAGGCCTGCTCTCCCACAGCTTGCCTGTTCCACACCTCTGTCACTCCTGAGACCCTCCATCATTCTTACAATCCCTTTTTTGCTTATGCAATTTTGACCTGGGTTTTTTTGTTTTGTTTAATTTATTTATTTATTTTTGGCTGTGTTGGGTCTTCGTTGCTGTGCGAGGGCTTTCTCCAGTTGCGACAAGCGGGGGCCACCCTTCATCGCGGTGCGCGGGCCTCTCACTGTCGCGGCCTCTCCAGTTGCGGAGCACAGGCTCCAGACACGCAGGCTCAGTAGTTGTGACTCACGGGCTTAGTTGCTCCGCGGCATGTGGGATAGTCCCAGACCAGGGCACGAACCCGTGTCCCCTGCACTGGCAGGCAGATTCTTAACCACTGCACCACCAGGGAAGCCCTGACCTGGGTTTTAAATGTTTTTACCTTTACTAGTTTGATCTGGTTATTGCATGTGGCAACAATATTAATGTTATTAATATTAATCAAGGCAAACAGAGAACCATTTTGATATTTTTGCTTTGAGGGCCCAGAATTTCAACTTTTGATGCTGAAAGAATTTCATGCAGTAACCTCAGAGAACAAAGAAAAATGTATATTCACTTTAAAGAAATCTACTACTAAAAAAAAGTCATTGATTCACAAAAATTTATGTTTTGAACCATTAGCATGGTTATTTTGACTATATGTCTCCACAGCAAATATTAAATTAAGATGGTATTTAGTTTTACTCATTTCTGTGAAGTGTTTCACTCTTTTCGTTTATTCTTGTTCTTCATAATATGGACCATTTGTTAAACATATATATGTGAATTTAAGTTTTATATTTTCATAAGACTTTTTATATAAACTTTAACAATAAAAAAATACCTTATCAAACTATATATCCTGGCTTCTGAAACAGTCACCAAAAGCTATGCCAGTACTGCATTTACTTCACCAATTTCTCTGCTCACCATCTTTTTTTTCTTGAAAATTTGTTTAATTTTTTTTTTAATTAATTTTTGGTTGCATTGGGTCTTACTTGCTGCACTTGGGCTCTCTCTAGTTGTGCCAAGCAGGGGCTACTCTTCGCTGAGGTGCACGGGCTTCTCATTGCAGTGGCTTCTCTTGTCGTGGAGCACGGGCTCTAGGTGCACAGGCTTCAGTAGTTGTGGCACGTGGGCTCAGTAGTTGTGGCTCACAGGCTCTAGAGCGCAGGCTCAGTAGTTGTGGTGCACGGGCTGAGTTGCTCTGCTGCATGTGGGATCTTCCTGGGCCAGGGGTCGAACCTGTGTCCCCTGCAATGGCAGGTGGATTCTTAACCACCGCACCACCAGGGAAGTCCCTGCTCACCATCTTTAGAAGGAAATATTTATTTCCTTTCTATAAATTATTTCCCCCCAAGGAGCTACTTTGTCTTCTCTGCAGCAATGGAACAATACCTACTCTAAAGACTCAGATCAGAGCAGCTAAAGAGGTACAAATGACCCTTTTTCCTGAGGAGCAGGAGTTCAGGAAGAGGTGTCAACACTGGTTATGTGATCTGATCAAGTCTTGAGAGGAAGTGTGTGGTGTGTTTGGAACGTACAGAGTAAGGCGTAAAGCTGGGGAATCAAATTCTAACCTGCAGTAGCTCCAAGTCCTAAGTTGATCCTTTAAGGTTCAAGTGAATAATAAATTAATTAAAACATATTCTAAAATATAAATAAAATATGCAAGACAAGAAAACTAGTATTTATCGAGTGCATATTATGCCGTACGCAATATACTATATATTATTTCAATAAATATTCACAATAACTATGAAAGCAAGAAATAAGCATCCCTTTTTGAAGTTGAGGGAAGCTGAGTTGCAAGGAAATTACATAAGTCGCCCAAGGAAACAGTAAGTGGAGAGCCAGGATGTGAGCCCCTATCTGTCTGCCTCCAGGGTCCCTGCTTTTCCCACTCCATCACATTACTTTTATGCAAGCCATTATTCTACTTCATCCATTCTAAGTAATTACCATTTATAGCATCCAGTATTCAAGAATTCAAGAATTTGGATCGATAAGTTTCTATTTATTCCTTTAATGTAAGCTTAAATATTTTCAGTCTTACAGATACAGGAAAAAAGGTGATGATCTGAACTGTTCATGATGAGTCCCTATCCACAAACAAAATCACACTGCTTTTCCTAAGCCAATTCTGGCAAGGCGAAATGTTTCTTAAAAGGCATAAGTCATTGCAAGGATCCTGTAGCCCATCAGCTGTGACTGTTCTCGGAGGTGCAGACTGCTGCCTGCCCCCCCAGCGAAGCCTGCAAAGGGCTTTATTATTGCCGGCTGAGAGCCACGGCAGCTGAAGGGTACATTGTCACTACAGTTTTCTCCTCCACATGTCAACATATTCTGAAAGCTAGTGACAACTGATTTTAGCTCTCTACTGCCTTCTGTTCTTCTGACGTTGACAGATTTTAATGAGACAAGTGCTGGCTGTGGGTTTCCTTTCTCTATCTTCCCCTACCTCACCCCTCAGGAACTCACTTTCTGCTGCTGTCTTTGGCAAAATGGCAAACTCACCGTGACAAACTACTGATAAGGAGGAATAGACTTATGTCCAGAGGGAAAACTTAGCAGAGCTTTTCCACCCTGTCTGACATTGACCCCTGCCTTTACCTTTTCAGTACCGGCAACCAGGCCTGCTTCTGACACTCCACATCCAATGACTCATGAGGGAGAAACAGCTGACGCTTTCAGGACTCTTTTATGTAGTAGAAATGCTAGGAGATGTGTTGGGTATTGGGTGTGGCTCAGGTTCTTCAGCAAGTTGATAGATTCATGGCTTCTTAAGGAAACCTGAGTGAGTCAACCCAAATACCTAGGAGGATGCTCAGAATAATGACCATTTATTGAGGATCAGTTATATGTCAGGTACTTTGTGTATATTTTCTTAGTTATCCTCAAGGTTGAACTATTAACACACTCCTACGACACTGAAACACCAGCTTTGAGGTTGGACAGACTTGTGTCCAAAATCATATTTCTGTCACTTGGGGAGTTTCCTTCAGTTTGAAAAGTTCTTTTCCATGTGGCTGACCTTCATCTAGGTGAAGAGAATTATCGTGACCACCTCCATTTCCTCATGTGCTACCAGGTTTTCTAATATCACAATTTAGAAGCTCAAAGTTTGAGGGCAGCTGGAAGAAAGAGGAGGCTATAGACATCCTGAGTAGGTGGGGCAAGACTTTTGGGGCACACGAGGTTTATGCCTTGCTTGCCTGGAAGCAGTCACTCACAGATTGCCCTGGGGTACAGAGAAACTGGAATGTTGTCAGGACAGTGGTTCTGAGGTAGTGCACCCCATTCCCTATAGCTTGGTCAGAGCGCACGAGAGACTGAGAAGTCCCCACGGGCCCTAGTGAGAGGACAAAGGGAATGAAGTGGCCTGGGGTGCCTACAGGAGACCCAGACTACGATGTCATCACAGCTGAGAGCCAAGGTAGGATTTTCAAACATCAGCAGATGCTGGTCCAGGTCCAGAGGCCAGGTGGGACCCATTTCATCACCAGCAGAGACAGGACAAGGACACAGAGACCAGAAAGGCCTCCTCCTGTGGCCATTTTGTTATTTCTGAAAGCTTCCCTCTGTGCACAGATGTCTTCTGGAAGAAAGAAGAAAGGAGAGGGAAGGGGAAAGAAGTCCTGAAAATCTGTGCTTTATGCCAAAGTGAATGGATTAAGACTGAGATAATAACATGTAAATTGACTAGAAAAAATGAGCATCACAAAATGGAATAGAATAGATTGTGTACTCTAGGACTTACGAGCAAAGTTGAATTCAAATATACAAAAAAGAAGGAAGTTACATTTTGGTACACCTGAGTTGCAGAGTACGCTAGTATTACCTGAGACAAACGCTGTTCATGTTTTGTCTATTGCTTAAAATTATTGAACAAAACTGGAAAAAGGAGAGAGCTTGGCACATGCATGACTGAAGAATTCCTTCTAAGATGACGTCAATCTATAAATCAATATCCATTGATTACATTGGTTCAACCGATCACAAGGCAATATACTTGCAGCCTTCCATTATCCTTCACAATTTGCATGAGGATATCAATAAAGATCTGGCCCTTGCCTGGCTGAAATCAAGATACACAATATTTACAGAAAGTGTAACAAAAGAAGTAAGTGTTGGCCTTGGAGTCAGAAAATCTCCTTAATTATGTAATTTACTAGCCGAGGAAGATTCTATAAATTACTTAATTTCTCTAAGATTCCATTTTTTTAAGTTTTATTATCTGTAAAATGAGTGTCAAATTCAGTAATAGTACCTGACTCATAAAGATTTGTTATGAAGATATGAGAATCAATTGAAGTCACATATATAGTAAATATTAATCACCACATAGAGGTTGGTTATTATCTCTTGTTATATGGGTGAGTTTTATTTAAATCTCATTATTGTAAAAACAAATGGTTGATTTAGAAACGTCTTTGTAATAAATCATGTGGGCTCCCAGTGATCTCTAACTTTCCAAGTGCTTATAAGCCATCCATTTTTTTTTTAACATCTTTATTGGAGTATAATTGCTCTACAATGGTGTGTTCGTTTCTGCTTTACAACAAAATGAATCAGTTATACATATACAAATGTTCCCATATCTCTTCCCTCTTGCGTCTCCCTCCCTCCCACCCTCCCCATCCCACCCCTCCAGGCGATCACAAAGCACCGAGCTGATCTCCCTGTGCTACGCGTAAGCCATCCATTTTTAAAATTCCAAAAATTCAAACATTTTGCCAAGGATAGTTTCAGAAATCCTTTGTCCTCTCATACTTAGGAGACTGAGTATGTCTACTTTTTGGAAACAAGGACTCTTGGCATGTCTCTGGCTCTCCTTGATTCCATGGAGATTATTGGCATAGTTCAATGATCACATTCGCGGTTCTTTTAAGTTTCCTGAGACATTAGTAATCAGAGCCTTAAAGACTTGGGCATAATTATCCCCATCCTTTTTGCTCCTCAACTAACCTGTTTTTCTTTCCCTACATGAACCTCTCAGCCATGTTGGTTTGCTCCTCTCCAGTTTGAAGATAATCTTCCTTAATAGAGAGGAGACAAATGAGAAGTTAGGAGCTCTGCTTTCTCTTCATTCTCTTGTAATATGGCATAATGTGTTGCCAACAGGAGCTCTTTCCTTTGCATTTCTCTTCCTTGCCCCAAAGTAACCTCAGCTCACCCTGGGCGCTAGTCTTCCTCACACTGACAGTCTTCTTGGGAATTATGCTCTTCGGTCATGAGCCCTTCCTGCCACCTTCAGCACGTGTTCATGTCAAATAGAAATTGTCTTCAGAGAGAGAGCCTGGGCAGGAAAGTTCTTGGCATTTGAGACAACTCCAGTTACCCAACCAGAGCCTGGAATCATGAGGGATACTGACTGTCTGGAAGGCCGGGCGTAAAGCCCCACTGGTGCCCATTGGCAAGGCCAGTACAGCCCAACATGCTTCCAGCATCACCTAGTCACCTTGCCCCAGGGGACGCATAAAGAAACTCAGGAGAAAAGGAACAAATTCATGTCAGTACATAAGTATCAAGGTGGGGAAACAATTTAAAGTATATAACAAAAATCTTAACAATTGATATATTTGAGACACAATCTTCTGTCCTTCTTTCTATTTGTCTGAAAGTTCTAAGATTTCTTTAAGAGGCAAGAATTACTTTTAAGATTGTTTTATACAAACAGTTTAATAGTTCAGTGCTCCCTAGGATGGTGATAAGACAGGAGTTTGTTTTTTGTCTTTTTTAAACTGCCCTGTTTTTAAAAGTTACTTTGAAGAAACACCCTCTGGGAAGAAGACAATGTTGGATTGAATCTAAAATCGAGATCCAGTGTAGTGACTCATAACTGGTTTTGGGAAAAGAACTGTTATTTTCATTTGAGCATGTATTGAGTTATTACATGCTCAGCCCTCAGATAGCTGGGGGGCGGAGAGGCTGAGTATAATACCTGATTCCTGATTTCAAGGAGCATTTGGCACAGCTGAAAAAAGATTAACTGTAATATAAATAAGTGTCCTATTTCATATTATGAATCATAAATATAAAAAAGAAGTTCAGAGACTAGGAAGATGAGCATGAATGGAAGCAAAATGTCTCCAAGTGTCCTCTACAGACACACAAAGGATCCTCCTCTAAGACAGTCATATTGTTAGCATATTTAAGGTTCTGAGAACTCTGCAGTAAAGGGAGCTGTTTAACTTTGAATAACTATTAATCACTATCATTTCTCAAATGTATTTGACAATAGAAGCTCTTTTCTCAGGGAATAGCTTTAGCATCTTGCAGAGTTGCCTCACCTCAGAGCTAATGTTATCAGAAACAGATTTATGCAGGATATGTACTCATTCTGGGCATTGAAGAATGGATAACTTTTTTGATGAGCAGCTGATGAGGATGGAAAGAATCCTCTGGGAGTGAAAGCACAGACTCAAGACATCATAAGTAGGATCCAGATTGATCCTGAGAGCTGGAGGCGGGCCTGGAGGGAGGAGGGAGTCACGTGGTCCTGGTGTAAGGGTCAGGATGCAGACAGTGGTCTTCAAAATGTGAGCCACATAGCACAGGGAGATCAGCTCAGGGCTCTGTGACCACCTAGAGGGGTGGGATAGGCAGGGTGGGAGGGAGACACAAGAGGGAGGGGATATGGGGATATATGTATATGTATAGCTGATTCACTTTGTTATGCAGCAGAAACTAACACACCATTGTAAAGCAATTATACTCCAATAGAGATGCTAAAAAAAAATACTGGAGTCAAAGCAGAAAAAAAAACAACAACTGAGCAATGTTGTGTCCACGTAGAGGGGTGGGATAGGGAGGGTAGGAGGGAGACACAAGAGGGAGGAGATATGGGGATATTTGTCTATGTGTAGCTGATTCACTTTGTTATCCAGCAGAAACTAACACACCATTGTAAAGCAATTATACTCCAATAAAGATGTTAAAAAAAAAAACAAAGTGCACCTAGGACCACCAACACCTGAATTTTCTGGGGTGCTTGTTGTAAAGTCTTCAGCCCCAACCTCAGTTCTACGAAAGGTGGGTCCTGGACATTTGCATTTTAAAATAGTGGCCCAGGTGATTCTCAAGTACTCTAAAGTTTATAGAGACTGGAAGCCAGGCTAGGGAAGGAAAAAAAAAGATTTGACAGGAAAATAAAGTTTAATTGAAAAATAAAGCTGACACCCGCACACTCATGCTTTCATTCATCTGACTTGTATTGAGTGAGCACTTGCTGTATGCCGAGACCTATCCAGGGTGCTGGCTATACCTTGTGCTTGTGATTGGAAAACAACAGTCATGGGGATTACATCCAATGGTCAATTATTGACACACTTTATCTGCCTCTGACCAATTGACCAGTTTTGAAAATTTGGCTTCTGCCTTATTCCCAAGACGCATCTCCACCTACTTCCCTATTCAGGTAACTAAATTTCTGCCTCAGTCCATCTCTTTGTGCCTCTCTTCTGTTTACCCACTCATTCCTGGCCACCTGCATCATCTCTTCACTGCCACTGCATTCTTACCACTCTAACTGGAGCATTCTAACTGAGGTCCTGCTAGCTGACCAGCTGACCTCTGTGGTACAGACTACCTCCTCGACATCTCCCTGCCTGGAGCCATGTGTGTGTCCACTTGCAGATTCCCAGTCACTATGCCTGGACCACCTCACTACTCCTTCAAGTTGAACCCTTCCTTTGCCAACTACCTACCTGAACTACAATCAACTTTTGCTGTTGATCCAGGTGGTTTTGTAGAGTTGGCTTTGGGGTCAGGCAGTCCTCAGTTCAAATCTTAATTCCTGCATTGTCAGCCACGTAACCTTAGGAAATAGAATTATTTCTCTGAACCTTAGTTTTCTCATCTAAAATGGTAATAATGATGCCATTCCAGATCACAAAGAATTAAATGTGATGGTGTATTTTAAGCTCCTAGTGCAAAGCCTGGCACATAACGTGTGCTCAATCAATGAGAGGCATTTTTGGGACTTCCCTGGTGGCGCAGTGGTTAAGAATCCACCTGCCAGTGCAGGGGACACGGGTTCAAGCCCTGGTCCGGGAAGATCCCACATGCCGCGGAGCAACTAAGCCTGTGCACCACAAGTACTGAGCCTGCGCTCTACAGCCTGCGAGCCACAACTGCTGAGCCTGCATGCCACAACTACTGAAGCCCACGCGCCTAGAGCCTGAGCTCCGCAACAAGAGAAGCCACCGCAATGAGAAGCCCACGGACAGCAATGGAAGAGTAGACCCCACTTGCTGCAGCTAGAGAAAGCCCGTGCACAACAACAAAGAACCAACACAGCCAAAAATAAATAAATAAGTAAATAAATACATTTATAAAAAAACAAAACAATGAGAGGCATTTTTATTCATCTTGGGCATCTTTGCCTTCCAGACTGTAATTTTCTTTTAGCACCTATATCCATACCTGTTTCCACAACTTCCATTTTGATATTTGAGCAGGGATGGGGACCAAGTTCTGAGTCCTGGCCCCATGTACAGTCTGCGAACGTGGCACCTGCACAACTTTTAAAAGGTGATATGCAACTACATCACTG
The DNA here is from genome assembly GCF_949987515.2 of Delphinus delphis. NCBI lineage: Eukaryota > Metazoa > Chordata > Mammalia > Artiodactyla > Delphinidae > Delphinus > Delphinus delphis. Next base: position 68,871,142 of record NC_082688.1, read on the forward strand.
TCAAGGCTAAGATGAAAAGACATGAGGGGAAGCAGTATGCAAGCAAAACTTCGAGACAATGTCCCTCATGTACTAGCAGAGCAGGTCTTATTCTCCCCCATCTACACCCCATCCATTCACCCAGGCTTGTTTCCAAGGGTTTCAGAACCAGTTCGACCCCTGCCACCACTCTGCTGTGAAACAGAGCTTGGCTGACTGAAAATATGGTATTATCCTGATAGGCCCATGGGTTCTAAATAAGGTCTGTTTTTTGAAGGCAAAGTTTCCTGTCATTCATTTAATTGCCCTATAATTTGCCAGTCAAAATAAGGCTGACATTTCCAAGAATGGATAGTAACAGAGATAATTCTCTGCCTACATTTTCTCCTTTCTCTTAGTCTAAGTATCTCCTCTCCATTGCTTACTCGATGAAGTCCATACTTCTTAGCCTGGGGCACAGGTCATATGTGATCAGATGCATCTTGCTCACCTCAATGGCCTCATCTCATGCCACCCCCCCATCCTTAAGCTCTTTGCTGCCATCATTGTGCAATTCTTTCAGTTCTAGAACTCTCTTGTTTCCCTCTATTTGTATACGCTGTTCCCTTTGACTCCATCCTTTCCCTCAATTCTTTGCCTGGAAAACTTCCATTCAAACTTGTCATTTCCTCTAGGAATCATCCCCTCCCCTTCCCCCAGCCTTGACTAGGTGCACCTTTGTGCTCAAAACATTTGTGGATTTGGTGGCAAAGCACTTATCAGGCTGTATCGTAATGAAACATCGGCTGATGTTCAGTCTCCCCTAGACCTTTGCTACTCAAAGAGTTAGAAATGCAGAATTTCTAGGTCCATCTCAGAACCACTGAATCAGAATTTTCACTTTAACAAGATAGCCAGGTGATTCCTAGGCTCATTGTGAGAAGGCCTCCCTAATTTAAGGTAGACTTGTGAAGAGCCTCAGGAGGAGAAATTGTCTTTCATTTCTGAATCCCCAGTATCTACCATGTTATCTGCACATCATAGAGGCTGTTTGGCACCATGTCTGTACCTGAACCCCACCTGGCCTCCTGATTTGGTTTTGCATCCCTATTGAGAGAGGATTTGAGCAAAAATCTGTTTACAAGAGGGGCCTTCGTAGGACTCCTGCCACAAAGAATGATTTATGGGTCCCACGTGACTATGTAGAGCCCCAAATCAGAGAGAAGAACATTCTCCACCTCTTTCCCATGGGATCCAGCATTGTTGGAGAGAGGAGCCCCTGGGAGCCTTGGAGGTCACATTCCAGGTCCAGGCCTTAGAGTTCTCATCTTGGGTGCCACGGTGAAGTTTCCTCAGGTGAAGCTTTCTGAGGAGCGGCCGAGTTTAACAGGGGGAATCTGTTGTAAGCACCTGAAGCGGGTGAAGGCACTCCTTAGGAACTCCATATAACCCTTTAGGAATAACTGCAGGAGTTGAAGGTCCTGAATAAGCAAATGGGAGCAAGATAGTGTGGTCGGCAGGAAAATGGCCCCCCAGGTACGTCCACATCCTAATCTCCAGAATCTGTGAATATTATCTTATATGGCAAAAGGGACTGGTGAGTGTTATTTAAGTTAAAGATCTTGAGATGGGGAGATTATCCTGCATTATCCAGGTGGGCTTGACGGGATCCCAATGGTCCTTATAAGAGGGATGCAAGAAGAATCAAAGTTGGAGTGAGAGAAATGACTGCAGAAGCAGAGGTTGGAATAAGGTAAGAAAAGCCACAAGCCAAGGGATGAGGACAGCCTCTAGAAACTGGGGAACGCAAGGAAACAGGTTCTTCCGTGGAGCTTCCTGTAGAAACCAGCCCTGCCGGCACCTTGATTTTAGCCCAGTGAGACCTGTTTCAGAGTTCTGTCCTATGGAACTGTAAGGATAATGTATATTGTTTTAAGCCTCCAGATTTGTGGTAATTTGTTACAGTAGCACTGGGAAACTGGTACAAGTAGGAAGGCTGAGTTATTCATATTAATGTCAATTTCTCTGTTTACACAAGCTGTGGTGTGGTAATATCTGGGATATTCAAGTTAACTCCTACAGTCCTGGACTTGCAGAAACTGGTTATATTTCCAGCTGATTGGCTCTTGGAAAGCTCTAGAAAGAAATCTACTCCCTTGGGTGGGTGGGGGTGGAGGAGAAGCAAGGGGTTGGTTCTATCTCAATTTCAAAAGATCCAGCATTTTTCAAGCAGATTTACCACTCCATACAAGAATGCTCTCCCAAAGGCATCTTCCTAGCCTAAAACCCCAAGTAGTTCTTGAGAGCCAAAACTTCCAGAGAACAACAATGAACTTGTCATCCTGCATTGATAAATCGACCGCTGGGAACTCTGGAGGCTTGTTGGGGAAAGCCAGTCATCATAACCATGGAATGAAAATCCCTGGGACCATCAATGCAGAAAAACAGTAGTTTCTATTAATAAATCAATCCCTTCCCAGAAGAACTTTAAAATTTTTTATTACTGTTGGTTTATGGGGAAACCTTAAAGAAAAAAGAAGAGGGGGGCGGCAATTTCAAATCTGTCTAGACCATGAAATCCACCTGACATTATGATTCTTATGGACCATTTGAGCTCTCCTATTTGAAAGATCTCATTAAGACTGGAGCTCTCAGCAGCTTTGAATTTCACAGGGCATGAGCCTCCCTTTGGAGAGCTAACAATGCTGTAGATGCCGGAGAATCCCAAACGCTGAACAGTTTCCTTGGTGCCCACAGCGAAAGCTTCTTTCTCAAGATCTCTGCAAATCGCATTACTTTAGCTACGGGTAACTGATTCTGAGCCCCCTTCGAGGCAGTGTCTCCAGCGTTTCCAACCCTGCATACAAGTGGCAGTGACTGCACGATTTTGCTTCCGAAGGGGAATGCCCATCTCACCTGCTCAGAGCGGCGTTCAAGGGCAGCAGGACGGGGAGGGGAGGTGGGCTGTCTTTCGGGGTCTCAGACAGCCACAGAGAGGGGCCCGAGGCACGAATGACAGCTTAATTCCCAGTCCCCCACCGGGAAGCTGAGGCGGGGGTTAATTAATTTCCTCTCCAGCGGTTCCCTGGGAGAGTTTGCATTAGTTCCTAGCTGTATGAACCCACAACACTCCCTGCAGGAGACCTAGTGAAAGAGACAAAATGAGCTTGTTGCTCACTGGTATCTTTGTTCCTCCATCTCTCGAGGTGAGTCAGGTAACTCATTGGCTCTCCGTAGAAGGCACAGGAGGCAGCGCAGTCTTCACGGAAAATAGACTAGGTTTGTCTCTGGCTTCTTAAAGTAACCCTTTTAGGGCCCCTTCCTCTTATATACATCTTCCTACCCCTCTCAGATCTATGCCCTACCAAATTAATCCAGATGAGACAGGTAATATATGAAAATTTTTAATTGCCTGTTATATTTATGTAATAAACATATAAATATCTACTCTGTGACAGAAACTGGAAAGAACAGATTAATAAGGGAAATAATATTTGATGAGCATCTACTATGTGCCACACAGTGTGCTCATTTATACTCACAACTCCATGAAGTGGACTCCTGGCCCCATTTTTAGATAAGAAAAGTGAGGCTCAGAAAAGTTAAATAATTTACCCAGCATCATATAACTAGTAAGTCATGGACAAAGCAAGAATTCGAACCTATTCTGCCTGACTCCAAGCCTGGGCTTTTTCTGTACTAATTATGAGCTAGAAATCTGGAATGAAAAACAAAACAAAACAAATCTAGGTTCAAATCTTGGCTTTGCTATTGAATAATTATATGACTTTGGCCCAATTAAATTCTTTAAACCTTAGTGTTTTCATCTGTAAAAGGGGATGATAAAAATAAAATCTATTTCATAGGATTAATGAGGATTAAATAAGATAATGTTTATGTGTTGTTTAGTACAGTACTTCGTAATAATAATTTCTCAAAAAGTATTAACGACACAATGATTATTTTTTTCATGCTATTCTCAAGAGACTTATCTTCTCACGGTAATTCCTTCACCAATATACTTCCCCTCTTCTAAAATTAATGTTTGTGAACTGACTTTTGAAGATTGTCTCTCCAATAAGAAAAATCTCAGACTGAGTGATCGTGAGTCACTCAAGGTCATAAACTTGGCCTAATCAAGCTGTAGTCACCATGTTTTCTGGATCACTTTTTCATTTCTTTTTTTTTTATAGCGAGAAGATTTTTTATTTTTTAATTCTTTTTTTCCTTGTCTATAAATAATGTTTTATTGAAACACAGTTATACTCCTTTATTTACATTTTACTGTGGCTGCTCTTTGCCTACAATGACTGAGCTGAGTAGATACAACAGAGATCACAAGGCAAATCTAAAATATTTACTCCCTGGCCCTTTGTACAAGTTTGCCAACCCCTGCTCTAGAAAAGCAGATTTTTTTTTTTTTTTTGAAACACATATGCTGGGAGTTATACTTCTTTTTTTTTTTAACATCTTTATTGGAGTATAATTGCTTTACATGGTGTGTTAGTTTCTGCTATATAACAAAGTGAATCAGCTATATGTATACATATATCCCCATATCCCCTCCCTCTTGCGTCTCCCTGCCACCCTCTCTATCCCACCCCTCTAGGTGGTCACAAAGCACCGAGCTGATCTCCCTGTGGTATGCGGCTGCTTCCCACTAGCTATCTACCTTACGTTTGGTAGTGTATATATGTCCATGCCTCTCTCCCGCTTTGTCACAGCTTACCCTTCCCCCTTCCCCATGTCCTCAAGTCTATTCTCTATTCCTGTCCTGCCCCAGGTTCTTTTTTTTTTTTTTAGATTCCATATATATGTGTTAGCATACAGTACTTGTTTTTCTCTTTCTGACTTACTTCATTCTGTATTACAGACTCTAGGCCCATCCACTTCACTACAAACAACTCAATTCATTTCTTTTTATGGCTGAGTAATATTCCATTTTACATATGTGCCACATCCTTTTTATCCATTCATCTGTCAATGGACCTTAGGTTGCTTCCATTTCCTGGCTATGGTAAATAGAGCTGCAGTGAACATTGTGGTACATGACTCCTTTTGAATTATGGTTTTCTCAGGGTATATGCCCAGTAGTGGGATTGCTGGGTCGTATGGTAGTTCTATTTGTAGTTTTTTAAGGAACCTCCATAGTGGCTGTATCAGTTTACATTCCCACCAACAGTGCAAGAGGGTTCCCTTTTCTCCACACCCTCTCCAGCATTTACTGTGTGTAGACTTTTTGATGATGGCCATTCTGACCGGTGTGAGGTGATACTTCATGGTAGTTTTGATTTGCATTTCTCTAATGATTGGTGATGTTCAGCATCCATTCATGTGTTTGTTGCAATCTCTATATCTTCTTTGGAGAAATGTCTATGTAGGTCTTCTGCCCATTTTTGGATTGTGTTGTTCGTTTTTTTGATATTGAGCTGCATGTATATTTTGGAGATTAATCCTTTGTCAGTTGCTTCATTTGCAAATATTTTCTCCCCTTCTGAGGGTTGTCTTTTCATCTTGTTTATGGTTTCCTTTGCTGTGCAAAAGCTTTTAAGTTTCATTGATCACTTTTTCTTGGGACAGACTTTTAGATCTCTCACTTCCACTCATGAAAATATCCATTATTGCTTTTAGTTTGTAAAGTATCATTGATGATCTCCTTAGCAGTTGTCAAGTTTTTTAACTGTTTTAACTGACATAAAAATATCTCAGAGGATTTTTGTAGAATCACAACTTTAAGATCCTGGCTCACTTTTTCCTAAAAGATCTTGAGTTCATAAGTGGTGACTTCCTTTGCCAGGGTGGTTGACAGGGACTAAATCCTCAGCAAGAATAAATGCACTTATGAGGAGGTGAGTGCCTGAGACCAGAAGAGAAGAAACTGCACAGCCTGCCAGGGGTGCGTTCTGGAAGTATCTGGTGAAACCAAGAGAGCACATGTAACTAGGTAATCCCATTCTTCAGTCGGTATTTCAGAGAAATTCTCACACAGATTCATCCAAGGCCACCTACAAGAATGTTCACTGTGGCCTCCTTGAGAAAATAAGAGTTATGTTGACAGCTAAAATGTTGTGGTGAATGTCCCCTAAGGATTACTATGTGGCTGGTAGAGGTAATGAATTCGACTTAATTTCAGGAATGTGGATAGATCATAAAAAAATCTGGGGTGGAAAAAGAGAGTGAGGTCTCTAGCACAAAACCATTTAGGTAAATTAAAAGCATCTATGCACAAGGCAACATGACTTATTTTTGGAGGGTATGCACATACTTATGGATACTGTCCGAACAGTAGGGGCCTTGCACTGACCGATGAAGATAATGTGCTGTGCCAGAGGGACAGGATGAACTCAGCTTTCCACATCTCGAGTCCAACCAAAGCAAACAAAATACAAGAGAGCTGCAGGTCAATTGCACTAGGCACGTAGAGAAAAGCATTGATTATCCTAATTTGAAAAGATGAAATAAAGCTTCACGGAAGCCATGGCATTCTAGCTGTTCGAGAGCAGGATTTACATGGGCCAAGGGGGAAAAGGCTGTTGAAGGCAGAGGCATAAGCAAAGGCTCTGAAAGAAGAAGTCAATTCAGAAAAGCATCCAATGTGCACATCAGAGAGGAGTTGGAGTGGAGACACTGAGAAGGTCACGGAGATGGATGAAAACTGCAGGGGAAGGCCTTCAAAGCCACACTAAAGACTGCATTTTGAACACATTGGGCAAGCAGGGAATGTTTTAAATTTGGGAAAACATATGTATTTAAGAAAGATATTCTGAAAGCCAAGTTAAAGGTAGATGAGGAGAGTACAGACTACAGTGGGTAGGGCGGGAATCATTTATATCATAGTCACGTGGACATTTGTTTTAAATGCAGATTCCTAGACTCTGTTTCAGGTCACTGTACCAGGAGGTGTCTAGGTAGAGCCCTGGAAGCTATATATTTTTAAACTAGCTCCCGGGTGACTCTTAGCTTATTGGGGATTAAGAACTATGTCATTTTCAACCATGGCAGCATACGAGAATCAGTTGGGGAGATTTTTAAATTCTTCATACCCAGGCAGCTCATCAGGCCAATTAAATTGAAACCTCTCGGGTGGAGTGTGGGCATCAGTATATTTTAAAGCCCCATAAGCAATTCTAATGTGCAGCCCAGGCTGAGAACCACTGCACCCCAACAAGCCTTCTTTAGAAAACTCAGGAGCCAGCAAGACTTCCCCTTATTCCATCTTCATTTAATCTCCAGCTAATTTGATTCTCTTCTTAATTGGATCAAAGCCTCAGGCTCTAAATCACTTATATTAAAAATATAAATTACCCAACCTTTTATTTCAACAACCCCCAGGCACACAGTATAGTGCTTTTCCATCCCTGGCTCTGGGCAACTGACATTTGATTATCATAAAAAGGCTAAACTTGGAATTAAATAAAAGTAGCAAGATCCCTGCTCTGGTTTGGTCTGATGAAAAGCAACAATGCCAGGTGGTAGAAGACGCCACATACTTTGTATATTAAGTAGACCTTGAAATCATATACATTTAAAGCTCAGACATATACAGATATGATACACATATATCAATTAAGGTGACAGGAATGGGTTTGAAATAAAGAAAGCAACAGACTAGATTTGCACCCTTGAGCAGCACTAAGACACATAAATTATGCCTTGGGATTCTATTATTTATTAGTCAGTGAACATACTTCTGGTTTAAAATTGTGCCTGGCTGGTGTTTCCTGCTGTATCCTCCCCAGTTTCCCATTAAAATATCTATGGAGACAGAAAAACAAGGAAACTTGAAAACTCAAACTACCCAAAACAAAGACTGTCAACTCAGTGCCAGAATCTAGGAAGATATCCCATTAAATAGAAGGAAATATAATGTATTTTTAAAAACCCTACTGATATCCCTAATGAAATAGAGCTATTCCTTTAATGTAAAAATAAATATCTATCAAACAAGGTTCTAAAATTAATACTGGATGCTGAAACTGATAAACAAGAGAGTTTGTTTAGAGATGAGAAATATTTAGGATGTTAATAAAGAAAAATAGAAAACACAATGGAGAAACATACAAAAATAATTGAATAATTGGAAACAGAAGGTTCTTGAATAAGAATATGCTGTATTGCTACTGAAAGTAATCTGTGAATTCAATGACTTCTCTATCAAAGTCCCAATGGGGTTTGGTTTTGTTTTTGTTTTATTTTGCTTTAGAACCTGGCAAAATGATTTTAAGATGTATTTGACAGAATCATCAAAGAGGAAGTGCCAAGAAAATACTGGCAAGAAAACTTTCCCTATCAGATTTTAAAATTTATCCTAAAACTACAGTAATCAAAAAACAGGAATAACACAGGAAGAGAACCAACAGAATGGAGAGTATGTAAATATGAAATTTAATATGTGATTAAATGAGGCATTTTAAATTATCAGAGAAAAAGATTGAGCTCGCTCTCTGGGAAAACAAACTTGAGCTCTCCCTCTATTTTTACCCTAAGTATTGATAGAATTCTAGGCAAATCAAGGAGTTTAAATGTTTAAAAATGAGGAAATATCTTTCAAGCATGTTAGGAAATCTAAAAGTCAAAAAGTAAAGACTAATAGGGACTTCTGGTGGTGCAGTGGTTAAGAATCTGCCTGCCAATGCAGGGCACAGAGGTTCAAGCCCTGGTCCGGGAAGATCCCACATGCTGTGGAGCAATTAAGCCCATGTGCCACAGCTACTGAGCCTGCGAGCCACAACTACTGAGCCCTCGTGCCACAACTACTGAAGTCCGCACACCTAGAGCCCACACCCCACAGCAAGAGAGGCCACCGCAATGGGAAGCCCATGTACTGCAGCAAAGAGTGGCTCCCGCTCTCTGCGACTACAGAAGGCCTGTGCACAGCAACGAAGACCCAATGCAGCCAAAAATAGATAAATAAATTAATTTTTAAAAAAAGTAAAGACTAATAAACTTGATTATCTGTAAGTCTTTAGTTTCTGTGTGGAATAAAGAAGGAGGAAGAAGAGAAAATCCTGTTACAAACCAATATCTATGGGCTTCAGATAAGGCAGCACTCTCTGGAGACTTAAATCTCTTTGGCTTAAACCCCGGCACCTGATTCTATGAGACCCTCCACTTCCTCCCCAAGACTTCTATACATGCCCTAGGCTCACATTCTCATGGCCACTACTCACCTTTCTTGAAGAATCCTTGATCTAAATCTACATACGTCTCCCTCTCTTTTTCATGCCAACTTGGTTACTTTTCTTTGATTTCCTCGAAATTTCAGACTACATATTTAACAAAATGTAATAAATGTCTAGAGTGAGGAAAGATATACTAACAATAGCAAATTGAATATTGGATAGTTTTGTCCTAAAATCTCCTTCGTACACTCCACTGCTTGGAATATATAATTAACAATATTTTTCTGTATGCTTCAGTCCCCCTGCTATGTCATCTAACCCCTTCTCTCCCAGTATTTCTTTTTGTCTCCTGTATCCTCACTTCTCTGCTTTTTCTAACTTCTGAAATTTCCATTTTATTGTTAAGTGTAAAATGTATTAGAAAAATGCTTAATAGTTAAATAGCAAACACCTAGGTCATGCAGCTCAATATTAAAAAAACAAACAACCCAATCCAAAAATGGGCAGAAGACCTAAACAGACATTTCTCCAAAGAAGACATACAGATGGCCAAGAAGCACATGAAAAGCTGCTCAACATCACTAATTATTAGAGAAATACAAATCAAAACTACAATGAGGTATCACCTCACACCAGTTAGAATGGGCATCATCAGAAAATCTACAAACAACAAATGCTGGAGAGGGTGTGGAGAAAAGGGAACCCTCTTGCACTGTTGGTGGGAATGTAAATTGATACAGCCACTATGGAGAACAGTATGGAGGTTCCTTAAAAAACTAAAAATAGAACTAGCGTATGACCCAGCAATCCCACTACTGGGCATATACCCAGAGAAAACCATAATTCAAAAAGACACATGTACCCCAATGTTCATTGCAGCACTATTTACAATAGCCAGGTCATGGAAGCAACCTAAATGCCCATCGACAGACAAATGGATAAAGAAGATGTGGTACATATATGCAATGGAATATTACTCAGCCATAAAAAGGAACGAAATTGGGTCATTTGTTGAGACGTGGATGGATCTAGAGACTGTCATACAGAGTGAAGTAAGTCAGAAAGAGAAAAACAAATATCGTATATTAATGCATATATGTGGAACCTAGAAAAATGGTACAGATGAACTGGTTTGCAGGACAGAAGTTGAGACACAGATGTAGAGAACAAACGTATGGACACCAAGGGGGGAAAGCCGCGGAGGGGTGGTGGTGGTGGTGTGATGAATTGGGCGATTGGGATTGACATGTATACGCTGATGTGTATAAAATGGATGACTAATAAGAACCTGCTGTATAAAAAAATAAATAAAATTCAAAAATTAAAAAAAAAAAGAAAGACATCATCATTGACACCCTAGGACCCTTGTCAAAAGAAAACCACACACACACGGCACAACCACCACTCCATCTCCTAGAAACAACCAGTATTCTAATTATTAATCATGTCCTTAATTTTTTAAATAGTAATCATGTGCTTGTTTTTCTTTATAGATTTACTACCTGAGCATACATCCCTAAACCATATAATTTAATCTCTTTTTGATCTTTGTGTACAAGGAATAACCCTGGCTATGTTCTTTGTGGCTCGCTTTTCTTACCCAACACATGTTGGTAAGATTTATCCATGCTGTAGCATGTAGCTTTAATGCATCTGGGTTCACAGCTGTATAGTTTTCCATACCACAATTTATTTATCTATTCTATGTTAATGCTATTTGAGTTCTTTCCAGTTTGAGGAAATTATAAACAAGGCTTCAGTGAGCATTATTGTGTGTGTGTATAGATATAGATACAGATATAGATATAGATATAAAAAAAGCATGCAATTTTCTAGGAATATATATATATTGGGTTGCAAAACCTCCCACTTTTCTCTCTTTTTTATCATCTGTTTTTAAACATTTGCCTGCACTTCACTATGTTTGGCTGTCTCTGTGTTTCATTGTTTTCATATACCTGCACAATTACATTTATAATCTAAATGATTTCTTAAGGTATTCTCTTAAGCAAAATTAATTCCTTAAAATACTGTCATGACAGGTGTTAAAATGATAAAAATTTTATCCTATTATACAAGGTTAAGAGGCAAATGACCAGTTTTTTAAAATGTAATTCATATGAGAGATGGTTAATATCCCTAGTATACAAAAAAGTCATAAGACCATAAGAAAAAGTTAAGGCAACTTTTCAATGGGCAAAAAAATATGAACAGGCTATTTATAAAATAAAAAACACCAAAGGTCAATAAACATATGATGTCTGTTTAATACCATTAATTAAACAAATGCAAGTAAGTATAATTTGATATAAACATTCATCTCTAAGATCAATGATATGAAAAAGCTTGACCAAACTGTGTGCTGGTGAGAATGTGAGAAAAGGAGACTCTTATGAACAGTTAATGGGAATATAATTTGTTTGAACTTGCTGGAAAACTATTTGACATCGTGCATCAAAAGATAAAACTATGTCCATACCCTTTGAATCTAAAACCCACCTTCTTAAAGTTCACCTTAAGGAGGTAATTGCCTAGATATGAAAAGACAGACACAGAGGACTCTTCATTGCAGCATTATTAATAGTAATGAAGAGAAGTGACATGCCTGGAAGCCCCCCAGGCTGGTGGATGGCTCCACAGGACTACACTTGCATTGTCTATGAGGAAGTTTCAAAATGATGTCCAGTAGCTGGGTTTTTTGTTTGCCCAACACATGTAGTTAATTTTTCTAATGTGAGTTTATTGCCTTCATTTAAAAATTAATAGATTTCCGTTTAAGTATTGCTTTAGAACTTCTTTAGGAAAATCAGTTCAACAACTCTGAGCTACCTGTATCTCCACATGATAACAATTAGCTGAAACCGAAGACAGTCTCCTCCATAGTTTGCCATTTTCTTGTACTAGTCCTGGTCCACTCATGTATTTTACCTACCTAATACCTGTGCCGTTTTAGCTTACAACACTTAGGCTAATAATTCATTACATCTTGCCAAGGGCATTGAGCTGCCAAAGATTCGATTCTCCCCCTCTTTTAAATAAGTTCTTTTTCCTAATTATAAAAGTAAGGCATACTCGCTGTAGAAAAGTTAAAAGCACAGAAATGCCTAAAAAATAAATGTCAGTAATATGATCCCTCCTAAAAATAACTCTGGTGGAATTTATGTATAGATTCTTTTAAGTCTTTCATCCATACATATATTTCTTGTATAAAGTTGAAATCATGTTTTGTATTCTGCTGTTTTCCAGCCTTGCATGTCAAAGACATTGCAACATGAACAGTATTCCATCATTTTTGATAACTGCATATTATTCCGTGGTATGGATGTACCATAGCCATTCTTCTAAAATTGGACATTTAATTAGATTCTTTGTGTTTGGGGGGGGGGGTCTTTTGTTTTTACTGTAATATGTAATGCTGGAGTGAAGATCTTTTACTATGGTTCAGTGCTTTTTTGTATTATCTGTATGAGAGATTCCCAGAAATGGAACTTCTGGATCAAAGCGTATGAGCATTTTTTAAGGTCCTTGATATAGAGAGGAGTGCCAAATTGCTTTCCTAAGGGTTAGTGGATCAATTTATATTCTCACAGTAGGGGAAGGGCCCCTTCTTAAGTTTATATGTTTTCCCCAAGATACAGATACTTTGGGGCCATATATACTGTGAACTCTTCTAAAGTCAGTTTAATTCCATTGATTGGGATCATTACCCATGTCAGTTAACACCTAAATAAACTTTGTCAATCAGGGTCTTGCCAGACTCTAGAACGAACACAGGCAGAATTGATTCAGATGATTCAATATCATTTCTAAGGTCAGGTCTGCACTTGCCCATGAACGTAAAAGGTGAAAAATGAAAAGGTACCAGAAACAGTAACCGTGACCTCCCTGTCCTTCCCTATAAATTCTCACTATATGAAGACCAGAGAGGCATCTCCCAAGGCACAAGTTTGCTGAGGACTTTCCTGCCACTTGGCTGCATCAGCAAGAGTGAAAGGGGTTCCAAAATGCTCCACTTTCAAAGACAGTTCCCTCCAGATGTGTCAGTCCCAGGTACCAAGGCTCTGCACCAGATGTGATCCCTGGGAGCTGAGGTGGGGGAAGAGCTTGGAGCACACAGCTGCAGATGATGAGGTCATCAGCACAATTCGGGGAATGGATGAGTTCACTGGGGAAAGGGAAAAAAAAAATGTCACTTTTCTTTTTTCTTGTTTGAAGTCACTAAGCTTCAGGGTTCAGGAGGGAATTGTTGCTCTGACTTTATTCTCTAGGAGACGTGTGGCTGCCTGCCAGAGGCAGCTGCATGCGGGGTCATTTGCATTGCATGCAGTCTCTGGTTTTAAAGGGAAGCTCTTCCTTTCCTTAGATCATCTGCTTCTTTAGAGTCAGGGCCACTGCCTCACACAGATTGTATTCGCCCTTTAATCTTTTCCCCACCCCTCCCTCTCGCTGACTTACTCTGTGCAGTTTAACAAGCTTCCCAGACAGGTCCTGCAGACTCATCCTGATAGCTTTGCAAGCCAGCTGGAGGACAAAGGAGGAATTATTTCATACACTCATGGCTGGGTGCGGGAGAGATGCACTTTGGGGAACACGTTGGGGTCCCCTTGCATCTCCCTCTCTCTTGCACTCCACCTCGAGGTGCTAACATCTAGTAGCTGGGACCTTAGCTGGATTTGACCTCCTGAAGCACAGTTAAGATTGCTGAACTTTCAGCTGGCTCTGACAAACCTGATGGGGCCCTGAGGGAGCCTTTTCCCAGAAGGAGGAGCAAATTCTCTTTTGTGTATGGGCACATTCTTGAAGTTTCACCAAGGTGATGCCGGGGCTAAAAGGGATGGGGAGCCGGTTCTCCAATGTGGGGAAACTTGCTTGCAGTTCAATGAGGCACCTCTTTTCTTTTAGATGGTGCAGGGAAAAGAAAGCAGAAAGGAATGAGACAGAAGGTAGCCTAGGCAAGGGACAGGGACACATGGCCTTTTCTTCTGCAGAGAAAAGCTCATTTCTAGCCAGCCAATTGCTTATTAACTGACAAGAATGTTTCAGGTGTCATTTTATTTTCTCTCTCTCCAGTTAGGGATGATTTCAGCCGTTACTTTAGAAATGATACCAAATGGAGAGTAAGTGGTCCATTACAACTTCATCTTTAAAACTCAGGCTGGATAGAGGCCATGTATCATGGACCAATAGAAAGAACAGAGAGACGTAATAGTCACATAGGGGCACCTATGTCATGGAACAGCCGCCATGTTATTAAGCCCCCAAATGTTCCTCCTTTCCTCAGAGAATCTAGCAGTCAATAAAGCGGAGAGCTGCTTGGTAATATCAGATGGACTTTGCTTCTTCCCAGTGGCATTTGAGAGGTCTTGATTCTTATTATTAATGTCACTATGAAGCATCTTGAGGGTGTTTTAAATTTTCAATCATTTAGTGTGAGAGCACTTCTAATTATCTGGAATCTAAATAACCAGTATCCTCAATATTTTCTCCAACAATTCACTTTGAGAATAGATGGGCAAAAAAAGGGGCAAAAAGTAACGTCAGACATTTAAAAAAAATAGTATGTTTCAAGGGCTATCACAATCTCCCAAGCATTCTGATATCTAGTTTTCATAGGGAAGATACTGAGATGCTTCAAGTAAGAAAGAAAAGTACCTTTACTTACCTGCCATTCATACTAGACTCTGGTTAATACTTCCACACACCTAATTTTGTTTAATCTTCATAATAAGCTGACAGTATATTTTAGCCCCATTTTACAGACTAGCCTCTAATTCCACACATTTCAAACCTAGTTTCTCCTCCTCCATTAACCACGTATTTTCAGTGCCAAGCACCATGGGACATTTTCATATGGAGAGTTACCTCTGGCCCTGCGTCTTGGTGTCACATTACCAGGCAGGCTGAAGGCATGTTCCTGGAAGCCATTCCTATACCAAGATGGACAGCAATAAAGTAACCATACATGGAAGTGACTTTGATCCTCATAAATCTATCTCACTAAGCCCAAACTAAATGAATCTCCAACTCAACTGCTTAGGATCACTCCAACTCCATGAAACAGGGGAAATATAAAAGTTGAAACGAAGACAGCAGTCAACTCATTGAGCTTAAAATACCTTATTTTTGCAACAAACATGTGAACACATTGCTAGGCTCCCTCTCAGGGCCTCAGAAGGGGCACAGAAGCTTACGCTTTATTAGCTTCACGGTAAATTGGCCTCTGCCCAGGGATCCTGCCATTGTCCACAGCTTTTGGCATTGACTTCAGAGCTTACTTCATGACTGAATTGTTTCGCTGGTAGCTTTATGGGTTGATTGGACTTTGGGAAACAACCAAAGTCTTTTGGACTCTGAGTGTCATGGGGTTCAGGTAATTGGTCAGGCTGTGGAGTCCCGTTTTAAAGGCAGAAGGTTTTCATGTGTAGCTCATTAACTATATGAGAACAGTTCTCTGAAACAGGGTGTTGGCCCTGCAAACCACAAAATACGGCCCGGGATCATTCCAAGATCATTCAACAAAGAACTCGCATCTCCCAAGACCCTAAGTCCAGCCTGTAACTCAGCCAGTTGTCTTGTTCCTTCCAGTGTACAGAGAATGGAACCCAGGGCTGGGGTGCCCTTGGCCACACACACCAGACACAGAGGATTTGCTTATCCTTACAGCTAACAGCTCTCAGGAGCTGTCTTTGGGGAAGGGTTTTGTTTTTCCCAAACTTCATCCCATGGCTTTAATCCCACTGCATTTGTCATCTTCAGCCTCACTGAATACAGAGAAAGAGAGGCTTCAACCAGCTTGCCAGAGAGGTAAATAGGTTTAAACTTCACCACAGATGGCCTCATCTCTCTGTGCCAGATTTTCAACAACAACTGGTATAGCTAGTGACATGGCAAAGAACCATGGCTAAGCCTGGCTCTTGTCCACCTCGCTGATAACAGAGACCACAAGGGAGGGTGGAGGGGACAGAAACGGCCTGACAGTTTAGGGTGGAGGAGGGAAAAGGGAAGTGAGGGATTGAGGGGTGCAAAGAGAGCGATAATGTTAGAAGCTGGGAGAAGTATCATAACAGAAAAAGAATGGAAACTTGAGAATATTTTGTCTGATTTATTTACTTATTTATTGCCTGCCACGTTCCACAAAGGACTGATTCCCCCCTTTTCTTTTGAGTTAGGGCCTGACCAAGCTGAAACTGTCCTTTTCATTCTCTTTGGGTTTACAGGGAGGGGGAAATATAGCAGTTAAAAATTGTTTGTTATTTTAAAACTTCATTTTTCCTCTCCCCCTATGTCATCAGCCTCTACTTTCCCACTATTCTCAATTTCTTTTCCTCAAAAACTGGGCAATTACAGCAAATATGTGTTTGCCAGTGTTGTAGGGCCACACTTCAGTGGTTAACTAGAATGGGGAGAAAAAGAGAGAATCACCGAAAAAAAGAAAAGAAAAGGAAAGGAAAAACATGACTTGACCTGTAATCTTTGGGAAGTTGCCAGAATCCTTTGCTAGCAAACCAATTCCATTCCATGGTGTGTACGTGCACGGGTGTGTGTGTGTGTGTGTGTGCATTGCAACATCTCTAAGCCTGGGTGAGCACCGAACACTCAGCTCTTCATGAATTGCTGGGATATATGAGGCAGAAGAAGTGCTACTAGCAGCAGTCATGGTCTACCCGATTATCAAAGAACTGCCCTCCTGATCAGGTTTTGTGCTAAACATGCCAGAAGAAGAAAGGGAGGACTGATGGCTGCTTGCTTGGCATTTCTTTGTAGTCCGGGTCTTTTCTTCCCCTGAGGTGGTTGTTATTGTTAACCGGGGTTGTGTGAAACCCCTTCTGTGCAGAAACTGGAGTTTCCGCTTTGAAGCCGGAGCGTCTTTGTTCTTCACCTAAGTTGGTGCCATTTTCGACAGGAGCATTTGTATTGAAGTCTGGTCAATGCCTACCACCCAGAATTCAGTGAGGCTGTTTGCCAGGTGGGAAAACATAGTGATAATGGGGCCAGAGGGGACAGTTGTGAGTTGGGGGCAGAGGGGAGCTGGGGAGGAGTTGTCTATGTATAAAAACACAGAATAAGACACTGTAAAAGTTGGCTTGGATTTGGGGGGAGTTCAGAGTTCACAGTTCTCCTCTGGGACTTGAATGTTCCAAAAAAGAGTGTTCTGGGGCAGAGAAAAAGAGGGGGGAAAGGCAAGAGGGATGTATTGCTGGATTACAGGAAAAGAAGGGGGAGGGAAGGGTAGAAATGTATGTAATATAATAGAATCCCTTGGTAACTGGCATTGAGACCAGGTACTAACATAGAAAGCAGTCATTTTCAGGGTTTCCCCAAAACACTTCTTCCAATTTCACTTTTTGAAATTTATCCTCAAAATTCTAACTTGGAAAACAGCTCCAATGTGTTGAATACTGAATCTCTAATGCGCTAGAGTGAAGTGGATTTCCATTTACCCAGAGTTAGGTTTCAAGATTGGCAGATATTGCTTATTAGCAAAATTGGCTTGAATATCCTCAAATCTCCCATTAATTACACATATCCATGAATAATAATTCTTATCCACACTAAGGCTGGAGAACCACTGACCTAAAGGGAGAAACAAAGAAACAAAAAGACTGGGTTAGCCTGTCAGTTTTCCTTTCACAGCACCATCCAGTCCAGCTGTGATGGGGGCAAGAGTGGAGATCTCTCTAGGGCTTGGCGATAGGATTTATTCCTACCCCTTTCAGTGTGGAGCCCCCATTACCTTAATGCATGTTGTGATTCTTTTGTTGTTGTGACAATTAAGCTAGATAATGTAGTTCCTTCTCATGGCAGGGAGTTGTCCCTAAAGTTGCATGTAAATTTGCTTCTAACTCAGCTATCGAAGCATTAGCTTGTTGGCTCAGCCCTACCATTGATTAGCAGGTGAACTCAGGCAAGTCACTTATGATCTCTACAATTCCATGTATCTGTGGTCTAGATGGCTTCTGAATCCCCTCCAGTGAGAACCATCCCTCCTGCTACAATTAAAACCTCATCTTTAGGCTGACAGAATCATACTGGGCGTTAAGTGTATGCCGTATTGTAGGTCACTGACAGGGTCACTCAAGTAGGGAGAGATCATCAGCATATGGGCAGCCAACTTCACTCTGTTCTGGAGCCAGAAGCGGCCCCTGACACTCTGAATGGACACTGGCAGTCCTGGACCTTGGGGCCCAGTGAGTAGCAGGGTAAAATGGGCAAACACATTATCACTAACTAGAAAAAAATACATCTCAACCCAAACTCCGGGGCAGTGACACTTCATCATTCATGTTTTTTGGGATGACCTGTAGTATGTACACATTAGCAAACCCCTAATGTGGAGCCCTTTCAAATCAGCATTATTTGAATATTTTTTCAACACGTATTTATGGACAGAAACTCTTTTCCTAGTAACAAAAAAGTGTGCTCATAAATAGATTCACATTACTAATTTACCTTCCTTGGCTGAATTAAACTCAATATACAAAAAAAAAATCAACAAGAATATATTAGGAAGCAGATTCAGAGTTTGAAGACAAAGGACTTAAATATATTTTAAGTATAGATGTAGTGAGGTCTTAAAAGCCAAAAATTATTGCTTACATTCTTTGAACCAGAAATGAAGATGCCCCAGAGGCATCTTACAGGGTAAATCATTAAACTGCATTGGCTGGAGAAGCATATACAGTAGCTGAGACAATAAAGCCTTCTACAGTTGAATTGCAGAATACCTGCTGTATGAAAAGTCAGTAAAAAGAATTCAAGCACTGTCATGTTCCAACAATACAGTAACTTGTTGATTTAAAGATTTCGCTGGAAACGTGCAGACTGAGTTGCCCTATCTTCTGCAGAATTGTACTTTTACCTCATAAATGGAAGAATCTACAAACATAGCGATTTTGCTTGTATTTGTCTAATTATTAAAGAAGATTGTCTTTTGTTTGAATGTCTGATAACAAGCACAAGTGGTGTTGAAATAGTGTTCCACACCTTTTTAAAAATCTATTGATTAATTCTGGAACAACCACGTTGACCTCATGTTGATGTTGAAAAAATAATGGTGGATAAACCTACTGGCATCTTGGCACAAATCATGGCAGTGGCACCAAACTGTACCAGTAATTGCTGTATTCTTTACCACCACACACTTAAAGTGAAAACAAATGCTTGTTTCACTTAAGACTATGCCTGATGAAGCAATAAAAAGTATTACTCCTATTAAACTTGACCCTTCAGTACACATTTTAAAATTCTGTGACAAAACGGGAAGCACACACAAAGTACTGCTGCATATTGAGATAAGATGATTTACTTCTACAAATGTATTGAAGAAAAGCGCTTATGTGCTTGAGTTGCAAGCTGAATTACTTTTTTCATGGAAAGCCATTTTTACTTGAAAGAATGATGTAAAAACTATGGCTGTTTCTCGTTGGGTATTTGGCCGATGTTTTCTAGAAAATGAATTAAGTAAACCTATAACTTTAAAGAAAACAGCTGATATTATTCGTTGCCAGTGATGAAAGCTGAACTTTCAAACAAAACTTCGAATTTTGGTAAACTTGTCACCATGAGCTTTATAGCTTCCTGGTGCTTATATATTCTTCTGATGAAGTCAACAGTGACATGTATGAATTTTGTAATTTCTTATGTTTGTGATGTTTTATTATGTTATTATATATTTTTTGTTTATATTATGATTTGATGTTTTACAAGGAAACACATCTGTGGTTCACTCAGTAAACCAACATTTTCCAAATAACTAACACCCGATGTTAACAAAATCATGCCTGGCTGAAAGATCCGTCCAAAGTACAAAGTGGGCCAATAAACTTTTATGTGACAGAATAAAAAAATGTTACGGATTAGTTTCAGAGTCCACATTTCATCTAACTTTTAGGAAACTACCACTTGTCAAGTTTTGGTGTAGTGTCGAAGAATTTTCACAATTATCTGAAAAAGCTATTGAAATACTCCCCCCTTTTCTACCTACAGAACTGTGTGAGGCTGAGTTTTCTTCATGTACTTCAACCAAACAACATTATTGCAACGGACTGAATGCAAAAAACAGGTAAGAGAATCTAAAATCTGTTAAGCCAGCACAGAGACTTGCAAAGGTATAAAACGATGGCACTCTTTTCACTACATTTTTTTCTGAAAGAAAAATAGCGATAAGATAAAGCTACTTTCATGAAAATATTTATGTTAACATATACTTTCTTTAAGAGATTCATTTAATTCATCTTTTACAAATTTGTTTTAATTTCTAATAATAATATATATAGCCTTCATAAACAAAAGTTTTGGGGGATATTGAATAATATTCAGGAGAATGAAGGAGTCCTAAAGCCAAAATATTTGAAAACTGTGGACTTATTTCATTGTATTTTACTCTGTCTCCCTCACTATACTGAACTCCTGAAGGCTGAACACTATATCCTGTTTGAGTCTGTAACTATCCTTAGTGCCTGATACTTAGTAGATACTAAGTAAATATTCACTACAGGAATGAATGAGTAAATTATTCAACTTCAGTGTCTGAAATTTTCCTGCATTCTGTAATGCTGTCCTTGGTCTCACTGGCCAAGTAAAACTCCAGCAGTCACAATGACCAGGTTGTGGAGCAAAACATAAAGGAAAGATCACACATTCTTTCATATGCCCTCTAAGATCCTCCATGGCTTCCCCTCTAACCTCATTTCCACCACTCCCTGCCTAATGCTTCATGTTTCAGCAATCAAGCTGCTACTAATCATACTCTTTTTTGCTGTTGTCGTTCAGCTCTCTCTCTCTCTCTCTCTCTTTTTTTTTAAATATATATATTGAGGTATAGCCGATTAACAGTGTTGTGATAGTTTCAGGTGCACAGAAAAGCGACTCAGCCATACATATACATGTATCCATTCTCCCCCAAACACCCCTCCCATCCAGGTTGCCACATAACATTGAGCAGAGTTCCCTGTGCTATATACAGTAGGTCCTTGTTGGTTATCCATCTTAAATATAGCAGTGTGTACATGTCAATCCCAAACTCCCTAACTATCCCTTCCCCCCTGGTAACCATAAGTTCGTTCTCTAAGTCTGTGGTCTGTTTCTGTTTTGTAAATGAGTTCATTTGTATTTCTTTTTAGATTCCACGTATAAGGGATATCATACGATATTCCTCTTTCTCTGACTTAATTCACTCAGTTTGACAATCTCTAGGTCCATCCATGTTGCTGCAAATGGCATTATTTCATTCTTTTTTATGGCCGAGTAATATTCCATTGTGTATATGTACCACATCTTCTTTATCCATTCATCTGTCGATAGACACTTAGGTTGCTTCCAAGTCTTGCCTATTGTAAACAGTGTTGCAATGAACATTGGGGTGCATGTGTCTTTTCAGACCATGTTTTTCTCCAGATATATGCCCAGGAGTGGGATTGCAGGGTCACATGGTAGCTCTATTTGTAGTTTTTTAAGGAACCTCCATACTGTTCTCCATAGTGGCTGTACCAATTTTCATTCCCACCAACAGTGTAGGAGAGTTCCCTTCTCTCCACACCCTCTCCAGCATTTATTATTTGTGGATTTTTTTGATGACAGCCATTTTGACTGGTGTGAGGTGATATCTCATTGTAGTTTTGATTTGCATTTCTCTAATAATTAGTGATGTTGAACATCTTTTCATGTGCCCCTTGGCCATCTTCTTTGGAGAAATGTCTATTTAGGTCTTCTGCCCATTTTTTGATTGGTTGTTTGTTTCTTTGATATTGAGCTGCATGAGGTGTTTGTATATTTTGGATTAATCCTTTGTCAGTTGCTTCATTTGCAAATATTTTCTCCCATTCTGAGGGTTGTCTTTTCATCGTCTTTGTGGTTTCCTTTGCTGTGCAAAAGCTTTTACACACATTCTTATATCCTCAATGCCATACATAGAGTCTGATACTTAATGGGTGCTTAATAAGAATTACACTGAACTGAAATACTTCCTCTCCATGATGTTAAAGCTTAGGTATAAGTCATGCAAGCCCCAGTCAACTTCACTTACTTTTATTGAGCACTTACATGTGTCAGCCACTATGGTAGGCATTGGGGATTGCAAATATTTATATCAGAGAGCTTACAGTCCAATGGAAGAGAGTCTTTAAATGGCAGAATATAATAAGCAAGCTATATACATGTGTTTCTGTAGAGCCCAGGAGAAGCATATTTCTCCAACAGATATTTAGAACGCCTTCCATGTGGCAAGACACTTGTGCAAGACACTCATGGAAGCATGTGCCCTCAGTGAACTTAAAGTCTTCCCTCAGTAAAGGAGACAGGCATTAAACAAATGTCATACAAATGAGGTATGTAATTACAAACGGTGAGCAGGACCGGGAAGGAAAAATCATAAGAAGATACTATTATCAAGGGTCTAATTTAGATTGGGGAGGGAAAAGGGATCAGAATGGGTGTTTCTGAGAATGTGCCATGAATATGCAGGAGTGTAGGTGTTAACCACCGGAGAAGCGGAATACTGAGGAAAGCATCAGTATTCCGCTGATCAGTATTCCCCCCGAATGGGGGGGGCCATTCGGCAGGGGTGGAAGGCTTGCCATGAAAGTTGCCAGGCTTGCCAGGCTGGAAAGGTAGAGTGAGGGCTGGAGGAAGGGGAGAAAGACTAACACAGCACAGCACAGACGCTTGAAGAGGCCCAGAGCTAAGTCTGGATACTTCACTTTCCTCTTGTGATACGCAGAGCTGTGATTCTGGGTGGTCTGTATTCATCTCACATAAGCCCTCACAAGATAAATGGAGCCTGTTTCCTCAAGTGACTACTGCTAAGAGAAAAGTTTTCTTCAGATGTATGTTTCCATCAGCACTTTCCCCATAGGGCATCTAAAAACTTGATTTATCATAAATGTTTCACCCAGAATACATATACAGTAACACAAATGTGGCATATTTAAATGCACTCCTCAGAGAAATTTGCTGGCAGTGATCACATACCATAAATAAAGGAAAAAATAGCCCAGCTATGGTTGTTTCCAGAAGGAGTAGATAGACCCCTACTCAGGCTACTGCCCAGAAGCTGAAACATAAGAGATTCATGGCAATGTTATGGGAACACCCATCCTGGGCCTGGGACCAACTCTTACTTAAGGGTTGGCCCCTCAAATGGGAGGAATACTAGCAAAGCTGCACGGATTACTTCAGTTGGTTTGCTAGAAATGAGGAGGGAGAAAACGGGGCTGGCCATTTCAACAACCTAGGTCCTGTTGAGTAATTAAGGTATACTGACTGAGGGCAAACCCCAGCTTAACCATGAACTAGCTCTGTGACCTTGGTCGTTTAATCTATCCGTCACTCATATCCTCCTCTGTAAAATGAACTAATACGTGTTATGGGCATTAAATGAGATAATGTAAGTCAGTGCTTAGCAAAGCATTCACTACATGTCAAGTCTCAGCGTGCTGGGCCTCAAGACCAGCTTAACTGCCTGTTTTACCCCCATGAGTAACCACTCATTTGGCATCTGAAGGACACAGTTATTGTAATGAATCAGTCTGTTTTTAGTCTTCGTGCAGATAACACTCATTTCATGGAATCCTAGCCAAGCAGCCATACAAGATTTTCCCCCTTCCTTACTGCTGTAACCTCTATACCCTGTAAAAATATTCTAAGAAAGCCTTCTCTATTAAAATCTGAAACATGGTTCTAAAAGAGCCCTCTCTTCACAGAATTTGCCAACTGCTTCCTTTACGGCTCTGAACAGACACTGCAGCTTTGAGAAGAGCAGCCCCTCTCCTGTCACTCACCCACACCCCCGGGGGCGGGGGGCACCCGAATCCCCACTCTGAGCAGAGCACTTTCACAAGCCCTCATTTTACACCCACCAACACCCTGAGCCTGCCACACTCCCCCAAGACTGGGCAAAGCATGAAGTAATCACAGACTTTGGTATTTTTCCAACCACAAGCCCCCTCAAGGTCCAATGCATCCGAGAGAGAAAAGTGACTCTCTCTTACCTAACCCACAGTGGAACAAGGATCAATAGAAACCACATCAAGATTGTGCTTGGAAAGTAGTTAGCAAGACTTCCAAAAGTGTACATTTGGCTTAAGCATGCCTGAAATATGAAATAACTAGAATAACACCCCTCCTTTGACCTTTGCATAGGGCCTTTCACAGGAATATCTCAGGACCTCAAATGAAAGAAAGTACTTAGAACCTTGAAACACTTTTTAAAACCTGCAGACAGCTTAATGTGAGGGGTCTTGTGAACAGTTCGTTGTCAGGAGTTTCTAGCAAGTGTTATTTCTTCCTGAATTCCAAGAACCAAGTGCTCTGAAGTTTACATTCACGCAGGATGAACAAGCCCACCACAGCATTAAAAAGGATAAAATACCTGATGTGGTTTTCTTTGAGGGACAGGTTTAACACCCGTACACACACGCCCAGACCCAGTGCCTGGCAAGATGGCAGAGAGGCAGATGGCCTCCCATAGTTAGGGCCACACTAACATCACATACACAGTTTAAAGCAAGTGCTGGCAACTGGAAAAGTAATTTATGACAGTAAACAAATGGCTCTTAAAAAAAAAATCTGTAGGGTGATAGAAAGCAGTGACAAAAGACAAACATTTGGCTAAACAGCGTTCAAAGAAGAAAAAATGGACAGGATCATCATGTAGAATGTTCTCGTGCATGTGAAGAGTGCCAAGTGATAGGGCTTATAAGTAATGAGAGGGGGAGAGAAATCTGAAATAAGATTGTCATTGCAGCCACACTGCCATCGCCAGACTTTTCTGTTCTACCTCAGTCCAAACAGTCAATGTAAATCCTTCAGTTCTAGAATGTGTCCTGGAATAGGCAGAACTTTAGGTTTTATGAGGAGAAACTTGACTTCGGCTTTAAGAAGAAGAAAAAAATCATTGTATTATGGCCACTAGACATACATCTGATTCTAGGACCTCCCTCAAAAACAGCTGCTGGTGCTCAAGGTAAGAAAACAATGTACAAAGTTTTAACAAGCATTTGCTATCCTGATTGGTATGGACACTTAACTTTTCAATCTTTAAAAAAAAGCCCTCTAGGGGCTTCCCTGGTGGTGCAGTGGTTGGGACATGGGTTCGTGCCCCGGTCTGGGAGGATCCCACATGCCGCCGAGCGGCTGGGCCCATGAGCCATGGCCGCTGAGCCTGCACGTCCAGAGCCTGTGCTCCGCAACAGGAGAGGCCACAACAGTGAGAGGCTCGCGTACTGCAAAAAAAAAAAAAAAAAAAAAAAAAAACCCTCTTATTTTTATGATTGTAAAATAATACATGCTAATTGCACAGCTAAGAAACTCGTAGTGAACATTAAAGCCAGTTACACATGGATGTCAATCTAAAGAATTGTACTAAGTATGGTTGCAAAAGCAAATGTGTCCATAGATTGTTCTTAAAATATTAGATATAAAATGTAAAAAATAATAATTATAGCAATAATTGAATAAAAATAATTTAGTGCTAACCCCCAAATTATGTTTTCAAAAATTGGGAAATAAGGGGCTTCCCTGGTGGCGCAGTGGTTGAGAGTCCGCCTGCCGATGCAGGGGACACGGGTTCGTGCCCTGATCTGGGAGGATCCCACATGCCGCGGAGCGGCTGGGCCCGTGAGCCATGGCCGCTGAGCCTGCGCGTCCGGAGCCTGTGCTCCGCAATGGGAGAGGCCACAACAGTGAGAGGCCCACATACCGCAAAAAAAAAAAAAAAAAAAAAAAAAAAATTGGGAAATAAGAAGCTGGAAGAAAGCATGAAAAAATATAAGAATATTAAATTCTTTGTCTAAAATACAGGGTTTTAAAGATTCATGTTTATTTTTGACTTTAATAATTAAAGAGATGTTGGTCAATGGACAATTTTTTAACTTAAAAAGAAATAGAATTAAACTGGAAAATGAACCTTCCAAGCACTGTAGAAAATAAAAGGAAATTATAGTCTACATGGGGGAAAACAATAAAGAGGCCTAGAGAGAATAATTAAAATAGATATTAGAAGTAAAATCACAATAGTTACATCGATAAATGGGTTGAACTCCCTATTAAAATACAAAGAATTTCAAAGTAAATGTTTAAAACTCAATGATAGTTTATTAAAAGTGAAAATTTATTAAAGTTTACTAAAACATAAAGCCAAAAAGATAAAAAGATATTAAATGTATTCCCTTTCCCCTTTTCCCACCAAAAATAGGTGTCACAATACTAGTACAACAAAAAGGAAAATTTACCACAATAATCATGAGACACAAATATAACTTGTGATATATATCAACTTATCATGTTGATAAGTGGTTCAATTCATAATGAAGATATGAGTCAACAGATTTTATGTGCCAAAACTCATTGCATCCAAATGTACAAAAGGAAAATGTTTGCAGTAGGAGAAAGTGACAGAAATAAAATAGAACTGATCCATGAAAAGAACGCTCTCAGTTTTAGATAGCTCTATAATGCCAAATATACACAGGACATGGAGGGGCTGAAAAATAACAATTGATGTGAGTGACTTACTAAACATGTATGTACAGATATCCATCTCAAACATTGCAGCCTACAGACAACACGTTTTTTGGCTCCCATGAAATATTAACAAAAACCAGAGTGTGTTGTGTACGTGTATAAAATGTACATAAATACATATATTATAAATATTTACAATTAAATGTTTATATAAAAGATAAACGTTTATAGAGAAGATATAAATGCTTTTAAGAAAAACAGAAATTTTATCAATCTCTTATTAAATTGACCTGTTTAAAAAAAAAAAAAAACCTTCATTTTAAAAGTCAAAATAAATGCCAGCCATTTGGAAGTTTTAAGATGCTCCTTTAAGTAACTCTTTATTAAAAGAAAAAATAAAAACTGGAGTTACAAATGATTTATAAAGTAATTAAATAACCATCATAACCTTTAGGATGAAGCCAAGTTTATATCAGATAAAAATTCATTCTTAAATGTTTTAAGTATTAAGAAGGACGAAATGTAATAAGCTAAGCATTAAATTTAAGATAGAAAACAAAAAATTTGTAAGAAAAATTGGTAGAAGGTATTGAGGAGGATAACATAAATAATTGACTTAAAAGTCAAAAAATCAATAAATACATTCAAGCATAAAAAAGACTTTTAAAAGTTAACATAATTTACCAACCACCTCTCCTTAAATCTAAAGAAGAGAAAAAATAGGAAGAAAAAGGTGTGGGTAACCATAGACATGAAGATTTTTTTAATTATTAGATCATACTCAACATAATTTTATGCTAATATAATGATGAAGTGGACAATATTTGCAAGAAATAGATATTACCAAAATTGGCTCAGGAACTTAAAAACTTGTATAAACTAGTAATCCAACTAAAAAATTAGAAAAAGTTGTGAAACATTATTAATAATATTTTTGAGTGCCTACTATGTGCTCTGCCTTGGATCAGGTACTTTATTCATTACCCCGATATAACAACCCTATAAAGTAGGTATTATTATGTACATTGCTCTGTTTCCATATCACCCTGTATTTCTCTTATCAAAAAACTCATTACATTCTGTTGTTGTCATCTGTCTTCCCTACTAAACTCTAAACTCCACCAGGCTAAGTGTCCTCCATGAGCACCTCCTGTATTCCCAGCACCTACATTCACATAAAGCCTGTCACATAAGGGTAACTCAACAAACTATTGAGAGAATGAGAACACTGGGAACTCCCATAATACAGTATAGTTAGTATAGTATAGTATAGTATAGTATGGAAAAATTACAGTACAGTCTCACTTATGTATATGGATATGAAAGTCCTACCCAACATATATGTGTGTATGTGTTTAACTATAACGTAATAGTTGCATTCCTAAGAAACCTCATATTATTGAGAACTATGTTATTAAAAAATTCTTTCAATGAGATGAAGGAGAAGACACAATAACAAAGTTACTTTCCTGCAGGAAGTGGAATAATTTTTAATAGAAAAAAATGTGTAGCTGTAGCAAACCTACACTGAGCATATCTACCCTTTGATTATGGTATGTGCAGAAATGAAGCCTTTTCGTGTATCTTCCGGTACTGTCATTAGCCCAGGTCTTCTTATATTGCTTACCCATGTTATCACCTTTATCAAACCACTTTTCCTTTTTTCTTGTACTATTTCCATCAGTAGGCTGATGACTTCAGCTATCACCCTTGCAGTGCTAGGCTACTGCTTTTGTCTGTGACCGTCTTCTGTCCCTGAGGTAAAGGGTCCGTGACCCATGCTGGTCCCCTGAGGCTGCCTCAGCCACAGTGAAACAACCCAAGAAATGAACACTAATCTGAAATAGGTGGGCCTTTAACCCTAGAGAGAAAGCATGCCATTTCCTCACATTTATTCCTGGCCCTAAAGTCTTACTGTTCAGCCATTACTTCAAGTCTGTGATGTTCCCAATATCCTCCCAATAAATCCTTTTGTTGTGTTGGTTGTAGTTCAAGTTAGCCCGAGTCCATTTCTTTTACTTACAAGGGAGAAAAAAACCTTAATTGATAGACCCATTTTTTAATGATAAATCCTAAAAACATTCAAACAAAACAAGAGTTTTTGGTTTTGTTTTTTTCTATTTACCATTGCAGTGTTAGTACCTGATATCAATGGTGCCTTGGGCAGTTAGTCTAATGCAAAATGTCTTTCCTAAATGATGCATCATATTGTATCCGGTTTGCCTCAGGAAAACATGTGCTGTGACAGAAACACGGGCACTAGAAGAACAGGATGACCTGTCAGAGATTAACCTTGATTTTGTTTTCATTCTGTCTCCTCTCCCAACGAAGAAATAGAACAGCCTTAGTCTTCCTTGGAAAACGAATTTCTTCTAAGGCAAGAGGTAGGGAGGGGCCTGGTGTCTGGGAATAAGCATATTTAAGAGATTTGAGTTATACAAATCTTGGCCTCTACAGGTAATAAAGCTCTACGGTGTTTATCAGAGAAGGGAGAATTACCAAGTGTTTCTGTTAAAGTGTTAAAAAAGAAACATTTGTTTTTGATATTATGGCATACACAGACCATGATGATATGTGAATTGCATATTGGGGTAAACAAAGAGGTTGGTCACCCTCTTTGAGGTCGGTTGTGGGGTTCCCAAAAGACAATCCAGGTAACAACCCTTGGTTCTGACCCTCTTTCATTGTCTCCCCTGGGGCACTGATTCCATCTATGCCTCATCTGTAGTAGGTTCAATGAACAGGTACCATTTCTTCTGCAGCAACACCATCAAACGGAAAGCTGGCTCAATTCTTGAACAAAGGCTTCTCACTGGTCACTTGTAAATATTACATATTCCATTTGTAATAATGCTTCTGAGCAAGTATATAAAGATCTTGGCCTCAACTGAGAATAATTGTTAATAGTGATCATTGGCTGTTTTCATCTGTTTTTAAGGAAGAGAGGGAGGCGAAATAATTAAATGTGTTTTGAGCCCCTGAGGCCTCAGGCACATGATGGAATTCAGACCAGGTTATCTTGAAAGACTCTTAAAAGCTGGCTAAGACTAAAAGAAGTCTGTACGTATGCTTACCAGAAGATAGACCCAAACTGAAACAACCCAATGTTCATCACCAACAGAATGAATAAATATATTCATACAGTGGAATACTATACAACGATGAGAAGATGAAAATGTATTACCATGCAACAACATACCTGCAACTCACAAACATAATGTTGAGCAAAAGAAGCCAGATGTAAAAATTACCAACTATATATAAAGTTCAAGATCAGGCAGAACTGATCTCTGCTCTTAGTGGGTGAGTAGTGATCAGAAGAAGGTTATCATAGCAGGTGGGGGGAAGGCACTTCTAGAGTTCTGGTGGTGTTCAACAGCTTAATCTGGGTACTGGTTAAACAGGTGTGTTCAGTTTATATAATTCATCAAGCTGTAAATCTATTATTTGTGCTCCTCTCTGTATGTGTGTACTATTTGATATAAAAATTTTAATTGATACTATTTAGAAAGAAGAACAAGCAGAGAGTGGGAGTTTCTTCTAGGCCTGTGGGTCCTTTTTTAATTTATGGCGCACAGAGACCATGATAATATTTGATGCAGATTGGAGTAAAAAGAGAGATTGGTTAAAAACTGAAGAATTGGCCCAGGGGCTCCAGCTGCCCTGGGGGCTGAGAGGATCAATTTTTCAGAACCTTTCCTTGTCTTCATTAGCAGGGAATCTATGACTTTCCCTTCTAGCCAGAGGGATCTGAGTGCACAGCCAGGAAGGACTGGAAGAGCATGGTGTCAGACACGTAGACCCTAAGAATTGCATCCTCCCTTTGTATCCATTGACCTCTCTAGCCGTGGCTTCCAAATTCAATTAGCCAGGTTTGACCATTGCACGAACATTAGAGACCCCATTTGTCTTAACAGTGCTACCCAGGTCTCTCACCCTGCTACTGCTTTCCAGATTTCTTTCTCCAAGAGAGTATCTGTTTCAAATTATTGTTCCCCAGATGTTTTGGGTTCTCTTTCTCCAATCTGAATCATATCTGGCTATTTCCTGCCTATATTCCTGATCTCAGTCTGCTTTTGTATTTCTTTTCTATCTTCACTGGAACTTTCAACACCTCCCATTTTGCATCCTTTATGCATTTTGTTAAATCAATTATATCCATTTTTCAACAATCTCAAAGAAAACAGTTAGCTTGCAATCAGAGGCCCCAGATTTATTTCCTACGATGATGCTATGTGGCTTTAAGCAAGCAATTTGCCTTCTCTGGGTATGATCTGTGGATCGAGGAAACCATTTTCTTGGCTCTCTATCAGAGAAGTATCTGTGGCAAGGAGATTCCCATAATGGTGAGCCTTGAGCTTTCAAAAGATATTCAGGGGAAAATCAATTTTAAACAAGGAAGTCACCGCAGGCTACCATCATTAGAACCTAAATTTCCAAATCCATCCACTCAGATACTCCTGTTCGTTGTCACATCAAAAGCTCCATGAATTCTGCCTCTCACGTTTGTCCACTCAGTCATTGGTATCTCCCATTTGACTCCTGGTGATGGAACGCTTTCCATGTCACTGATCTAACATTAGACTTCGATATTCTGCTCTACACCCGCCTGGATTTCAAATTCCCCATCCAGCTGTTCTGACCCCATTAAAAAGTTGCTTTACCACCACAACACACACACACACACACACGCATGCACACACACACACACACACACACACACACACACACACACACTCAAGCTTGTGCTGGGAGCATTGAAAACCACTCCAGAAGAATGTCCTCAAACCAGGGGTATTTAGACTTAGATTTTATGGATCAGTAGAAAAGCAATGTTAACAGGGGTAGTTGTCACAAGATTATTCCCTGGAGTTCTAACGTCCTATAAAGCTCTAGTTCTTATGTTGGATACGGTAAAATAACTGAGTCAAGTTCATACAGGACTGGCTCAAGGAACGGGGGCCATGTCTTTTAATGTTCAGTTGTATTCGTTTTCTATGCTTTATAACAAATTACCACAAATTTAGCAGTTTAAATCAACACACACGTGTATTATTTCACAGTTTCTGTAGGTGAGAAATCCAGGCACAGCTTAACTGTGTTCTCCACCTCAGGGTCTCATCAGGCTGTAATCCAGGTGTCAGCCAGAGCTAAGGTCTAATCAGAGGCTCAACTGGCGAAAGAGCTGCTTCTAAGCTCTCAGGCTGTTGGCAGAATTTATCTCTTTGCAGTTGTAGGGCCGAGGTCCCTATCTTGCTGGCTGTTGGGTAAGGGTTGTTCTCAACTCTGAGAAGCTTCTCAGAGTTCCTTGTCATGTGGCTCTTTTATGGGCCCTATTATAATATGGTAACTTACTTCTTAAAAGCCAACAATGGAGATACTTTTTCTTTTTTCCCCCAGTTGTATTTTATTTTATTAATATATTGGCATATCAACATGTTGTACACCTTAAATTTATACAGTATTATATTGGCATATAATACTGTATAAATTTAAGGTGTACAACATGTTGATTCAATATACTTCTGTATTGCAAGATGATTACCACCATCTCATTAGCTAACACCTCTATCTCATCACATAATTATCATTCCTTTATTGTGGTGAGAACACTTAAGATATACTCTCTTAACAACTTTCAACTATATAACATAGTATTATTAGCTGTAATCATCATACTGTACAATAGGTCCCAGAACTTGTTAATCTTACAACTGGAAAGAGGTATTTTCTTTGCCAAAATAAAAATGTATCATCCTAAGGACCTATTAGGCTTCCTGCATTCTGCTTTCAAAAGCTAGATTACTGACCATATGTCCCCTTTTGACTGAAAACTAGGAAACTCTGAGCCAGATCTGTAGCTCAATCACAGCAGCAGTGTTCGTTTGACCTACACATCTCCTTTCACATTCCAGGGAACCTCTTTACAAAGAAACTGGCATTATCAAAAAATAGACCTCTGGCATCCTCCAGGCCATGGTCTGCTGTTGGCTTTTTCAACATCTGATATTTGAGTTATTGGTTAATGTTCAGTTAACAGTCCCTCCTTGATGCCCTAGAAACCTCAGCCATGCTTCTATTACTTTGACTCCCTGCCTCTATGGATATGTTATTTCTTCTGACTGGTTTACCCTGGTTTGAAAAGCAGTGCTAGGATCTTTTTTTTTTTTGGCTGCTTTGGGTCTTCGTTGCTGTATGCGGGCTTTCTCTAGTTGCAGGGGCTACTCTTCATTGCAGTGTGTGGGCTTCTCACTGTGGTGGCTTCACTTGTGGATTATGGGCTCTAGGTGCGCGAGCTTCAGTAGCTGTGGCACGCGTGCTCAGTAGTTGTGGCTCACGGGCTCTAGAGTGCAGGCTCAGTAGTTGCGGCACACAGGGCCAGTTGCTCCGCGGCATGTGGGATCTTCCCGGACCAGGGATCGAACCCGTGTCCCCTGCATTGGCAGACGAATTCTTAACCACTGTGCCACTGGGGAAGCCCTGGGATCTGTTTTTTATATTTACTTCATTAAGCAGTTGATACATCTTTTGTTACAGGCAACTTTACATTCCTTTTGCAAAACATAAAAATTCAAAAAATAAAACCCAATATTTTAATTCTAGAACTTCACTATGATGCAAGGTTAAAACCTAGAAAAATATTTTGTGAATTTCTAAATATATCTCTCCTATCAATCATTGCCTTCTCAATTAAAAGATATTTCAATATTAATTAGACATTGAAATAAAGCAAGGGACTCAACTTGTCAATCTAGAATTCTCACTTTTTTGAGAATTAGCCCCCAAGTCAGTCCCTTCTTTACTCCTAATGGGGAGATAGAGTCATCACCAAGCCCTTTAGCTGCTCGTAGCCCCTAAATGGCACATGGTGAGAAATGGGTCCCTCCAGAACAGGATAGCAAAAGGAAAGGGTGGGGAGATACAGAGGACCCTAGATCTTGTTAGGCAAATGTGGGATGAATGAGTGACAATAACCCTTACCATTTACAGTTTTAGTGGAGCCAAGGTGACCCAGAATCATTTGGAACTCAAAGAAAATGATTTTGTGTATGAGGGGATCCCAGTGATGAAGTGTTGATGGCTTGATTCACATTAACAAGATGAGAAAGTTAGGGAATTGAGAAAGGAAAAGTGTTAGTGAAAGATATTACCTCTGTTATTGTATATGTGAGGGTGAGGGAGATAGAGGTCTCTATTTTTGAGTTATTCAGTGGGGTTGAGTAGGCCCCAGGACATTCCCATTGGTGGATAATTTCGCAGAGACATCGTTCACTTGTATGGGAAGAGAAAACTGCGTATACTTGCTGGTGAAGTGAACCGAGGGACAGCCTCCTATGAGCAGGTGGATGCCCGCAGTGTGGAGTGGGTTTCCATGTAGATATGGGAAGCACACTGGGAGCCTGAAGCAAGGAGGTCTATTACCTCTGCCAGTGTTGGAGCAGGACACTGAAGTTAAGAGAAAAAAAAGTGAGGCTTTTTGAATAAGTCACCTAGGGCTGGAAGAAACATTGTTTTGTTTTCCTAGAGCCTCTTTGGCATGCTTCCTTGAAGCTAGGCCAGTCTTGGAGATTTTAATAAATTTTCCTGCTTTGGATGGACTTGGGCATTCTAGCCAACACATTGTCTGTGCCAAGCTTCCCCTAACTGGCAAGTAGTATTTATGTTAAGCAATTCTTAATGGTGCCTTCATTGGTAGATTACTAAACATTAGGTAAATCAACAGTAGCTCTTCATCAAGAAGATCAGTGACCCTTGGCACAGGATAATTGCCAAGAACACTTGTATTTCTTGTTCCTGCATCTGTGTGGTCTTTGGATGTTGGCACGCTTGGCAGGGCACATGATGGAATATTGAGTGCACAAGATTTAAAAGGTAGTAGACTTGCTCCTGGATCCAGCTATGCCACGACTAGCTGTGTGATGTTTGGCAACTAAAAACTTCATAATTTCCTCAATCCCAACTGTAAAATGGGAATTAATATAACAGTGATTAAAAGCGATTTATACATCCAGCACTATACTAGACCCTGGTGGGGCCGGGAGGGTAGGAGAGCATGCTTAAAGAATTATGGCTTACTTCCTGGCTTCAAGTGGTCTGTACTCCTTACCTTACAGGGTTGAAAATACTAAATGGGGTGGTGTATATGCTTTGAAAAAGTGTAACGTGCTATATAAACACAATTTATTACTACATTTACTGAAGGTTCCTATAGTTTAAAATAATTTATTTTCCTGACAACATGATGCTTCCATGTATTTCTCAGTAATTCCCCATCCCAAGAAAATGCCTGGCTGTTTAGGTCAGTGACAGCATCCTATAACATCATCACTGGGAGAAATGAAGGTCATTGCTTCCTTCTTTGTCATTCCTTCTTCTTATTCCAACACTGACCACCCTCTGCCCTCCCTTACAAGGGCTTGGTGGAAAAGTAATCCCTTTGTTTCACCACCACCTTTGATGCACCCCCATGCTGACTCCAAACAGCTCATGTTCACTAAAATTGAGCTTTCCTTTTATTCTCACATATTCAATCAGAGCTCCAGATGGGTAAGCAGGAGATCCCAGATGGCCTGACCACTTCCTGGATCATAAAGCTTCTCAGTATATAAAATAGAAATCTCTTTGATGATCCCTGTATTTGTCAGGATTTGTTACACAACACATGTCCCAGGCAAGTCTCCTGTGATTTCCAGCACCTCTGTCATAAGCCCAGAAAGACAGTTGGTTAATTTGTTTGTTTATTTAGCTTTCGCTTGGGCAGTTGGTTACAAAGTTTCCTATTTCTTTTTCTTCTGCCTGCGGCATCATCTCCTAACTTAGAATGCAGTCATGATGCCTTTCCTTTAAAAAGTACATGAATGCTAAGATCCAGGATGGACTGCTAATTCTCTGAAATAATGTCATGTTCTTAATTATTTGAGATATATTTCTCATCATTTATTTGAATTTCTTGGCTCTCATTTACCTAAGTGGAAAACATCTATGTATTTATTGGGGACTTCCCTTGTGGCACAGTGGTTAAGAATCCGCCTGCCAATGCAGGGGACACGGGTTCAAGCCCTGGTCCGGGAAGATCCCACATGTTGTGGAGCAGCTAAGCCCGTGCGCCACAACTACTGAACCTATGTGCTGCAACTACTGAGCCTGCATACTGCAACAACTGAAGCCCTTGTTCCTAGAGCCCATGCTCTGCAACAAGAGAAGCCACTGCAGTGAGAAGCCCGTGCACCACAATGAAGAGTAGCCCCCACTCGCCACAACTAGAGAAAGCCTGTGCGCAGCAACAAAGACCCAACACAGCCAAAAATAAATAATAAAAATTTTTTTTAATATATATGTATTTATTAAACAAATATGTAATGAAATCTTACTATGTGTGACACTGTTCTAGGTGCTGAGTATACAGGGTTAACAAAACAAATCAAAATCCTTATGCTTCTAAGCATCCTTATTCTTATCTCACCAGAACTTATTATATATTAGTGAGAAAGAGAAACAGTGAAAAGAATAAGAATAAGAATGAGAAGGGAGAAGGAGGAGAGGAAGAAGAAAAAGAAGAAGGGACTATGTATGTGTGTGTGTGTATACATATATATTTTTTTTTTTAATTGTGTAAATTCCATGGAGAAAAATGAAAAATGGAGAAGACGAGGACAGTAGGGGAGGAGATGCAATTTAAAATTTTAAGTGCTAAGAATAGACTGGGGGGAAAAAGGGTGAAGCAGAAAGACAATGGTGGCTTAGCATAGGGTGGTGATAGTGAGAGAGGTGAGAAGTGGTCACTTACTGGGTTTATTTTTAAATTAGAGCCAATAGGATTGTTAATAGATTGAATTTAAGAGAAAGAAAAGAAAGTTAACACGAGAGAAGCTAACTTGGGGAAGAAGGTGAAGGTTTCGTTTTGGATGATGAGGGTACCGGAGGTGTTAAAGGTTTGAAGAAAGAGGAGAAGTTATGAAATAGTAATTTAGGAAGAAACAGAATGAAGGAGAAAGAAAGATCTGAAACCATAATAAATAGTAGTTTTCTAAAATTGAAAAAGACATAAGTCCTCAGACTGGAAGTGCAAAGTCTTGAACTGAATATATAAAAATAAATCCACATGTCAACATTAAAATGAAGCTGCAGAACATCAAAGAAAATAAGACTTTTAAAGCTCTCAGATAGCAGACTTTTCCTCAGCTGCAATCAATGCCAAAAAATAACAATAATATCTTCAGGGCTGACAAGAAATAACTGTCAATCTACACTCTTATGCCCGAACAACCTTTCAGTTGTAGAGACAAAAAAGTCATTTCACCACACAAAAACTTGGAGTATTTACCAACTACTGATCCTCACAAAGGGAACTATTAAATGATTTATCTCAAGAAGAAAAAATGAACCCAGAAGGAAGAAATGAAACAGCACACACACACACACAGACACACACAAAAATAAAAATAACTATTTTGAATTTTTTTAAGTACAATAAAAGCTCTAAACACAATAAAAAGATGGAGTGGGGTGCCGCGTCATCAAGGTCCCGGCCATGTTCAGTTCCAGCGTGAAGATCGTGAAGCCCAATGGCGAGGAGCCGGACGAGTTCGAGTCTGGCGTCTCCCAGGCTCTCCCGGAGCTGGAGATGAACTCGGACCTCAAGGCCCAGCTGCGGGAGCTGCACATCACAGCCGCCAAAGAAATTGAAGATGTTGGTTGTCCAAAAGCTATCATAATCTTTGTTTCCGTTCCTCATCTGAAATCCTTCCAGAAAATCCAGGTCTGGCTAGTGTGTGAGTTGGAGAAGTTCAGCGAGAAGCACGTTGTCTTTATCGTTCAGAGAATTCTGCCTAAGCCAACTCGAAAAAGCCGTACAAAAAATAAGCAAAAACGTCCCAGGAGCCGCACTCTGACAGCCGTGCATGATGCCATCCTGGAGGACTTGGTTTTCCGAAGTGAGATCGTGGGCAAGAGAATCCGCGTGAAGCTGGATGGCAGCCGACTCATAAAGGTTCGTTTGAATAAAGCACAGCAGAACAATGTGGAACACAAGGCTGAAACGTTTTCTGGTGTCTATAACAAGCTCATGGGCAAGGATGTTAATTTTGAGTTCCCAGAGTTTCAGCTGTAAACAAAGATGACTAAAATATTATTCACAGACACACACAAAAAAGATGGAGTGGGGGCATTGTTCCTTGGTAGTAAAAGCGGAAAGTAATGTTCGCCAGAAAGATAGAAATATTACATAGCTAAATGTTGTTAGAAAAATGTATGGTTAAATATTTTGGTAAACATTTAAGAGTAATAACTAAAATGGTAGGAAAACAATCTAGTTTATAAAACAGCATAAGGGAGGAAAAATTGTAGTTCTCTTGTTAGTCCACTAGATGAAAGGAAGTAAAAGAAAATAAGCAAGAATAAAAAAAGGCAATCAGGAAACCTAAAATAAAAGGGTAGAAGTAAACCCAAATATGTCAGAAAACTCAGTCAATGTAAGTATTTGACCTTGCCTAATAAAAAATTAAGCTTGGTTTTGTGAGTCTTTTGCAGGCAATTTAAAAGTAGATTGTGTTTTTATAGCACATCTGGTAATCTCTGCTTCAGAGAATAAAAGAAGTAATATTTCCAACTCATTTTGTAAGGTTAGTCTAACACTAATATTAAAGCCAGACAAGGATTGTAAAAGAAAAGCATATATTTGCAGAGAGATACAAAGTCCTAAATAAAACATCAGCAAATCATTTGTCAGTGTATAAAAACCAAAGAGTTTATAAGAAAATCTATGTCATACACTTTAAATACAGATTAAAGGAGATAAGTATATACTTAATAGATGCAGAAAAGTCATTTTATAAAATGTAATATTCATCAAGATTTTAAAAAATCTCTGCAAACCAGGATTATAAGGGAACTTCCTTAACACCATATACCTATAGCAAGCACTATCTTAATAAAACATTTCACCTACATGACTGCTTCACTTCAATATTGTGATAAAAGTCCTAACTGATGAAATAAGAAAAGAAAGGAAAGCATAAAACTTGGGAAGGAAACCTGAAACCTCTTCTTATTTGTAGATGATGTGATTGCCTAAAGAAAATAAGAGTCTATACAAAGTTAGAATCAATAAGAGAGCTCAGGAAGAGTTTATACAAACATCAGTTATGTCCCTATGGACTAGCAATAACCACAAAGAAAATGTAATAGAAAAAAATATACCCCTCAAAATATCAATAAAGTGTGTTTTTTTTAAATCTAGGGATAAATCTAAGAAAAGATATGCTATAATTTTATGGGGAAGACTTAAAAATAGCATTGAAGGATCTGAATAAATGTTGTGATATACCATGTTCATTGATGGAAAGATTCAATAACATAAAGTCTTCTCAAATTAATATATCAATTTGATTCCAATAAAAATGCAACAGAAATTTCTATGAAACTTAAAAAGCTGATCCTAAAATTTATATGGAAGAAAAAAAGGACAAAAAACACCCAGAAAATTTTGAAGAACAAAATGGGTAGTTTGGCCCTATCAAATATCATGAGTTATCATAAAGCTATAAAAAGTAAGAGATCATGATCTTGGTGCAGGTGAATAGACAAATAGATATATGGGATCGGATAGCAAGACTTATAAACAGACTTATGTATATGGGGAAAATGGACACATTACAAATTAGTGGGGATAAGATGGATTTTTCAATAAATGGTGTTGTAATAATTGGCTATGTAGAAAATAAAACAAAATTACATCCCTAATCTACATCCTAAAAAAAAAAATTCATGGATGAATAAAGATCTAAGTGTGAAAAATAAAAGTTTAAATTATTTAGAAGAAAATAAAGTAGAATATCTTTATATCTCCAAGCTAGAGAAAAATTTCATAATTGTACCCCCAAAAAAGCACAAAACCTGAAGGAAAATATAAATTTGACTTTATAAAAACTTAAAACTTCTGCACATCAAGAGATACATAAAGTAAAAAGTCAAACACGGGGAGAAGGTATTTTCAACACATTAACCAAAAACAAACAAAAACCAAAACACAAAAAACTTATATATTTTTTTTTCCCCAAAATACATAAAGAACTCCTATTACTGAACCAAACTACAATCCGCTCGCCTGCGCAGTAAGGCCAATCTACTGACCCCAGGTTTTGGTGAAGGAAAGTGCAGGTTTATTGCAAGGCCAAGCAAGGAATATGGCTAATGCTCAAAAGGCCTGAACTCCTGGATGGCTTTCAGGGAAAGGTTTTTAGAGACAGGGTGAGGGAGAGGGTTGCGGGCTACGCGATCACCTTGTGCACATTATTCTGCTTGCTGGATGGTAAGGTAATCGCGAGTCAACATCATCAACCTGGTTCCACCTGGTCTGGGGTCTACGTGCTTGTGGGCAGCATGCAGTTAACTTCTTCCACCTGGTGAGGGTTTCAGTATCTGCAAAATAGCTCAAGGATATGGCTCAGAATATTATCTCTAACCCTTGAGGAGGAACTAAATGTCCTTGGCTTTAATGCTAAACTACTATTATTTTGTCTTGCTTAACCGTTTTCCTTTGTTTTGCGTATTTTCTCACTGCTCTGATTAAATCTGTTCTTTGGAACTCAGGGAGGACCTAGGAAGCTAATGTTTTTCTGCAAACAAGAGGCAGAGGGAGGACGTGGGGACGGGGGTGGGGGGAGTGGGGGGGTGGGGGGGTGGGGGGTGGGGTATGTTTGTCCTGGGAAGCCCTCACAGGGCCCTGCTCAGTTATACTTCTAGAAATCACCAACAAGAACAAAAGGCAATGAATATGAATGGTCAAGTTACAAAAGGGAAAACTTATTGATTCACAAACGCAAGGAGTTGCTCAATTTGAGTAATCAGAGAAATTCAGTTTACAACAATAATGATATATCCATTTCACAGCCATAAATTTTGTAAAAAATCAAAGTCTGAAAGCAATGACAAGTACCACCATACACAGATGTGATAAAACCAGAACTCTCAGACTACTGGCAGAAAAATAAATCAATTAAACTGCTTTGTAGAGCCAGGTGGTAGTATCTTCTAATGTAGATGTTCATACACCCACAATTCCCCTTCTAGGCATATCCCAGGACAGTGTTTTTAAAACTTGAGGTTGTGATCCATTAACAGGTAATGAAATCAATTTTAGTGAACAGTGAACTGAAGGAAGGGGGAGGGGGAAGAGATGAGAGGGAAGGTTAGATTTAGATCTTTACTAACTATAGATCTTTACTCATCCATGAATCTGTGTGCGTGGGTGTGTGTGTGTGTAGATGAGGGATATAATTTTGCTTTATTTTCTACATAAATAGCCAATTATTCCAGCACCATTTATTGAATAATCTATCCTATCCCCGCTAACTCGCTAAATTAATGAAATCAATTTAGTGGGCAATGAACAGAAGGAAGGGGAGGGGGGAGGGGAGGGAGAAAAACATCAGGACGTATCACACGTTGGAAGGTGCAGTCAGTGCTAGCGGTGCCCTGCCCAGATCTCCTTTACTGGGCGAGCGCACTCACCCCCACCTGGTCTATTAGCTGCTAACTGCTCACAGCTGCACTCTTTCCCAAAGCGGAGCCTCTTTAACTGGAAATGCCTGGGCGGTTGCACCGTCCCCACCCCACCCCCATCCCCTTGACACCGTGCAACCCCTCCACCGTGGCCCGCAGCCAATGGCTGATAAATGAGGGGTATAAAGGCCAGACCCAACCCCTGCCTCAGTGAGGTAACTTCCTGCGGAGCTCGGAACTTCCTGCGGGGTCGCGCTGAAGTTAATCTTCAGCAGAAGGCAAGTCTTTGCTAAGCTTCTTCCTTTCCTCACTTCTCTCACTTTCTCCCACTAGCAATTCTGTCTCAAGCTCTGCTGTTAGGGAAACTGCCCTAAGATGGAGGGGTAAATACTTTCAAGGGTGTGTGTAGGGGAGGTAGATTATAATGTAAAATAGGGTTTTAAAAGTTTGAGGGCTGGGCTTCCCTGGTGGTGCAGTGGTTAAGCATCCGCCTGCTAGTGCAGCGGACACGGGTTCGAGCCCTGGTCCGGGAAGATCCCACATGCCGCGAAGCCACTAAGCCCGTTAGCCACAACTACTGAGCCTGAGCTCTACACGGATAAAACGTGCATAAGAATAACCCTCGCTTGTACTCACCGTGAGCAAGGAAGGAGGGAATGAAAGTTAAGAGTGGTAGGCAGGAATTTTCACTTATATCTGAAATATTTTCTTTACAAAGCCTGAGGAAACTTGGGAAATTTTAGCCTTTATACGAAATGGGGGGGTACACTGGGTGTTTCTCATCTTTTCTGTACTTATCCGTTTATTTGAAATATTTCATGAAAAAAAGAGGGGCCCTAAAGCCTCACTCAAACCCACCCCGCTCACCTGCCCTGATACACCCCTATGGATACCTATGTATGAGGAAGCAATGCGTTTCCCCCCTTTGATAACAAATCATGTAAGTTAGGTTTCTCTTGTTCTTTATTCTAAGGACACTCACAGGAGAAGTAGGTTATCTGGAGGCTCAGTAATAATAAACTCCTGGTCTTTATGGTCAGCTTGTGCTCTCAGTTGCCATGGTGCTGAGGTTATTGTTTAATTGTAGTTCTTGCTTACTCTCCCAAGTCCCTCATAAAGTGAGAAAAATAATATGTACATACATACGAAGGAGGGAAGGAGAAATGGAAGGAAGAAAGAACAAAAGGAAAGTGAGAGAGAAGAAAAAGAGAAACTGGGAATCCCACAGTTTGATCTGTGAAAACGCCATAGTTTAACATGGGGATGGCTCTTCCCTTGCAAATACTAAGGATGAATCAGAACCACTTGGGAGAAAGCCCCTGCAGTCTATTATATTTTCACTGCAGGTGGTTTCCTTTTCTTCGATTTGCTTTTTGAATGCATAAGGAAATTCAGGAAAAGCTGACTTTCCCTTCATTGCCAATTGTAGCTTCACATGCCGTAGTTCCCCAAGTAGAGGCTTCCCATTTTTCTGTTAAAAGCTCCCAATATTGCATATTTTCTTCCAACTCATTCTGGAGTCAGGTGAAGCATATGGGAAATTTGCAGGACATGGAGTCCATCATCCAGGCATCAATCTGGAATGATTTGTGGCCATGTACATATAAAGAGACCATAGTTGTCCGCTAACTGCATACATATGGCATCCGGGAACGTAAACTCACAGCCTTTGCCTTCAAAACCACATGCTACCCAGGGAGGTAAAACTGTAGTTCACAACATGTGGGTTGTGACCCAGAGTAGTCTGCCAACATTTAGCAGGTGGGCAGCTAGAGATGAATTGTGTGCCTACTGCAATTTCCTTTCTTTGAGGCTCCCTTGGGTGTATGCATGCATATACTCTCTAGGCCATAACGTATACCTGGTGTGGAGCTGGAGCAATACTGATGGAAGA
Organism: Delphinus delphis; assembly: GCF_949987515.2. Lineage (NCBI taxonomy): Eukaryota > Metazoa > Chordata > Mammalia > Artiodactyla > Delphinidae > Delphinus > Delphinus delphis. Next base: position 68,914,078 of record NC_082688.1, read on the forward strand.
CTTGGACCAATACACATACATAGTCTTGTTTCGTCATCTTGTGGGCACATTCTTCCATCTGTCTTTATTTTAAATACGTTACAGATACATGTTTATATATTTCATGGACCTATGCAATTTTTGTAATCTCTATCAACCATGTGTGTGTCTTACAGCCCCTATGGGGAAACCTGACCATTCGCAAATAGGTATTTCTAGCCAGGGAGGTGGGCTCTAACATCAGGGAAATGATTTAAGACTAGAGTATTTATTCTCATGTAACAGAAGGGGTCGGGGGGACCTAATAGTAAGGACCTACTTGAATAGCTGTCTTCCTTGTCCTTGTATCAAAGCAAAATTCCCAAATCTTTTCTAATAGATGGCTTATATTATTCATTCTGTAAATCCAACATCTGCAGTAACTTCATCTTAGAATTCTGATAAAGCAAGTCCCTTTTAGACTACTGAACTCTAGTTGGTCCAGAATGGGCTTGAAGTGTTGCCTCTCTGCAAATGGTCAAATTTTGATATATGCTATGACACACTCAATTGCTTTAAAATATAAATATGCTATGTTGACTCTGCTGCTGGGTTCAATTAAATATTTTAACTACCCTTTGCCAATGAAAATCTTTGGTTTGTTTATGGTTTCTTTGGTATGTGATGGTGTGTAACCTCACTTTTCTTCAGGCTTGTGATGCTGTACTAACCTGGCAAAGTGGTCCATACCTATTGGCATCATCTTTCTGGTGTTTTAATAACCATTCAGCCACAAGAATATTTAATGACAGCTCAACCACTTGAGTTGAAGGTCTCATGGAGAACTAAAGTATAATCTTAAGCAAACTTACACATTCCAGAGGAAAACCCTGAACACAATGAATTGAAGATGACTGCTGCAGAAGCAGCTATGTTTCTGTAATGCACTATAACAAAAATAGTGTCTCCTCTGCCCTTCCATACACACCTATCAGCGTGGCCTTGGGACATTGCAGAATCAATCTAGGCAGCCAATTATGCTCAATAACCACCGGAGCTCAGGCCTGAAGAATTAATCCCTTCATGTGACTAACTGAATTTTTCCCACATCTCTATTGGGACAATTGCTTCAAACAGGTCTCACACTCATGGCCTAACAGCTAACAATACTGCTCAGGGACTGGGCGGTATGAAGTACATATCTTTCCCCAAAAGAAATAGAGTCACAAAAATTGCACCCCATCCACCATGAAAATAACTTTTTTTTTTAACATCTTTATTGGGGTATAAATGCTTTACGATGGTGTGTTAGTTTCTGCTTTATAACAAAGTGAATCAGTTATACATATACATATGTTCCCATATCTCTTCCCTCTTGCATCTCCCTCCCTCCCACCCTCCCTATCCCACCCCTCCAGGCCTTCACAAAGCACTGAGCTGATCTCCCTGTGCTATGCAGCTTCTTCCCATTAACTATCTACCTTACGTTTGGTACTGTATATATGTCCATGCCTTTCTCTCGCTTTGTCACAATTCACACTTCCCCATCCCCCTATCCTCAAGTCCGTTCTCTAGTAGGTCTGTGTCCTTATTCCTGTCTTACCACTAGGTTCTCCATGACATTTTTTTTCTCTTAAATTCCATATATGTGCGTTAGCATACGGTATTTGTCTTTCTCTTTCTGACTTACTTCACTCTGTATGACACACTCTAGGTCTATCCACCTAATTACAAATACCTCAATTTCGTTTCTTTTTATGGCTGAGTAATATTCCATTGTATATATATGCCACATCTTTATCCATTCATCCGATGATGGGCACTTAGGTTGTTTCCATCTCCGGGCTATTGTAAATAGAGCTGCAGTGAACATTTTGGTACATGACTCTTTTTGAATTATGCTTTTCTCAGGGTATATGCCCAGTAGTGGGATTGCTGGGTAATGTGGTAGTTCTATTTGTAGTTTTTTAAGGAACCTCCATACTGTTCTCCATAGTGGCTGAACCAATTCACATTCCCACCATCAGTGCAGGAGTGTTCCCTTTTCTCCACACCCTCTCCAGCATTTATTGTTTGTAGATTTATTGATGATGGCCATTCTGACTGGTGTGAGATGGTATCTCATTGTAGTTTTGATTTGCATTTCTCTAATGATTAATGATGTTGAGCATTCTTTCATGTGTTTGTCGGCAGTCTGTATATCTTCTTTGGAGAAATGTCTATTTAGGTCTTCTGCCCACTTTTGGATTGGGTTGTTTGTTTTTCTGTTATTGAGCTGCATGAGCTGCTTGTAAATTTTGGAGATTAATCCTTTGTCAGTTGCTTCATTTGCAAATATTTTCTCCCATTCTGAGGGTTGTCTTTTGGTCTTGTTTATGGTTTCCTTTGCTGTGCAAAAGCTTTGAAGTTTCATTAGGTGCCATTTGTTTATTTTTGTTTTCATTTCCATTTCTCTAGGAGGTGGGTCAGAAAGGATCTTGCTGTGATTTATGTCATAGAGTGTTCTGCCTGTGTTTTCCTCTAAGAGTTTGATAGTTTCTGGCCTTACATTTAGGTCTTTAATCCATTTTGAGCTTATTTTTGTGTATGGTGTTAGGGAGTGATCTAATCTCATACTTTTACATGTACCTGTCCAGTTTTCCCAGCACCACTTATTGAAGAGGCTGTCCTTTCTCCACTGTACATTCCTGCCTCCTTTATCAAAGATAAGGTGACCATATGTGCATGGGTTTATCTCGGGCTTTCTATCCTGTTCCATTGATCTATGTTTCTGTTTTTGTGCCAGTACCGTACTGTCTTGATCACTGTAGCTTTGTAGTATAGTCTGAAGTCAGGGAACCTGATTCCTTCAGCTCCATTTATCGTTCTCAAGATTGCTTTGGCTATTCGGGGTCTTTTGTGTTTCCATACAAATTGTGAAATTTTTTGTTCTAGTTCTGTGAAAAATGCCAGTGGTAGTTTGATAGGGATTGCATTGAATCTATAGATTGCTTTGGGTAGTAGAGTCATTTTCACAATGTTGATTCTTCCAATCCACGAACATGGTATATCTCTCCATCTATTTGTATCATCTTTACTTTCTTTCGTCAGTGTCTTATTTTCTGCATAAATGTCTTTTGTCTCCTTAGGTAGGTTTATTCCTAGGTATTTTATTCTTTTTGTTGGTGTGGTAAATGGGAGTGTTTTCTTGATTTCACTTTCAGATTTTTCATCATTAGTGTATAGGAATGCCAGAGATTTCTGTGCATTAATTTTGTATCCTGCTGCTTTACCAAATTCATTGATTAGCTCTACTAGTTTTCTGGTAGCATCTTTAGGATTCTCTATGTATAGTATCATGTCATCTGCAAACAGTGACAGCTTTACTTCTTCTTTTCCGATTTGGATTCCTTTTATTTCCTTTTCTTCTCTGATTGCTGTGGCTAAAACTTCCAAAACGATGTTGAATAAGAGTGGTGAGAGTGGGCAACCTTGTCTTGTTCCTGATCTTAGTGGAAATGCTTTCAGTTTTTCACCATTGAGGATGATGTTGGCTGTGGGCTTGTCATATATGCCCTTTATTATGTTGAGGAAAGTTCCCTCTGTGCCTACTTTCTGCAGGGTTTTTGTCATAAATGGGTGTTGAATTTTGTCAAAAGCTTTCTCTGCTTCTATTGAGATGATCATATGGTTTTTCTCCTTCCATTTGTTAATATGGTTTATCACATTGATAGATTTGCGTATATTGAAGAATCCTTGCATTCCTGGAATAAACCCCACTTGATCATGGTGTATGATCCTTTTAATGTGCTGTTGGATTCTGTTTGCTAGTATTTTGTTGAGGATTTTTGCATCTATGTTCATCAGGAATATTGGCCTGTAGTTTTCGTTCTTTGTGACATCCTTGTCTGGTTTTGGTATCAGGGTGATGGTGGCCTTGTAGAATGAATTTGGGAGTGTTCCTCCCTCTGCTATATTTTGGAAGAGTTTGAGAAGGATAGGTGTTAGCTCTTCTCTAAATGTTTGATAGAATTCGCCTGTGAAGCCATCTGGTCCTGGGCTTTTGTTTGTTGGAAAAAAATTTTTTTTTAAATCATTATAGCCCTTTATTTCAAAAATGATTTAGAATTTTTAAACAGATCCTTGTATTAACAATAGAATCACTACAGCCCTTTATTTCAAAAATGATTTAGAATTTTTAAACAGATCCTTGTATTAACAATAGAATCACTACAGCCCTTTATTTCAAAAATGATTTAGAATTTTTTTTAATCGTCTTTCTTTTTATTTTTTTTAATCTTTTTTTTAACATCTTTATTGAGGTATAATTGCTTTACAATGGTGTGTTAGTTTCTGCTTTATAACATAGTGAATCAGTTATACGTATACATATGTTCCCATATGTCTTCCCTCTTGCGTCTCCCTCCCTCCCACCCTCCCTATCCCACCCCTCCAGGCTGTCACAAAGCACCGAGCCAATATCCCTGTGGCATGCGGCTGCTTCTCACTAGCTATCTACCTTACTATGTTTGTTAGTGTGTGTATGTCCATGACTCTCTCTCGTCCTGTCACAGCTCACCCTTCCCCCTCCCCATAACCTCAAGTCCGTTCTCCAGTAGGTCTTCGTCTTTATTCCTGTCTTACCCCTAGGTTCTTCATGACTTTTTTTTTTCTTAAATTCCATGTATATGTGTTAGCGTACGGTATTTGTCTTTTTCTTTCTGACTTACTTCACTCTGTATGACACACTCTAGGTCTATCCATCTCATTACAAATAGCTCAATTTCGTTTCTTTTTATGGCTGAGTAATATTCCATTGTATATATGTGCCACATCTTCTTTATCCATTCATCCGGTGATGGGCACTTAGGTTGTTTCCATCTCGGGCTATTGTAAATAGAGCTGCAGTGAACATTTTGGTACATGACTCTTTTTGAATTTTGGTTTTCTCAGGGTATATGCCCAGTAGTGGGATTGCTGGGTAATGTGGTAGTTCTATTTGTAGTTTTTTAAGGAACCTTTGTACTGTTCTCCATAGTGGCTGAACCAATTCACATTCCCACCAGCAGTGCAAGAGTGTTCTCTTTTCTCCACACCCTCTCCAGCATTTATTGTTTGTAGATTTTTTGATGATGGCCATTCTGACTGGTGTGAGATGATATCTCATTGTAGTTTTGAGTTGCATTTCTCTAATGATTAATGATGTTGAGCATTCTTTCATGTGTTTGTCGGCAGTCTGTATATCTTCTTTGGAGAAATGTCTATTTAGGTCTTCTGCCCATTTTTGGATTGGGTTGTTTGTTTTTTTGTTATTGAGCTGCATGAGCCGCTTGTAAATTTTGGAGATTAATCCTTTGTCAGTTGCTTCATTTGCAAATATTTTCTCCCATTCTGAGGGTTGTCTTTTGGTCTTGTTTATGGTTTCCTTTGCTGTGCAAAAGCTTTGAAGTTTCATTAGGTGCCATTTGTTTATTTTTATTTCCATTTCTCTAGGAGGTGGGTCAGAAAGGATCTTGCTGTGATTTATGTCATAGAGTGTTCTGCCTATGTTTTCCTCTAAGAGTTTGATAGTTTCTGGCCTTACATTTAGGTCTTTAATCCATTTTGAGCTTATTTTTGTGTATGGTGTTAGGGAGTGATCTAATCTCATACTTTTACATGGACCTGTCCAGTTTTCCCAGCAGCAGTTATTGCAGAGGCTGTCCTTTCTCCACTGTACGTTGCTGCCTCCTTTATCAAAGATAAGGTGACCATATGTGCATGGGTTTATCTCTGGGTTTTCTATCCTGTTCCATTGATCTATCTTTCTGTTTTTGTGCCAGTACCGTACTGTCTTGATTACTGTAGCTTTGTAGTATAGTCTGAAGTCAGGGAACCTGATTCCTTCAGCTCCGTTTTTCGTTCTCAAGGTTGCTTTGGCTATTCGGGGTCTTTTGTGTTTCCATACAAATTGTGAAATTTTTTGTTCTAGTTCTGTGAAAAATGCCAGTGGTAGTGTGATAGGGATTGCATTGAATCTGTAGATTGTTTTGGGTAGTAGAGTCATTTTCACAATGTTGATTCTTCCAATCCACGAACATGGTATATCTCTCCATCTATTTGTATCATCTTTAATTTCTTTCATCAGTGTCTTATTTTCTGCATAAATGTCTTTTGTCTCCTTAGGTAGGTTTATTCCTAGATATTTTATTCTTTTTGTTGCAATGGTAAATGGGAGTGTTTTCTTGATTTCACTTTCAGATTTTTCATCATTAGTGTATAGGAATGCCAGAGATTTCTGTGCATTAATTTTGTATCCTGCTGCTTTACCAAATTCATTGATTAGCTCTACTAGTTTTCTGGTAGCATCTTTAGGATTCTCTATGTATAGTATCATGTCATCTGCAAACAGTGACAGCTTTACTTCTTCTTTTCCGATTTGGATTCCTTTTATTTCCTTTTCTTCTCTGATTGCTGTGGCTAAAACTTCCAAAACGATGTTGAATAAGAGTGGTGAGAGTGGGCAACCTTGTCTTGTTCCTGATCTTAGTGGAAATGCTTTCAGTTTTTCACCATTGAGGATGATGTTGGCTGTGGGCTTGTCATATATGCCCTTTATTATGTTGAGGAAAGTTCCCTCTGTGCCTACTTTCTGCAGGGTTTTTGTCATAAATGGGTGTTGAATTTTGTCAAAAGCTTTCTCTGCTTCTATTGAGATGATCATATGGTTTTTCTCCTTCCATTTGTTAATATGGTTTATCACATTGATAGATTTGCGTATATTGAAGAATCCTTGCATTCCTGGAATAAACCCCACTTGATCATGGTGTATGATCCTTTTAATGTGCTGTTGGATTCTGTTTGCTAGTATTTTGTTGAGGATTTTTGCATCTATGTTCATCAGGAATATTGGCCTGTAGTTTTCGTTCTTTGTGACATCCTTGTCTGGTTTTGGTATCAGGGTGATGGTGGCCTTGTAGAATGAATTTGGGAGTGTTCCTCCCTCTGCTATATTTTGGAAGAGTTTGAGAAGGATAGGTGTTAGCTCTTCTCTAAATGTTTGATAGAATTCGCCTGTGAAGCCATCTGGTCCTGGGCTTTTGTTTGTTGGAAAAAAATTTTTTTTTAAATCATTATAGCCCTTTATTTCAAAAATGATTTAGAATTTTTAAACAGATCCTTGTATTAACAATAGAATCACTACAGCCCTTTATTTCAAAAATGATTTAGAATTTTTAAACAGATCCTTGTATTAACAATAGAATCACTACAGCCCTTTATTTCAAAAATGATTTAGAATTTTTTTTAATCGTCTTTATTTTTTTTAATCTTTTTTTTAACATCTTTATTGAGGTATAATTGCTTTACAATGGTGTGTTAGTTTCTGCTTTATAACATAGTGAATCAGTTATACGTATACATATGTTCCCATATGTCTTCCCTCTTGCGTCTCCCTCCCTCCCACCCTCCCTATCCCACCCCTCCAGGCTGTCACAAAGCACCGAGCCAATATCCCTGTGGCATGCGGCTGCTTCTCACTAGCTATCTACCTTACTATGTTTGTTAGTGTGTGTATGTCCATGACTCTCTCTCGTCCTGTCACAGCTCACCCTTCCCCCTCCCCATAACCTCAAGTCCGTTCTCCAGTAGGTCTTCGTCTTTATTCCTGTCTTACCCCTAGGTTCTTCATGACTTTTTTTTTTTCTTAAATTCCATGTATATGTGTTAGCGTACGGTATTTGTCTTTTTCTTTCTGACTTACTTCACTCTGTATGACACACTCTAGGTCTATCCATCTCATTACAAATAGCTCAATTTCGTTTCTTTTTATGGCTGAGTAATATTCCATTGTATATATGTGCCACATCTTCTTTATCCATTCATCCGGTGATGGGCACTTAGGTTGTTTCCATCTCGGGCTATTGTAAATAGAGCTGCAGTGAACATTTTGGTACATGACTCTTTTTGAATTTTGGTTTTCTCAGGGTATATGCCCAGTAGTGGGATTGCTGGGTAATGTGGTAGTTCTATTTGTAGTTTTTTAAGGAACCTTCGTACTGTTCTCCATAGTGGCTGAACCAATTCACATTCCCACCAGCAGTGCAAGAGTGTTCTCTTTTCTCCACACCCTCTCCAGCATTTATTGTTTGTAGATTTTTTGATGATGGCCATTCTGATTGGTGTGAGATGATATCTCATTGTAGTTTTGAGTTGCATTTCTCTAATGATTAATGATGTTGAGCATTCTTTCATGTGTTTGTCGGCAGTCTGTATATCTTCTTTGGAGAAATGTCTATTTAGGTCTTCTGCCCATTTTTGGATTGGGTTGTTTGTTTTTTTGTTATTGAGCTGCATGAGCCGCTTGTAAATTTTGGAGATTAATCCTTTGTCAGTTGCTTCATTTGCAAATATTTTCTCCCATTCTGAGGGTTGTCTTTTGGTCTTGTTTATGGTTTCCTTTGCTGTGCAAAAGCTTTGAAGTTTCATTAGGTGCCATTTGTTTATTTTTATTTCCATTTCTCTAGGAGGTGGGTCAGAAAGGATCTTGCTGTGATTTATGTCATAGAGTGTTCTGCCTATGTTTTCCTCTAAGAGTTTGATAGTTTCTGGCCTTACATTTAGGTCTTTAATCCATTTTGAGCTTATTTTTGTGTATGGTGTTAGGGAGTGATCTAATCTCATACTTTTACATGGACCTGTCCAGTTTTCCCAGCAGCAGTTATTGCAGAGGCTGTCCTTTCTCCACTGTACGTTGCTGCCTCCTTTATCAAAGATAAGGTGACCATATGTGCATGGGTTTATCTCTGGGTTTTCTATCCTGTTCCATTGATCTATCTTTCTGTTTTTGTGCCAGTACCGTACTGTCTTGATTACTGTAGCTTTGTAGTATAGTCTGAAGTCAGGGAACCTGATTCCTTCAGCTCCGTTTTTCGTTCTCAAGGTTGCTTTGGCTATTCGGGGTCTTTTGTGTTTCCATACAAATTGTGAAATTTTTTGTTCTAGTTCTGTGAAAAATGCCAGTGGTAGTGTGATAGGGATTGCATTGAATCTGTAGATTGTTTTGGGTAGTAGAGTCATTTTCACAATGTTGATTCTTCCAATCCACGAACATGGTATATCTCTCCATCTATTTGTATCATCTTTAATTTCTTTCATCAGTGTCTTATTTTCTGCATAAATGTCTTTTGTCTCCTTAGGTAGGTTTATTCCTAGATATTTTATTCTTTTTGTTGCAATGGTAAATGGGAGTGTTTTCTTGATTTCACTTTCAGATTTTTCATCATTAGTGTATAGGAATGCCAGAGATTTCTGTGCATTAATTTTGTATCCTGCTGCTTTACCAAATTCATTGATTAGCTCTACTAGTTTTCTGGTAGCATCTTTAGGATTCTCTATGTATAGTATCATGTCATCTGCAAACAGTGACAGCTTTACTTCTTCTTTTCCGATTTGGATTCCTTTTATTTCCTTTTCTTCTCTGATTGCTGTGGCTAAAACTTCCAAAACGATGTTGAATAAGAGTGGTGAGAGTGGGCAACCTTGTCTTGTTCCTGATCTTAGTGGAAATGCTTTCAGTTTTTCACCATTGAGGATGATGTTGGCTGTGGGCTTGTCATATATGCCCTTTATTATGTTGAGGAAAGTTCCCTCTGTGCCTACTTTCTGCAGGGTTTTTGTCATAAATGGGTGTTGAATTTTGTCAAAAGCTTTCTCTGCTTCTATTGAGATGATCATATGGTTTTTCTCCTTCCATTTGTTAATATGGTTTATCACATTGATAGATTTGCGTATATTGAAGAATCCTTGCATTCCTGGAATAAACCCCACTTGATCATGGTGTATGATCCTTTTAATGTGCTGTTGGATTCTGTTTGCTAGTATTTTGTTGAGGATTTTTGCATCTATGTTCATCAGGAATATTGGCCTGTAGTTTTCGTTCTTTGTGACATCCTTGTCTGGTTTTGGTATCAGGGTGATGGTGGCCTTGTAGAATGAATTTGGGAGTGTTCCTCCCTCTGCTATATTTTGGAAGAGTTTGAGAAGGATAGGTGTTAGCTCTTCTCTAAATGTTTGATAGAATTCGCCTGTGAAGCCATCTGGTCCTGGGCTTTTGTTTGTTGGAAAAAAATTTTTTTTTAAATCATTATAGCCCTTTATTTCAAAAATGATTTAGAATTTTTAAACAGATCCTTGTATTAACAATAGAATCACTACAGCCCTTTATTTCAAAAATGATTTAGAATTTTTAAACAGATCCTTGTATTAACAATAGAATCACTACAGCCCTTTATTTCAAAAATGATTTAGAATTTTTTTTTAATCGTCTTTATTTTTTTTAATCTTTTTTTAACATCTTTATTGAGGTATAATTGCTTTACAATGGTGTGTTAGTTTCTGCTTTATAACATAGTGAATCAGTTATACGTATACATATGTTCCCATATGTCTTCCCTCTTGCGTCTCCCTCCCTCCCACCCTCCCTATCCCACCCCTCCAGGCTGTCACAAAGCACCGAGCCAATATCCCTGTGCCATGCGGCTGCTTCTCACTAGCTATCTACCTTACTATGTTTGTTAGTGTGTGTATGTCCATGACTCTCTCTCGTCCTGTCACAGCTCACCCTTCCCCCTCCCCATAACCTCAAGTCCGTTCTCCAGTAGGTCTTCGTCTTTATTCCTGTCTTACCCCTAGGTTCTTCATGACTTTTTTTTTTTCTTAAATTCCATGTATATGTGTTAGCGTACGGTATTTGTCTTTTTCTTTCTGACTTACTTCACTCTGTATGACACACTCTAGGTCTATCCATCTCATTACAAATAGCTCAATTTCGTTTCTTTTTATGGCTGAGTAATATTCCATTGTATATATGTGCCACATCTTCTTTATCCATTCATCCGGTGATGGGCACTTAGGTTGTTTCCATCTCGGGCTATTGTAAATAGAGCTGCAGTGAACATTTTGGTACATGACTCTTTGAATTTTGGTTTTCTCAGGGTATATGCCCAGTAGTGGGATTGCTGGGTAATGTGGTAGTTCTATTTGTAGTTTTTTAAGGAACCTTCGTACTGTTCTCCATAGTGGCTGAACCAATTCACATTCCCACCAGCAGTGCAAGAGTGTTCTCTTTTCTCCACACCCTCTCCAGCATTTATTGTTTGTAGATTTTTTGATGATGGCCATTCTGATTGGTGTGAGATGATATCTCATTGTAGTTTTGAGTTGCATTTCTCTAATGATTAATGATGTTGAGCATTCTTTCATGTGTTTGTCGGCAGTCTGTATATCTTCTTTGGAGAAATGTCTATTTAGGTCTTCTGCCCATTTTTGGATTGGGTTGTTTGTTTTTTTGTTATTGAGCTGCATGAGCCGCTTGTAAATTTTGGAGATTAATCCTTTGTCAGTTGCTTCATTTGCAAATATTTTCTCCCATTCTGAGGGTTGTCTTTTGGTCTTGTTTATGGTTTCCTTTGCTGTGCAAAAGCTTTGAAGTTTCATTAGGTGCCATTTGTTTATTTTTATTTCCATTTCTCTAGGAGGTGGGTCAGAAAGGATCTTGCTGTGATTTATGTCATAGAGTGTTCTGCCTATGTTTTCCTCTAAGAGTTTGATAGTTTCTGGCCTTACATTTAGGTCTTTAATCCATTTTGAGCTTATTTTTGTGTATGGTGTTAGGGAGTGATCTAATCTCATACTTTTACATGGACCTGTCCAGTTTTCCCAGCAGCAGTTATTGCAGAGGCTGTCCTTTCTCCACTGTACGTTGCTGCCTCCTTTATCAAAGATAAGGTGACCATATGTGCATGGGTTTATCTCTGGGTTTTCTATCCTGTTCCATTGATCTATCTTTCTGTTTTTGTGCCAGTACCGTACTGTCTTGATTACTGTAGCTTTGTAGTATAGTCTGAAGTCAGGGAACCTGATTCCTTCAGCTCCGTTTTTCGTTCTCAAGGTTGCTTTGGCTATTCGGGGTCTTTTGTGTTTCCATACAAATTGTGAAATTTTTTGTTCTAGTTCTGTGAAAAATGCCAGTGGTAGTGTGATAGGGATTGCATTGAATCTGTAGATTGTTTTGGGTAGTAGAGTCATTTTCACAATGTTGATTCTTCCAATCCACGAACATGGTATATCTCTCCATCTATTTGTATCATCTTTAATTTCTTTCATCAGTGTCTTATTTTCTGCATAAATGTCTTTTGTCTCCTTAGGTAGGTTTATTCCTAGATATTTTATTCTTTTTGTTGCAATGGTAAATGGGAGTGTTTTCTTGATTTCACTTTCAGATTTTTCATCATTAGTGTATAGGAATGCCAGAGATTTCTGTGCATTAATTTTGTATCCTGCTGCTTTACCAAATTCATTGATTAGCTCTACTAGTTTTCTGGTAGCATCTTTAGGATTCTCTATGTATAGTATCATGTCATCTGCAAACAGTGACAGCTTTACTTCTTCTTTTCCGATTTGGATTCCTTTTATTTCCTTTTCTTCTCTGATTGCTGTGGCTAAAACTTCCAAAACGATGTTGAATAAGAGTGGTGAGAGTGGGCAACCTTGTCTTGTTCCTGATCTTAGTGGAAATGCTTTCAGTTTTTCACCATTGAGGATGATGTTGGCTGTGGGCTTGTCATATATGCCCTTTATTATGTTGAGGAAAGTTCCCTCTGTGCCTACTTTCTGCAGGGTTTTTGTCATAAATGGGTGTTGAATTTTGTCAAAAGCTTTCTCTGCTTCTATTGAGATGATCATATGGTTTTTCTCCTTCCATTTGTTAATATGGTTTATCACATTGATAGATTTGCGTATATTGAAGAATCCTTGCATTCCTGGAATAAACCCCACTTGATCATGGTGTATGATCCTTTTAATGTGCTGTTGGATTCTGTTTGCTAGTATTTTGTTGAGGATTTTTGCATCTATGTTCATCAGGAATATTGGCCTGTAGTTTTCGTTCTTTGTGACATCCTTGTCTGGTTTTGGTATCAGGGTGATGGTGGCCTTGTAGAATGAATTTGGGAGTGTTCCTCCCTCTGCTATATTTTGGAAGAGTTTGAGAAGGATAGGTGTTAGCTCTTCTCTAAATGTTTGATAGAATTCGCCTGTGAAGCCATCTGGTCCTGGGCTTTTGTTTGTTGGAAAAAAATTTTTTTTTAAATCATTATAGCCCTTTATTTCAAAAATGATTTAGAATTTTTAAACAGATCCTTGTATTAACAATAGAATCACTACAGCCCTTTATTTCAAAAATGATTTAGAATTTTTAAACAGATCCTTGTATTAACAATAGAATCACTACAGCCCTTTATTTCAAAAATGATTTAGAATTTTTTTTTAATCGTCTTTATTTTTTTTAATCTTTTTTTTAACATCTTTATTGAGGTATAATTGCTTTACAATGGTGTGTTAGTTTCTGCTTTATAACATAGTGAATCAGTTATACGTATACATATGTTCCCATATGTCTTCCCTCTTGCGTCTCCCTCCCTCCCACCCTCCCTATCCCACCCCTCCAGGCTGTCACAAAGCACCGAGCCAATATCCCTGTGCCATGCGGCTGCTTCTCACTAGCTATCTACCTTACTATGTTTGTTAGTGTGTGTATGTCCATGACTCTCTCTCGTCCTGTCACAGCTCACCCTTCCCCCTCCCCATAACCTCAAGTCCGTTCTCCAGTAGGTCTTCGTCTTTATTCCTGTCTTACCCCTAGGTTCTTCATGACTTTTTTTTTTTCTTAAATTCCATGTATATGTGTTAGCGTACGGTATTTGTCTTTTTCTTTCTGACTTACTTCACTCTGTATGACACACTCTAGGTCTATCCATCTCATTACAAATAGCTCAATTTCGTTTCTTTTTATGGCTGAGTAATATTCCATTGTATATATGTGCCACATCTTCTTTATCCATTCATCCGGTGATGGGCACTTAGGTTGTTTCCATCTCGGGCTATTGTAAATAGAGCTGCAGTGAACATTTTGGTACATGACTCTTTTTGAATTTTGGTTTTCTCAGGGTATATGCCCAGTAGTGGGATTGCTGGGTAATGTGGTAGTTCTATTTGTAGTTTTTTAAGGAACCTTCGTACTGTTCTCCATAGTGGCTGAACCAATTCACATTCCCACCAGCAGTGCAAGAGTGTTCTCTTTTCTCCACACCCTCTCCAGCATTTATTGTTTGTAGATTTTTTGATGATGGCCATTCTGACTGGTGTGAGATGATATCTCATTGTAGTTTTGAGTTGCATTTCTCTAATGATTAATGATGTTGAGCATTCTTTCATGTGTTTGTCGGCAGTCTGTATATCTTCTTTGGAGAAATGTCTATTTAGGTCTTCTGCCCATTTTTGGATTGGGTTGTTTGTTTTTTTGTTATTGAGCTGCATGAGCCGCTTGTAAATTTTGGAGATTAATCCTTTGTCAGTTGCTTCATTTGCAAATATTTTCTCCCATTCTGAGGGTTGTCTTTTGGTCTTGTTTATGGTTTCCTTTGCTGTGCAAAAGCTTTGAAGTTTCATTAGGTGCCATTTGTTTATTTTTATTTCCATTTCTCTAGGAGGTGGGTCAGAAAGGATCTTGCTGTGATTTATGTCATAGAGTGTTCTGCCTATGTTTTCCTCTAAGAGTTTGATAGTTTCTGGCCTTACATTTAGGTCTTTAATCCATTTTGAGCTTATTTTTGTGTATGGTGTTAGGGAGTGATCTAATCTCATACTTTTACATGGACCTGTCCAGTTTTCCCAGCACCACTTATTGCAGAGGCTGTCCTTTCTCCACTGTACGTTGCTGCCTCCTTTATCAAAGATAAGGTGACCATATGTGCATGGGTTTATCTCTGGGTTTTCTATCCTGTTCCATTGATCTATCTTTCTGTTTTTGTGCCAGTACCGTACTGTCTTGATTACTGTAGCTTTGTAGTATAGTCTGAAGTCAGGGAACCTGATTCCTTCAGCTCCGTTTTTCGTTCTCAAGGTTGCTTTGGCTATTCGGGGTCTTTTGTGTTTCCATACAAATTGTGAAATTTTTTGTTCTAGTTCTGTGAAAAATGCCAGTGGTAGTGTGATAGGGATTGCATTGAATCTGTAGATTGTTTTGGGTAGTAGAGTCATTTTCACAATGTTGATTCTTCCAATCCACGAACATGGTATATCTCTCCATCTATTTGTATCATCTTTAATTTCTTTCATCAGTGTCTTATTTTCTGCATAAATGTCTTTTGTCTCCTTAGGTAGGTTTATTCCTAGATATTTTATTCTTTTTGTTGCAATGGTAAATGGGAGTGTTTTCTTGATTTCACTTTCAGATTTTTCATCATTAGTGTATAGGAATGCCAGAGATTTCTGTGCATTAATTTTGTATCCTGCTGCTTTACCAAATTCATTGATTAGCTCTACTAGTTTTCTGGTAGCATCTTTAGGATTCTCTATGTATAGTATCATGTCATCTGCAAACAGTGACAGCTTTACTTCTTCTTTTCCGATTTGGATTCCTTTTATTTCCTTTTCTTCTCTGATTGCTGTGGCTAAAACTTCCAAAACGATGTTGAATAAGAGTGGTGAGAGTGGGCAACCTTGTCTTGTTCCTGATCTTAGTGGAAATGCTTTCAGTTTTTCACCATTGAGGATGATGTTGGCTGTGGGCTTGTCATATATGCCCTTTATTATGTTGAGGAAAGTTCCCTCTGTGCCTACTTTCTGCAGGGTTTTTGTCATAAATGGGTGTTGAATTTTGTCAAAAGCTTTCTCTGCTTCTATTGAGATGATCATATGGTTTTTCTCCTTCCATTTGTTAATATGGTTTATCACATTGATAGATTTGCGTATATTGAAGAATCCTTGCATTCCTGGAATAAACCCCACTTGATCATGGTGTATGATCCTTTTAATGTGCTGTTGGATTCTGTTTGCTAGTATTTTGTTGAGGATTTTTGCATCTATGTTCATCAGGAATATTGGCCTGTAGTTTTCGTTCTTTGTGACATCCTTGTCTGGTTTTGGTATCAGGGTGATGGTGGCCTTGTAGAATGAATTTGGGAGTGTTCCTCCCTCTGCTATATTTTGGAAGAGTTTGAGAAGGATAGGTGTTAGCTCTTCTCTAAATGTTTGATAGAATTCGCCTGTGAAGCCATCTGGTCCTGGGCTTTTGTTTGTTGGAAAAAATTTTTTTTTTAAATCATTATAGCCCTTTATTTCAAAAATGATTTAGAATTTTTAAACAGATCCTTGTATTAACAATAGAATCACTACAGCCCTTTATTTCAAAAATGATTTAGAATTTTTAAACAGATCCTTGTATTAACAATAGAATCACTACAGCCCTTTATTTCAAAAATGATTTAGAATTTTTTTTTAATCGTCTTTATTTTTTTTAATCTTTTTTTTAACATCTTTATTGAGGTATAATTGCTTTACAATGGTGTGTTAGTTTCTGCTTTATAACATAGTGAATCAGTTATACGTATACATATGTTCCCATATGTCTTCCCTCTTGCGTCTCCCTCCCTCCCACCCTCCCTATCCCACCCCTCCAGGCTGTCACAAAGCACCGAGCCAATATCCCTGTGGCATGCGGCTGCTTCTCACTAGCTATCTACCTTACTATGTTTGTTAGTGTGTGTATGTCCATGACTCTCTCTCGTCCTGTCACAGCTCACCCTTCCCCCTCCCCATAACCTCAAGTCCGTTCTCCAGTAGGTCTTCGTCTTTATTCCTGTCTTACCCCTAGGTTCTTCATGACTTTTTTTTTTTCTTAAATTCCATGTATATGTGTTAGCGTACGGTATTTGTCTTTTTCTTTCTGACTTACTTCACTCTGTATGACACACTCTAGGTCTATCCATCTCATTACAAATAGCTCAATTTCGTTTCTTTTTATGGCTGAGTAATATTCCATTGTATATATGTGCCACATCTTCTTTATCCATTCATCCGGTGATGGGCACTTAGGTTGTTTCCATCTCGGGCTATTGTAAATAGAGCTGCAGTGAACATTTTGGTACATGACTCTTTTTGAATTTTGGTTTTCTCAGGGTATATGCCCAGTAGTGGGATTGCTGGGTAATGTGGTAGTTCTATTTGTAGTTTTTTAAGGAACCTTCGTACTGTTCTCCATAGTGGCTGAACCAATTCACATTCCCACCAGCAGTGCAAGAGTGTTCTCTTTTCTCCACACCCTCTCCAGCATTTATTGTTTGTAGATTTTTTGATGATGGCCATTCTGACTGGTGTGAGATGATATCTCATTGTAGTTTTGAGTTGCATTTCTCTAATGATTAATGATGTTGAGCATTCTTTCATGTGTTTGTCGGCAGTCTGTATATCTTCTTTGGAGAAATGTCTATTTAGGTCTTCTGCCCATTTTTGGATTGGGTTGTTTGTTTTTTTGTTATTGAGCTGCATGAGCCGCTTGTAAATTTTGGAGATTAATCCTTTGTCAGTTGCTTCATTTGCAAATATTTTCTCCCATTCTGAGGGTTGTCTTTTGGTCTTGTTTATGGTTTCCTTTGCTGTGCAAAAGCTTTGAAGTTTCATTAGGTGCCATTTGTTTATTTTTATTTCCATTTCTCTAGGAGGTGGGTCAGAAAGGATCTTGCTGTGATTTATGTCATAGAGTGTTCTGCCTATGTTTTCCTCTAAGAGTTTGATAGTTTCTGGCCTTACATTTAGGTCTTTAATCCATTTTGAGCTTATTTTTGTGTATGGTGTTAGGGAGTGATCTAATCTCATACTTTTACATGGACCTGTCCAGTTTTCCCAGCAGCAGTTATTGCAGAGGCTGTCCTTTCTCCACTGTACGTTGCTGCCTCCTTTATCAAAGATAAGGTGACCATATGTGCATGGGTTTATCTCTGGGTTTTCTATCCTGTTCCATTGATCTATCTTTCTGTTTTTGTGCCAGTACCGTACTGTCTTGATTACTGTAGCTTTGTAGTATAGTCTGAAGTCAGGGAACCTGATTCCTTCAGCTCCGTTTTTCGTTCTCAAGGTTGCTTTGGCTATTCGGGGTCTTTTGTGTTTCCATACAAATTGTGAAATTTTTTGTTCTAGTTCTGTGAAAAATGCCAGTGGTAGTGTGATAGGGATTGCATTGAATCTGTAGATTGTTTTGGGTAGTAGAGTCATTTTCACAATGTTGATTCTTCCAATCCACGAACATGGTATATCTCTCCATCTATTTGTATCATCTTTAATTTCTTTCATCAGTGTCTTATTTTCTGCATAAATGTCTTTTGTCTCCTTAGGTAGGTTTATTCCTAGATATTTTATTCTTTTTGTTGCAATGGTAAATGGGAGTGTTTTCTTGATTTCACTTTCAGATTTTTCATCATTAGTGTATAGGAATGCCAGAGATTTCTGTGCATTAATTTTGTATCCTGCTGCTTTACCAAATTCATTGATTAGCTCTACTAGTTTTCTGGTAGCATCTTTAGGATTCTCTATGTATAGTATCATGTCATCTGCAAACAGTGACAGCTTTACTTCTTCTTTTCCGATTTGGATTCCTTTTATTTCCTTTTCTTCTCTGATTGCTGTGGCTAAAACTTCCAAAACGATGTTGAATAAGAGTGGTGAGAGTGGGCAACCTTGTCTTGTTCCTGATCTTAGTGGAAATGCTTTCAGTTTTTCACCATTGAGGATGATGTTGGCTGTGGGCTTGTCATATATGCCCTTTATTATGTTGAGGAAAGTTCCCTCTGTGCCTACTTTCTGCAGGGTTTTTGTCATAAATGGGTGTTGAATTTTGTCAAAAGCTTTCTCTGCTTCTATTGAGATGATCATATGGTTTTTCTCCTTCCATTTGTTAATATGGTTTATCACATTGATAGATTTGCGTATATTGAAGAATCCTTGCATTCCTGGAATAAACCCCACTTGATCATGGTGTATGATCCTTTTAATGTGCTGTTGGATTCTGTTTGCTAGTATTTTGTTGAGGATTTTTGCATCTATGTTCATCAGGAATATTGGCCTGTAGTTTTCGTTCTTTGTGACATCCTTGTCTGGTTTTGGTATCAGGGTGATGGTGGCCTTGTAGAATGAATTTGGGAGTGTTCCTCCCTCTGCTATATTTTGGAAGAGTTTGAGAAGGATAGGTGTTAGCTCTTCTCTAAATGTTTGATAGAATTCGCCTGTGAAGCCATCTGGTCCTGGGCTTTTGTTTGTTGGAAAAAAATTTTTTTTTAAATCATTATAGCCCTTTATTTCAAAAATGATTTAGAATTTTTAAACAGATCCTTGTATTAACAATAGAATCACTACAGCCCTTTATTTCAAAAATGATTTAGAATTTTTAAACAGATCCTTGTATTAACAATAGAATCACTACAGCCCTTTATTTCAAAAATGATTTAGAATTTTTTTTTAATCGTCTTTATTTTTTTTAATCTTTTTTTTAACATCTTTATTGAGGTATAATTGCTTTACAATGGTGTGTTAGTTTCTGCTTTATAACATAGTGAATCAGTTATACGTATACATATGTTCCCATATGTCTTCCCTCTTGCGTCTCCCTCCCTCCCACCCTCCCTATCCCACCCCTCCAGGCTGTCACAAAGCACCGAGCCAATATCCCTGTGCCATGCGGCTGCTTCTCACTAGCTATCTACCTTACTATGTTTGTTAGTGTGTGTATGTCCATGACTCTCTCTCGTCCTGTCACAGCTCACCCTTCCCCCTCCCCATAACCTCAAGTCCGTTCTCCAGTAGGTCTTCGTCTTTATTCCTGTCTTACCCCTAGGTTCTTCATGACTTTTTTTTTTTCTTAAATTCCATGTATATGTGTTAGCGTACGGTATTTGTCTTTTTCTTTCTGACTTACTTCACTCTGTATGACACACTCTAGGTCTATCCATCTCATTACAAATAGCTCAATTTCGTTTCTTTTTATGGCTGAGTAATATTCCATTGTATATATGTGCCACATCTTCTTTATCCATTCATCCGGTGATGGGCACTTAGGTTGTTTCCATCTCGGGCTATTGTAAATAGAGCTGCAGTGAACATTTTGGTACATGACTCTTTTTGAATTTTGGTTTTCTCAGGGTATATGCCCAGTAGTGGGATTGCTGGGTAATGTGGTAGTTCTATTTGTAGTTTTTTAAGGAACCTTCGTACTGTTCTCCATAGTGGCTGAACCAATTCACATTCCCACCAGCAGTGCAAGAGTGTTCTCTTTTCTCCACACCCTCTCCAGCATTTATTGTTTGTAGATTTTTTGATGATGGCCATTCTGATTGGTGTGAGATGATATCTCATTGTAGTTTTGAGTTGCATTTCTCTAATGATTAATGATGTTGAGCATTCTTTCATGTGTTTGTCGGCAGTCTGTATATCTTCTTTGGAGAAATGTCTATTTAGGTCTTCTGCCCATTTTTGGATTGGGTTGTTTGTTTTTTTGTTATTGAGCTGCATGAGCCGCTTGTAAATTTTGGAGATTAATCCTTTGTCAGTTGCTTCATTTGCAAATATTTTCTCCCATTCTGAGGGTTGTCTTTTGGTCTTGTTTATGGTTTCCTTTGCTGTGCAAAAGCTTTGAAGTTTCATTAGGTGCCATTTGTTTATTTTTATTTCCATTTCTCTAGGAGGTGGGTCAGAAAGGATCTTGCTGTGATTTATGTCATAGAGTGTTCTGCCTATGTTTTCCTCTAAGAGTTTGATAGTTTCTGGCCTTACATTTAGGTCTTTAATCCATTTTGAGCTTATTTTTGTGTATGGTGTTAGGGAGTGATCTAATCTCATACTTTTACATGGACCTGTCCAGTTTTCCCAGCAGCAGTTATTGCAGAGGCTGTCCTTTCTCCACTGTACGTTGCTGCCTCCTTTATCAAAGATAAGGTGACCATATGTGCATGGGTTTATCTCTGGGTTTTCTATCCTGTTCCATTGATCTATCTTTCTGTTTTTGTGCCAGTACCGTACTGTCTTGATTACTGTAGCTTTGTAGTATAGTCTGAAGTCAGGGAACCTGATTCCTTCAGCTCCGTTTTTCGTTCTCAAGGTTGCTTTGGCTATTCGGGGTCTTTTGTGTTTCCATACAAATTGTGAAATTTTTTGTTCTAGTTCTGTGAAAAATGCCAGTGGTAGTGTGATAGGGATTGCATTGAATCTGTAGATTGTTTTGGGTAGTAGAGTCATTTTCACAATGTTGATTCTTCCAATCCACGAACATGGTATATCTCTCCATCTATTTGTATCATCTTTAATTTCTTTCATCAGTGTCTTATTTTCTGCATAAATGTCTTTTGTCTCCTTAGGTAGGTTTATTCCTAGATATTTTATTCTTTTTGTTGCAGTGGTAAATGGGAGTGTTTTCTTGATTCACTTTCAGATTTTTCATCATTAGTGTATAGGAATGCCAGAGATTTCTGTGCATTAATTTTGTATCCTGCTGCTTTACCAAATTCATTGATTAGCTCTACTAGTTTTCTGGTAGCATCTTTAGGATTCTCTATGTATAGTATCATGTCATCTGCAAACAGTGACAGCTTCACTTCTTCTTTTCCGATTTGGATTCCTTTTATTTCCTTTTCTTCTCTGATTGCTGTGGCTAAAACTTCCAAAACGATGTTGAATAAGAGTGGTGAGAGTGGGCAACCTTGTCTTGTTCCTGATCTTAGTGGAAATGCTTTCAGTTTTTCACCATTGAGGATGATGTTGGCTGTGGGCTTGTCATATATGCCCTTTATTATGTTGAGGAAAGTTCCCTCTGTGCCTACTTTCTGCAGGGTTTTTGTCATAAATGGGTGTTGAATTTTGTCAAAAGCTTTCTCTGCTTCTATTGAGATGATCATATGGTTTTTCTCCTTCCATTTGTTAATATGGTTTATCACATTGATAGATTTGCGTATATTGAAGAATCCTTGCATTCCTGGAATAAACCCCACTTGATCATGGTGTATGATCCTTTTAATGTGCTGTTGGATTCTGTTTGCTAGTATTTTGTTGAGGATTTTTGCATCTATGTTCATCAGGGATATTGGCCTGTAGTTTTCGTTCTTTGTGACATCCTTGTCTGGTTTTGGTATCAGGGTGATGGTGGCCTTGTAGAATGAATTTGGGAGTGTTCCTCCCTCTGCTATATTTTGGAAGAGTTTGAGAAGGATAGGTGTTAGCTCTTCTCTAAATGTTTGATAGAATTCGCCTGTGAAGCCATCTGGTCCTGGGCTTTTGTTTGTTGGAAAAAAAATTTTTTTTAAATCATTATAGCCCTTTATTTCAAAAATGATTTAGAATTTTTAAACAGATCCTTGTATTAACAATAGAATCACTACAGCCCTTTATTTCAAAAATGATTTAGAATTTTTAAACAGATCCTTGTATTAACAATAGAATCACTACAGCCCTTTATTTCAAAAATGATTTAGAATTTTTTTTTAATCGTCTTTATTTTTTTTAATCTTTTTTTTAACATCTTTATTGAGGTATAATTGCTTTACAATGGTGTGTTAGTTTCTGCTTTATAACATAGTGAATCAGTTATACGTATACATATGTTCCCATATGTCTTCCCTCTTGCGTCTCCCTCCCTCCCACCCTCCCTATCCCACCCCTCCAGGCTGTCACAAAGCACCGAGCCAATATCCCTGTGCCATGCGGCTGCTTCTCACTAGCTATCTACCTTACTATGTTTGTTAGTGTGTGTATGTCCATGACTCTCTCTCGTCCTGTCACAGCTCACCCTTCCCCCTCCCCATAACCTCAAGTCCGTTCTCCAGTAGGTCTTCGTCTTTATTCCTGTCTTACCCCTAGGTTCTTCATGACTTTTTTTTTTTCTTAAATTCCATGTATATGTGTTAGCGTACGGTATTTGTCTTTTTCTTTCTGACTTACTTCACTCTGTATGACACACTCTAGGTCTATCCATCTCATTACAAATAGCTCAATTTCGTTTCTTTTTATGGCTGAGTAATATTCCATTGTATATATGTGCCACATCTTCTTTATCCATTCATCCGGTGATGGGCACTTAGGTTGTTTCCATCTCGGGCTATTGTAAATAGAGCTGCAGTGAACATTTTGGTACATGACTCTTTTTGAATTTTGGTTTTCTCAGGGTATATGCCCAGTAGTGGGATTGCTGGGTAATGTGGTAGTTCTATTTGTAGTTTTTTAAGGAACCTTCGTACTGTTCTCCATAGTGGCTGAACCAATTCACATTCCCACCAGCAGTGCAAGAGTGTTCTCTTTTCTCCACACCCTCTCCAGCATTTATTGTTTGTAGATTTTTTGATGATGGCCATTCTGATTGGTGTGAGATGATATCTCATTGTAGTTTTGAGTTGCATTTCTCTAATGATTAATGATGTTGAGCATTCTTTCATGTGTTTGTCGGCAGTCTGTATATCTTCTTTGGAGAAATGTCTATTTAGGTCTTCTGCCCATTTTTGGATTGGGTTGTTTGTTTTTTTGTTATTGAGCTGCATGAGCCGCTTGTAAATTTTGGAGATTAATCCTTTGTCAGTTGCTTCATTTGCAAATATTTTCTCCCATTCTGAGGGTTGTCTTTTGGTCTTGTTTATGGTTTCCTTTGCTGTGCAAAAGCTTTGAAGTTTCATTAGGTGCCATTTGTTTATTTTTATTTCCATTTCTCTAGGAGGTGGGTCAGAAAGGATCTTGCTGTGATTTATGTCATAGAGTGTTCTGCCTATGTTTTCCTCTAAGAGTTTGATAGTTTCTGGCCTTACATTTAGGTCTTTAATCCATTTTGAGCTTATTTTTGTGTATGGTGTTAGGGAGTGATCTAATCTCATACTTTTACATGGACCTGTCCAGTTTTCCCAGCACCACTTATTGAAGAGGCTGTCCTTTCTCCACTGTACGTTGCTGCCTCCTTTATCAAAGATAAGGTGACCATATGTGCATGGGTTTATCTCTGGGTTTTCTATCCTGTTCCATTGATCTATCTTTCTGTTTTTGTGCCAGTACCGTACTGTCTTGATTACTGTAGCTTTGTAGTATAGTCTGAAGTCAGGGAACCTGATTCCTTCAGCTCCGTTTTTCGTTCTCAAGGTTGCTTTGGCTATTCGGGGTCTTTTGTGTTTCCATACAAATTGTGAAATTTTTTGTTCTAGTTCTGTGAAAAATGCCAGTGGTAGTGTGATAGGGATTGCATTGAATCTGTAGATTGTTTTGGGTAGTAGAGTCATTTTCACAATGTTGATTCTTCCAATCCACGAACATGGTATATCTCTCCATCTATTTGTATCATCTTTAATTTCTTTCATCAGTGTCTTATTTTCTGCATAAATGTCTTTTGTCTCCTTAGGTAGGTTTATTCCTAGATATTTTATTCTTTTTGTTGCAATGGTAAATGGGAGTGTTTTCTTGATTTCACTTTCAGATTTTTCATCATTAGTGTATAGGAATGCCAGAGATTTCTGTGCATTAATTTTGTATCCTGCTGCTTTACCAAATTCATTGATTAGCTCTACTAGTTTTCTGGTAGCATCTTTAGGATTCTCTATGTATAGTATCATGTCATCTGCAAACAGTGACAGCTTCACTTCTTCTTTTCCGATTTGGATTCCTTTTATTTCCTTTTCTTCTCTGATTGCTGTGGCTAAAACTTCCAAAACGATGTTGAATAAGAGTGGTGAGAGTGGGCAACCTTGTCTTGTTCCTGATCTTAGTGGAAATGCTTTCAGTTTTTCACCATTGAGGATGATGTTGGCTGTGGGCTTGTCATATATGCCCTTTATTATGTTGAGGAAAGTTCCCTCTGTGCCTACTTTCTGCAGGGTTTTTGTCATAAATGGGTGTTGAATTTTGTCAAAAGCTTTCTCTGCTTCTATTGAGATGATCATATGGTTTTTCTCCTTCCATTTGTTAATATGGTTTATCACATTGATAGATTTGCGTATATTGAAGAATCCTTGCATTCCTGGAATAAACCCCACTTGATCATGGTGTATGATCCTTTTAATGTGCTGTTGGATTCTGTTTGCTAGTATTTTGTTGAGGATTTTTGCATCTATGTTCATCAGGGATATTGGCCTGTAGTTTTCGTTCTTTGTGACATCCTTGTCTGGTTTTGGTATCAGGGTGATGGTGGCCTTGTAGAATGAATTTGGGAGTGTTCCTCCCTCTGCTATATTTTGGAAGAGTTTGAGAAGGATAGGTGTTAGCTCTTCTCTAAATGTTTGATAGAATTCGCCTGTGAAGCCATCTGGTCCTGGGCTTTTGTTTGTTGGAAAAAAATTTTTTTTTAAATCATTATAGCCCTTTATTTCAAAAATGATTTAGAATTTTTAAACAGATCCTTGTATTAACAATAGAATCACTACAGCCCTTTATTTCAAAAATGATTTAGAATTTTTAAACAGATCCTTGTATTAACAATAGAATCACTACAGCCCTTTATTTCAAAAATGATTTAGAATTTTTTTTTAATCGTCTTTATTTTTTTTAATCTTTTTTTTTAACATCTTTATTGAGGTATAATTGCTTTACAATGGTGTGTTAGTTTCTGCTTTATAACATAGTGAATCAGTTATACGTATACATATGTTCCCATATGTCTTCCCTCTTGCGTCTCCCTCCCTCCCACCCTCCCTATCCCACCCCTCCAGGCTGTCACAAAGCACCGAGCCAATATCCCTGTGCCATGCGGCTGCTTCTCACTAGCTATCTACCTTACTATGTTTGTTAGTGTGTGTATGTCCATGACTCTCTCTCGTCCTGTCACAGCTCACCCTTCCCCCTCCCCATAACCTCAAGTCCGTTCTCCAGTAGGTCTTCGTCTTTATTCCTGTCTTACCCCTAGGTTCTTCATGACTTTTTTTTTTTCTTAAATTCCATGTATATGTGTTAGCGTACGGTATTTGTCTTTTTCTTTCTGACTTACTTCACTCTGTATGACACACTCTAGGTCTATCCATCTCATTACAAATAGCTCAATTTCGTTTCTTTTTATGGCTGAGTAATATTCCATTGTATATATGTGCCACATCTTCTTTATCCATTCATCCGGTGATGGGCACTTAGGTTGTTTCCATCTCGGGCTATTGTAAATAGAGCTGCAGTGAACATTTTGGTACATGACTCTTTTTGAATTTTGGTTTTCTCAGGGTATATGCCCAGTAGTGGGATTGCTGGGTAATGTGGTAGTTCTATTTGTAGTTTTTTAAGGAACCTTCGTACTGTTCTCCATAGTGGCTGAACCAATTCACATTCCCACCAGCAGTGCAAGAGTGTTCTCTTTTCTCCACACCCTCTCCAGCATTTATTGTTTGTAGATTTTTTGATGATGGCCATTCTGATTGGTGTGAGATGATATCTCATTGTAGTTTTGAGTTGCATTTCTCTAATGATTAATGATGTTGAGCATTCTTTCATGTGTTTGTCGGCAGTCTGTATATCTTCTTTGGAGAAATGTCTATTTAGGTCTTCTGCCCATTTTTGGATTGGGTTGTTTGTTTTTTTGTTATTGAGCTGCATGAGCCGCTTGTAAATTTTGGAGATTAATCCTTTGTCAGTTGCTTCATTTGCAAATATTTTCTCCCATTCTGAGGGTTGTCTTTTGGTCTTGTTTATGGTTTCCTTTGCTGTGCAAAAGCTTTGAAGTTTCATTAGGTGCCATTTGTTTATTTTTATTTCCATTTCTCTAGGAGGTGGGTCAGAAAGGATCTTGCTGTGATTTATGTCATAGAGTGTTCTGCCTATGTTTTCCTCTAAGAGTTTGATAGTTTCTGGCCTTACATTTAGGTCTTTAATCCATTTTGAGCTTATTTTTGTGTATGGTGTTAGGGAGTGATCTAATCTCATACTTTTACATGGACCTGTCCAGTTTTCCCAGCAGCAGTTATTGCAGAGGCTGTCCTTTCTCCACTGTACGTTGCTGCCTCCTTTATCAAAGATAAGGTGACCATATGTGCATGGGTTTATCTCTGGGTTTTCTATCCTGTTCCATTGATCTATCTTTCTGTTTTTGTGCCAGTACCGTACTGTCTTGATTACTGTAGCTTTGTAGTATAGTCTGAAGTCAGGGAACCTGATTCCTTCAGCTCCGTTTTTCGTTCTCAAGGTTGCTTTGGCTATTCGGGGTCTTTTGTGTTTCCATACAAATTGTGAAATTTTTTGTTCTAGTTCTGTGAAAAATGCCAGTGGTAGTGTGATAGGGATTGCATTGAATCTGTAGATTGTTTTGGGTAGTAGAGTCATTTTCACAATGTTGATTCTTCCAATCCACGAACATGGTATATCTCTCCATCTATTTGTATCATCTTTAATTTCTTTCATCAGTGTCTTATTTTCTGCATAAATGTCTTTTGTCTCCTTAGGTAGGTTTATTCCTAGATATTTTATTCTTTTTGTTGCAATGGTAAATGGGAGTGTTTTCTTGATTTCACTTTCAGATTTTTCATCATTAGTGTATAGGAATGCCAGAGATTTCTGTGCATTAATTTTGTATCCTGCTGCTTTACCAAATTCATTGATTAGCTCTACTAGTTTTCTGGTAGCATCTTTAGGATTCTCTATGTATAGTATCATGTCATCTGCAAACAGTGACAGCTTTACTTCTTCTTTTCCGATTTGGATTCCTTTTATTTCCTTTTCTTCTCTGATTGCTGTGGCTAAAACTTCCAAAACGATGTTGAATAAGAGTGGTGAGAGTGGGCAACCTTGTCTTGTTCCTGATCTTAGTGGAAATGCTTTCAGTTTTTCACCATTGAGGATGATGTTGGCTGTGGGCTTGTCATATATGCCCTTTATTATGTTGAGGAAAGTTCCCTCTGTGCCTACTTTCTGCAGGGTTTTTGTCATAAATGGGTGTTGAATTTTGTCAAAAGCTTTCTCTGCTTCTATTGAGATGATCATATGGTTTTTCTCCTTCCATTTGTTAATATGGTTTATCACATTGATAGATTTGCGTATATTGAAGAATCCTTGCATTCCTGGAATAAACCCCACTTGATCATGGTGTATGATCCTTTTAATGTGCTGTTGGATTCTGTTTGCTAGTATTTTGTTGAGGATTTTTGCATCTATGTTCATCAGGAATATTGGCCTGTAGTTTTCGTTCTTTGTGACATCCTTGTCTGGTTTTGGTATCAGGGTGATGGTGGCCTTGTAGAATGAATTTGGGAGTGTTCCTCCCTCTGCTATATTTTGGAAGAGTTTGAGAAGGATAGGTGTTAGCTCTTCTCTAAATGTTTGATAGAATTCGCCTGTGAAGCCATCTGGTCCTGGGCTTTTGTTTGTTGGAAAAAAATTTTTTTTTAAATCATTATAGCCCTTTATTTCAAAAATGATTTAGAATTTTTAAACAGATCCTTGTATTAACAATAGAATCACTACAGCCCTTTATTTCAAAAATGATTTAGAATTTTTAAACAGATCCTTGTATTAACAATAGAATCACTACAGCCCTTTATTTCAAAAATGATTTAGAATTTTTTTTTAATCGTCTTTATTTTTTTTAATCTTTTTTTTAACATCTTTATTGAGGTATAATTGCTTTACAATGGTGTGTTAGTTTCTGCTTTATAACATAGTGAATCAGTTATACGTATACATATGTTCCCATATGTCTTCCCTCTTGCGTCTCCCTCCCTCCCACCCTCCCTATCCCACCCCTCCAGGCTGTCACAAAGCACCGAGCCAATATCCCTGTGCCATGCGGCTGCTTCTCACTAGCTATCTACCTTACTATGTTTGTTAGTGTGTGTATGTCCATGACTCTCTCTCGTCCTGTCACAGCTCACCCTTCCCCCTCCCCATAACCTCAAGTCCGTTCTCCAGTAGGTCTTCGTCTTTATTCCTGTCTTACCCCTAGGTTCTTCATGACTTTTTTTTTTTCTTAAATTCCATGTATATGTGTTAGCGTACGGTATTTGTCTTTTTCTTTCTGACTTACTTCACTCTGTATGACACACTCTAGGTCTATCCATCTCATTACAAATAGCTCAATTTCGTTTCTTTTTATGGCTGAGTAATATTCCATTGTATATATGTGCCACATCTTCTTTATCCATTCATCCGGTGATGGGCACTTAGGTTGTTTCCATCTCGGGCTATTGTAAATAGAGCTGCAGTGAACATTTTGGTACATGACTCTTTTTGAATTTTGGTTTTCTCAGGGTATATGCCCAGTAGTGGGATTGCTGGGTAATGTGGTAGTTCTATTTGTAGTTTTTTAAGGAACCTTCGTACTGTTCTCCATAGTGGCTGAACCAATTCACATTCCCACCAGCAGTGCAAGAGTGTTCTCTTTTCTCCACACCCTCTCCAGCATTTATTGTTTGTAGATTTTTTGATGATGGCCATTCTGATTGGTGTGAGATGATATCTCATTGTAGTTTTGAGTTGCATTTCTCTAATGATTAATGATGTTGAGCATTCTTTCATGTGTTTGTCGGCAGTCTGTATATCTTCTTTGGAGAAATGTCTATTTAGGTCTTCTGCCCATTTTTGGATTGGGTTGTTTGTTTTTTTGTTATTGAGCTGCATGAGCCGCTTGTAAATTTTGGAGATTAATCCTTTGTCAGTTGCTTCATTTGCAAATATTTTCTCCCATTCTGAGGGTTGTCTTTTGGTCTTGTTTATGGTTTCCTTTGCTGTGCAAAAGCTTTGAAGTTTCATTAGGTGCCATTTGTTTATTTTTATTTCCATTTCTCTAGGAGGTGGGTCAGAAAGGATCTTGCTGTGATTTATGTCATAGAGTGTTCTGCCTATGTTTTCCTCTAAGAGTTTGATAGTTTCTGGCCTTACATTTAGGTCTTTAATCCATTTTGAGCTTATTTTTGTGTATGGTGTTAGGGAGTGATCTAATCTCATACTTTTACATGGACCTGTCCAGTTTTCCCAGCACCACTTATTGCAGAGGCTGTCCTTTCTCCACTGTACGTTGCTGCCTCCTTTATCAAAGATAAGGTGACCATATGTGCATGGGTTTATCTCTGGGTTTTCTATCCTGTTCCATTGATCTATCTTTCTGTTTTTGTGCCAGTACCGTACTGTCTTGATTACTGTAGCTTTGTAGTATAGTCTGAAGTCAGGGAACCTGATTCCTTCAGCTCCGTTTTTCGTTCTCAAGGTTGCTTTGGCTATTCGGGGTCTTTTGTGTTTCCATACAAATTGTGAAATTTTTTGTTCTAGTTCTGTGAAAAATGCCAGTGGTAGTGTGATAGGGATTGCATTGAATCTGTAGATTGTTTTGGGTAGTAGAGTCATTTTCACAATGTTGATTCTTCCAATCCACGAACATGGTATATCTCTCCATCTATTTGTATCATCTTTAATTTCTTTCATCAGTGTCTTATTTTCTGCATAAATGTCTTTTGTCTCCTTAGGTAGGTTTATTCCTAGATATTTTATTCTTTTTGTTGCAATGGTAAATGGGAGTGTTTTCTTGATTTCACTTTCAGATTTTTCATCATTAGTGTATAGGAATGCCAGAGATTTCTGTGCATTAATTTTGTATCCTGCTGCTTTACCAAATTCATTGATTAGCTCTACTAGTTTTCTGGTAGCATCTTTAGGATTCTCTATGTATAGTATCATGTCATCTGCAAACAGTGACAGCTTTACTTCTTCTTTTCCGATTTGGATTCCTTTTATTTCCTTTTCTTCTCTGATTGCTGTGGCTAAAACTTCCAAAACGATGTTGAATAAGAGTGGTGAGAGTGGGCAACCTTGTCTTGTTCCTGATCTTAGTGGAAATGCTTTCAGTTTTTCACCATTGAGGATGATGTTGGCTGTGGGCTTGTCATATATGCCCTTTATTATGTTGAGGAAAGTTCCCTCTGTGCCTACTTTCTGCAGGGTTTTTGTCATAAATGGGTGTTGAATTTTGTCAAAAGCTTTCTCTGCTTCTATTGAGATGATCATATGGTTTTTCTCCTTCCATTTGTTAATATGGTTTATCACATTGATAGATTTGCGTATATTGAAGAATCCTTGCATTCCTGGAATAAACCCCACTTGATCATGGTGTATGATCCTTTTAATGTGCTGTTGGATTCTGTTTGCTAGTATTTTGTTGAGGATTTTTGCATCTATGTTCATCAGGGATATTGGCCTGTAGTTTTCGTTCTTTGTGACATCCTTGTCTGGTTTTGGTATCAGGGTGATGGTGGCCTTGTAGAATGAATTTGGGAGTGTTCCTCCCTCTGCTATATTTTGGAAGAGTTTGAGAAGGATAGGTGTTAGCTCTTCTCTAAATGTTTGATAGAATTCGCCTGTGAAGCCATCTGGTCCTGGGCTTTTGTTTGTTGGAAAAAAATTTTTTTTTAAATCATTATAGCCCTTTATTTCAAAAATGATTTAGAATTTTTAAACAGATCCTTGTATTAACAATAGAATCACTACAGCCCTTTATTTCAAAAATGATTTAGAATTTTTAAACAGATCCTTGTATTAACAATAGAATCACTACAGCCCTTTATTTCAAAAATGATTTAGAATTTTTTTTTAATCGTCTTTATTTTTTTTAATCTTTTTTTTAACATCTTTATTGAGGTATAATTGCTTTACAATGGTGTGTTAGTTTCTGCTTTATAACATAGTGAATCAGTTATACGTATACATATGTTCCCATATGTCTTCCCTCTTGCGTCTCCCTCCCTCCCACCCTCCCTATCCCACCCCTCCAGGCTGTCACAAAGCACCGAGCCAATATCCCTGTGCCATGCGGCTGCTTCTCACTAGCTATCTACCTTACTATGTTTGTTAGTGTGTGTATGTCCATGACTCTCTCTCGTCCTGTCACAGCTCACCCTTCCCCCTCCCCATAACCTCAAGTCCGTTCTCCAGTAGGTCTTCGTCTTTATTCCTGTCTTACCCCTAGGTTCTTCATGACTTTTTTTTTTTCTTAAATTCCATGTATATGTGTTAGCGTACGGTATTTGTCTTTTTCTTTCTGACTTACTTCACTCTGTATGACACACTCTAGGTCTATCCATCTCATTACAAATAGCTCAATTTCGTTTCTTTTTATGGCTGAGTAATATTCCATTGTATATATGTGCCACATCTTCTTTATCCATTCATCCGGTGATGGGCACTTAGGTTGTTTCCATCTCGGGCTATTGTAAATAGAGCTGCAGTGAACATTTTGGTACATGACTCTTTTTGAATTTTGGTTTTCTCAGGGTATATGCCCAGTAGTGGGATTGCTGGGTAATGTGGTAGTTCTATTTGTAGTTTTTTAAGGAACCTTCGTACTGTTCTCCATAGTGGCTGAACCAATTCACATTCCCACCAGCAGTGCAAGAGTGTTCTCTTTTCTCCACACCCTCTCCAGCATTTATTGTTTGTAGATTTTTTGATGATGGCCATTCTGATTGGTGTGAGATGATATCTCATTGTAGTTTTGAGTTGCATTTCTCTAATGATTAATGATGTTGAGCATTCTTTCATGTGTTTGTCGGCAGTCTGTATATCTTCTTTGGAGAAATGTCTATTTAGGTCTTCTGCCCATTTTTGGATTGGGTTGTTTGTTTTTTTGTTATTGAGCTGCATGAGCCGCTTGTAAATTTTGGAGATTAATCCTTTGTCAGTTGCTTCATTTGCAAATATTTTCTCCCATTCTGAGGGTTGTCTTTTGGTCTTGTTTATGGTTTCCTTTGCTGTGCAAAAGCTTTGAAGTTTCATTAGGTGCCATTTGTTTATTTTTATTTCCATTTCTCTAGGAGGTGGGTCAGAAAGGATCTTGCTGTGATTTATGTCATAGAGTGTTCTGCCTATGTTTTCCTCTAAGAGTTTGATAGTTTCTGGCCTTACATTTAGGTCTTTAATCCATTTTGAGCTTATTTTTGTGTATGGTGTTAGGGAGTGATCTAATCTCATACTTTTACATGGACCTGTCCAGTTTTCCTAGCACCACTTATTGAAGAGGCTGTCCTTTCTCCACTGTACGTTGCTGCCTCCTTTATCAAAGATAAGGTGACCATATGTGCATGGGTTTATCTCTGGGTTTTCTATCCTGTTCCATTGATCTATCTTTCTGTTTTTGTGCCAGTACCGTACTGTCTTGATTACTGTAGCTTTGTAGTATAGTCTGAAGTCAGGGAACCTGATTCCTTCAGCTCCGTTTTTCGTTCTCAAGGTTGCTTTGGCTATTCGGGGTCTTTTGTGTTTCCATACAAATTGTGAAATTTTTTGTTCTAGTTCTGTGAAAAATGCCAGTGGTAGTGTGATAGGGATTGCATTGAATCTGTAGATTGTTTTGGGTAGTAGAGTCATTTTCACAATGTTGATTCTTCCAATCCACGAACATGGTATATCTCTCCATCTATTTGTATCATCTTTAATTTCTTTCATCAGTGTCTTATTTTCTGCATAAATGTCTTTTGTCTCCTTAGGTAGGTTTATTCCTAGATATTTTATTCTTTTTGTTGCAGTGGTAAATGGGAGTGTTTTCTTGATTCACTTTCAGATTTTTCATCATTAGTGTATAGGAATGCCAGAGATTTCTGTGCATTAATTTTGTATCCTGCTGCTTTACCAAATTCATTGATTAGCTCTACTAGTTTTCTGGTAGCATCTTTAGGATTCTCTATGTATAGTATCATGTCATCTGCAAACAGTGACAGCTTCACTTCTTCTTTTCCGATTTGGATTCCTTTTATTTCCTTTTCTTCTCTGATTGCTGTGGCTAAAACTTCCAAAACGATGTTGAATAAGAGTGGTGAGAGTGGGCAACCTTGTCTTGTTCCTGATCTTAGTGGAAATGCTTTCAGTTTTTCACCATTGAGGATGATGTTGGCTGTGGGCTTGTCATATATGCCCTTTATTATGTTGAGGAAAGTTCCCTCTGTGCCTACTTTCTGCAGGGTTTTTGTCATAAATGGGTGTTGAATTTTGTCAAAAGCTTTCTCTGCTTCTATTGAGATGATCATATGGTTTTTCTCCTTCCATTTGTTAATATGGTTTATCACATTGATAGATTTGCGTATATTGAAGAATCCTTGCATTCCTGGAATAAACCCCACTTGATCATGGTGTATGATCCTTTTAATGTGCTGTTGGATTCTGTTTGCTAGTATTTTGTTGAGGATTTTTGCATCTATGTTCATCAGGGATATTGGCCTGTAGTTTTCGTTCTTTGTGACATCCTTGTCTGGTTTTGGTATCAGGGTGATGGTGGCCTTGTAGAATGAATTTGGGAGTGTTCCTCCCTCTGCTATATTTTGGAAGAGTTTGAGAAGGATAGGTGTTAGCTCTTCTCTAAATGTTTGATAGAATTCGCCTGTGAAGCCATCTGGTCCTGGGCTTTTGTTTGTTGGAAAAAAATTTTTTTTTAAATCATTATAGCCCTTTATTTCAAAAATGATTTAGAATTTTTAAACAGATCCTTGTATTAACAATAGAATCACTACAGCCCTTTATTTCAAAAATGATTTAGAATTTTTAAACAGATCCTTGTATTAACAATAGAATCACTACAGCCCTTTATTTCAAAAATGATTTAGAATTTTTTTTTAATCGTCTTTATTTTTTTTAATCTTTTTTTTAACATCTTTATTGAGGTATAATTGCTTTACAATGGTGTGTTAGTTTCTGCTTTATAACATAGTGAATCAGTTATACGTATACATATGTTCCCATATGTCTTCCCTCTTGCGTCTCCCTCCCTCCCACCCTCCCTATCCCACCCCTCCAGGCTGTCACAAAGCACCGAGCCAATATCCCTGTGGCATGCGGCTGCTTCTCACTAGCTATCTACCTTACTATGTTTGTTAGTGTGTGTATGTCCATGACTCTCTCTCGTCCTGTCACAGCTCACCCTTCCCCCTCCCCATAACCTCAAGTCCGTTCTCCAGTAGGTCTTCGTCTTTATTCCTGTCTTACCCCTAGGTTCTTCATGACTTTTTTTTTTCTTAAATTCCATGTATATGTGTTAGCGTACGGTATTTGTCTTTTTCTTTCTGACTTACTTCACTCTGTATGACACACTCTAGGTCTATCCATCTCATTACAAATAGCTCAATTTCGTTTCTTTTTATGGCTGAGTAATATTCCATTGTATATATGTGCCACATCTTCTTTATCCATTCATCCGGTGATGGGCACTTAGGTTGTTTCCATCTCGGGCTATTGTAAATAGAGCTGCAGTGAACATTTTGGTACATGACTCTTTTTGAATTTTGGTTTTCTCAGGGTATATGCCCAGTAGTGGGATTGCTGGGTAATGTGGTAGTTCTATTTGTAGTTTTTTAAGGAACCTTCGTACTGTTCTCCATAGTGGCTGAACCAATTCACATTCCCACCAGCAGTGCAAGAGTGTTCTCTTTTCTCCACACCCTCTCCAGCATTTATTGTTTGTAGATTTTTTGATGATGGCCATTCTGATTGGTGTGAGATGATATCTCATTGTAGTTTTGAGTTGCATTTCTCTAATGATTAATGATGTTGAGCATTCTTTCATGTGTTTGTCGGCAGTCTGTATATCTTCTTTGGAGAAATGTCTATTTAGGTCTTCTGCCCATTTTTGGATTGGGTTGTTTGTTTTTTTGTTATTGAGCTGCATGAGCCGCTTGTAAATTTTGGAGATTAATCCTTTGTCAGTTGCTTCATTTGCAAATATTTTCTCCCATTCTGAGGGTTGTCTTTTGGTCTTGTTTATGGTTTCCTTTGCTGTGCAAAAGCTTTGAAGTTTCATTAGGTGCCATTTGTTTATTTTTATTTCCATTTCTCTAG
Organism: Delphinus delphis; assembly: GCF_949987515.2. NCBI lineage: Eukaryota > Metazoa > Chordata > Mammalia > Artiodactyla > Delphinidae > Delphinus > Delphinus delphis. The sequence continues at coordinate 68,949,622 of NC_082688.1, forward strand.
GAGGTGGGTCAGAAAGGATCTTGCTGTGATTTATGTCATAGAGTGTTCTGCCTATGTTTTCCTCTAAGAGTTTGATAGTTTCTGGCCTTACATTTAGGTCTTTAATCCATTTTGAGCTTATTTTTGTGTATGGTGTTAGGGAGTGATCTAATCTCATACTTTTACATGGACCTGTCCAGTTTTCCCAGCAGCAGTTATTGCAGAGGCTGTCCTTTCTCCACTGTACGTTGCTGCCTCCTTTATCAAAGATAAGGTGACCATATGTGCATGGGTTTATCTCTGGGTTTTCTATCCTGTTCCATTGATCTATCTTTCTGTTTTTGTGCCAGTACCGTACTGTCTTGATTACTGTAGCTTTGTAGTATAGTCTGAAGTCAGGGAACCTGATTCCTTCAGCTCCGTTTTTCGTTCTCAAGGTTGCTTTGGCTATTCGGGGTCTTTTGTGTTTCCATACAAATTGTGAAATTTTTTGTTCTAGTTCTGTGAAAAATGCCAGTGGTAGTGTGATAGGGATTGCATTGAATCTGTAGATTGTTTTGGGTAGTAGAGTCATTTTCACAATGTTGATTCTTCCAATCCACGAACATGGTATATCTCTCCATCTATTTGTATCATCTTTAATTTCTTTCATCAGTGTCTTATTTTCTGCATAAATGTCTTTTGTCTCCTTAGGTAGGTTTATTCCTAGATATTTTATTCTTTTTGTTGCAATGGTAAATGGGAGTGTTTTCTTGATTTCACTTTCAGATTTTTCATCATTAGTGTATAGGAATGCCAGAGATTTCTGTGCATTAATTTTGTATCCTGCTGCTTTACCAAATTCATTGATTAGCTCTACTAGTTTTCTGGTAGCATCTTTAGGATTCTCTATGTATAGTATCATGTCATCTGCAAACAGTGACAGCTTCACTTCTTCTTTTCCGATTTGGATTCCTTTTATTTCCTTTTCTTCTCTGATTGCTGTGGCTAAAACTTCCAAAACGATGTTGAATAAGAGTGGTGAGAGTGGGCAACCTTGTCTTGTTCCTGATCTTAGTGGAAATGCTTTCAGTTTTTCACCATTGAGGATGATGTTGGCTGTGGGCTTGTCATATATGCCCTTTATTATGTTGAGGAAAGTTCCCTCTGTGCCTACTTTCTGCAGGGTTTTTGTCATAAATGGGTGTTGAATTTTGTCAAAAGCTTTCTCTGCTTCTATTGAGATGATCATATGGTTTTTCTCCTTCCATTTGTTAATATGGTTTATCACATTGATAGATTTGCGTATATTGAAGAATCCTTGCATTCCTGGAATAAACCCCACTTGATCATGGTGTATGATCCTTTTAATGTGCTGTTGGATTCTGTTTGCTAGTATTTTGTTGAGGATTTTTGCATCTATGTTCATCAGGGATATTGGCCTGTAGTTTTCGTTCTTTGTGACATCCTTGTCTGGTTTTGGTATCAGGGTGATGGTGGCCTTGTAGAATGAATTTGGGAGTGTTCCTCCCTCTGCTATATTTTGGAAGAGTTTGAGAAGGATAGGTGTTAGCTCTTCTCTAAATGTTTGATAGAATTCGCCTGTGAAGCCATCTGGTCCTGGGCTTTTGTTTGTTGGAAAAAAATTTTTTTTTAAATCATTATAGCCCTTTATTTCAAAAATGATTTAGAATTTTTAAACAGATCCTTGTATTAACAATAGAATCACTACAGCCCTTTATTTCAAAAATGATTTAGAATTTTTAAACAGATCCTTGTATTAACAATAGAATCACTACAGCCCTTTATTTCAAAAATGATTTAGAATTTTTTTTTAATCGTCTTTATTTTTTTTAATCTTTTTTTTAACATCTTTATTGAGGTATAATTGCTTTACAATGGTGTGTTAGTTTCTGCTTTATAACATAGTGAATCAGTTATACGTATACATATGTTCCCATATGTCTTCCCTCTTGCGTCTCCCTCCCTCCCACCCTCCCTATCCCACCCCTCCAGGCTGTCACAAAGCACCGAGCCAATATCCCTGTGCCATGCGGCTGCTTCTCACTAGCTATCTACCTTACTATGTTTGTTAGTGTGTGTATGTCCATGACTCTCTCTCGTCCTGTCACAGCTCACCCTTCCCCCTCCCCATAACCTCAAGTCCGTTCTCCAGTAGGTCTTCGTCTTTATTCCTGTCTTACCCCTAGGTTCTTCATGACTTTTTTTTTTTCTTAAATTCCATGTATATGTGTTAGCGTACGGTATTTGTCTTTTTCTTTCTGACTTACTTCACTCTGTATGACACACTCTAGGTCTATCCATCTCATTACAAATAGCTCAATTTCGTTTCTTTTTATGGCTGAGTAATATTCCATTGTATATATGTGCCACATCTTCTTTATCCATTCATCCGGTGATGGGCACTTAGGTTGTTTCCATCTCGGGCTATTGTAAATAGAGCTGCAGTGAACATTTTGGTACATGACTCTTTTTGAATTTTGGTTTTCTCAGGGTATATGCCCAGTAGTGGGATTGCTGGGTAATGTGGTAGTTCTATTTGTAGTTTTTTAAGGAACCTTCGTACTGTTCTCCATAGTGGCTGAACCAATTCACATTCCCACCAGCAGTGCAAGAGTGTTCTCTTTTCTCCACACCCTCTCCAGCATTTATTGTTTGTAGATTTTTTGATGATGGCCATTCTGATTGGTGTGAGATGATATCTCATTGTAGTTTTGAGTTGCATTTCTCTAATGATTAATGATGTTGAGCATTCTTTCATGTGTTTGTCGGCAGTCTGTATATCTTCTTTGGAGAAATGTCTATTTAGGTCTTCTGCCCATTTTTGGATTGGGTTGTTTGTTTTTTTGTTATTGAGCTGCATGAGCCGCTTGTAAATTTTGGAGATTAATCCTTTGTCAGTTGCTTCATTTGCAAATATTTTCTCCCATTCTGAGGGTTGTCTTTTGGTCTTGTTTATGGTTTCCTTTGCTGTGCAAAAGCTTTGAAGTTTCATTAGGTGCCATTTGTTTATTTTTATTTCCATTTCTCTAGGAGGTGGGTCAGAAAGGATCTTGCTGTGATTTATGTCATAGAGTGTTCTGCCTATGTTTTCCTCTAAGAGTTTGATAGTTTCTGGCCTTACATTTAGGTCTTTAATCCATTTTGAGCTTATTTTTGTGTATGGTGTTAGGGAGTGATCTAATCTCATACTTTTACATGGACCTGTCCAGTTTTCCCAGCACCACTTATTGCAGAGGCTGTCCTTTCTCCACTGTACGTTGCTGCCTCCTTTATCAAAGATAAGGTGACCATATGTGCATGGGTTTATCTCTGGGTTTTCTATCCTGTTCCATTGATCTATCTTTCTGTTTTTGTGCCAGTACCGTACTGTCTTGATTACTGTAGCTTTGTAGTATAGTCTGAAGTCAGGGAACCTGATTCCTTCAGCTCCGTTTTTCGTTCTCAAGGTTGCTTTGGCTATTCGGGGTCTTTTGTGTTTCCATACAAATTGTGAAATTTTTTGTTCTAGTTCTGTGAAAAATGCCAGTGGTAGTGTGATAGGGATTGCATTGAATCTGTAGATTGTTTTGGGTAGTAGAGTCATTTTCACAATGTTGATTCTTCCAATCCACGAACATGGTATATCTCTCCATCTATTTGTATCATCTTTAATTTCTTTCATCAGTGTCTTATTTTCTGCATAAATGTCTTTTGTCTCCTTAGGTAGGTTTATTCCTAGATATTTTATTCTTTTTGTTGCAATGGTAAATGGGAGTGTTTTCTTGATTTCACTTTCAGATTTTTCATCATTAGTGTATAGGAATGCCAGAGATTTCTGTGCATTAATTTTGTATCCTGCTGCTTTACCAAATTCATTGATTAGCTCTACTAGTTTTCTGGTAGCATCTTTAGGATTCTCTATGTATAGTATCATGTCATCTGCAAACAGTGACAGCTTTACTTCTTCTTTTCCGATTTGGATTCCTTTTATTTCCTTTTCTTCTCTGATTGCTGTGGCTAAAACTTCCAAAACGATGTTGAATAAGAGTGGTGAGAGTGGGCAACCTTGTCTTGTTCCTGATCTTAGTGGAAATGCTTTCAGTTTTTCACCATTGAGGATGATGTTGGCTGTGGGCTTGTCATATATGCCCTTTATTATGTTGAGGAAAGTTCCCTCTGTGCCTACTTTCTGCAGGGTTTTTGTCATAAATGGGTGTTGAATTTTGTCAAAAGCTTTCTCTGCTTCTATTGAGATGATCATATGGTTTTTCTCCTTCCATTTGTTAATATGGTTTATCACATTGATAGATTTGCGTATATTGAAGAATCCTTGCATTCCTGGAATAAACCCCACTTGATCATGGTGTATGATCCTTTTAATGTGCTGTTGGATTCTGTTTGCTAGTATTTTGTTGAGGATTTTTGCATCTATGTTCATCAGGAATATTGGCCTGTAGTTTTCGTTCTTTGTGACATCCTTGTCTGGTTTTGGTATCAGGGTGATGGTGGCCTTGTAGAATGAATTTGGGAGTGTTCCTCCCTCTGCTATATTTTGGAAGAGTTTGAGAAGGATAGGTGTTAGCTCTTCTCTAAATGTTTGATAGAATTCGCCTGTGAAGCCATCTGGTCCTGGGCTTTTGTTTGTTGGAAAAAAATTTTTTTTTAAATCATTATAGCCCTTTATTTCAAAAATGATTTAGAATTTTTAAACAGATCCTTGTATTAACAATAGAATCACTACAGCCCTTTATTTCAAAAATGATTTAGAATTTTTAAACAGATCCTTGTATTAACAATAGAATCACTACAGCCCTTTATTTCAAAAATGATTTAGAATTTTTTTTTAATCGTCTTTATTTTTTTTAATCTTTTTTTTAACATCTTTATTGAGGTATAATTGCTTTACAATGGTGTGTTAGTTTCTGCTTTATAACATAGTGAATCAGTTATACGTATACATATGTTCCCATATGTCTTCCCTCTTGCGTCTCCCTCCCTCCCACCCTCCCTATCCCACCCCTCCAGGCTGTCACAAAGCACCGAGCCAATATCCCTGTGCCATGCGGCTGCTTCTCACTAGCTATCTACCTTACTATGTTTGTTAGTGTGTGTATGTCCATGACTCTCTCTCGTCCTGTCACAGCTCACCCTTCCCCCTCCCCATAACCTCAAGTCCGTTCTCCAGTAGGTCTTCGTCTTTATTCCTGTCTTACCCCTAGGTTCTTCATGACTTTTTTTTTTTCTTAAATTCCATGTATATGTGTTAGCGTACGGTATTTGTCTTTTTCTTTCTGACTTACTTCACTCTGTATGACACACTCTAGGTCTATCCATCTCATTACAAATAGCTCAATTTCGTTTCTTTTTATGGCTGAGTAATATTCCATTGTATATATGTGCCACATCTTCTTTATCCATTCATCCGGTGATGGGCACTTAGGTTGTTTCCATCTCGGGCTATTGTAAATAGAGCTGCAGTGAACATTTTGGTACATGACTCTTTTTGAATTTTGGTTTTCTCAGGGTATATGCCCAGTAGTGGGATTGCTGGGTAATGTGGTAGTTCTATTTGTAGTTTTTTAAGGAACCTTCGTACTGTTCTCCATAGTGGCTGAACCAATTCACATTCCCACCAGCAGTGCAAGAGTGTTCTCTTTTCTCCACACCCTCTCCAGCATTTATTGTTTGTAGATTTTTTGATGATGGCCATTCTGACTGGTGTGAGATGATATCTCATTGTAGTTTTGAGTTGCATTTCTCTAATGATTAATGATGTTGAGCATTCTTTCATGTGTTTGTCGGCAGTCTGTATATCTTCTTTGGAGAAATGTCTATTTAGGTCTTCTGCCCATTTTTGGATTGGGTTGTTTGTTTTTTTGTTATTGAGCTGCATGAGCCGCTTGTAAATTTTGGAGATTAATCCTTTGTCAGTTGCTTCATTTGCAAATATTTTCTCCCATTCTGAGGGTTGTCTTTTGGTCTTGTTTATGGTTTCCTTTGCTGTGCAAAAGCTTTGAAGTTTCATTAGGTGCCATTTGTTTATTTTTATTTCCATTTCTCTAGGAGGTGGGTCAGAAAGGATCTTGCTGTGATTTATGTCATAGAGTGTTCTGCCTATGTTTTCCTCTAAGAGTTTGATAGTTTCTGGCCTTACATTTAGGTCTTTAATCCATTTTGAGCTTATTTTTGTGTATGGTGTTAGGGAGTGATCTAATCTCATACTTTTACATGGACCTGTCCAGTTTTCCCAGCACCACTTATTGCAGAGGCTGTCCTTTCTCCACTGTACGTTGCTGCCTCCTTTATCAAAGATAAGGTGACCATATGTGCATGGGTTTATCTCTGGGTTTTCTATCCTGTTCCATTGATCTATCTTTCTGTTTTTGTGCCAGTACCGTACTGTCTTGATTACTGTAGCTTTGTAGTATAGTCTGAAGTCAGGGAACCTGACTCCTTCAGCTCCGTTTTTCGTTCTCAAGGTTGCTTTGGCTATTCGGGGTCTTTTGTGTTTCCATACAAATTGTGAAATTTTTTGTTCTAGTTCTGTGAAAAATGCCAGTGGTAGTGTGATAGGGATTGCATTGAATCTGTAGATTGTTTTGGGTAGTAGAGTCATTTTCACAATGTTGATTCTTCCAATCCACGAACATGGTATATCTCTCCATCTATTTGTATCATCTTTAATTTCTTTCATCAGTGTCTTATTTTCTGCATAAATGTCTTTTGTCTCCTTAGGTAGGTTTATTCCTAGATATTTTATTCTTTTTGTTGCAATGGTAAATGGGAGTGTTTTCTTGATTTCACTTTCAGATTTTTCATCATTAGTGTATAGGAATGCCAGAGATTTCTGTGCATTAATTTTGTATCCTGCTGCTTTACCAAATTCATTGATTAGCTCTACTAGTTTTCTGGTAGCATCTTTAGGATTCTCTATGTATAGTATCATGTCATCTGCAAACAGTGACAGCTTTACTTCTTCTTTTCCGATTTGGATTCCTTTTATTTCCTTTTCTTCTCTGATTGCTGTGGCTAAAACTTCCAAAACGATGTTGAATAAGAGTGGTGAGAGTGGGCAACCTTGTCTTGTTCCTGATCTTAGTGGAAATGCTTTCAGTTTTTCACCATTGAGGATGATGTTGGCTGTGGGCTTGTCATATATGCCCTTTATTATGTTGAGGAAAGTTCCCTCTGTGCCTACTTTCTGCAGGGTTTTTGTCATAAATGGGTGTTGAATTTTGTCAAAAGCTTTCTCTGCTTCTATTGAGATGATCATATGGTTTTTCTCCTTCCATTTGTTAATATGGTTTATCACATTGATAGATTTGCGTATATTGAAGAATCCTTGCATTCCTGGAATAAACCCCACTTGATCATGGTGTATGATCCTTTTAATGTGCTGTTGGATTCTGTTTGCTAGTATTTTGTTGAGGATTTTTGCATCTATGTTCATCAGGAATATTGGCCTGTAGTTTTCGTTCTTTGTGACATCCTTGTCTGGTTTTGGTATCAGGGTGATGGTGGCCTTGTAGAATGAATTTGGGAGTGTTCCTCCCTCTGCTATATTTTGGAAGAGTTTGAGAAGGATAGGTGTTAGCTCTTCTCTAAATGTTTGATAGAATTCGCCTGTGAAGCCATCTGGTCCTGGGCTTTTGTTTGTTGGAAAAAAATTTTTTTTTAAATCATTATAGCCCTTTATTTCAAAAATGATTTAGAATTTTTAAACAGATCCTTGTATTAACAATAGAATCACTACAGCCCTTTATTTCAAAAATGATTTAGAATTTTTAAACAGATCCTTGTATTAACAATAGAATCACTACAGCCCTTTATTTCAAAAATGATTTAGAATTTTTTTTTAATCGTCTTTATTTTTTTTAATCTTTTTTTTAACATCTTTATTGAGGTATAATTGCTTTACAATGGTGTGTTAGTTTCTGCTTTATAACATAGTGAATCAGTTATACGTATACATATGTTCCCATATGTCTTCCCTCTTGCGTCTCCCTCCCTCCCACCCTCCCTATCCCACCCCTCCAGGCTGTCACAAAGCACCGAGCCAATATCCCTGTGGCATGCGGCTGCTTCTCACTAGCTATCTACCTTACTATGTTTGTTAGTGTGTGTATGTCCATGACTCTCTCTCGTCCTGTCACAGCTCACCCTTCCCCCTCCCCATAACCTCAAGTCCGTTCTCCAGTAGGTCTTCGTCTTTATTCCTGTCTTACCCCTAGGTTCTTCATGACTTTTTTTTTTTCTTAAATTCCATGTATATGTGTTAGCGTACGGTATTTGTCTTTTTCTTTCTGACTTACTTCACTCTGTATGACACACTCTAGGTCTATCCATCTCATTACAAATAGCTCAATTTCGTTTCTTTTTATGGCTGAGTAATATTCCATTGTATATATGTGCCACATCTTCTTTATCCATTCATCCGGTGATGGGCACTTAGGTTGTTTCCATCTCGGGCTATTGTAAATAGAGCTGCAGTGAACATTTTGGTACATGACTCTTTTTGAATTTTGGTTTTCTCAGGGTATATGCCCAGTAGTGGGATTGCTGGGTAATGTGGTAGTTCTATTTGTAGTTTTTTAAGGAACCTTCGTACTGTTCTCCATAGTGGCTGAACCAATTCACATTCCCACCAGCAGTGCAAGAGTGTTCTCTTTTCTCCACACCCTCTCCAGCATTTATTGTTTGTAGATTTTTTGATGATGGCCATTCTGATTGGTGTGAGATGATATCTCATTGTAGTTTTGAGTTGCATTTCTCTAATGATTAATGATGTTGAGCATTCTTTCATGTGTTTGTCGGCAGTCTGTATATCTTCTTTGGAGAAATGTCTATTTAGGTCTTCTGCCCATTTTTGGATTGGGTTGTTTGTTTTTTTGTTATTGAGCTGCATGAGCCGCTTGTAAATTTTGGAGATTAATCCTTTGTCAGTTGCTTCATTTGCAAATATTTTCTCCCATTCTGAGGGTTGTCTTTTGGTCTTGTTTATGGTTTCCTTTGCTGTGCAAAAGCTTTGAAGTTTCATTAGGTGCCATTTGTTTATTTTTATTTCCATTTCTCTAGGAGGTGGGTCAGAAAGGATCTTGCTGTGATTTATGTCATAGAGTGTTCTGCCTATGTTTTCCTCTAAGAGTTTGATAGTTTCTGGCCTTACATTTAGGTCTTTAATCCATTTTGAGCTTATTTTTGTGTATGGTGTTAGGGAGTGATCTAATCTCATACTTTTACATGGACCTGTCCAGTTTTCCCAGCAGCAGTTATTGCAGAGGCTGTCCTTTCTCCACTGTACGTTGCTGCCTCCTTTATCAAAGATAAGGTGACCATATGTGCATGGGTTTATCTCTGGGTTTTCTATCCTGTTCCATTGATCTATCTTTCTGTTTTTGTGCCAGTACCGTACTGTCTTGATTACTGTAGCTTTGTAGTATAGTCTGAAGTCAGGGAACCTGATTCCTTCAGCTCCGTTTTTCGTTCTCAAGGTTGCTTTGGCTATTCGGGGTCTTTTGTGTTTCCATACAAATTGTGAAATTTTTTGTTCTAGTTCTGTGAAAAATGCCAGTGGTAGTGTGATAGGGATTGCATTGAATCTGTAGATTGTTTTGGGTAGTAGAGTCATTTTCACAATGTTGATTCTTCCAATCCACGAACATGGTATATCTCTCCATCTATTTGTATCATCTTTAATTTCTTTCATCAGTGTCTTATTTTCTGCATAAATGTCTTTTGTCTCCTTAGGTAGGTTTATTCCTAGATATTTTATTCTTTTTGTTGCAATGGTAAATGGGAGTGTTTTCTTGATTTCACTTTCAGATTTTTCATCATTAGTGTATAGGAATGCCAGAGATTTCTGTGCATTAATTTTGTATCCTGCTGCTTTACCAAATTCATTGATTAGCTCTACTAGTTTTCTGGTAGCATCTTTAGGATTCTCTATGTATAGTATCATGTCATCTGCAAACAGTGACAGCTTTACTTCTTCTTTTCCGATTTGGATTCCTTTTATTTCCTTTTCTTCTCTGATTGCTGTGGCTAAAACTTCCAAAACGATGTTGAATAAGAGTGGTGAGAGTGGGCAACCTTGTCTTGTTCCTGATCTTAGTGGAAATGCTTTCAGTTTTTCACCATTGAGGATGATGTTGGCTGTGGGCTTGTCATATATGCCCTTTATTATGTTGAGGAAAGTTCCCTCTGTGCCTACTTTCTGCAGGGTTTTTGTCATAAATGGGTGTTGAATTTTGTCAAAAGCTTTCTCTGCTTCTATTGAGATGATCATATGGTTTTTCTCCTTCCATTTGTTAATATGGTTTATCACATTGATAGATTTGCGTATATTGAAGAATCCTTGCATTCCTGGAATAAACCCCACTTGATCATGGTGTATGATCCTTTTAATGTGCTGTTGGATTCTGTTTGCTAGTATTTTGTTGAGGATTTTTGCATCTATGTTCATCAGGAATATTGGCCTGTAGTTTTCGTTCTTTGTGACATCCTTGTCTGGTTTTGGTATCAGGGTGATGGTGGCCTTGTAGAATGAATTTGGGAGTGTTCCTCCCTCTGCTATATTTTGGAAGAGTTTGAGAAGGATAGGTGTTAGCTCTTCTCTAAATGTTTGATAGAATTCGCCTGTGAAGCCATCTGGTCCTGGGCTTTTGTTTGTTGGAAAAAAATTTTTTTTTAAATCATTATAGCCCTTTATTTCAAAAATGATTTAGAATTTTTAAACAGATCCTTGTATTAACAATAGAATCACTACAGCCCTTTATTTCAAAAATGATTTAGAATTTTTAAACAGATCCTTGTATTAACAATAGAATCACTACAGCCCTTTATTTCAAAAATGATTTAGAATTTTTTTTTAATCGTCTTTATTTTTTTTAATCTTTTTTTTAACATCTTTATTGAGGTATAATTGCTTTACAATGGTGTGTTAGTTTCTGCTTTATAACATAGTGAATCAGTTATACGTATACATATGTTCCCATATGTCTTCCCTCTTGCGTCTCCCTCCCTCCCACCCTCCCTATCCCACCCCTCCAGGCTGTCACAAAGCACCGAGCCAATATCCCTGTGCCATGCGGCTGCTTCTCACTAGCTATCTACCTTACTATGTTTGTTAGTGTGTGTATGTCCATGACTCTCTCTCGTCCTGTCACAGCTCACCCTTCCCCCTCCCCATAACCTCAAGTCCGTTCTCCAGTAGGTCTTCGTCTTTATTCCTGTCTTACCCCTAGGTTCTTCATGACTTTTTTTTTTTCTTAAATTCCATGTATATGTGTTAGCGTACGGTATTTGTCTTTTTCTTTCTGACTTACTTCACTCTGTATGACACACTCTAGGTCTATCCATCTCATTACAAATAGCTCAATTTCGTTTCTTTTTATGGCTGAGTAATATTCCATTGTATATATGTGCCACATCTTCTTTATCCATTCATCCGGTGATGGGCACTTAGGTTGTTTCCATCTCGGGCTATTGTAAATAGAGCTGCAGTGAACATTTTGGTACATGACTCTTTTTGAATTTTGGTTTTCTCAGGGTATATGCCCAGTAGTGGGATTGCTGGGTAATGTGGTAGTTCTATTTGTAGTTTTTTAAGGAACCTTCGTACTGTTCTCCATAGTGGCTGAACCAATTCACATTCCCACCAGCAGTGCAAGAGTGTTCTCTTTTCTCCACACCCTCTCCAGCATTTATTGTTTGTAGATTTTTTGATGATGGCCATTCTGATTGGTGTGAGATGATATCTCATTGTAGTTTTGAGTTGCATTTCTCTAATGATTAATGATGTTGAGCATTCTTTCATGTGTTTGTCGGCAGTCTGTATATCTTCTTTGGAGAAATGTCTATTTAGGTCTTCTGCCCATTTTTGGATTGGGTTGTTTGTTTTTTTGTTATTGAGCTGCATGAGCCGCTTGTAAATTTTGGAGATTAATCCTTTGTCAGTTGCTTCATTTGCAAATATTTTCTCCCATTCTGAGGGTTGTCTTTTGGTCTTGTTTATGGTTTCCTTTGCTGTGCAAAAGCTTTGAAGTTTCATTAGGTGCCATTTGTTTATTTTTATTTCCATTTCTCTAGGAGGTGGGTCAGAAAGGATCTTGCTGTGATTTATGTCATAGAGTGTTCTGCCTATGTTTTCCTCTAAGAGTTTGATAGTTTCTGGCCTTACATTTAGGTCTTTAATCCATTTTGAGCTTATTTTTGTGTATGGTGTTAGGGAGTGATCTAATCTCATACTTTTACATGGACCTGTCCAGTTTTCCCAGCACCACTTATTGCAGAGGCTGTCCTTTCTCCACTGTACGTTGCTGCCTCCTTTATCAAAGATAAGGTGACCATATGTGCATGGGTTTATCTCTGGGTTTTCTATCCTGTTCCATTGATCTATCTTTCTGTTTTTGTGCCAGTACCGTACTGTCTTGATTACTGTAGCTTTGTAGTATAGTCTGAAGTCAGGGAACCTGATTCCTTCAGCTCCGTTTTTCGTTCTCAAGGTTGCTTTGGCTATTCGGGGTCTTTTGTGTTTCCATACAAATTGTGAAATTTTTTGTTCTAGTTCTGTGAAAAATGCCAGTGGTAGTGTGATAGGGATTGCATTGAATCTGTAGATTGTTTTGGGTAGTAGAGTCATTTTCACAATGTTGATTCTTCCAATCCACGAACATGGTATATCTCTCCATCTATTTGTATCATCTTTAATTTCTTTCATCAGTGTCTTATTTTCTGCATAAATGTCTTTTGTCTCCTTAGGTAGGTTTATTCCTAGATATTTTATTCTTTTTGTTGCAATGGTAAATGGGAGTGTTTTCTTGATTTCACTTTCAGATTTTTCATCATTAGTGTATAGGAATGCCAGAGATTTCTGTGCATTAATTTTGTATCCTGCTGCTTTACCAAATTCATTGATTAGCTCTACTAGTTTTCTGGTAGCATCTTTAGGATTCTCTATGTATAGTATCATGTCATCTGCAAACAGTGACAGCTTTACTTCTTCTTTTCCGATTTGGATTCCTTTTATTTCCTTTTCTTCTCTGATTGCTGTGGCTAAAACTTCCAAAACGATGTTGAATAAGAGTGGTGAGAGTGGGCAACCTTGTCTTGTTCCTGATCTTAGTGGAAATGCTTTCAGTTTTTCACCATTGAGGATGATGTTGGCTGTGGGCTTGTCATATATGCCCTTTATTATGTTGAGGAAAGTTCCCTCTGTGCCTACTTTCTGCAGGGTTTTTGTCATAAATGGGTGTTGAATTTTGTCAAAAGCTTTCTCTGCTTCTATTGAGATGATCATATGGTTTTTCTCCTTCCATTTGTTAATATGGTTTATCACATTGATAGATTTGCGTATATTGAAGAATCCTTGCATTCCTGGAATAAACCCCACTTGATCATGGTGTATGATCCTTTTAATGTGCTGTTGGATTCTGTTTGCTAGTATTTTGTTGAGGATTTTTGCATCTATGTTCATCAGGAATATTGGCCTGTAGTTTTCGTTCTTTGTGACATCCTTGTCTGGTTTTGGTATCAGGGTGATGGTGGCCTTGTAGAATGAATTTGGGAGTGTTCCTCCCTCTGCTATATTTTGGAAGAGTTTGAGAAGGATAGGTGTTAGCTCTTCTCTAAATGTTTGATAGAATTCGCCTGTGAAGCCATCTGGTCCTGGGCTTTTGTTTGTTGGAAAAAAATTTTTTTTTAAATCATTATAGCCCTTTATTTCAAAAATGATTTAGAATTTTTAAACAGATCCTTGTATTAACAATAGAATCACTACAGCCCTTTATTTCAAAAATGATTTAGAATTTTTTTTTAATCGTCTTTATTTTTTTTAATCTTTTTTTTTAACATCTTTATTGAGGTATAATTGCTTTACAATGGTGTGTTAGTTTCTGCTTTATAACATAGTGAATCAGTTATACGTATACATATGTTCCCATATGTCTTCCCTCTTGCGTCTCCCTCCCTCCCACCCTCCCTATCCCACCCCTCCAGGCTGTCACAAAGCACCGAGCCAATATCCCTGTGGCATGCGGCTGCTTCTCACTAGCTATCTACCTTACTATGTTTGTTAGTGTGTGTATGTCCATGACTCTCTCTCGTCCTGTCACAGCTCACCCTTCCCCCTCCCCATAACCTCAAGTCCGTTCTCCAGTAGGTCTTCGTCTTTATTCCTGTCTTACCCCTAGGTTCTTCATGACTTTTTTTTTTTCTTAAATTCCATGTATATGTGTTAGCGTACGGTATTTGTCTTTTTCTTTCTGACTTACTTCACTCTGTATGACACACTCTAGGTCTATCCATCTCATTACAAATAGCTCAATTTCGTTTCTTTTTATGGCTGAGTAATATTCCATTGTATATATGTGCCACATCTTCTTTATCCATTCATCCGGTGATGGGCACTTAGGTTGTTTCCATCTCGGGCTATTGTAAATAGAGCTGCAGTGAACATTTTGGTACATGACTCTTTTTGAATTTTGGTTTTCTCAGGGTATATGCCCAGTAGTGGGATTGCTGGGTAATGTGGTAGTTCTATTTGTAGTTTTTTAAGGAACCTTCGTACTGTTCTCCATAGTGGCTGAACCAATTCACATTCCCACCAGCAGTGCAAGAGTGTTCTCTTTTCTCCACACCCTCTCCAGCATTTATTGTTTGTAGATTTTTTGATGATGGCCATTCTGATTGGTGTGAGATGATATCTCATTGTAGTTTTGAGTTGCATTTCTCTAATGATTAATGATGTTGAGCATTCTTTCATGTGTTTGTCGGCAGTCTGTATATCTTCTTTGGAGAAATGTCTATTTAGGTCTTCTGCCCATTTTTGGATTGGGTTGTTTGTTTTTTTGTTATTGAGCTGCATGAGCCGCTTGTAAATTTTGGAGATTAATCCTTTGTCAGTTGCTTCATTTGCAAATATTTTCTCCCATTCTGAGGGTTGTCTTTTGGTCTTGTTTATGGTTTCCTTTGCTGTGCAAAAGCTTTGAAGTTTCATTAGGTGCCATTTGTTTATTTTTATTTCCATTTCTCTAGGAGGTGGGTCAGAAAGGATCTTGCTGTGATTTATGTCATAGAGTGTTCTGCCTATGTTTTCCTCTAAGAGTTTGATAGTTTCTGGCCTTACATTTAGGTCTTTAATCCATTTTGAGCTTATTTTTGTGTATGGTGTTAGGGAGTGATCTAATCTCATACTTTTACATGGACCTGTCCAGTTTTCCCAGCAGCAGTTATTGCAGAGGCTGTCCTTTCTCCACTGTACGTTGCTGCCTCCTTTATCAAAGATAAGGTGACCATATGTGCATGGGTTTATCTCTGGGTTTTCTATCCTGTTCCATTGATCTATCTTTCTGTTTTTGTGCCAGTACCGTACTGTCTTGATTACTGTAGCTTTGTAGTATAGTCTGAAGTCAGGGAACCTGATTCCTTCAGCTCCGTTTTTCGTTCTCAAGGTTGCTTTGGCTATTCGGGGTCTTTTGTGTTTCCATACAAATTGTGAAATTTTTTGTTCTAGTTCTGTGAAAAATGCCAGTGGTAGTGTGATAGGGATTGCATTGAATCTGTAGATTGTTTTGGGTAGTAGAGTCATTTTCACAATGTTGATTCTTCCAATCCACGAACATGGTATATCTCTCCATCTATTTGTATCATCTTTAATTTCTTTCATCAGTGTCTTATTTTCTGCATAAATGTCTTTTGTCTCCTTAGGTAGGTTTATTCCTAGATATTTTATTCTTTTTGTTGCAATGGTAAATGGGAGTGTTTTCTTGATTTCACTTTCAGATTTTTCATCATTAGTGTATAGGAATGCCAGAGATTTCTGTGCATTAATTTTGTATCCTGCTGCTTTACCAAATTCATTGATTAGCTCTACTAGTTTTCTGGTAGCATCTTTAGGATTCTCTATGTATAGTATCATGTCATCTGCAAACAGTGACAGCTTTACTTCTTCTTTTCCGATTTGGATTCCTTTTATTTCCTTTTCTTCTCTGATTGCTGTGGCTAAAACTTCCAAAACGATGTTGAATAAGAGTGGTGAGAGTGGGCAACCTTGTCTTGTTCCTGATCTTAGTGGAAATGCTTTCAGTTTTTCACCATTGAGGATGATGTTGGCTGTGGGCTTGTCATATATGCCCTTTATTATGTTGAGGAAAGTTCCCTCTGTGCCTACTTTCTGCAGGGTTTTTGTCATAAATGGGTGTTGAATTTTGTCAAAAGCTTTCTCTGCTTCTATTGAGATGATCATATGGTTTTTCTCCTTCCATTTGTTAATATGGTTTATCACATTGATAGATTTGCGTATATTGAAGAATCCTTGCATTCCTGGAATAAACCCCACTTGATCATGGTGTATGATCCTTTTAATGTGCTGTTGGATTCTGTTTGCTAGTATTTTGTTGAGGATTTTTGCATCTATGTTCATCAGGAATATTGGCCTGTAGTTTTCGTTCTTTGTGACATCCTTGTCTGGTTTTGGTATCAGGGTGATGGTGGCCTTGTAGAATGAATTTGGGAGTGTTCCTCCCTCTGCTATATTTTGGAAGAGTTTGAGAAGGATAGGTGTTAGCTCTTCTCTAAATGTTTGATAGAATTCGCCTGTGAAGCCATCTGGTCCTGGGCTTTTGTTTGTTGGAAAAAAAATTTTTTTTAAATCATTATAGCCCTTTATTTCAAAAATGATTTAGAATTTTTAAACAGATCCTTGTATTAACAATAGAATCACTACAGCCCTTTATTTCAAAAATGATTTAGAATTTTTAAACAGATCCTTGTATTAACAATAGAATCACTACAGCCCTTTATTTCAAAAATGATTTAGAATTTTTTTTTAATCGTCTTTATTTTTTTTAATCTTTTTTTTAACATCTTTATTGAGGTATAATTGCTTTACAATGGTGTGTTAGTTTCTGCTTTATAACATAGTGAATCAGTTATACGTATACATATGTTCCCATATGTCTTCCCTCTTGCGTCTCCCTCCCTCCCACCCTCCCTATCCCACCCCTCCAGGCTGTCACAAAGCACCGAGCCAATATCCCTGTGGCATGCGGCTGCTTCTCACTAGCTATCTACCTTACTATGTTTGTTAGTGTGTGTATGTCCATGACTCTCTCTCGTCCTGTCACAGCTCACCCTTCCCCCTCCCCATAACCTCAAGTCCGTTCTCCAGTAGGTCTTCGTCTTTATTCCTGTCTTACCCCTAGGTTCTTCATGACTTTTTTTTTTTCTTAAATTCCATGTATATGTGTTAGCGTACGGTATTTGTCTTTTTCTTTCTGACTTACTTCACTCTGTATGACACACTCTAGGTCTATCCATCTCATTACAAATAGCTCAATTTCGTTTCTTTTTATGGCTGAGTAATATTCCATTGTATATATGTGCCACATCTTCTTTATCCATTCATCCGGTGATGGGCACTTAGGTTGTTTCCATCTCGGGCTATTGTAAATAGAGCTGCAGTGAACATTTTGGTACATGACTCTTTTTGAATTTTGGTTTTCTCAGGGTATATGCCCAGTAGTGGGATTGCTGGGTAATGTGGTAGTTCTATTTGTAGTTTTTTAAGGAACCTTCGTACTGTTCTCCATAGTGGCTGAACCAATTCACATTCCCACCAGCAGTGCAAGAGTGTTCTCTTTTCTCCACACCCTCTCCAGCATTTATTGTTTGTAGATTTTTTGATGATGGCCATTCTGATTGGTGTGAGATGATATCTCATTGTAGTTTTGAGTTGCATTTCTCTAATGATTAATGATGTTGAGCATTCTTTCATGTGTTTGTCGGCAGTCTGTATATCTTCTTTGGAGAAATGTCTATTTAGGTCTTCTGCCCATTTTTGGATTGGGTTGTTTGTTTTTTTGTTATTGAGCTGCATGAGCCGCTTGTAAATTTTGGAGATTAATCCTTTGTCAGTTGCTTCATTTGCAAATATTTTCTCCCATTCTGAGGGTTGTCTTTTGGTCTTGTTTATGGTTTCCTTTGCTGTGCAAAAGCTTTGAAGTTTCATTAGGTGCCATTTGTTTATTTTTATTTCCATTTCTCTAGGAGGTGGGTCAGAAAGGATCTTGCTGTGATTTATGTCATAGAGTGTTCTGCCTATGTTTTCCTCTAAGAGTTTGATAGTTTCTGGCCTTACATTTAGGTCTTTAATCCATTTTGAGCTTATTTTTGTGTATGGTGTTAGGGAGTGATCTAATCTCATACTTTTACATGGACCTGTCCAGTTTTCCCAGCAGCAGTTATTGCAGAGGCTGTCCTTTCTCCACTGTACGTTGCTGCCTCCTTTATCAAAGATAAGGTGACCATATGTGCATGGGTTTATCTCTGGGTTTTCTATCCTGTTCCATTGATCTATCTTTCTGTTTTTGTGCCAGTACCGTACTGTCTTGATTACTGTAGCTTTGTAGTATAGTCTGAAGTCAGGGAACCTGATTCCTTCAGCTCCGTTTTTCGTTCTCAAGGTTGCTTTGGCTATTCGGGGTCTTTTGTGTTTC
Organism: Delphinus delphis; assembly: GCF_949987515.2. Lineage (NCBI taxonomy): Eukaryota > Metazoa > Chordata > Mammalia > Artiodactyla > Delphinidae > Delphinus > Delphinus delphis. The sequence continues at coordinate 68,968,077 of NC_082688.1, forward strand.
CATACAAATTGTGAAATTTTTTGTTCTAGTTCTGTGAAAAATGCCAGTGGTAGTGTGATAGGGATTGCATTGAATCTGTAGATTGTTTTGGGTAGTAGAGTCATTTTCACAATGTTGATTCTTCCAATCCACGAACATGGTATATCTCTCCATCTATTTGTATCATCTTTAATTTCTTTCATCAGTGTCTTATTTTCTGCATAAATGTCTTTTGTCTCCTTAGGTAGGTTTATTCCTAGATATTTTATTCTTTTTGTTGCAATGGTAAATGGGAGTGTTTTCTTGATTTCACTTTCAGATTTTTCATCATTAGTGTATAGGAATGCCAGAGATTTCTGTGCATTAATTTTGTATCCTGCTGCTTTACCAAATTCATTGATTAGCTCTACTAGTTTTCTGGTAGCATCTTTAGGATTCTCTATGTATAGTATCATGTCATCTGCAAACAGTGACAGCTTTACTTCTTCTTTTCCGATTTGGATTCCTTTTATTTCCTTTTCTTCTCTGATTGCTGTGGCTAAAACTTCCAAAACGATGTTGAATAAGAGTGGTGAGAGTGGGCAACCTTGTCTTGTTCCTGATCTTAGTGGAAATGCTTTCAGTTTTTCACCATTGAGGATGATGTTGGCTGTGGGCTTGTCATATATGCCCTTTATTATGTTGAGGAAAGTTCCCTCTGTGCCTACTTTCTGCAGGGTTTTTGTCATAAATGGGTGTTGAATTTTGTCAAAAGCTTTCTCTGCTTCTATTGAGATGATCATATGGTTTTTCTCCTTCCATTTGTTAATATGGTTTATCACATTGATAGATTTGCGTATATTGAAGAATCCTTGCATTCCTGGAATAAACCCCACTTGATCATGGTGTATGATCCTTTTAATGTGCTGTTGGATTCTGTTTGCTAGTATTTTGTTGAGGATTTTTGCATCTATGTTCATCAGGAATATTGGCCTGTAGTTTTCGTTCTTTGTGACATCCTTGTCTGGTTTTGGTATCAGGGTGATGGTGGCCTTGTAGAATGAATTTGGGAGTGTTCCTCCCTCTGCTATATTTTGGAAGAGTTTGAGAAGGATAGGTGTTAGCTCTTCTCTAAATGTTTGATAGAATTCGCCTGTGAAGCCATCTGGTCCTGGGCTTTTGTTTGTTGGAAAAAAAATTTTTTTTAAATCATTATAGCCCTTTATTTCAAAAATGATTTAGAATTTTTAAACAGATCCTTGTATTAACAATAGAATCACTACAGCCCTTTATTTCAAAAATGATTTAGAATTTTTAAACAGATCCTTGTATTAACAATAGAATCACTACAGCCCTTTATTTCAAAAATGATTTAGAATTTTTTTTTAATCGTCTTTATTTTTTTTAATCTTTTTTTAACATCTTTATTGAGGTATAATTGCTTTACAATGGTGTGTTAGTTTCTGCTTTATAACATAGTGAATCAGTTATACGTATACATATGTTCCCATATGTCTTCCCTCTTGCGTCTCCCTCCCTCCCACCCTCCCTATCCCACCCCTCCAGGCTGTCACAAAGCACCGAGCCAATATCCCTGTGGCATGCGGCTGCTTCTCACTAGCTATCTACCTTACTATGTTTGTTAGTGTGTGTATGTCCATGACTCTCTCTCGTCCTGTCACAGCTCACCCTTCCCCCTCCCCATAACCTCAAGTCCGTTCTCCAGTAGGTCTTCGTCTTTATTCCTGTCTTACCCCTAGGTTCTTCATGACTTTTTTTTTTTCTTAAATTCCATGTATATGTGTTAGCGTACGGTATTTGTCTTTTTCTTTCTGACTTACTTCACTCTGTATGACACACTCTAGGTCTATCCATCTCATTACAAATAGCTCAATTTCGTTTCTTTTTATGGCTGAGTAATATTCCATTGTATATATGTGCCACATCTTCTTTATCCATTCATCCGGTGATGGGCACTTAGGTTGTTTCCATCTCGGGCTATTGTAAATAGAGCTGCAGTGAACATTTTGGTACATGACTCTTTTTGAATTTTGGTTTTCTCAGGGTATATGCCCAGTAGTGGGATTGCTGGGTAATGTGGTAGTTCTATTTGTAGTTTTTTAAGGAACCTTCGTACTGTTCTCCATAGTGGCTGAACCAATTCACATTCCCACCAGCAGTGCAAGAGTGTTCTCTTTTCTCCACACCCTCTCCAGCATTTATTGTTTGTAGATTTTTTGATGATGGCCATTCTGATTGGTGTGAGATGATATCTCATTGTAGTTTTGAGTTGCATTTCTCTAATGATTAATGATGTTGAGCATTCTTTCATGTGTTTGTCGGCAGTCTGTATATCTTCTTTGGAGAAATGTCTATTTAGGTCTTCTGCCCATTTTTGGATTGGGTTGTTTGTTTTTTTGTTATTGAGCTGCATGAGCCGCTTGTAAATTTTGGAGATTAATCCTTTGTCAGTTGCTTCATTTGCAAATATTTTCTCCCATTCTGAGGGTTGTCTTTTGGTCTTGTTTATGGTTTCCTTTGCTGTGCAAAAGCTTTGAAGTTTCATTAGGTGCCATTTGTTTATTTTTATTTCCATTTCTCTAGGAGGTGGGTCAGAAAGGATCTTGCTGTGATTTATGTCATAGAGTGTTCTGCCTATGTTTTCCTCTAAGAGTTTGATAGTTTCTGGCCTTACATTTAGGTCTTTAATCCATTTTGAGCTTATTTTTGTGTATGGTGTTAGGGAGTGATCTAATCTCATACTTTTACATGGACCTGTCCAGTTTTCCCAGCAGCAGTTATTGCAGAGGCTGTCCTTTCTCCACTGTACGTTGCTGCCTCCTTTATCAAAGATAAGGTGACCATATGTGCATGGGTTTATCTCTGGGTTTTCTATCCTGTTCCATTGATCTATCTTTCTGTTTTTGTGCCAGTACCGTACTGTCTTGATTACTGTAGCTTTGTAGTATAGTCTGAAGTCAGGGAACCTGATTCCTTCAGCTCCGTTTTTCGTTCTCAAGGTTGCTTTGGCTATTCGGGGTCTTTTGTGTTTCCATACAAATTGTGAAATTTTTTGTTCTAGTTCTGTGAAAAATGCCAGTGGTAGTGTGATAGGGATTGCATTGAATCTGTAGATTGTTTTGGGTAGTAGAGTCATTTTCACAATGTTGATTTTTCCAATCCACGAACATGGTATATCTCTCCATCTATTTGTATCATCTTTAATTTCTTTCATCAGTGTCTTATTTTCTGCATAAATGTCTTTTGTCTCCTTAGGTAGGTTTATTCCTAGATATTTTATTCTTTTTGTTGCAATGGTAAATGGGAGTGTTTTCTTGATTTCACTTTCAGATTTTTCATCATTAGTGTATAGGAATGCCAGAGATTTCTGTGCATTAATTTTGTATCCTGCTGCTTTACCAAATTCATTGATTAGCTCTACTAGTTTTCTGGTAGCATCTTTAGGATTCTCTATGTATAGTATCATGTCATCTGCAAACAGTGACAGCTTTACTTCTTCTTTTCCGATTTGGATTCCTTTTATTTCCTTTTCTTCTCTGATTGCTGTGGCTAAAACTTCCAAAACGATGTTGAATAAGAGTGGTGAGAGTGGGCAACCTTGTCTTGTTCCTGATCTTAGTGGAAATGCTTTCAGTTTTTCACCATTGAGGATGATGTTGGCTGTGGGCTTGTCATATATGCCCTTTATTATGTTGAGGAAAGTTCCCTCTGTGCCTACTTTCTGCAGGGTTTTTGTCATAAATGGGTGTTGAATTTTGTCAAAAGCTTTCTCTGCTTCTATTGAGATGATCATATGGTTTTTCTCCTTCCATTTGTTAATATGGTTTATCACATTGATAGATTTGCGTATATTGAAGAATCCTTGCATTCCTGGAATAAACCCCACTTGATCATGGTGTATGATCCTTTTAATGTGCTGTTGGATTCTGTTTGCTAGTATTTTGTTGAGGATTTTTGCATCTATGTTCATCAGGGATATTGGCCTGTAGTTTTCGTTCTTTGTGACATCCTTGTCTGGTTTTGGTATCAGGGTGATGGTGGCCTTGTAGAATGAATTTGGGAGTGTTCCTCCCTCTGCTATATTTTGGAAGAGTTTGAGAAGGATAGGTGTTAGCTCTTCTCTAAATGTTTGATAGAATTCGCCTGTGAAGCCATCTGGTCCTGGGCTTTTGTTTGTTGGAAAAAAATTTTTTTTTAAATCATTATAGCCCTTTATTTCAAAAATGATTTAGAATTTTTAAACAGATCCTTGTATTAACAATAGAATCACTACAGCCCTTTATTTCAAAAATGATTTAGAATTTTTAAACAGATCCTTGTATTAACAATAGAATCACTACAGCCCTTTATTTCAAAAATGATTTAGAATTTTTTTTTAATCGTCTTTATTTTTTTTAATCTTTTTTTTTAACATCTTTATTGAGGTATAATTGCTTTACAATGGTGTGTTAGTTTCTGCTTTATAACATAGTGAATCAGTTATACGTATACATATGTTCCCATATGTCTTCCCTCTTGCGTCTCCCTCCCTCCCACCCTCCCTATCCCACCCCTCCAGGCTGTCACAAAGCACCGAGCCAATATCCCTGTGGCATGCGGCTGCTTCTCACTAGCTATCTACCTTACTATGTTTGTTAGTGTGTGTATGTCCATGACTCTCTCTCGTCCTGTCACAGCTCACCCTTCCCCCTCCCCATAACCTCAAGTCCGTTCTCCAGTAGGTCTTCGTCTTTATTCCTGTCTTACCCCTAGGTTCTTCATGACTTTTTTTTTTCTTAAATTCCATGTATATGTGTTAGCGTACGGTATTTGTCTTTTTCTTTCTGACTTACTTCACTCTGTATGACACACTCTAGGTCTATCCATCTCATTACAAATAGCTCAATTTCGTTTCTTTTTATGGCTGAGTAATATTCCATTGTATATATGTGCCACATCTTCTTTATCCATTCATCCGGTGATGGGCACTTAGGTTGTTTCCATCTCGGGCTATTGTAAATAGAGCTGCAGTGAACATTTTGGTACATGACTCTTTTTGAATTTTGGTTTTCTCAGGGTATATGCCCAGTAGTGGGATTGCTGGGTAATGTGGTAGTTCTATTTGTAGTTTTTTAAGGAACCTTCGTACTGTTCTCCATAGTGGCTGAACCAATTCACATTCCCACCAGCAGTGCAAGAGTGTTCTCTTTTCTCCACACCCTCTCCAGCATTTATTGTTTGTAGATTTTTTGATGATGGCCATTCTGATTGGTGTGAGATGATATCTCATTGTAGTTTTGAGTTGCATTTCTCTAATGATTAATGATGTTGAGCATTCTTTCATGTGTTTGTCGGCAGTCTGTATATCTTCTTTGGAGAAATGTCTATTTAGGTCTTCTGCCCATTTTTGGATTGGGTTGTTTGTTTTTTTGTTATTGAGCTGCATGAGCCGCTTGTAAATTTTGGAGATTAATCCTTTGTCAGTTGCTTCATTTGCAAATATTTTCTCCCATTCTGAGGGTTGTCTTTTGGTCTTGTTTATGGTTTCCTTTGCTGTGCAAAAGCTTTGAAGTTTCATTAGGTGCCATTTGTTTATTTTTATTTCCATTTCTCTAGGAGGTGGGTCAGAAAGGATCTTGCTGTGATTTATGTCATAGAGTGTTCTGCCTATGTTTTCCTCTAAGAGTTTGATAGTTTCTGGCCTTACATTTAGGTCTTTAATCCATTTTGAGCTTATTTTTGTGTATGGTGTTAGGGAGTGATCTAATCTCATACTTTTACATGGACCTGTCCAGTTTTCCCAGCAGCAGTTATTGCAGAGGCTGTCCTTTCTCCACTGTACGTTGCTGCCTCCTTTATCAAAGATAAGGTGACCATATGTGCATGGGTTTATCTCTGGGTTTTCTATCCTGTTCCATTGATCTATCTTTCTGTTTTTGTGCCAGTACCGTACTGTCTTGATTACTGTAGCTTTGTAGTATAGTCTGAAGTCAGGGAACCTGATTCCTTCAGCTCCGTTTTTCGTTCTCAAGGTTGCTTTGGCTATTCGGGGTCTTTTGTGTTTCCATACAAATTGTGAAATTTTTTGTTCTAGTTCTGTGAAAAATGCCAGTGGTAGTGTGATAGGGATTGCATTGAATCTGTAGATTGTTTTGGGTAGTAGAGTCATTTTCACAATGTTGATTTTTCCAATCCACGAACATGGTATATCTCTCCATCTATTTGTATCATCTTTAATTTCTTTCATCAGTGTCTTATTTTCTGCATAAATGTCTTTTGTCTCCTTAGGTAGGTTTATTCCTAGATATTTTATTCTTTTTGTTGCAATGGTAAATGGGAGTGTTTTCTTGATTTCACTTTCAGATTTTTCATCATTAGTGTATAGGAATGCCAGAGATTTCTGTGCATTAATTTTGTATCCTGCTGCTTTACCAAATTCATTGATTAGCTCTACTAGTTTTCTGGTAGCATCTTTAGGATTCTCTATGTATAGTATCATGTCATCTGCAAACAGTGACAGCTTTACTTCTTCTTTTCCGATTTGGATTCCTTTTATTTCCTTTTCTTCTCTGATTGCTGTGGCTAAAACTTCCAAAACGATGTTGAATAAGAGTGGTGAGAGTGGGCAACCTTGTCTTGTTCCTGATCTTAGTGGAAATGCTTTCAGTTTTTCACCATTGAGGATGATGTTGGCTGTGGGCTTGTCATATATGCCCTTTATTATGTTGAGGAAAGTTCCCTCTGTGCCTACTTTCTGCAGGGTTTTTGTCATAAATGGGTGTTGAATTTTGTCAAAAGCTTTCTCTGCTTCTATTGAGATGATCATATGGTTTTTCTCCTTCCATTTGTTAATATGGTTTATCACATTGATAGATTTGCGTATATTGAAGAATCCTTGCATTCCTGGAATAAACCCCACTTGATCATGGTGTATGATCCTTTTAATGTGCTGTTGGATTCTGTTTGCTAGTATTTTGTTGAGGATTTTTGCATCTATGTTCATCAGGGATATTGGCCTGTAGTTTTCGTTCTTTGTGACATCCTTGTCTGGTTTTGGTATCAGGGTGATGGTGGCCTTGTAGAATGAATTTGGGAGTGTTCCTCCCTCTGCTATATTTTGGAAGAGTTTGAGAAGGATAGGTGTTAGCTCTTCTCTAAATGTTTGATAGAATTCGCCTGTGAAGCCATCTGGTCCTGGGCTTTTGTTTGTTGGAAAAAAATTTTTTTTTAAATCATTATAGCCCTTTATTTCAAAAATGATTTAGAATTTTTAAACAGATCCTTGTATTAACAATAGAATCACTACAGCCCTTTATTTCAAAAATGATTTAGAATTTTTAAACAGATCCTTGTATTAACAATAGAATCACTACAGCCCTTTATTTCAAAAATGATTTAGAATTTTTTTTTAATCGTCTTTATTTTTTTTAATCTTTTTTTTTAACATCTTTATTGAGGTATAATTGCTTTACAATGGTGTGTTAGTTTCTGCTTTATAACATAGTGAATCAGTTATACGTATACATATGTTCCCATATGTCTTCCCTCTTGCGTCTCCCTCCCTCCCACCCTCCCTATCCCACCCCTCCAGGCTGTCACAAAGCACCGAGCCAATATCCCTGTGCCATGCGGCTGCTTCTCACTAGCTATCTACCTTACTATGTTTGTTAGTGTGTGTATGTCCATGACTCTCTCTCGTCCTGTCACAGCTCACCCTTCCCCCTCCCCATAACCTCAAGTCCGTTCTCCAGTAGGTCTTCGTCTTTATTCCTGTCTTACCCCTAGGTTCTTCATGACTTTTTTTTTTTCTTAAATTCCATGTATATGTGTTAGCGTACGGTATTTGTCTTTTTCTTTCTGACTTACTTCACTCTGTATGACACACTCTAGGTCTATCCATCTCATTACAAATAGCTCAATTTCGTTTCTTTTTATGGCTGAGTAATATTCCATTGTATATATGTGCCACATCTTCTTTATCCATTCATCCGGTGATGGGCACTTAGGTTGTTTCCATCTCGGGCTATTGTAAATAGAGCTGCAGTGAACATTTTGGTACATGACTCTTTTTGAATTTTGGTTTTCTCAGGGTATATGCCCAGTAGTGGGATTGCTGGGTAATGTGGTAGTTCTATTTGTAGTTTTTTAAGGAACCTTCGTACTGTTCTCCATAGTGGCTGAACCAATTCACATTCCCACCAGCAGTGCAAGAGTGTTCTCTTTTCTCCACACCCTCTCCAGCATTTATTGTTTGTAGATTTTTTGATGATGGCCATTCTGATTGGTGTGAGATGATATCTCATTGTAGTTTTGAGTTGCATTTCTCTAATGATTAATGATGTTGAGCATTCTTTCATGTGTTTGTCGGCAGTCTGTATATCTTCTTTGGAGAAATGTCTATTTAGGTCTTCTGCCCATTTTTGGATTGGGTTGTTTGTTTTTTTGTTATTGAGCTGCATGAGCCGCTTGTAAATTTTGGAGATTAATCCTTTGTCAGTTGCTTCATTTGCAAATATTTTCTCCCATTCTGAGGGTTGTCTTTTGGTCTTGTTTATGGTTTCCTTTGCTGTGCAAAAGCTTTGAAGTTTCATTAGGTGCCATTTGTTTATTTTTATTTCCATTTCTCTAGGAGGTGGGTCAGAAAGGATCTTGCTGTGATTTATGTCATAGAGTGTTCTGCCTATGTTTTCCTCTAAGAGTTTGATAGTTTCTGGCCTTACATTTAGGTCTTTAATCCATTTTGAGCTTATTTTTGTGTATGGTGTTAGGGAGTGATCTAATCTCATACTTTTACATGGACCTGTCCAGTTTTCCCAGCACCACTTATTGAAGAGGCTGTCCTTTCTCCACTGTACGTTGCTGCCTCCTTTATCAAAGATAAGGTGACCATATGTGCATGGGTTTATCTCTGGGTTTTCTATCCTGTTCCATTGATCTATCTTTCTGTTTTTGTGCCAGTACCGTACTGTCTTGATTACTGTAGCTTTGTAGTATAGTCTGAAGTCAGGGAACCTGATTCCTTCAGCTCCGTTTTTCGTTCTCAAGGTTGCTTTGGCTATTCGGGGTCTTTTGTGTTTCCATACAAATTGTGAAATTTTTTGTTCTAGTTCTGTGAAAAATGCCAGTGGTAGTGTGATAGGGATTGCATTGAATCTGTAGATTGTTTTGGGTAGTAGAGTCATTTTCACAATGTTGATTCTTCCAATCCACGAACATGGTATATCTCTCCATCTATTTGTATCATCTTTAATTTCTTTCATCAGTGTCTTATTTTCTGCATAAATGTCTTTTGTCTCCTTAGGTAGGTTTATTCCTAGATATTTTATTCTTTTTGTTGCAATGGTAAATGGGAGTGTTTTCTTGATTTCACTTTCAGATTTTTCATCATTAGTGTATAGGAATGCCAGAGATTTCTGTGCATTAATTTTGTATCCTGCTGCTTTACCAAATTCATTGATTAGCTCTACTAGTTTTCTGGTAGCATCTTTAGGATTCTCTATGTATAGTATCATGTCATCTGCAAACAGTGACAGCTTTACTTCTTCTTTTCCGATTTGGATTCCTTTTATTTCCTTTTCTTCTCTGATTGCTGTGGCTAAAACTTCCAAAACGATGTTGAATAAGAGTGGTGAGAGTGGGCAACCTTGTCTTGTTCCTGATCTTAGTGGAAATGCTTTCAGTTTTTCACCATTGAGGATGATGTTGGCTGTGGGCTTGTCATATATGCCCTTTATTATGTTGAGGAAAGTTCCCTCTGTGCCTACTTTCTGCAGGGTTTTTGTCATAAATGGGTGTTGAATTTTGTCAAAAGCTTTCTCTGCTTCTATTGAGATGATCATATGGTTTTTCTCCTTCCATTTGTTAATATGGTTTATCACATTGATAGATTTGCGTATATTGAAGAATCCTTGCATTCCTGGAATAAACCCCACTTGATCATGGTGTATGATCCTTTTAATGTGCTGTTGGATTCTGTTTGCTAGTATTTTGTTGAGGATTTTTGCATCTATGTTCATCAGGAATATTGGCCTGTAGTTTTCGTTCTTTGTGACATCCTTGTCTGGTTTTGGTATCAGGGTGATGGTGGCCTTGTAGAATGAATTTGGGAGTGTTCCTCCCTCTGCTATATTTTGGAAGAGTTTGAGAAGGATAGGTGTTAGCTCTTCTCTAAATGTTTGATAGAATTCGCCTGTGAAGCCATCTGGTCCTGGGCTTTTGTTTGTTGGAAAAAAATTTTTTTTTAAATCATTATAGCCCTTTATTTCAAAAATGATTTAGAATTTTTAAACAGATCCTTGTATTAACAATAGAATCACTACAGCCCTTTATTTCAAAAATGATTTAGAATTTTTAAACAGATCCTTGTATTAACAATAGAATCACTACAGCCCTTTATTTCAAAAATGATTTAGAATTTTTTTTTAATCGTCTTTATTTTTTTTAATCTTTTTTTTAACATCTTTATTGAGGTATAATTGCTTTACAATGGTGTGTTAGTTTCTGCTTTATAACATAGTGAATCAGTTATACGTATACATATGTTCCCATATGTCTTCCCTCTTGCGTCTCCCTCCCTCCCACCCTCCCTATCCCACCCCTCCAGGCTGTCACAAAGCACCGAGCCAATATCCCTGTGGCATGCGGCTGCTTCTCACTAGCTATCTACCTTACTATGTTTGTTAGTGTGTGTATGTCCATGACTCTCTCTCGTCCTGTCACAGCTCACCCTTCCCCCTCCCCATAACCTCAAGTCCGTTCTCCAGTAGGTCTTCGTCTTTATTCCTGTCTTACCCCTAGGTTCTTCATGACTTTTTTTTTTTCTTAAATTCCATGTATATGTGTTAGCGTACGGTATTTGTCTTTTTCTTTCTGACTTACTTCACTCTGTATGACACACTCTAGGTCTATCCATCTCATTACAAATAGCTCAATTTCGTTTCTTTTTATGGCTGAGTAATATTCCATTGTATATATGTGCCACATCTTCTTTATCCATTCATCCGGTGATGGGCACTTAGGTTGTTTCCATCTCGGGCTATTGTAAATAGAGCTGCAGTGAACATTTTGGTACATGACTCTTTTTGAATTTTGGTTTTCTCAGGGTATATGCCCAGTAGTGGGATTGCTGGGTAATGTGGTAGTTCTATTTGTAGTTTTTTAAGGAACCTTCGTACTGTTCTCCATAGTGGCTGAACCAATTCACATTCCCACCAGCAGTGCAAGAGTGTTCTCTTTTCTCCACACCCTCTCCAGCATTTATTGTTTGTAGATTTTTTGATGATGGCCATTCTGATTGGTGTGAGATGATATCTCATTGTAGTTTTGAGTTGCATTTCTCTAATGATTAATGATGTTGAGCATTCTTTCATGTGTTTGTCGGCAGTCTGTATATCTTCTTTGGAGAAATGTCTATTTAGGTCTTCTGCCCATTTTTGGATTGGGTTGTTTGTTTTTTTGTTATTGAGCTGCATGAGCCGCTTGTAAATTTTGGAGATTAATCCTTTGTCAGTTGCTTCATTTGCAAATATTTTCTCCCATTCTGAGGGTTGTCTTTTGGTCTTGTTTATGGTTTCCTTTGCTGTGCAAAAGCTTTGAAGTTTCATTAGGTGCCATTTGTTTATTTTTATTTCCATTTCTCTAGGAGGTGGGTCAGAAAGGATCTTGCTGTGATTTATGTCATAGAGTGTTCTGCCTATGTTTTCCTCTAAGAGTTTGATAGTTTCTGGCCTTACATTTAGGTCTTTAATCCATTTTGAGCTTATTTTTGTGTATGGTGTTAGGGAGTGATCTAATCTCATACTTTTACATGGACCTGTCCAGTTTTCCCAGCAGCAGTTATTGCAGAGGCTGTCCTTTCTCCACTGTACGTTGCTGCCTCCTTTATCAAAGATAAGGTGACCATATGTGCATGGGTTTATCTCTGGGTTTTCTATCCTGTTCCATTGATCTATCTTTCTGTTTTTGTGCCAGTACCGTACTGTCTTGATTACTGTAGCTTTGTAGTATAGTCTGAAGTCAGGGAACCTGATTCCTTCAGCTCCGTTTTTCGTTCTCAAGGTTGCTTTGGCTATTCGGGGTCTTTTGTGTTTCCATACAAATTGTGAAATTTTTTGTTCTAGTTCTGTGAAAAATGCCAGTGGTAGTGTGATAGGGATTGCATTGAATCTGTAGATTGTTTTGGGTAGTAGAGTCATTTTCACAATGTTGATTCTTCCAATCCACGAACATGGTATATCTCTCCATCTATTTGTATCATCTTTAATTTCTTTCATCAGTGTCTTATTTTCTGCATAAATGTCTTTTGTCTCCTTAGGTAGGTTTATTCCTAGATATTTTATTCTTTTTGTTGCAATGGTAAATGGGAGTGTTTTCTTGATTTCACTTTCAGATTTTTCATCATTAGTGTATAGGAATGCCAGAGATTTCTGTGCATTAATTTTGTATCCTGCTGCTTTACCAAATTCATTGATTAGCTCTACTAGTTTTCTGGTAGCATCTTTAGGATTCTCTATGTATAGTATCATGTCATCTGCAAACAGTGACAGCTTTACTTCTTCTTTTCCGATTTGGATTCCTTTTATTTCCTTTTCTTCTCTGATTGCTGTGGCTAAAACTTCCAAAACGATGTTGAATAAGAGTGGTGAGAGTGGGCAACCTTGTCTTGTTCCTGATCTTAGTGGAAATGCTTTCAGTTTTTCACCATTGAGGATGATGTTGGCTGTGGGCTTGTCATATATGCCCTTTATTATGTTGAGGAAAGTTCCCTCTGTGCCTACTTTCTGCAGGGTTTTTGTCATAAATGGGTGTTGAATTTTGTCAAAAGCTTTCTCTGCTTCTATTGAGATGATCATATGGTTTTTCTCCTTCCATTTGTTAATATGGTTTATCACATTGATAGATTTGCGTATATTGAAGAATCCTTGCATTCCTGGAATAAACCCCACTTGATCATGGTGTATGATCCTTTTAATGTGCTGTTGGATTCTGTTTGCTAGTATTTTGTTGAGGATTTTTGCATCTATGTTCATCAGGAATATTGGCCTGTAGTTTTCGTTCTTTGTGACATCCTTGTCTGGTTTTGGTATCAGGGTGATGGTGGCCTTGTAGAATGAATTTGGGAGTGTTCCTCCCTCTGCTATATTTTGGAAGAGTTTGAGAAGGATAGGTGTTAGCTCTTCTCTAAATGTTTGATAGAATTCGCCTGTGAAGCCATCTGGTCCTGGGCTTTTGTTTGTTGGAAAAAAAATTTTTTTTAAATCATTATAGCCCTTTATTTCAAAAATGATTTAGAATTTTTAAACAGATCCTTGTATTAACAATAGAATCACTACAGCCCTTTATTTCAAAAATGATTTAGAATTTTTAAACAGATCCTTGTATTAACAATAGAATCACTACAGCCCTTTATTTCAAAAATGATTTAGAATTTTTTTTTAATCGTCTTTATTTTTTTTAATCTTTTTTTTAACATCTTTATTGAGGTATAATTGCTTTACAATGGTGTGTTAGTTTCTGCTTTATAACATAGTGAATCAGTTATACGTATACATATGTTCCCATATGTCTTCCCTCTTGCGTCTCCCTCCCTCCCACCCTCCCTATCCCACCCCTCCAGGCTGTCACAAAGCACCGAGCCAATATCCCTGTGCCATGCGGCTGCTTCTCACTAGCTATCTACCTTACTATGTTTGTTAGTGTGTGTATGTCCATGACTCTCTCTCGTCCTGTCACAGCTCACCCTTCCCCCTCCCCATAACCTCAAGTCCGTTCTCCAGTAGGTCTTCGTCTTTATTCCTGTCTTACCCCTAGGTTCTTCATGACTTTTTTTTTTTCTTAAATTCCATGTATATGTGTTAGCGTACGGTATTTGTCTTTTTCTTTCTGACTTACTTCACTCTGTATGACACACTCTAGGTCTATCCATCTCATTACAAATAGCTCAATTTCGTTTCTTTTTATGGCTGAGTAATATTCCATTGTATATATGTGCCACATCTTCTTTATCCATTCATCCGGTGATGGGCACTTAGGTTGTTTCCATCTCGGGCTATTGTAAATAGAGCTGCAGTGAACATTTTGGTACATGACTCTTTTTGAATTTTGGTTTTCTCAGGGTATATGCCCAGTAGTGGGATTGCTGGGTAATGTGGTAGTTCTATTTGTAGTTTTTTAAGGAACCTTCGTACTGTTCTCCATAGTGGCTGAACCAATTCACATTCCCACCAGCAGTGCAAGAGTGTTCTCTTTTCTCCACACCCTCTCCAGCATTTATTGTTTGTAGATTTTTTGATGATGGCCATTCTGACTGGTGTGAGATGATATCTCATTGTAGTTTTGAGTTGCATTTCTCTAATGATTAATGATGTTGAGCATTCTTTCATGTGTTTGTCGGCAGTCTGTATATCTTCTTTGGAGAAATGTCTATTTAGGTCTTCTGCCCATTTTTGGATTGGGTTGTTTGTTTTTTTGTTATTGAGCTGCATGAGCCGCTTGTAAATTTTGGAGATTAATCCTTTGTCAGTTGCTTCATTTGCAAATATTTTCTCCCATTCTGAGGGTTGTCTTTTGGTCTTGTTTATGGTTTCCTTTGCTGTGCAAAAGCTTTGAAGTTTCATTAGGTGCCATTTGTTTATTTTTATTTCCATTTCTCTAGGAGGTGGGTCAGAAAGGATCTTGCTGTGATTTATGTCATAGAGTGTTCTGCCTATGTTTTCCTCTAAGAGTTTGATAGTTTCTGGCCTTACATTTAGGTCTTTAATCCATTTTGAGCTTATTTTTGTGTATGGTGTTAGGGAGTGATCTAATCTCATACTTTTACATGGACCTGTCCAGTTTTCCCAGCACCACTTATTGCAGAGGCTGTCCTTTCTCCACTGTACGTTGCTGCCTCCTTTATCAAAGATAAGGTGACCATATGTGCATGGGTTTATCTCTGGGTTTTCTATCCTGTTCCATTGATCTATCTTTCTGTTTTTGTGCCAGTACCGTACTGTCTTGATTACTGTAGCTTTGTAGTATAGTCTGAAGTCAGGGAACCTGATTCCTTCAGCTCCGTTTTTCGTTCTCAAGGTTGCTTTGGCTATTCGGGGTCTTTTGTGTTTCCATACAAATTGTGAAATTTTTTGTTCTAGTTCTGTGAAAAATGCCAGTGGTAGTGTGATAGGGATTGCATTGAATCTGTAGATTGTTTTGGGTAGTAGAGTCATTTTCACAATGTTGATTCTTCCAATCCACGAACATGGTATATCTCTCCATCTATTTGTATCATCTTTAATTTCTTTCATCAGTGTCTTATTTTCTGCATAAATGTCTTTTGTCTCCTTAGGTAGGTTTATTCCTAGATATTTTATTCTTTTTGTTGCAATGGTAAATGGGAGTGTTTTCTTGATTTCACTTTCAGATTTTTCATCATTAGTGTATAGGAATGCCAGAGATTTCTGTGCATTAATTTTGTATCCTGCTGCTTTACCAAATTCATTGATTAGCTCTACTAGTTTTCTGGTAGCATCTTTAGGATTCTCTATGTATAGTATCATGTCATCTGCAAACAGTGACAGCTTTACTTCTTCTTTTCCGATTTGGATTCCTTTTATTTCCTTTTCTTCTCTGATTGCTGTGGCTAAAACTTCCAAAACGATGTTGAATAAGAGTGGTGAGAGTGGGCAACCTTGTCTTGTTCCTGATCTTAGTGGAAATGCTTTCAGTTTTTCACCATTGAGGATGATGTTGGCTGTGGGCTTGTCATATATGCCCTTTATTATGTTGAGGAAAGTTCCCTCTGTGCCTACTTTCTGCAGGGTTTTTGTCATAAATGGGTGTTGAATTTTGTCAAAAGCTTTCTCTGCTTCTATTGAGATGATCATATGGTTTTTCTCCTTCCATTTGTTAATATGGTTTATCACATTGATAGATTTGCGTATATTGAAGAATCCTTGCATTCCTGGAATAAACCCCACTTGATCATGGTGTATGATCCTTTTAATGTGCTGTTGGATTCTGTTTGCTAGTATTTTGTTGAGGATTTTTGCATCTATGTTCATCAGGAATATTGGCCTGTAGTTTTCGTTCTTTGTGACATCCTTGTCTGGTTTTGGTATCAGGGTGATGGTGGCCTTGTAGAATGAATTTGGGAGTGTTCCTCCCTCTGCTATATTTTGGAAGAGTTTGAGAAGGATAGGTGTTAGCTCTTCTCTAAATGTTTGATAGAATTCGCCTGTGAAGCCATCTGGTCCTGGGCTTTTGTTTGTTGGAAAAAAATTTTTTTTTAAATCATTATAGCCCTTTATTTCAAAAATGATTTAGAATTTTTAAACAGATCCTTGTATTAACAATAGAATCACTACAGCCCTTTATTTCAAAAATGATTTAGAATTTTTAAACAGATCCTTGTATTAACAATAGAATCACTACAGCCCTTTATTTCAAAAATGATTTAGAATTTTTTTTTAATCGTCTTTATTTTTTTTAATCTTTTTTTTAACATCTTTATTGAGGTATAATTGCTTTACAATGGTGTGTTAGTTTCTGCTTTATAACATAGTGAATCAGTTATACGTATACATATGTTCCCATATGTCTTCCCTCTTGCGTCTCCCTCCCTCCCACCCTCCCTATCCCACCCCTCCAGGCTGTCACAAAGCACCGAGCCAATATCCCTGTGCCATGCGGCTGCTTCTCACTAGCTATCTACCTTACTATGTTTGTTAGTGTGTGTATGTCCATGACTCTCTCTCGTCCTGTCACAGCTCACCCTTCCCCCTCCCCATAACCTCAAGTCCGTTCTCCAGTAGGTCTTCGTCTTTATTCCTGTCTTACCCCTAGGTTCTTCATGACTTTTTTTTTTTCTTAAATTCCATGTATATGTGTTAGCGTACGGTATTTGTCTTTTTCTTTCTGACTTACTTCACTCTGTATGACACACTCTAGGTCTATCCATCTCATTACAAATAGCTCAATTTCGTTTCTTTTTATGGCTGAGTAATATTCCATTGTATATATGTGCCACATCTTCTTTATCCATTCATCCGGTGATGGGCACTTAGGTTGTTTCCATCTCGGGCTATTGTAAATAGAGCTGCAGTGAACATTTTGGTACATGACTCTTTTTGAATTTTGGTTTTCTCAGGGTATATGCCCAGTAGTGGGATTGCTGGGTAATGTGGTAGTTCTATTTGTAGTTTTTTAAGGAACCTTCGTACTGTTCTCCATAGTGGCTGAACCAATTCACATTCCCACCAGCAGTGCAAGAGTGTTCTCTTTTCTCCACACCCTCTCCAGCATTTATTGTTTGTAGATTTTTTGATGATGGCCATTCTGATTGGTGTGAGATGATATCTCATTGTAGTTTTGAGTTGCATTTCTCTAATGATTAATGATGTTGAGCATTCTTTCATGTGTTTGTCGGCAGTCTGTATATCTTCTTTGGAGAAATGTCTATTTAGGTCTTCTGCCCATTTTTGGATTGGGTTGTTTGTTTTTTTGTTATTGAGCTGCATGAGCCGCTTGTAAATTTTGGAGATTAATCCTTTGTCAGTTGCTTCATTTGCAAATATTTTCTCCCATTCTGAGGGTTGTCTTTTGGTCTTGTTTATGGTTTCCTTTGCTGTGCAAAAGCTTTGAAGTTTCATTAGGTGCCATTTGTTTATTTTTATTTCCATTTCTCTAGGAGGTGGGTCAGAAAGGATCTTGCTGTGATTTATGTCATAGAGTGTTCTGCCTATGTTTTCCTCTAAGAGTTTGATAGTTTCTGGCCTTACATTTAGGTCTTTAATCCATTTTGAGCTTATTTTTGTGTATGGTGTTAGGGAGTGATCTAATCTCATACTTTTACATGGACCTGTCCAGTTTTCCCAGCACCACTTATTGAAGAGGCTGTCCTTTCTCCACTGTACGTTGCTGCCTCCTTTATCAAAGATAAGGTGACCATATGTGCATGGGTTTATCTCTGGGTTTTCTATCCTGTTCCATTGATCTATCTTTCTGTTTTTGTGCCAGTACCGTACTGTCTTGATTACTGTAGCTTTGTAGTATAGTCTGAAGTCGGAGCCTGATTCCTTCAGCTCCGTTTTTCGTTCTCAAGGTTGCTTTGGCTATTCGGGGTCTTTTGTGTTTCCATACAAATTGTGAAATTTTTTGTTCTAGTTCTGTGAAAAATACCAGTGGTAGTGTGATAGGGATTGCATTGAATCTGTAGATTGTTTTGGGTAGTAGAGTCATTTTCACAATGTTGATTCTTCCAATCCACGAACATGGTATATCTCTCCATCTATTTGTATCATCTTTAATTTCTTTCATCAGTGTCTTATTTTCTGCATAAATGTCTTTTGTCTCCTTAGGTAGGTTTATTCCTAGATATTTTATTCTTTTTGTTGCAGTGGTAAATGGGAGTGTTTTCTTGATTCACTTTCAGATTTTTCATCATTAGTGTATAGGAATGCCAGAGATTTCTGTGCATTAATTTTGTATCCTGCTGCTTTACCAAATTCATTGATTAGCTCTACTAGTTTTCTGGTAGCATCTTTAGGATTCTCTATGTATAGTATCATGTCATCTGCAAACAGTGACAGCTTTACTTCTTCTTTTCCGATTTGGATTCCTTTTATTTCCTTTTCTTCTCTGATTGCTGTGGCTAAAACTTCCAAAACGATGTTGAATAAGAGTGGTGAGAGTGGGCAACCTTGTCTTGTTCCTGATCTTAGTGGAAATGCTTTCAGTTTTTCACCATTGAGGATGATGTTGGCTGTGGGCTTGTCATATATGCCCTTTATTATGTTGAGGAAAGTTCCCTCTGTGCCTACTTTCTGCAGGGTTTTTGTCATAAATGGGTGTTGAATTTTGTCAAAAGCTTTCTCTGCTTCTATTGAGATGATCATATGGTTTTTCTCCTTCCATTTGTTAATATGGTTTATCACATTGATAGATTTGCGTATATTGAAGAATCCTTGCATTCCTGGAATAAACCCCACTTGATCATGGTGTATGATCCTTTTAATGTGCTGTTGGATTCTGTTTGCTAGTATTTTGTTGAGGATTTTTGCATCTATGTTCATCAGGGATATTGGCCTGTAGTTTTCGTTCTTTGTGACATCCTTGTCTGGTTTTGGTATCAGGGTGATGGTGGCCTTGTAGAATGAATTTGGGAGTGTTCCTCCCTCTGCTATATTTTGGAAGAGTTTGAGAAGGATAGGTGTTAGCTCTTCTCTAAATGTTTGATAGAATTCGCCTGTGAAGCCATCTGGTCCTGGGCTTTTGTTTGTTGGAAAAAAATTTTTTTTTAAATCATTATAGCCCTTTATTTCAAAAATGATTTAGAATTTTTAAACAGATCCTTGTATTAACAATAGAATCACTACAGCCCTTTATTTCAAAAATGATTTAGAATTTTTAAACAGATCCTTGTATTAACAATAGAATCACTACAGCCCTTTATTTCAAAAATGATTTAGAATTTTTTTTTAATCGTCTTTATTTTTTTTAATCTTTTTTTTAACATCTTTATTGAGGTATAATTGCTTTACAATGGTGTGTTAGTTTCTGCTTTATAACATAGTGAATCAGTTATACGTATACATATGTTCCCATATGTCTTCCCTCTTGCGTCTCCCTCCCTCCCACCCTCCCTATCCCACCCCTCCAGGCTGTCACAAAGCACCGAGCCAATATCCCTGTGGCATGCGGCTGCTTCTCACTAGCTATCTACCTTACTATGTTTGTTAGTGTGTGTATGTCCATGACTCTCTCTCGTCCTGTCACAGCTCACCCTTCCCCCTCCCCATAACCTCAAGTCCGTTCTCCAGTAGGTCTTCGTCTTTATTCCTGTCTTACCCCTAGGTTCTTCATGACTTTTTTTTTTTCTTAAATTCCATGTATATGTGTTAGCGTACGGTATTTGTCTTTTTCTTTCTGACTTACTTCACTCTGTATGACACACTCTAGGTCTATCCATCTCATTACAAATAGCTCAATTTCGTTTCTTTTTATGGCTGAGTAATATTCCATTGTATATATGTGCCACATCTTCTTTATCCATTCATCCGGTGATGGGCACTTAGGTTGTTTCCATCTCGGGCTATTGTAAATAGAGCTGCAGTGAACATTTTGGTACATGACTCTTTTTGAATTTTGGTTTTCTCAGGGTATATGCCCAGTAGTGGGATTGCTGGGTAATGTGGTAGTTCTATTTGTAGTTTTTTAAGGAACCTTCGTACTGTTCTCCATAGTGGCTGAACCAATTCACATTCCCACCAGCAGTGCAAGAGTGTTCTCTTTTCTCCACACCCTCTCCAGCATTTATTGTTTGTAGATTTTTTGATGATGGCCATTCTGATTGGTGTGAGATGATATCTCATTGTAGTTTTGAGTTGCATTTCTCTAATGATTAATGATGTTGAGCATTCTTTCATGTGTTTGTCGGCAGTCTGTATATCTTCTTTGGAGAAATGTCTATTTAGGTCTTCTGCCCATTTTTGGATTGGGTTGTTTGTTTTTTTGTTATTGAGCTGCATGAGCCGCTTGTAAATTTTGGAGATTAATCCTTTGTCAGTTGCTTCATTTGCAAATATTTTCTCCCATTCTGAGGGTTGTCTTTTGGTCTTGTTTATGGTTTCCTTTGCTGTGCAAAAGCTTTGAAGTTTCATTAGGTGCCATTTGTTTATTTTTATTTCCATTTCTCTAGGAGGTGGGTCAGAAAGGATCTTGCTGTGATTTATGTCATAGAGTGTTCTGCCTATGTTTTCCTCTAAGAGTTTGATAGTTTCTGGCCTTACATTTAGGTCTTTAATCCATTTTGAGCTTATTTTTGTGTATGGTGTTAGGGAGTGATCTAATCTCATACTTTTACATGGACCTGTCCAGTTTTCCCAGCAGCAGTTATTGCAGAGGCTGTCCTTTCTCCACTGTACGTTGCTGCCTCCTTTATCAAAGATAAGGTGACCATATGTGCATGGGTTTATCTCTGGGTTTTCTATCCTGTTCCATTGATCTATCTTTCTGTTTTTGTGCCAGTACCGTACTGTCTTGATTACTGTAGCTTTGTAGTATAGTCTGAAGTCAGGGAACCTGATTCCTTCAGCTCCGTTTTTCGTTCTCAAGGTTGCTTTGGCTATTCGGGGTCTTTTGTGTTTCCATACAAATTGTGAAATTTTTTGTTCTAGTTCTGTGAAAAATGCCAGTGGTAGTGTGATAGGGATTGCATTGAATCTGTAGATTGTTTTGGGTAGTAGAGTCATTTTCACAATGTTGATTTTTCCAATCCACGAACATGGTATATCTCTCCATCTATTTGTATCATCTTTAATTTCTTTCATCAGTGTCTTATTTTCTGCATAAATGTCTTTTGTCTCCTTAGGTAGGTTTATTCCTAGATATTTTATTCTTTTTGTTGCAATGGTAAATGGGAGTGTTTTCTTGATTTCACTTTCAGATTTTTCATCATTAGTGTATAGGAATGCCAGAGATTTCTGTGCATTAATTTTGTATCCTGCTGCTTTACCAAATTCATTGATTAGCTCTACTAGTTTTCTGGTAGCATCTTTAGGATTCTCTATGTATAGTATCATGTCATCTGCAAACAGTGACAGCTTTACTTCTTCTTTTCCGATTTGGATTCCTTTTATTTCCTTTTCTTCTCTGATTGCTGTGGCTAAAACTTCCAAAACGATGTTGAATAAGAGTGGTGAGAGTGGGCAACCTTGTCTTGTTCCTGATCTTAGTGGAAATGCTTTCAGTTTTTCACCATTGAGGATGATGTTGGCTGTGGGCTTGTCATATATGCCCTTTATTATGTTGAGGAAAGTTCCCTCTGTGCCTACTTTCTGCAGGGTTTTTGTCATAAATGGGTGTTGAATTTTGTCAAAAGCTTTCTCTGCTTCTATTGAGATGATCATATGGTTTTTCTCCTTCCATTTGTTAATATGGTTTATCACATTGATAGATTTGCGTATATTGAAGAATCCTTGCATTCCTGGAATAAACCCCACTTGATCATGGTGTATGATCCTTTTAATGTGCTGTTGGATTCTGTTTGCTAGTATTTTGTTGAGGATTTTTGCATCTATGTTCATCAGGGATATTGGCCTGTAGTTTTCGTTCTTTGTGACATCCTTGTCTGGTTTTGGTATCAGGGTGATGGTGGCCTTGTAGAATGAATTTGGGAGTGTTCCTCCCTCTGCTATATTTTGGAAGAGTTTGAGAAGGATAGGTGTTAGCTCTTCTCTAAATGTTTGATAGAATTCGCCTGTGAAGCCATCTGGTCCTGGGCTTTTGTTTGTTGGAAAAAAATTTTTTTTTAAATCATTATAGCCCTTTATTTCAAAAATGATTTAGAATTTTTAAACAGATCCTTGTATTAACAATAGAATCACTACAGCCCTTTATTTCAAAAATGATTTAGAATTTTTAAACAGATCCTTGTATTAACAATAGAATCACTACAGCCCTTTATTTCAAAAATGATTTAGAATTTTTTTTTAATCGTCTTTATTTTTTTTAATCTTTTTTTTTAACATCTTTATTGAGGTATAATTGCTTTACAATGGTGTGTTAGTTTCTGCTTTATAACATAGTGAATCAGTTATACGTATACATATGTTCCCATATGTCTTCCCTCTTGCGTCTCCCTCCCTCCCACCCTCCCTATCCCACCCCTCCAGGCTGTCACAAAGCACCGAGCCAATATCCCTGTGCCATGCGGCTGCTTCTCACTAGCTATCTACCTTACTATGTTTGTTAGTGTGTGTATGTCCATGACTCTCTCTCGTCCTGTCACAGCTCACCCTTCCCCCTCCCCATAACCTCAAGTCCGTTCTCCAGTAGGTCTTCGTCTTTATTCCTGTCTTACCCCTAGGTTCTTCATGACTTTTTTTTTTTCTTAAATTCCATGTATATGTGTTAGCGTACGGTATTTGTCTTTTTCTTTCTGACTTACTTCACTCTGTATGACACACTCTAGGTCTATCCATCTCATTACAAATAGCTCAATTTCGTTTCTTTTTATGGCTGAGTAATATTCCATTGTATATATGTGCCACATCTTCTTTATCCATTCATCCGGTGATGGGCACTTAGGTTGTTTCCATCTCGGGCTATTGTAAATAGAGCTGCAGTGAACATTTTGGTACATGACTCTTTTTGAATTTTGGTTTTCTCAGGGTATATGCCCAGTAGTGGGATTGCTGGGTAATGTGGTAGTTCTATTTGTAGTTTTTTAAGGAACCTTCGTACTGTTCTCCATAGTGGCTGAACCAATTCACATTCCCACCAGCAGTGCAAGAGTGTTCTCTTTTCTCCACACCCTCTCCAGCATTTATTGTTTGTAGATTTTTTGATGATGGCCATTCTGATTGGTGTGAGATGATATCTCATTGTAGTTTTGAGTTGCATTTCTCTAATGATTAATGATGTTGAGCATTCTTTCATGTGTTTGTCGGCAGTCTGTATATCTTCTTTGGAGAAATGTCTATTTAGGTCTTCTGCCCATTTTTGGATTGGGTTGTTTGTTTTTTTGTTATTGAGCTGCATGAGCCGCTTGTAAATTTTGGAGATTAATCCTTTGTCAGTTGCTTCATTTGCAAATATTTTCTCCCATTCTGAGGGTTGTCTTTTGGTCTTGTTTATGGTTTCCTTTGCTGTGCAAAAGCTTTGAAGTTTCATTAGGTGCCATTTGTTTATTTTTATTTCCATTTCTCTAGGAGGTGGGTCAGAAAGGATCTTGCTGTGATTTATGTCATAGAGTGTTCTGCCTATGTTTTCCTCTAAGAGTTTGATAGTTTCTGGCCTTACATTTAGGTCTTTAATCCATTTTGAGCTTATTTTTGTGTATGGTGTTAGGGAGTGATCTAATCTCATACTTTTACATGGACCTGTCCAGTTTTCCCAGCAGCAGTTATTGCAGAGGCTGTCCTTTCTCCACTGTACGTTGCTGCCTCCTTTATCAAAGATAAGGTGACCATATGTGCATGGGTTTATCTCTGGGTTTTCTATCCTGTTCCATTGATCTATCTTTCTGTTTTTGTGCCAGTACCGTACTGTCTTGATTACTGTAGCTTTGTAGTATAGTCTGAAGTCAGGGAACCTGATTCCTTCAGCTCCGTTTTTCGTTCTCAAGGTTGCTTTGGCTATTCGGGGTCTTTTGTGTTTCCATACAAATTGTGAAATTTTTTGTTCTAGTTCTGTGAAAAATGCCAGTGGTAGTGTGATAGGGATTGCATTGAATCTGTAGATTGTTTTGGGTAGTAGAGTCATTTTCACAATGTTGATTCTTCCAATCCACGAACATGGTATATCTCTCCATCTATTTGTATCATCTTTAATTTCTTTCATCAGTGTCTTATTTTCTGCATAAATGTCTTTTGTCTCCTTAGGTAGGTTTATTCCTAGATATTTTATTCTTTTTGTTGCAATGGTAAATGGGAGTGTTTTCTTGATTTCACTTTCAGATTTTTCATCATTAGTGTATAGGAATGCCAGAGATTTCTGTGCATTAATTTTGTATCCTGCTGCTTTACCAAATTCATTGATTAGCTCTACTAGTTTTCTGGTAGCATCTTTAGGATTCTCTATGTATAGTATCATGTCATCTGCAAACAGTGACAGCTTTACTTCTTCTTTTCCGATTTGGATTCCTTTTATTTCCTTTTCTTCTCTGATTGCTGTGGCTAAAACTTCCAAAACGATGTTGAATAAGAGTGGTGAGAGTGGGCAACCTTGTCTTGTTCCTGATCTTAGTGGAAATGCTTTCAGTTTTTCACCATTGAGGATGATGTTGGCTGTGGGCTTGTCATATATGCCCTTTATTATGTTGAGGAAAGTTCCCTCTGTGCCTACTTTCTGCAGGGTTTTTGTCATAAATGGGTGTTGAATTTTGTCAAAAGCTTTCTCTGCTTCTATTGAGATGATCATATGGTTTTTCTCCTTCCATTTGTTAATATGGTTTATCACATTGATAGATTTGCGTATATTGAAGAATCCTTGCATTCCTGGAATAAACCCCACTTGATCATGGTGTATGATCCTTTTAATGTGCTGTTGGATTCTGTTTGCTAGTATTTTGTTGAGGATTTTTGCATCTATGTTCATCAGGAATATTGGCCTGTAGTTTTCGTTCTTTGTGACATCCTTGTCTGGTTTTGGTATCAGGGTGATGGTGGCCTTGTAGAATGAATTTGGGAGTGTTCCTCCCTCTGCTATATTTTGGAAGAGTTTGAGAAGGATAGGTGTTAGCTCTTCTCTAAATGTTTGATAGAATTCGCCTGTGAAGCCATCTGGTCCTGGGCTTTTGTTTGTTGGAAAAAAATTTTTTTTTAAATCATTATAGCCCTTTATTTCAAAAATGATTTAGAATTTTTAAACAGATCCTTGTATTAACAATAGAATCACTACAGCCCTTTATTTCAAAAATGATTTAGAATTTTTAAACAGATCCTTGTATTAACAATAGAATCACTACAGCCCTTTATTTCAAAAATGATTTAGAATTTTTTTTTAATCGTCTTTATTTTTTTTAATCTTTTTTTTAACATCTTTATTGAGGTATAATTGCTTTACAATGGTGTGTTAGTTTCTGCTTTATAACATAGTGAATCAGTTATACGTATACATATGTTCCCATATGTCTTCCCTCTTGCGTCTCCCTCCCTCCCACCCTCCCTATCCCACCCCTCCAGGCTGTCACAAAGCACCGAGCCAATATCCCTGTGGCATGCGGCTGCTTCTCACTAGCTATCTACCTTACTATGTTTGTTAGTGTGTGTATGTCCATGACTCTCTCTCGTCCTGTCACAGCTCACCCTTCCCCCTCCCCATAACCTCAAGTCCGTTCTCCAGTAGGTCTTCGTCTTTATTCCTGTCTTACCCCTAGGTTCTTCATGACTTTTTTTTTTTCTTAAATTCCATGTATATGTGTTAGCGTACGGTATTTGTCTTTTTCTTTCTGACTTACTTCACTCTGTATGACACACTCTAGGTCTATCCATCTCATTACAAATAGCTCAATTTCGTTTCTTTTTATGGCTGAGTAATATTCCATTGTATATATGTGCCACATCTTCTTTATCCATTCATCCGGTGATGGGCACTTAGGTTGTTTCCATCTCGGGCTATTGTAAATAGAGCTGCAGTGAACATTTTGGTACATGACTCTTTTTGAATTTTGGTTTTCTCAGGGTATATGCCCAGTAGTGGGATTGCTGGGTAATGTGGTAGTTCTATTTGTAGTTTTTTAAGGAACCTTCGTACTGTTCTCCATAGTGGCTGAACCAATTCACATTCCCACCAGCAGTGCAAGAGTGTTCTCTTTTCTCCACACCCTCTCCAGCATTTATTGTTTGTAGATTTTTTGATGATGGCCATTCTGATTGGTGTGAGATGATATCTCATTGTAGTTTTGAGTTGCATTTCTCTAATGATTAATGATGTTGAGCATTCTTTCATGTGTTTGTCGGCAGTCTGTATATCTTCTTTGGAGAAATGTCTATTTAGGTCTTCTGCCCATTTTTGGATTGGGTTGTTTGTTTTTTTGTTATTGAGCTGCATGAGCCGCTTGTAAATTTTGGAGATTAATCCTTTGTCAGTTGCTTCATTTGCAAATATTTTCTCCCATTCTGAGGGTTGTCTTTTGGTCTTGTTTATGGTTTCCTTTGCTGTGCAAAAGCTTTGAAGTTTCATTAGGTGCCATTTGTTTATTTTTATTTCCATTTCTCTAGGAGGTGGGTCAGAAAGGATCTTGCTGTGATTTATGTCATAGAGTGTTCTGCCTATGTTTTCCTCTAAGAGTTTGATAGTTTCTGGCCTTACATTTAGGTCTTTAATCCATTTTGAGCTTATTTTTGTGTATGGTGTTAGGGAGTGATCTAATCTCATACTTTTACATGGACCTGTCCAGTTTTCCCAGCACCACTTATTGCAGAGGCTGTCCTTTCTCCACTGTACGTTGCTGCCTCCTTTATCAAAGATAAGGTGACCATATGTGCATGGGTTTATCTCTGGGTTTTCTATCCTGTTCCATTGATCTATCTTTCTGTTTTTGTGCCAGTACCGTACTGTCTTGATTACTGTAGCTTTGTAGTATAGTCTGAAGTCAGGGAACCTGATTCCT
This sequence comes from Delphinus delphis, assembly GCF_949987515.2. Lineage (NCBI taxonomy): Eukaryota > Metazoa > Chordata > Mammalia > Artiodactyla > Delphinidae > Delphinus > Delphinus delphis. The sequence goes on from NC_082688.1 coordinate 68,995,126, forward strand.
TCAGCTCCGTTTTTCGTTCTCAAGGTTGCTTTGGCTATTCGGGGTCTTTTGTGTTTCCATACAAATTGTGAAATTTTTTGTTCTAGTTCTGTGAAAAATGCCAGTGGTAGTGTGATAGGGATTGCATTGAATCTGTAGATTGTTTTGGGTAGTAGAGTCATTTTCACAATGTTGATTCTTCCAATCCACGAACATGGTATATCTCTCCATCTATTTGTATCATCTTTAATTTCTTTCATCAGTGTCTTATTTTCTGCATAAATGTCTTTTGTCTCCTTAGGTAGGTTTATTCCTAGATATTTTATTCTTTTTGTTGCAATGGTAAATGGGAGTGTTTTCTTGATTTCACTTTCAGATTTTTCATCATTAGTGTATAGGAATGCCAGAGATTTCTGTGCATTAATTTTGTATCCTGCTGCTTTACCAAATTCATTGATTAGCTCTACTAGTTTTCTGGTAGCATCTTTAGGATTCTCTATGTATAGTATCATGTCATCTGCAAACAGTGACAGCTTTACTTCTTCTTTTCCGATTTGGATTCCTTTTATTTCCTTTTCTTCTCTGATTGCTGTGGCTAAAACTTCCAAAACGATGTTGAATAAGAGTGGTGAGAGTGGGCAACCTTGTCTTGTTCCTGATCTTAGTGGAAATGCTTTCAGTTTTTCACCATTGAGGATGATGTTGGCTGTGGGCTTGTCATATATGCCCTTTATTATGTTGAGGAAAGTTCCCTCTGTGCCTACTTTCTGCAGGGTTTTTGTCATAAATGGGTGTTGAATTTTGTCAAAAGCTTTCTCTGCTTCTATTGAGATGATCATATGGTTTTTCTCCTTCCATTTGTTAATATGGTTTATCACATTGATAGATTTGCGTATATTGAAGAATCCTTGCATTCCTGGAATAAACCCCACTTGATCATGGTGTATGATCCTTTTAATGTGCTGTTGGATTCTGTTTGCTAGTATTTTGTTGAGGATTTTTGCATCTATGTTCATCAGGAATATTGGCCTGTAGTTTTCGTTCTTTGTGACATCCTTGTCTGGTTTTGGTATCAGGGTGATGGTGGCCTTGTAGAATGAATTTGGGAGTGTTCCTCCCTCTGCTATATTTTGGAAGAGTTTGAGAAGGATAGGTGTTAGCTCTTCTCTAAATGTTTGATAGAATTCGCCTGTGAAGCCATCTGGTCCTGGGCTTTTGTTTGTTGGAAAAAAATTTTTTTTTAAATCATTATAGCCCTTTATTTCAAAAATGATTTAGAATTTTTAAACAGATCCTTGTATTAACAATAGAATCACTACAGCCCTTTATTTCAAAAATGATTTAGAATTTTTAAACAGATCCTTGTATTAACAATAGAATCACTACAGCCCTTTATTTCAAAAATGATTTAGAATTTTTTTTTAATCGTCTTTATTTTTTTTAATCTTTTTTTTAACATCTTTATTGAGGTATAATTGCTTTACAATGGTGTGTTAGTTTCTGCTTTATAACATAGTGAATCAGTTATACGTATACATATGTTCCCATATGTCTTCCCTCTTGCGTCTCCCTCCCTCCCACCCTCCCTATCCCACCCCTCCAGGCTGTCACAAAGCACCGAGCCAATATCCCTGTGCCATGCGGCTGCTTCTCACTAGCTATCTACCTTACTATGTTTGTTAGTGTGTGTATGTCCATGACTCTCTCTCGTCCTGTCACAGCTCACCCTTCCCCCTCCCCATAACCTCAAGTCCGTTCTCCAGTAGGTCTTCGTCTTTATTCCTGTCTTACCCCTAGGTTCTTCATGACTTTTTTTTTTTCTTAAATTCCATGTATATGTGTTAGCGTACGGTATTTGTCTTTTTCTTTCTGACTTACTTCACTCTGTATGACACACTCTAGGTCTATCCATCTCATTACAAATAGCTCAATTTCGTTTCTTTTTATGGCTGAGTAATATTCCATTGTATATATGTGCCACATCTTCTTTATCCATTCATCCGGTGATGGGCACTTAGGTTGTTTCCATCTCGGGCTATTGTAAATAGAGCTGCAGTGAACATTTTGGTACATGACTCTTTTTGAATTTTGGTTTTCTCAGGGTATATGCCCAGTAGTGGGATTGCTGGGTAATGTGGTAGTTCTATTTGTAGTTTTTTAAGGAACCTTCGTACTGTTCTCCATAGTGGCTGAACCAATTCACATTCCCACCAGCAGTGCAAGAGTGTTCTCTTTTCTCCACACCCTCTCCAGCATTTATTGTTTGTAGATTTTTTGATGATGGCCATTCTGACTGGTGTGAGATGATATCTCATTGTAGTTTTGAGTTGCATTTCTCTAATGATTAATGATGTTGAGCATTCTTTCATGTGTTTGTCGGCAGTCTGTATATCTTCTTTGGAGAAATGTCTATTTAGGTCTTCTGCCCATTTTTGGATTGGGTTGTTTGTTTTTTTGTTATTGAGCTGCATGAGCCGCTTGTAAATTTTGGAGATTAATCCTTTGTCAGTTGCTTCATTTGCAAATATTTTCTCCCATTCTGAGGGTTGTCTTTTGGTCTTGTTTATGGTTTCCTTTGCTGTGCAAAAGCTTTGAAGTTTCATTAGGTGCCATTTGTTTATTTTTATTTCCATTTCTCTAGGAGGTGGGTCAGAAAGGATCTTGCTGTGATTTATGTCATAGAGTGTTCTGCCTATGTTTTCCTCTAAGAGTTTGATAGTTTCTGGCCTTACATTTAGGTCTTTAATCCATTTTGAGCTTATTTTTGTGTATGGTGTTAGGGAGTGATCTAATCTCATACTTTTACATGGACCTGTCCAGTTTTCCCAGCACCACTTATTGCAGAGGCTGTCCTTTCTCCACTGTACGTTGCTGCCTCCTTTATCAAAGATAAGGTGACCATATGTGCATGGGTTTATCTCTGGGTTTTCTATCCTGTTCCATTGATCTATCTTTCTGTTTTTGTGCCAGTACCGTACTGTCTTGATTACTGTAGCTTTGTAGTATAGTCTGAAGTCAGGGAACCTGATTCCTTCAGCTCCGTTTTTCGTTCTCAAGGTTGCTTTGGCTATTCGGGGTCTTTTGTGTTTCCATACAAATTGTGAAATTTTTTGTTCTAGTTCTGTGAAAAATGCCAGTGGTAGTGTGATAGGGATTGCATTGAATCTGTAGATTGTTTTGGGTAGTAGAGTCATTTTCACAATGTTGATTCTTCCAATCCACGAACATGGTATATCTCTCCATCTATTTGTATCATCTTTAATTTCTTTCATCAGTGTCTTATTTTCTGCATAAATGTCTTTTGTCTCCTTAGGTAGGTTTATTCCTAGATATTTTATTCTTTTTGTTGCAATGGTAAATGGGAGTGTTTTCTTGATTTCACTTTCAGATTTTTCATCATTAGTGTATAGGAATGCCAGAGATTTCTGTGCATTAATTTTGTATCCTGCTGCTTTACCAAATTCATTGATTAGCTCTACTAGTTTTCTGGTAGCATCTTTAGGATTCTCTATGTATAGTATCATGTCATCTGCAAACAGTGACAGCTTTACTTCTTCTTTTCCGATTTGGATTCCTTTTATTTCCTTTTCTTCTCTGATTGCTGTGGCTAAAACTTCCAAAACGATGTTGAATAAGAGTGGTGAGAGTGGGCAACCTTGTCTTGTTCCTGATCTTAGTGGAAATGCTTTCAGTTTTTCACCATTGAGGATGATGTTGGCTGTGGGCTTGTCATATATGCCCTTTATTATGTTGAGGAAAGTTCCCTCTGTGCCTACTTTCTGCAGGGTTTTTGTCATAAATGGGTGTTGAATTTTGTCAAAAGCTTTCTCTGCTTCTATTGAGATGATCATATGGTTTTTCTCCTTCCATTTGTTAATATGGTTTATCACATTGATAGATTTGCGTATATTGAAGAATCCTTGCATTCCTGGAATAAACCCCACTTGATCATGGTGTATGATCCTTTTAATGTGCTGTTGGATTCTGTTTGCTAGTATTTTGTTGAGGATTTTTGCATCTATGTTCATCAGGAATATTGGCCTGTAGTTTTCGTTCTTTGTGACATCCTTGTCTGGTTTTGGTATCAGGGTGATGGTGGCCTTGTAGAATGAATTTGGGAGTGTTCCTCCCTCTGCTATATTTTGGAAGAGTTTGAGAAGGATAGGTGTTAGCTCTTCTCTAAATGTTTGATAGAATTCGCCTGTGAAGCCATCTGGTCCTGGGCTTTTGTTTGTTGGAAAAAAATTTTTTTTTAAATCATTATAGCCCTTTATTTCAAAAATGATTTAGAATTTTTAAACAGATCCTTGTATTAACAATAGAATCACTACAGCCCTTTATTTCAAAAATGATTTAGAATTTTTAAACAGATCCTTGTATTAACAATAGAATCACTACAGCCCTTTATTTCAAAAATGATTTAGAATTTTTTTTTAATCGTCTTTATTTTTTTTAATCTTTTTTTTAACATCTTTATTGAGGTATAATTGCTTTACAATGGTGTGTTAGTTTCTGCTTTATAACATAGTGAATCAGTTATACGTATACATATGTTCCCATATGTCTTCCCTCTTGCGTCTCCCTCCCTCCCACCCTCCCTATCCCACCCCTCCAGGCTGTCACAAAGCACCGAGCCAATATCCCTGTGCCATGCGGCTGCTTCTCACTAGCTATCTACCTTACTATGTTTGTTAGTGTGTGTATGTCCATGACTCTCTCTCGTCCTGTCACAGCTCACCCTTCCCCCTCCCCATAACCTCAAGTCCGTTCTCCAGTAGGTCTTCGTCTTTATTCCTGTCTTACCCCTAGGTTCTTCATGACTTTTTTTTTTTCTTAAATTCCATGTATATGTGTTAGCGTACGGTATTTGTCTTTTTCTTTCTGACTTACTTCACTCTGTATGACACACTCTAGGTCTATCCATCTCATTACAAATAGCTCAATTTCGTTTCTTTTTATGGCTGAGTAATATTCCATTGTATATATGTGCCACATCTTCTTTATCCATTCATCCGGTGATGGGCACTTAGGTTGTTTCCATCTCGGGCTATTGTAAATAGAGCTGCAGTGAACATTTTGGTACATGACTCTTTTTGAATTTTGGTTTTCTCAGGGTATATGCCCAGTAGTGGGATTGCTGGGTAATGTGGTAGTTCTATTTGTAGTTTTTTAAGGAACCTTCGTACTGTTCTCCATAGTGGCTGAACCAATTCACATTCCCACCAGCAGTGCAAGAGTGTTCTCTTTTCTCCACACCCTCTCCAGCATTTATTGTTTGTAGATTTTTTGATGATGGCCATTCTGATTGGTGTGAGATGATATCTCATTGTAGTTTTGAGTTGCATTTCTCTAATGATTAATGATGTTGAGCATTCTTTCATGTGTTTGTCGGCAGTCTGTATATCTTCTTTGGAGAAATGTCTATTTAGGTCTTCTGCCCATTTTTGGATTGGGTTGTTTGTTTTTTTGTTATTGAGCTGCATGAGCCGCTTGTAAATTTTGGAGATTAATCCTTTGTCAGTTGCTTCATTTGCAAATATTTTCTCCCATTCTGAGGGTTGTCTTTTGGTCTTGTTTATGGTTTCCTTTGCTGTGCAAAAGCTTTGAAGTTTCATTAGGTGCCATTTGTTTATTTTTATTTCCATTTCTCTAGGAGGTGGGTCAGAAAGGATCTTGCTGTGATTTATGTCATAGAGTGTTCTGCCTATGTTTTCCTCTAAGAGTTTGATAGTTTCTGGCCTTACATTTAGGTCTTTAATCCATTTTGAGCTTATTTTTGTGTATGGTGTTAGGGAGTGATCTAATCTCATACTTTTACATGGACCTGTCCAGTTTTCCCAGCACCACTTATTGAAGAGGCTGTCCTTTCTCCACTGTACGTTGCTGCCTCCTTTATCAAAGATAAGGTGACCATATGTGCATGGGTTTATCTCTGGGTTTTCTATCCTGTTCCATTGATCTATCTTTCTGTTTTTGTGCCAGTACCGTACTGTCTTGATTACTGTAGCTTTGTAGTATAGTCTGAAGTCGGAGCCTGATTCCTTCAGCTCCGTTTTTCGTTCTCAAGGTTGCTTTGGCTATTCGGGGTCTTTTGTGTTTCCATACAAATTGTGAAATTTTTTGTTCTAGTTCTGTGAAAAATACCAGTGGTAGTGTGATAGGGATTGCATTGAATCTGTAGATTGTTTTGGGTAGTAGAGTCATTTTCACAATGTTGATTCTTCCAATCCACGAACATGGTATATCTCTCCATCTATTTGTATCATCTTTAATTTCTTTCATCAGTGTCTTATTTTCTGCATAAATGTCTTTTGTCTCCTTAGGTAGGTTTATTCCTAGATATTTTATTCTTTTTGTTGCAGTGGTAAATGGGAGTGTTTTCTTGATTCACTTTCAGATTTTTCATCATTAGTGTATAGGAATGCCAGAGATTTCTGTGCATTAATTTTGTATCCTGCTGCTTTACCAAATTCATTGATTAGCTCTACTAGTTTTCTGGTAGCATCTTTAGGATTCTCTATGTATAGTATCATGTCATCTGCAAACAGTGACAGCTTCACTTCTTCTTTTCCGATTTGGATTCCTTTTATTTCCTTTTCTTCTCTGATTGCTGTGGCTAAAACTTCCAAAACGATGTTGAATAAGAGTGGTGAGAGTGGGCAACCTTGTCTTGTTCCTGATCTTAGTGGAAATGCTTTCAATTTTTCACCATTGAGGATGATGTTGGCTGTGGGCTTGTCATATATGCCCTTTATTATGTTGAGGAAAGTTCCCTCTGTGCCTACTTTCTGCAGGGTTTTTGTCATAAATGGGTGTTGAATTTTGTCAAAAGCTTTCTCTGCTTCTATTGAGATGATCATATGGTTTTTCTCCTTCCATTTGTTAATATGGTTTATCACATTGATAGATTTGCGTATATTGAAGAATCCTTGCATTCCTGGAATAAACCCCACTTGATCATGGTGTATGATCCTTTTAATGTGCTGTTGGATTCTGTTTGCTAGTATTTTGTTGAGGATTTTTGCATCTATGTTCATCAGGGATATTGGCCTGTAGTTTTCGTTCTTTGTGACATCCTTGTCTGGTTTTGGTATCAGGGTGATGGTGGCCTTGTAGAATGAATTTGGGAGTGTTCCTCCCTCTGCTATATTTTGGAAGAGTTTGAGAAGGATAGGTGTTAGCTCTTCTCTAAATGTTTGATAGAATTCGCCTGTGAAGCCATCTGGTCCTGGGCTTTTGTTTGTTGGAAAAAAATTTTTTTTTAAATCATTATAGCCCTTTATTTCAAAAATGATTTAGAATTTTTAAACAGATCCTTGTATTAACAATAGAATCACTACAGCCCTTTATTTCAAAAATGATTTAGAATTTTTAAACAGATCCTTGTATTAACAATAGAATCACTACAGCCCTTTATTTCAAAAATGATTTAGAATTTTTTTTTAATCGTCTTTATTTTTTTTAATCTTTTTTTTTAACATCTTTATTGAGGTATAATTGCTTTACAATGGTGTGTTAGTTTCTGCTTTATAACATAGTGAATCAGTTATACGTATACATATGTTCCCATATGTCTTCCCTCTTGCGTCTCCCTCCCTCCCACCCTCCCTATCCCACCCCTCCAGGCTGTCACAAAGCACCGAGCCAATATCCCTGTGGCATGCGGCTGCTTCTCACTAGCTATCTACCTTACTATGTTTGTTAGTGTGTGTATGTCCATGACTCTCTCTCGTCCTGTCACAGCTCACCCTTCCCCCTCCCCATAACCTCAAGTCCGTTCTCCAGTAGGTCTTCGTCTTTATTCCTGTCTTACCCCTAGGTTCTTCATGACTTTTTTTTTTTCTTAAATTCCATGTATATGTGTTAGCGTACGGTATTTGTCTTTTTCTTTCTGACTTACTTCACTCTGTATGACACACTCTAGGTCTATCCATCTCATTACAAATAGCTCAATTTCGTTTCTTTTTATGGCTGAGTAATATTCCATTGTATATATGTGCCACATCTTCTTTATCCATTCATCCGGTGATGGGCACTTAGGTTGTTTCCATCTCGGGCTATTGTAAATAGAGCTGCAGTGAACATTTTGGTACATGACTCTTTTTGAATTTTGGTTTTCTCAGGGTATATGCCCAGTAGTGGGATTGCTGGGTAATGTGGTAGTTCTATTTGTAGTTTTTTAAGGAACCTTCGTACTGTTCTCCATAGTGGCTGAACCAATTCACATTCCCACCAGCAGTGCAAGAGTGTTCTCTTTTCTCCACACCCTCTCCAGCATTTATTGTTTGTAGATTTTTTGATGATGGCCATTCTGATTGGTGTGAGATGATATCTCATTGTAGTTTTGAGTTGCATTTCTCTAATGATTAATGATGTTGAGCATTCTTTCATGTGTTTGTCGGCAGTCTGTATATCTTCTTTGGAGAAATGTCTATTTAGGTCTTCTGCCCATTTTTGGATTGGGTTGTTTGTTTTTTTGTTATTGAGCTGCATGAGCCGCTTGTAAATTTTGGAGATTAATCCTTTGTCAGTTGCTTCATTTGCAAATATTTTCTCCCATTCTGAGGGTTGTCTTTTGGTCTTGTTTATGGTTTCCTTTGCTGTGCAAAAGCTTTGAAGTTTCATTAGGTGCCATTTGTTTATTTTTATTTCCATTTCTCTAGGAGGTGGGTCAGAAAGGATCTTGCTGTGATTTATGTCATAGAGTGTTCTGCCTATGTTTTCCTCTAAGAGTTTGATAGTTTCTGGCCTTACATTTAGGTCTTTAATCCATTTTGAGCTTATTTTTGTGTATGGTGTTAGGGAGTGATCTAATCTCATACTTTTACATGGACCTGTCCAGTTTTCCCAGCAGCAGTTATTGCAGAGGCTGTCCTTTCTCCACTGTACGTTGCTGCCTCCTTTATCAAAGATAAGGTGACCATATGTGCATGGGTTTATCTCTGGGTTTTCTATCCTGTTCCATTGATCTATCTTTCTGTTTTTGTGCCAGTACCGTACTGTCTTGATTACTGTAGCTTTGTAGTATAGTCTGAAGTCAGGGAACCTGATTCCTTCAGCTCCATTTTTCGTTCTCAAGGTTGCTTTGGCTATTCGGGGTCTTTTGTGTTTCCATACAAATTGTGAAATTTTTTGTTCTAGTTCTGTGAAAAATGCCAGTGGTAGTGTGATAGGGATTGCATTGAATCTGTAGATTGTTTTGGGTAGTAGAGTCATTTTCACAATGTTGATTCTTCCAATCCACGAACATGGTATATCTCTCCATCTATTTGTATCATCTTTAATTTCTTTCATCAGTGTCTTATTTTCTGCATAAATGTCTTTTGTCTCCTTAGGTAGGTTTATTCCTAGATATTTTATTCTTTTTGTTGCAATGGTAAATGGGAGTGTTTTCTTGATTTCACTTTCAGATTTTTCATCATTAGTGTATAGGAATGCCAGAGATTTCTGTGCATTAATTTTGTATCCTGCTGCTTTACCAAATTCATTGATTAGCTCTACTAGTTTTCTGGTAGCATCTTTAGGATTCTCTATGTATAGTATCATGTCATCTGCAAACAGTGACAGCTTCACTTCTTCTTTTCCGATTTGGATTCCTTTTATTTCCTTTTCTTCTCTGATTGCTGTGGCTAAAACTTCCAAAACGATGTTGAATAAGAGTGGTGAGAGTGGGCAACCTTGTCTTGTTCCTGATCTTAGTGGAAATGCTTTCAGTTTTTCACCATTGAGGATGATGTTGGCTGTGGGCTTGTCATATATGCCCTTTATTATGTTGAGGAAAGTTCCCTCTGTGCCTACTTTCTGCAGGGTTTTTGTCATAAATGGGTGTTGAATTTTGTCAAAAGCTTTCTCTGCTTCTATTGAGATGATCATATGGTTTTTCTCCTTCCATTTGTTAATATGGTTTATCACATTGATAGATTTGCGTATATTGAAGAATCCTTGCATTCCTGGAATAAACCCCACTTGATCATGGTGTATGATCCTTTTAATGTGCTGTTGGATTCTGTTTGCTAGTATTTTGTTGAGGATTTTTGCATCTATGTTCATCAGGAATATTGGCCTGTAGTTTTCG